>NC_140602.1:43792951-44992951 GCF_057381915.1 Diplotaxodon limnothrissa | reverse complement strand
GTCTAGAGGTTATAAAAGCATGAATGAGCCTTTCAAGGTCTTTATGTCGTAGGTAAGGCATTGCCTTCGAAATTTGGCGTAGTTGGTAGAAGCTGGTTTTTACCACTGCAGCCACTTGCTTATCTAATTTGAGGGAGCTGTCCAGCATTACTCCGAGATTTCTGACAGTGGGCGATAAGTGGCTGGCATAGGAACCTAAAGTCTCCGAAAGCTGTTTCAACGGCATGTGGCTACCAAAGACGATAATTTCTGTTTTGTTTTCATTGAGGGTGAGCGAATTATGCAGTAGCCAGTCTCTGACGTCACACAGACAATTAAGCAACGGCAATAGCGGGGATTGAAGATCCAAATCCAAAGGGAAATAGATTTGGATATCATCCGCATAGCAGTGAAAAGAGATATTGTGATTTCTAAAGATTTTTCCCAGGGGTAACAGATAGAGAGAGAACAACGTGGGACTTAACACAGACCCCTGGGGAACACCGCAACGAAGGGGTGCGGGGGAAGAGGAGTGATTTCCCATAGAGACAGAGAAAAACCGCTCGGATAGGTATGATTTAAACCATGAGAGTACTTTGCCTTTAAGGCCAACTACATGTTCAAGTCTTGAAAGGAGAATATCATGGTCGACCGTATCAAAAGCAGAGGACAAGTCTAAAAGAACTAAAACCACAGGGCGCCCTGTATCAACAGTTACGAGGAGATCGTTAAAAACTCTCAGTAAAGCTGTCTCGGTACTGTGGTGAGGTTTAAAACCAGATTGGAATTTTTCATTTCATAAAAGACAACAACGTCATCTTCTCTGCTATTGTGCTACTTAACCCAGTTTTCTGTGCAGATGAACTGATAACAGTAACTGGTGTAAACACCATCACTAGCCTAAACAGGTCAGCAGGCAGGGGTTATGTCAAATCTTCCAACACTTTATATCTTTACTGGGTCTCTCTGGTGGTGGCAGGACTTAAACAGTTATATTAGGAAAAAAAAAAGTTTTCAGTATATTACAAATAGGGCAGTGCCCCATCAGTGTGTCAGAAATCAGTGTGTCCCTGCTGTTTATTCTGTATTTGCTCCCTCTGGGCGATGTGCTGCGCAAACATAATGTGTCCTTCCACACCTTTGCTGATGACATTCAGATCTACCTCCCTCTGAGGTTAGACTGTAAGGACTCTCTGCAGCCGTTATTCTCCTGTTTGTCTGACATTAAGACTTGGATGGCGCTTAACTTTCTACATCTAAATGAAAGTAAAACTGAAGTCATTGTGTTTGGGCTTCCTAAAGACCCCAACCTTTCCTTTGATTTTATGGGACCCCTAACATCCAAATGTACTTCCTCCATTAAGAGCCTCGGTGTTACTTTTGACAGTGCTTTTAAATTTGATAAACAAATCAGCTCCGTAGTCAAGGGATCTTTTTATCATCTACGGATTTTAGCCAAAGTCAAGTCCTACCTGTGCAGGAACGATCTAGAAAGGGTGGTCCATGCTTTTATTACTTCACGGCTGGACTACTGTAACTCCCTTTATGTTGGTTTAGATCGTTCCTGTCTGCATCGCCTCCAACTGGTGCAGAACGCTGCTGCTTGCATGCTGACCGGTTCCAAAAAGAGAGGCCACATCACTCCGGTTCTCTGCTCTCTCCACTGGCTCCCAGTTGCTTCTAGGATTGATTTTAAAATTTTACTGCTGGTTTTTAAGGTCCTTAACGGTACTGCACCTCCTTACCTGGCAGAGCTTCTTAGCATTTACCGCCCCAGGAGATCTTTGAGGTCAGCAGACCTGATGCTTTTAGATGTTCCCAGGTACAGACTAAAGACTGGGGGAGAGAGGGCTTTTGCTGTGGCTGCACCCAGACTGTGGAACAGTTTACCTCCTCACATCAGATTCTCCACAAGCCTAGGAACTTTTAAAACTGCTCTTAAAACTCACCTCTTCTCATTGGCTTTTAGCAAGGTTTAACTTATTGTTTTAATTTATTGTTTTATCAGTGAGGAGTTTTATGTACTTGTGTTTTATTGTATTTTATATTTGTATTTTGTTGTACAGCACTTTGGTCAGCCTCGGTTGTTTTTAAATGTGCTTTATAAATAAACTTGACTTGAGAAAGAGTGCCATACAACAAAAGAGTGCCATACAACTGAATAGTTCTGCTGCTCTATGCTTTCACTTCAGGAAGTGTGACTTTCATAATTTGATTTAAAATGTCACGGTTGAAAATTTCTCATTTACACTGCATGCACTGTCAGCTACACAACTAAAAGCTAGGAAGAGAAACTAGAACAAAACAACTACCAATGGTTAGTAATCTAACTTTAAAGCAAATTGCTGCTATTGCAAGAGTTGATAGTGGCAACAAATGAAGACTCTTCAGAAAGATTGGTCAGCTGGTTGTTGTGAGGTTGAAAGGGGCTCACTGTCGTTTGCGCCGGACAGCAATACACTTGATATAAAATTAGCTGCGCACAACAGAAACTAAGTGCACATTTAACAAATGTCTCTACAAATTGCGGTGAGAGATCGGTCTTCAAATATCTGCTCTTTGTCAACACTATTAATAAACTTAGGCATGTGATTTAAAACAGCAGTGCTTTCTGGTGTCTTCTGAAAGTTACTAGGAACACATTGCATTCAGTGGCTCAGTGTGCGAGGTAGCTGCACTGGGTCTAGCTGCTGCTCTTCTGACAAACGGGTACTGAGGTGAGGACAAAAGTGGCATCACTTACTCTACTGTAACAGGATGACTTAAAATTGATCTAGTGCAATATTAAACTATATTAACCTGATGATGCTGATATGAAGAGAAAACATCACTACTAGATAACACCAATAAAAATGTAGAAAATATGAAGCCATTTTCATGCATGTGCTCTTAACTTCTATCAGAATCAGGAGAAGTGTAGGGCAAAATGCAAATATCCCACGCAATTGGATCGGATGAGTTTTTGGGTTTTTTTTTTTTTTGGGGGGGGGGGGACCTGTCAGCTTCATGGGTCCATGTGATGTTTGAACAGAGCACCTAATACTGCAGCAAATCTAACATTTCCAGCACACTGCAAATTTATTTCCTGCTGTTCACTACAAGTGAGAAAAGCAGAAAATATCTCAACCAGATTGTTCCAAAACTGTCCTAAATTTGTGTTTGAAAACAGCTTATGTCTACAAACACTATGATATTCTGCCCTGATGGTTGGCTGTGCACACTGTAGTAATTAAAATAAATCTCAGGTTGGCTGCAAAGCAAAAAGAAAATTTAGTGCGAGCACACAAGCTTTGAGATTCAACTATAATTCCACATTTACTCATTATTCATCTCTGAAGCTCCTCAGTGACATTTAAGCTATTTCAAGCACAATAGATAGTCACGGTCTAATGTTTTTCTGCTGAGCTTGCAAATCAACACAAGCAACTATGTATCTAAACCCCATTTAGACTAATTTCTTTTGAGGAGCTTGAGTTAAATCATAAATATTACAATAAATACATCTCTAAGCAGGAATCCTTATATCAACAGCTCTTTAGCCATGGTTAACACAAAATCATTAAGTCACAAAATGTACAAGGCTTTGTTGACACTACGTGTTTAAAAAACAAAACAGATTTTCCTTCTCCATGGACTTTAGCCTTTTAGCCACACACGCAGTTTTAGGTCACTGAAACTGGCCTTTTGGAAATCATGGGTCAAGAAATTCAGAAAAGGCATTTGCAGGGTTGGCAGTTTTTGACGTTGCAGAGCCTGTGGTTCTGATTGGCCGACATGGCTTTATGGTTTGTCCACTTGGCATGTTCTTATCAGTGCTTCTATTGTGTTTCTGTATGTTTTCTTTTTTCCCCTCTATAAACTGCCTCTGTGGGTGTGTGTGGTTCTTTTCTTCCTCTTTTTTCCTCAAAAAAAATAGACTAATGTATGCAAATTAGACCAGAGAGAATTTTGAAGTGGCTGAATTTTCCCAAAATCCTTCTAGAAGAAAGTCTTGCCACTGAGCAGCCATCTGGGTAAAGCTTTGTGGCACTTGTTTGGGGAGTTAGTTTAAAGCAAGTATCTAATGAACTCGAACTTAAGCGGCAATTGAGACAAACTACACTCACAAATGAAATGTTTTAAATGATAATGAAATTATGTACAGATTTTCCCCAAAAGCAAGGGGTTTTCCCCCCCTTCCCTTTCCCCCCCTCTCAGTTAAAATTTCATAACCATCTTTGCTGTTCTGAATAAATTTCAACCAGTATAATGTCTCTGATTCCTCTTTTTCACTCTCTTGGATGGAGGTTATCCGTTTTTCAGATTCCCTTTGTACTAAGCTACCTTCAACAAGTGTTAAAAGGTTGAGAATGAACAATACGTTAACACTGTTAAAGCAAGGCCTGGGGACAGATGATAATAAATATGTTCAGAGCAATCCCAGATAGCTTACCGATCAAGAGGATTGTTACAGGTTGTTTTCCCAATAACATGTTAAATCATCATCATTAGCTTTTGAATTCATACTTGATTTAATCTGCATCACTATAACTTAAATATCAGCATATATAAAACAAACACATGCAAAATGGTCATGTGTAGGAGCGCACATAAAATAACCCCAAATCATTTTTTATGTTTGTAGAACAGTATAGATAACAGTGCACCTGGAAAATATTCTTAATTTGATCATATAATATAAATTTTGAAAAAAAAAATATTTGAATATGAATTTTCATAATTAAATGTGGAAATAAAAAAAGATCAGCCGTATGAAGACGTTGGGCTGTGAGGTTGATGGAGTGTTATCCACCCACATTACTGCAGACTGTGTGTCAAAGTCGGAACAGCTGTTTGGGGCATATAAGGCATGCCTGAATATTTCTATTCATACCTTTTTTTTAAAAATAAATAAATAATCAAACATAAAGTTAACCCTCCTCCCCTCCCAGTCAGAGATGATCTCAGTCCTATAAATGTAATTAAAAAAAGAAAAATGATGGGGCTGTAATATTGTGAAGACATATTTCAATGTTAGTCCCATTTAAAGCAAAAGAATAAATGGACATTATCTGCTGTGTTACGAATCAATCCACTGATTTAACCACATCTGGAGGTAGTTTTGCTTGTGCTTTGATCCGATCTCATCGAGGTGTAAATCCATCTTGATCGGCAGTGGGTTTTATTGCTGCTGGGTCACATAAATTAAGCTTACTATGTTAATTAATCCTCACCAGTGCTTCGCTTATCTTCTGATATATCACAGCCGTTGACAAGTCAAACGGGATCATGAAGCTTGTTTTTTGGACACTAATTTGCATTCTGAGATCCAATAACATTGCACACAAAATTTATGACAACAACCCTTTCAAATATCAAGTTTCATTGTAAAAGCCTGTGGACTGGGTGTAGTCATAAAAATTGTGCATTAAAAAAAATATACAAACTATTTTCTTTCTTTGGCCTCACATTTTACAGTGATTTGGACTTTTTATACAACACATTTACCACACAAACAGTTTGATAGACCACTTATGAAGCTAAAAGCACACAGTGGCACCCTGCTGGCAAAAACGTTGGGAAAAACTTTGTTTTATCTGCATTTACAGATATCGCTGTACTGGGAAAGACTTTTGCTCACTGATCTAAAACTGATGAAAGATATTCAATTGTGATTTTTTTTTAAAGAGCATGAATACTGGGATTTTCAGAGGCAGAAGGTGTGACATTAAATAAAGGTTAGTATATGAAATAAACAGTCGACTCGTACAACTCAATGAATGCACTCTCTTAGGGAAGACCCGGTTGGCTCGGCCTTCTCAGACTCAAAACAATCTTGTAGTAGACATGACACAAACACTTAATCTTTAGTTCATAGATCAGACAAGTATAACCTAGTATAGATTAACTAGGCCATAAGAAAGAGGTCGTTTTCGGAGACAACGCATTTCACTTATC
This sequence comes from Diplotaxodon limnothrissa, assembly GCF_057381915.1. Classification (NCBI taxonomy): domain Eukaryota; kingdom Metazoa; phylum Chordata; class Actinopteri; order Cichliformes; family Cichlidae; genus Diplotaxodon; species Diplotaxodon limnothrissa. Next base: position 44,987,035 of record NC_140602.1, on the reverse strand, counting down.
ACATCATCTCTGAATGATTTCGTGCAATCTATACTTTCGCCGACCACAAAAATTACTATGACACTATAGTTATATATCGTTTCTATACCTCGAGACCTGATGGTGCCATCTGTGACCGCCTATCGCTTGTCACTGTATGGAAAAACTGCATTTTTGTGACTTGACACCGATGCTAGCTTAGCTACAGCCGAACCTTTGTTATTGTGTGAGCAGCAGGTCGACGACGAATGCCAGCTAGCACTAATTTGTTGGCAGACAACAAACTAAGCCTTTTAACACTGTCATGAAACGCTGCGTTTATTGTGCACAACTGGGTTTACCAACAAAGCCAGCCGTACTCCAAAAAGCGAAGGAAAATTTTTAAAATGACCACCCCATTGTGCTTTAGCTATCAGCAGGGCAGCTAACTCGTTAGCATTTCCTTGCAACAGCCACCATTGGATTTAACCGATGCTGGACAATGTTAGCACGGCATCAGCTGGGGCTGCTCGTTAGCTAGGGCTAGCCAAAGTTAGCAGTTTAGCAAAAAAAAAAAAAAAAATCAAGCTGATGGAAAAATATCTGGATGAGTGACCTTTTGTTCTGAAGACGTTGATAAATGCATGTGAAGTGTCGATGTGAAGAGACAAAGGTTTCTGTATACTGACAGAAATACGGTTCGTTGGTTTAATGACCTATTGCAATCTGGTTTAGCAATAGCAACAGCGGCTACCAATCGGTAGCGCAATGCCTGTACGCACTCACCAGGATGAGTAGCCTTGCTCCGCCATATCGCCAAAAACAGTGGGTTCCGCGACTGTGGCTAACACAGATTCAGGTCCCAGTGACAACCCGTCGGGACCCGGGAGATGTTTTCTTGCGTTTCCTTCACAATTCGACGTCTTAGCGGTTACTTTTTGGTGACAACATGGTGATACATCCCGGCAGCAGCTAGTAAGAACTAGCTGAATATCTTGCGGTTAAAACGACAGTGATGGTTTGCTATCGTTAGGTGGACTAGACAAAGCACCCCGAGAAAAAAAGACAGCTGTTATTTTCGGTGGTTTCGCTAGTGTCCTGCTGTCACTCCAACCGAGAAGGCTCGGTCTCCAACGATGCTACACCCACAGTAAATCCATATTCAGCTCGCTGTATGCAGACTAAATTCGGATATTCCTCAAGTCTGCACCTCTAGCTGTTATGGAAGACGTTCAGCTTTGTTTTCTATGGCGAGTCCACGGGAGCGCGCAAAATCGCCCTACTGAAGAGGTTTACAAATAGGACGTGCACTGAAACGCTTTCATGCATCGAAAACGTTTGTAATGGTTTCCCCTCCCGGCAGCACTGCAGCCTATCATATACACAGCGATTGTGAAAGGCAACGAGTTGTTGCAATTAATTGCTGAATTATGTGACATACAAAATACGGAAAAAACGGGCCGTGCATGAATATTTAACCAATTTACTTTAGTATTATGACAAAAAATAAAATTGTAAATTAAATTAAAAATAAAAAAAACTTTTTTTCAGAGCAAATTAAATTGAATACGTGTGTATAATTATAAAAAATAAATTCGTTTTAAGATTTTTAAAAATATTGTTTTGCATAATGCGCCTCCTTTGGTGATTTTTTGTTTTTTAAAAGGGACCAAAAGCCGATAAAAGAAATGTCGTGCGGTTATCAAGTTGTCAGGACAATATGTTGACTGAATCACCCCATAGATGCCCTTTATCAAAATATAAATAAAAGAGTGTGCAACATAGCAATATTTACTGAAATAATCAAGTCAAATTTATATAAAAAATATATTGGGCCTAGTTCTTTGTTTTTTTTTCTCAATGTTTATGTTCTCAATGTTTATGATGATGATTACGTAAATAAATCCATTTGTTGTGTCGCCCCCTCTGGCTCCTCAATGTAATAACCATAGTAGGGCATTCACTGTCGTTCCCCTTTTAGTGGTAAAAAAAACATAAACTCCACATGAAGATTGGGACTTTGCAGGTGAAATAAAGGTCAACGTGTATTGGGCTTGACCAAGTTACAAGATCTCTGCTCAAACACTCAGTGACGTTATCCATGGGCGGACTTATCCGTAGCTTAATTTATAGTTCTGTGGCCAACGCCATTTCCTGCAATTATATCTGTGCTTCTGTGTCGATGGCAACATGTAGTTACACTTCTAGGGAGGTAAATGTCCAGTTACCACATAGGGTTTGCAATTACAATGTAACTACAGCACAGATTTAACACAAAAGTATAAATCCACTGTGAGTAAGCAAACAATGGAAGCATATGTTTGGTTGATGCTTGCCTGCACCACTGGAGCACTGAAAGAAAAGTTAAGACTGGCTCTGTCACGGACCCAGTTCCAGGGATTCGGGGTCCGTGAGCAGTGTGGACTACTATTGTAGTTATTATTATTATTATTATTATCATTATTGTGGTTGTTGTTATTATGGTTGTGTCTGCTGTCCTGTTTTTCCGTGTTGGTGTACTGTCAGGTGTTTAGGGGTGTGTGCTTGTGTATGTGAGGGTGCGGTCGTGGCAGGCACTTTTAGGCCTGGTGGGTGTGGCCCTGCCAGCTGACCGGTCCCACCCAGGAATCCACACACACCTGGCGCCGATCAAGCCTCGTCAGAGGAGCTTCAAAACAGTGTGGCTGAGAGCTCCTCGACGCTGGATCGTTGAGTGACTTCCCGTCAGTCTTAAGCGTATTGTGCAAGGTTAGTGCAAGTCTACTGTTAGGTTTTGTACTCACGGCTGCCTTTGGTATGCGTGTTTCCTCAGGAGGAATTGTGGCGACCAGGAGGCAGCACACGGAGAGTACACAGGGAACGGAGACAGAGCACGGAGCACGGGATAAAGGAGAAGACACGGAACGGGAGTTGGGATCACACGGGGGGATTTATTGTTGTTCGGATTGTCACCACTGTAAATAAACACTGTTGCACTGTAGAGTCCTGCATTTTGGGTCCTCCTTTCCCCACATCCCCACGGTCTGCCAGCGAGACCGTGACAGAACGATCCAGCCATTATGGGCCCAGCGGACTCAAGGACCGTCTCACAGGAGGAATTGCTCGCCCAGCTCTGGAAATACTGTCGGAGCATTATCCAGGCGGCAGATCCACATCAGAGACACTTACAGGTCGTATTTTTTGATTCCTTCTTATCATCAATCACCTCATCTGTGAGCTTTTTGGACATTAAGAGACTAATTTCGATTATAACCACGCTGAGGGAAAGTTCCTGTTTTGAGCTGTTTGGTTTGGGCTGTCCGGGCGAGGAGGATATGGCAACCTCCCTGGGAGCCCTTGCTGCCTATTTCTTTTTTCATAGGCTGATAGCCTCCCCGCCGTCGCTTGCAGCTCGCTTGTTGGACCCTCCATTGCGGGGGAAACGTTTCACACGCCCTCTGCACCTCACCACATCTCCACTCACCTCTGCGGCACCTGCTGAGTCAGCAGACCAAGGACCGGCAGCTCAAAATCACGCAGCTGCTCTCCTGTCCGGCCGGCTGGTGGAACCTCAGCCTGATACGCTGGCCCCGGCATCGTTAAAGAAGCGACGCTTGCGCCGCCGGCGTGCCTCACCGCAGTCAGACTCTAAAACTTTCCAACAGCCGGCTGTGGTGAGTCATATGGACAATTCATCTTCATTCACCTCATCTGTTTATTCACGGGACTGTGTGAAAGCTAACCTCGTAGCACAGCCAGCTGCCCAGCCTGTAGCCGTAGCACAGCCAGCTGCCCAGCCTGTAGCCGTAGCACAGCCAGCTGCCCAGCCTGTAGCCGTAGCACAGCCAGCTGCCCAGCCTGTAGCCGTAGCACAGCCAGCTGCCCAGCCTGTAGCCGTAGCACAGCCAGCTGCCTAGCCTGTAGCCGTAGCACAGCCAGTCCAGTCAGCCTCTCGTCTTCATCCTCAGTTGGAGGCTGATATGCCTGCTGGAACTACCCTGCCATTATGTCACCCGCCTGTTGTTTCTACATCGCTGTCCAGTCTACCACGAGTAGCTGCCGCACCATTATCACCTCCGCCCTTTGCAGCTACTTCTCCACCAGCGTCCCATCAGACTGCAGCGACCGCAGAACTCTCAACTTCACCATCCACATCACCCGCTCGACCGTCATCTTCGCCACCTGCAGCTTCCGCATCGCCATCTTCACCTCCGGATCAACGACCATCTATACCCGCGTCGCAGCCGGAGGAGCGGCTCAGCGAGCGGGAGGAGCCCGCGTCGCCAGCTGTGGAGCTCAGCGAGCCGGAGGAGCTCAGCGAGCCGGAGGAGCTCAGCGAGCCGGAGGAGCTCAGCGAGCCGGAGGAGCCCGCGTCGCCAGCTGTGGAGCTCAGCGAGCAAGAGGAGCTCGCGTCGCCAGCTGTGGAGCTCAGCGAGCAAGAGGAGCTCGGCGAGCCACCAGCAGAGGAGCTCGGCGAGCCACCAGCAGAGGAGCTCGGCGAGCCACCAGCAGAGGAGCTCGGCGAGCCACCAGCAGAGGAGCTCGGCGAGCAGAAGGAACAACCGGCGCTGCCAGCCGAGGAGGGGCTCTCGCTGCCAGCCGAGGAGGGACCCGCTCAGCCGGAGGTCAGCGAACCGGAGGGACCTCCACGTCCAGTGCGTCCACGTCAGCGACCGGCGCGTCATAGACCATGTGCCACGCCTCGCTGTTGCTCACCGGAGCAGCGACATTGCCATCGGACCCGTGGCAGGCCACCAGAACCGTTCCGCCGCCACCGGACCCGTGGCAGGCCGCCGGAGGAGCAGCGCCGCCGCCACCGGATCCGTGGCAGGCCGCCTGAAGCGTTCCGCTTCCATCATGGGGTTGGAGGTAGGCCGCCCGAACTGTTTTCCCACCACTGCCTGACCCGTAGCGAGTTTTGCCTGCTTGCGGTCCACTGGGTCGGCCGCAAGAACTGTTGTTCCCACCATGGCAGTGGTTGGACATTTGAACTGGGGTTTTGGGGCCCTCCGTCCGGGACCCCCCCGCCGCCCGCCCGGGGTTGGTTGTACTGTGGTTTTTGTTTTGTTTTTGTTTTTGGGTCGTCGGGTGCCGACCCTTAGAGGGGGGGTACTGTCACGGACCCAGTTCCAGGGATTCGGGGTCCGTGAGCAGTGTGGACTACTATTGTAGTTATTATTATTATTATTATTATCATTATTGTGGTTGTTGTTATTATGGTTGTGTCTGCTGTCCTGTTTTTCCGTGTTGGTGTACTGTCAGGTGTTTAGGGGTGTGTGCTTGTGTATGTGAGGGTGCGGTCGTGGCAGGCACTTTTAGGCCTGGTGGCCCTGCCAGCTGACCAGTCCCACCCAGGAATCCACACACACCTGGCGCCGATCAAGCCTCGTCAGAGGAGCTTCAAAACAGTGTGGCTGAGAGCTCCTCGACGCTGGATCGTTGAGTGACTTCCCGTCAGTCTTAAGCGTATTGTGCAAGGTTAGTGCAAGTCTACTGTTAGGTTTTGTACTCACGGCTGCCTTTGGTATGCGTGTTTCCTCAGGAGGAATTGTGGCGACCAGGAGGCAGCACACGGAGAGTACACAGGGAACGGAGACAGAGCACGGAGCACGGGATAAAGGAGAAGACACGGAACGGGAGTTGGGATCGCACGGGGGGATTTATTGTTGTTCGGATTGTCACCACTGTAAATAAACACTGTTGCACTGTAGAGTCCTGCATTTTGGGTCCTCCTTTCCCCACATCCCCACGGTCTGCCAGCGAGACCGTGACAGGCTCAGCTTTAATTTCTAAATGTTTTATGTCAGTCATGCAGCGGTAAATGTTGGGTGCCATTGTGTAACTTCATATTGCTGCCTTCTATTGTCCTTTCCTAGTAGTGATACCACAGCCTACCCACTAATAGAATATTGATTCCCTCTGTGAACATGGAATGGAGATTTTATGGGAACAAAAACACTGCAATACCCAACTGGTCTAATGCCCAAATGGCACCCAAAGACCACAAAATTATTATTATCAGTCCTGTTAAATGTATAGCTCTAGTGATGGCATTGTCTGCCGGTCTCTGACTTTGGTCCAGGCTTTATAATTGTACAGACTGCCACAAAGTCTTGTGTAAAGGATGAACATTGGGTTTTTTCTTTAACCCGTGGCTGTTATTTTTTTGTGATTTGCAGTTATTGTATGAATTGCTCTGTTTTTGTGCAGACTTTTGTGAATTTCTGGAATTTCGTTTCTGTACCTGATTTCTCCTGTAGCCACGTTTTGCAACAGTTTATTTTTCTCATCACTCACAATTGCAGTGACACATCTATAGACTGTTTGTCCTTTTAAAGAAGCCTTATCAGTACACAACACATCTAAAAGATCAATGTATCATTAAAGCCAGGGTTTGTTGCTTTGAGAATGACACAAATGCTTTGTAAGAGTTTCTCACAATCAATACGCCAATCTGATAAAGATGCATTTTTGAGCAAATGTGCACAAAAGAATGCAAATTTTACCTTTTATCCTCTGGATAGCATATATTAGTAAACTGAATGACAATCTGCCCTTTAGACTTTGAAGTCCTCAAGTGGATATTTTGGCCAGACGGTGGTAAGAGAGGAAAGGTCAGAGGGGGTCACCAAAACCATTAAGGACTCAGTTCCCAGGAGGACCATCAAAGGCCACACAAAATGTACAAACTGATGAGATGGGGTCTTAAAGGACAGATGTCCAAAATAGAACTGGCGTATTCTTTAGGTATCATGGGTGTGGTCAGGAAATTTGATGGTAATCTGCTCAGTATTTCTTGTGCTACGGTGGAAATGTTGGTTTGATGGGGATGAAAGAAGAATTAGGCAATGACTCAATATATTTGACATATCTCGTGGACATTATCTTTTTTTTAGATACACTGTCACAAGCAGTTGTGCTGAAAAGTCCTGGCATTAGGCAGGGTCATGGCAGGGGTCTGATATTCACTAGGAATTTTCCATAGATATACTTTGGATGATCAAACTGTATTCAGATGAGTGCATGGAAACAAAACTACATTATATTATAATAATAATAAGCACATAAGCAAGGTGTTGACCTTATCTAACAAGACAAGACACATGAACGTGTAATTCACCAGATTTAATATAAGAGAATGATGGGTTGATGAAAGAAAAGAAAGGGGAACGGCTCATGACCCAGATCATAAAGCAATCTGTCAAACATGTTGTTGGTTCAGTAACAGAGTGAGCATCTACAGCTGCCAATAAAACTGGCACACTGACATTAATTTCATTGATGATTTTACTGCTGACAGAAGTGTTGCGACAACAATGCCAAGCACACAGCGAAGAATATCTTTCCAGAACAGCCCGTTCCATTTTGACGATGGGAAGGGAGGAAGGTTAACCAGACTGAGAGATAGGGAAAGAAAAAGCAGCAGAAGTACTCATAAACTGTAACCATAAGTGCTACAGAGAGCTCACAGACCTGTCTGAATTTTCCTGGCATGCAGACAAAGAGGAAAATGAGCTGATTTCTGACCTGCTGGGAAACAGCAGTGACCTCTTTGTCTTTGTGGGTCCTTGTTTCACGTTAATGTTTCTCATCTTCTAAACTTCTTGGGCATTAAAACCCTAACAAATACACACTTACTCTTCTCATACGAATTGCTGGAAACATTCACTGACACTCTGAAGGTCATACACAGTGTTCCCCTCATTTGAATAGATTCAAGCATGCAAATGTACATATTGTCTACCGAAAACTTGAAATTCCCTTGTCTTTGATTTTATCACTAAGAATTTGCATTTGGATTTGATTTTTGTTCATTTCTAAGTGAGCAACTTTCATGTTTGACTATATTTTTTTCTATATTTTCGTTTGTCTGTCATTCAGTTTGACTTAAACAACATTTATTTGAAGTAAACTAAATCTGTGTGTGGCTTGTTCATTTTTAGTAGTGTGTCTTGGAAAGCTAACTTGTTGTTATCAGTATTTTTTCTTATGTGATGAGGAAGTTGAGGATTGTGGTTATGCCAATGTAGACACTTAAAAAAATCAATTTTGAATATTAGGTATACACGAAGTGGCTGAATCCTAACACCTTACAACAACATAGGCTGAAAGAAGCTGCAGAGAACGCTTGAGAGAGTATGGCCTTCTGCTCATGTGTGTATAGTTTATGCATGACTGCAGACAGCTTTTAAACAAAGCACTGCAGATGATAATTTTGTTTGAGCTTCATGCAGATCAGTATAATTACTTCTGAACCTCTAAACTATGCCTTAAAAGTCTCCTATTTAGTTCTTGCATATTTGTAACACCCACATTCAAGCTGTCAAAATACGTAGTTTTGACTGTACATATATTCATCAGAGGAAAATAAGATGCTTGAAAACAGAAGAAGGGAGGTTTTTCCTTACAAATACCATGAGGGGTCATAAATGGGGCAGTGGGATTCCCTCTTGCCAATGAGTGCTGGGATTACCAAAGTCCATAAAGAGCTTCTTTTCTTACAGATTATGTACAATCTGTTCTCAGCACGAGAGACACATAGTCACAGAATCAGCATAAAAAAACAGCTGAAATTCTAGGGCATAATCGACCATCCTACATTTAACTGCCTCGTGAAATAAAACACGAGATTACCCCAGTCTTTCGTGAGAGCAAGTTTAGCCTTTCATTTCTTAGAAACCACTTGCTGGTTTAGTTTGAGAGGATGTTTTTTTTTCTTTCTTTCTAGACACCAGTTGGAGTGGTTTCGCTTTCAGATCGGGACTGACAGAGGCAAGAAGGAACTATGAGCTAACCTTGTAACACACAGCCTTTCAGCGAATTAATGTTAAGTGATATTAAATAACCTTTGCAACCCCAAGCACAATAGTTATAGTAACTTTAGATGTCAGAACTCTTAAATTATGTATTTTGGCGCCCGTAACCATGGCGTGCTTATTTACTGAGACAGACGTCAAACAGATCTTGCCTTGTGTAGTGCTTGTGATAAAAATCTCTGTGTTCCTTGAAATCAGGAGCTGTAGTCAAAAGCTTCCTGGAACAAAGGGGTTGCTATTAGTGACAAAATACCAAGAAAATGCCTGTAATTATAACAATTTCTAAGAACTACCTGGAAAGTTATTGTTAAATAACGGGCAGGTCCAGGTGCGGGGGCAATGAGAACTGAGATCTGATTGGTCCCTGAAGTGCCCCGTCCTGTCGCTACTTATTTCAGCATTTTATTGGTCGGACCCACGGTGCTGCATTGATGTCATGTGGGAATTGCAGGTTACTGATGTGAAGATCCCATGTTTACAACTTCAAAGAACTTTATTTGTAAATGGTGAAACTGGCAATTACCTTTGGGACTTAAACGCAGCACGAGATTGCACCGGCTCACGAGAGGAGCAGCTGCGCTCAACCCAAAGCTTCATGGTAATTAACCTTTCTGCGGTTTAGCTGGTGCTGTCACTGAACACGCAGTAGGATTGCTGAGCATTAGGTTTAACACTGTTGTTGCATAAACAGTTAAACTTTTGGACACTATGGGCGTGTACCAACAAGAATTGGGACTTAACAGGTACCACAAGGTTTGACTGTTTGACTGTTGGGTTCTCAGTTCAATTAATGTGGTTCACATTTTACATCACACCTTAGATTGCCATGGTAACTTTTCCTGCAGGTCTAATCTGCTCTGGATCAGGTTATGCTCAAGATGGGAGGAATGTACAATGTCAACCCCCACTAACTGATTAATTCCCCGTATATTAGTGTCACTATTCCTAGAGGGTCCCAGGAACTGGTTGTGTGAGGATGTGGTACAGGCTAGTTTTTGTCTTTGCTTTCTCCTGTTGGTTGCACTTTCAAAACAGTTGTATTGTTTTATAATCCTTAATATGGAGATGTGGTTTTTTTTGCTTGTTTGTTTAGTTTTTTGGAATTAATTTTCTTACTCTCTGATTATTTAACACCTCCATGTCTGCAGCTGAAAGAATAAGGTCGTGAGTTTAGCACATTAAACAGCATAGACTGCTAACTTAAGTAAAAACAAAATTTGGAGTCCCAGTCTGAGCTGTAGAGGTCTGTCAGCTTACAGTGAAGTCTCACTGACCACAGTGCTTAAAGTGCACACATTAATACGGTGCCTTTTAATAATACAATGCCAGTGTACATCACTTATCGTAGAATACACACTCACACCCGCTGCTTCTTGTCTGCAGTAGCTGTGCTGTTTTTTTAACCTATATGCTTTTTATGCTTTTTGTATTCTTCTAAAATTATACTTTGAGCTGCTACTTTGAAATGAATATCATTCTGCTGCTAATAAACCTCTTTTATGTTAACATGCTCAAATCTAGATTGAAAAACCTCAGGCTGACTTATCAAGTTCATACCGTTTACCTGATTACCGATGTTAGAGTATAAATGAAGCCATTTAAGGTAAAAACATCCTGGCTATGTAGAACTCCCGGCTGCCTCGGAGCAGCTCCAGTCACTTTTCACCATGCAAGAAAACTTCTAGATTCATGACAAGAGATAGCTAAATAGCTGTATTTCATGAGACATCAAACAATGAGTGAGAAAATATCATAAAAATGCACTCTTCTTTTTTGTTAATTACAAGGGTCAAACAAAGGGATTATTATCAGCATGAACATCTGGTCAAAATGCAAAGAACACATTCATGAATGACTACTCCAGTATTATGGGTTTATTATAGGTAGTTTAAACAAAGGGAACATATGCACAACACGCTGAGCTCTGACAAAGACACAATAACTCAGCCGCCACCCCATGTGGTGGTGAAGGGAGTGCCTTTTTTGAATTATGTGTGGCGGATGAGCTCAATTAAGAAATAAAGAAACACAAGAGCCAATCAGCTATAAGAAAAATAAGGACAAGAAGTGAGATAAGGGTGGGGAGGCGTGGATAGGAAAAGGCTAAATAGAGAAGTTTATTACACTCCCATTTTTTAGAGAGAAAAATGTTTAAAGAAACCGTAATTGGAAGTATCTTCAGGGAGGGCTGACAGGCTATAGGCCTGATAGAAATTTGATAAACTGGTCCTACAAATGATCTGCTAGTATTTGCCCATGTTGCCAGTGTCACTGACCAAAGAGATCAGAGCCAGGATAAGACACTAAGGCAAGTGACTCATACTTCCTTTAGGACTGGATCCAGAATGTTAAAGTTGCCCATTTGTGTACGGGGAGTTTCTTATTCTGCTCTTGGGTTAACTGGAAGGAATGGGGAGATTTGTTGGTGATTTCCAAGTGTTGAAACTTAAACAACTAGCAGATTTATTACTCTACAGCACTTTCCAATCCTAGAGTACACTGAATATGTGGCTAAGCTAACCCCTAAAGTGGATCACAGCACTAAAGAAGCCTAATACACTTCTCCTCTAACCCATAATGCTGGTAAAGATTACACAAGAGACAAATTCTTGTCAAATCTTATCATCCCAAACAGATGAACCAGTGGCCCACCACACCTATCAAATGGCTGCTCCAAAGTTCAATCCACTGAACCTGGCAATGATGAATCACCTCCACCCATCCATTTTCTGCCACTTCTCTGGGGTTAAGTTGCGGGGGCAGCAGTCAGCAGAGAACCCCAGATCTCCCTCAGCCCAGACACCTCCTTCAACTCATATTGAGCTGAGACATTGCCAAGCCATCCGAGAAATATATCTTCTCCAGCGAGTCCTGGGTCTGCACTGCAGCATTCTCCCGGTAAGACATACCCAGAATAGATATTCTATCCATAAAAACTATGAACAGAATCAGTGATAAAGGGCAACCCTGGCGGATTCCAATACCCACCGAAAACAAGTCTGACCTATTGCCGGCAATATGAACCAAACTCTTGTTACGTTTATACAGGGATAGAATGACCCATAATATCTTCTGAAAGTCCACAAAGCACTTGTAGACCCCTTAGCCAAACTCCCACACACCCTCAAGTACCCTCGGGAGGATAGAGAGCTGGTCCACTGTTCCACAGCTATGACAAAAACTGCATTGTTCCTCCTGAATCCGAGGTTTGACTAACGAATGGACTCTCCTCTCCAGCACTCTGGCATAGACTTTCCCATGGAAGCCGAAGAGTATGATCCCTCTGTAGCTGGAGCACGTCCTGGGTCCCACCTTCTTAAAGATAGGAACCACCACCATCCAGGAACTTAGAGCAAATCTTATCCCCAGGGGCCCTGCCAGTGTGCAGTTGTTTAACCATGTCAGTGATCAGTGGTTTAACAAAAAAGGTTTTAGCTGCTCTTTAAAAGAATCCAGTGGGATTTACTCTAGGTCCTTGGTGCCACAGGTTGAAAGGCTCTGTCTTCCCAGAGTCTGTAATCTCATACGTGGAGCAACCAAAAAATTCTGAACATCACAAAGAGTGAGCAGCAGTGTGTTTAACCTCCTAAGACCCCAAATCTTTCATGGCATGCATTTAACTTCTCTTTGCTATTTGGGCTGATTGGGATCTGATGAATGTAAAGACAAAGAATTACCTGCTTTTTTTTTTTTTTTACCTGACTTTTGTTTCTGAGAAAAATTAGATCCACTTATTGATTGATTGATTGATTGATTGATTGATTGATAATACTTTATTCATCCCGAGGGAAATTGGGTTAAGGCTGCCAGCTGTGCCAGCGGCATCTACGAGGACATTTGTTTTAAATTTTAATAGAACAGTGGCAGTATAATGTCCTCGTAAGTGGATATCAGGCCCTTGTAGATCAAAACCTTGTATTTTGGTCTAGACAACCCAAACTGATGTCCACATATGTGGACGCCAGGTTCTAGGAGGTTGATAAGAAGATAAATAGTCTTGTCTGTTTATACTCCTTATGCGATTACAAGAATTTAAAAATCAATTCTAAAATAAATTGTGAGCCAATAAAGAGTATATAATAGGGTCGAGGTGAGCTGAGTTACTAGAACTTATTGTTAATAGTTTGGAAGGGCATTTTGTGTATTATGGAGGTGAGAGACAGATGATTCATCTAAACCAGTAAACAGGCCTTTGCAATTTAATTATGATCACAAAACAATGATTTTTTTCCCAGTCCAGTCAAAGAGACCAATTGCAATTGTTACAATTTCAAAATGTTCATTAAATGAAAGACAGAGATGTGAAATGGTTTTTATATGTGAGGAATCTGATAATGCATAAAGATTATGAACATTGCACAGTTGAACAAAAGGAAGTGAGTGTTTTACTGCTGTTAAGGATATAGTTCATGTGGAGATACAATCATGGCCTCAGGCTTAGGGATGGGTATCGAAACCCGGTTCTTGTTGAGAACCGGTTCCCACTGTTTCAATTCCTTGGAATTGTTTGCCATTTTTGCAAACGATTCCCTTATCGATTCCAGTCGCCCCGAATGATGTCACCACGTTGCGGAGCGTCATTTACCTGGCAGAAAACACGGCGCCTAAGCGGCTCAAATGCTCAAAAGTTTGGTTATACTTTACGAGAACGGATGACAACAGGGCAACTTGCAATACTTGAAAAGTAGATATTTAATTAAGGGAGGAAACACTACGAATATGCAAAAGCATTTGCTCACAAAACACATGATGACCTTAAATGAATGTCATGTTTTTAATTCTGCTCCGGACTCGTGAATCTCAACCCAGCGGCAGCGGTAACGTTTGCACGTCCTCTCCCGTTAATGCGGCAGGTAAATAATCAACTAACAGTGCATATTATGTTAGCGCGATCTGCCTTATTACAAAACCTGCCATTACTGTGCATTTAGGTGACCATGATGAGAGAGACAGACAGAGTCTGGCTGGCTCAGATGCTGGCAGTTCTCGCTGCAGTCTACCGGTAGCGTCTCCTTTCAGGCCAGGATAGATGAATGTCACCGAGCAGTGTCTAAGTTTGTGGTAAAAGGTTTGCACCCATTTGCCACAGAAGATGCCCCCGATTTTCGGTAAGTGAATGTGTTTAATTGTTGGCAGGGACATTACTGGATATTCTTGTGTAATTGCTACAGAATAATTTATGTTATACTTACGTATTGCTACAGAAGAATATTTATTTTATAATTTTACATTTACAATTTTTTTTCCTGGGGACCCTGTGACACCCCACCATAGGCTGGATCTCTTAAGATGTCACTGTTGGGTTTGTAAGGCCATGGTACTCCTAAATTTCTATCTTGTTCAAAGAGAAGATATAAAACAAAGTTCTAAGCTAATCGACCTTAGTGTTCTCCTTTTTTAAAAAGAATCAATAAGAGAATCGATAAAGAATAGAATCATTAAACAGAACCGAAACTGGAATCGGAATTGTGAAAATCTTATCAATACCCATCCCTACTCATGCTTGTTAAAATTTAAAGGTAATTGTTGGCGAACCAGTCACTAATCTAGGATAAACAATCAACTAGGGTTCATAACAGTCTGCAGACAAGATTGCTTTGATTGGATCAACAGATAAGAGACAGTGCATGCAGCAGTGGCACATTCTTTACGTGAGTACATATACAAATATTGAAGTACAAATACAAATAATATGTGACAAAGTGCAGGCTCTGAAATGCACTCCAAGTAAGAAAGTATAGCTCTTTAAAGCTCTTTGAAGATAGCTACCCACTGTCTTTGCATAAAGTTAAATAAACCTTGTGTTATATTACTATAATTACGAAATAATATTAACACTTGAAAATTGAAAGAACTTGAAAAACTTTTTTTTGTTTGCCTCCATGCTTACAAAGAAAAGTGAGAACAGTTGGGGCTTAAAGTGGGATTTGGCCGATCGAAAAGAATCATAACACAATAATTTATACTGAGAGCTCATGTGAACTGTGCTGCTGCTGCTGATTTGAGGTTTATTGCTCTTTGTGGATTTACCCGATTTCCATTCCCTACATTGTCAGTATGCCGTTTATACTAACTTAATAATGGACCATATAATGTTGGTATAAAGGTTGAATTCAGCAAATGAATCTAAATCTTGAATGAATGAATGAATGAATCTTTGCACTTGATGTAACCTAACTCAGACTCGGGCTTCATGCAACCTTTAAACAATATAAAATTTGCTTTTGCAGGATGTTTCACAAAGTGAAAAAAACAAACAAACCCATAACTTCATATCATTTAAAAAACCAATATCTGATTTAAATAATTATGACATTACATGGAAGCTTTACATTTTCAGTTTATCAAGCATACCTTTAAAAATAACCTCTCTTCTTCCTCTCATGGCCCATCTTTTTTTTTTAAATCTTTCTCCATCTTTGGGTGAAGTTGTGTCTCATTCTGGGAAATTAAGGAGCAGCTGCTGCACCTTTAGCTAGCAGACTGACAAACTGCACACACTTTGTGTGTTTACTGATTTTTGTTGAGCTGATCGCCCAACATTGCTCCTTTTATGCTCACTTCTCATTTGTAGCACTAGCTAGATGCCAAAGTACTGCACTACAGCTTATGGACATTTGCACCAAAAACGCAGTTCCTGATTGTTCTGACCCAATTATAGATCCCTGATTATAGAACTGTAAATGCTATAAAAGTATGTGTTGTTGATAAGCCTCTGTCATGGATACACCAATAGTACTGTATTATTGTTCCCTCCATTTAGGCTCAAATTAGTTTGATGTTTCAAAGCGTGTGGCAATCTGAAATAAAAGCTTCACTCAAATGTGTTAAACCTAAAGTAACAAGCCTATTTTGAAAGTGTGAGGAGTAGAAAGTAAAGATAATTGTGCAAAAAGGAAGGAAGTGAAAGTAACAAGTTGTCAGAAAAATACTCAAGTAAAATACGGTAACAAAGTATTTATACTTTGTCTCTTCACACCTTTCTGGAGTTGTGAGGGGGGAGCTTGCTGGCCTTGCAAGGGGAGTGCCATAATGGTAACTGCCATCTTGAACCTCGAAGGCTTCTGTTGTGGGTCCTGGTTGGATTTGATAGTTTTTTTAACTGCACACTGGCACTTTGTCAAGTTTATAAAACCTTTCAACACTCCCATGCAGCACTGGACGGTTATGTGACGGGAGATCTGTGAGGGGGCCTTGGAGTATCCATCCTAAATGGGTTTTGACTGCAGCAGAGACCCATAAGACTTAAGATAATGCATCTGACTGGAGAAATAGGAGTAATAAGGTGGGTATAGTCAAAGCCTATGAGAAGCAGTAGAAAGGCCTTAATAGATGACAATGTGATGCTTTGAAGATGCTTTTACTTTCTATGAAGAGACAATACAAGATATGTGAGGTCTGAAAGTGCTAGTTAGTGCCTGCAGTTAAAGCATTCATAGTGAAAACCTTATCTAGGTGTAGGACAGAAGCGATCAGGACTCTTAAAGAACCTCGAATGGTTTCAACTTCTTGGTAAATAGAAAAGAGTGACAACTTTCAGCTTTCCCATTTAGGTGGACATACTACAAGAACAGTACATGTTTCAAGGGTTCTTTTGCTATTATGTAGAAACATTTCACAACTTTGAGAAATATGCTGTCACAGTCAGCATGCTGTATCTGCACTTTATAGTGCAGATACAATATCTGCACTATAAAGCTAGCAACATTGTTAGATCTCTGATTTACCTCTCACAGGACTTGTAGGTGTTCTCTGAAGCAGCCTGGTGAGTCCTAGTACTTTTTTATCTTTTCATACATCAGTGAACCCGGGACATTTGCTAATGTGTTGTTCAGAGAAGCAACAATATACACAAGTTGCTCTTTTTTTGTACACATTGCAAAAGGCTCTGAAGGCTGCACTAAAACACAAAGTTTATTTGCTCTATGTAGAATTGTTTTAGGGGGAAGTATGGAGTTATGAGATGATGATGATGAGATAGCCTTTATTTGTCAGTTGCAGGTCTTTTGCCCACAACCAAGATGACAGACCTTGCCGACCGTACATACAATACACAAACATCACATTGGGGAGACAGGTCAGGCTAGGTAGCGAGGAAAAAAAACATCGAAATATGTAACACAAAAGGATAATACAGGAATGCACAGATATCAACACACCATAGCACAATAAACGCAGACAAGCAACATGGGAAAGAGTTCCAGTGTGTACATCTGATCTGGGACCGCTGCAATCTTCGACTGCGCCTCCAACTGTCCCAATGTCCACATCAGAGGGGAGGTAAGCATTGGAGGTGGCGTTGGATCCGGGGTAGGGAGGGTGATGCGTCAGTGAGTGCTTATCAGTATATGTATGTGTGTGCGTGTCCATAGTTCAGCTGAGACAGTGTCCTTCGCCCTGCCAGGCTAAGTAAACAGTCTTCCAGCCAACCTAGGTGGCCTTGCATGGAATGGGAAGGAACAGACTAAACACAGTCGTTATCAGAGAGTTTTTGTTCGGCTCCAGATTTGAGCCCACAGCTGGCGCTGAAGGGGTAGCCGGATTGTGATGGTAATTTTTCTTTTGCAACAACTCATGAGAATTTCAAAGCTGTTCTTTAACACTCCGACACTGGTCTCTCAATCTCTCGTTGGAGAACCACGAGCTTCCCCGTGATGGTATCAAACTTACTGGTGTTGTCATTCTTTTGCTCAGAGAGCCGATTCTGAGACCTCACGACTGCAGTTAGCTGCTCCACGATGTAATCCAACTTTCGCTCAAAGGTGTTATTCTGAGCAGGCCTCTCCTTGATGTAACCCAATATACGCTCAGAGGTGTTATTCTGAGTATTCACGGCAGCTGTAAGCGTCTCCAAGGTCTTAACCATGCTGCTTTCAATGAGCCCGTTCTGAGAAGTCGTGCCTCGTCCCATCGTTTCAATCCCAGCGGGCAGCCTTGGGGGGTTTGAACAGCCAGTTCCACTTTCTTAATTCTCCGATAAGCCAGGGCCAAGCCAGTTCAGATCAGCAAGAACCCTGTTATCATGGTTCCGAATAGGTAGATATCTTCAGCGTCCTCGATCGACAGTCCCGCCAGGCACACGACCCCCCATTTCTGCCACCCGTCCATCGTGTATCCGGCAGGGAAAGTCCCTCCAGGGCACTCGGGCTCTCCTGAGCCCAGACTTCTCATTGAGAAAAGGGTGTCAATAGCATTCAGAGACCAGTTGATCAAATCCATAATTCTCTTTAGGTTTTAGAAACAGACTGTGAGAGAGTGTTCCAGGGAAAGTAATACAAAAAAAACGAGACTAGACAAGGACATAAGAGCTAAGCAGGGAAGATAAGGGAGAAGAGAGGAGAAAAGTGCGTCCGCCTCCTCCGAGAGCCAAAAGGACACGTAGTAACATAGTAACGAAGATGGTATAAATCTCTTTTCTTGATTGATACAGTTTCCAACTAAGATGAGAAAAATGGTAAGTCATATTTTATGTCGTCATTACCTCTAGAGATGCTGTTTAAAGTGACTAGTGCATTCTGCAGGCAGCTTTTCAAGGAGAAGAACAACATTGCAGCCATAGCGTAGTTCTGGATGTCCTTGATCATCCTTGGTGCCAAGAAGAAGAGTTTGTACACAACAACGAAAAGTTATTAAGAGCATGGCCTTCACCTACTCTGATAAAGAATGGAGAGATAAAAGGAGATAAAGAATATCTGCCTTTAACAGTTTGAATTTATGGGTATAAACAATATACCCATATAGAGGCCCCTTCACTGTCCACTTTTAAATCACGTCTTAAAACCCACTTTTATTCCTTGGCTTTTAACCTCAGTGAGACTTAGTTTCTTTTTTAATGCAGTAGTTATTTAATTAATGATTTCACTCTTCTTTTATTTGTTTTTTATTTATATCTCATGTAATTTTATTTTACAGTTCCAATGTACAGCACTTTGTGTCAGCTGTGGTTGTTTTAAAGTGCTTTATAAATAAAGTTGATGATGATGATGATGATGAATATAAAAGGCAAGGGCTAGTCACTTAGCTTTATATTTAAAGTACTGTCTCATTAGGGTCAAGTAAGTTACTTAGTGCCATCTGCAATATCCCGCACTGCATTTCATCTTTAGTAAAGTGTGGTGAATGAAGGGCGCTCAAGCTGGTATGCACGTGCTCTACTAGTAAGTGGTCATAGTACTGGCTGCCTTTGCAAGGCATGAGATGTAGATGATTATGGCCTTAAAGTAGAACACTGCCTCTGCCCAGAGGAAATGGAAATAATAGGCTGAGTGGAGCCTGCAACTAGAGAATTTGAAAGCTGATCACAACAACTCAGTAGGGGACCCTGTAATAGTGATGCAAGAAAACTAGAAGGTATCTCATCATCTTGTGCAGCGAGGATTGGTATAGTAAACTAGCTGAAGCATCGAGAACTGACAAATCATTGTAACTGGGACATGGCAGAGGAAACAGATGTAGGGTGATGGCTAACCTGCGGCGGACAAGAACTTGACTGAAAGGTTGGTGGTTTAATTACCAGGTACTGTTCAGGTTGCCTTTGTATTTGGGAAACTGCTGGTTATTTACATACAGAGGGTTTGATATCTCCAGATCCAGATTTGGATATCTGAAGAATCATTGAGAATGGGGAGTGGATGAGTTAATCATAAACCAGCTTCCTTTATTATCGCTTAAAGTTCCTTCATAAATATAATAATTAGCAAGCAGAGGATCAGGGTCTGGATCTTGTTGGCTTTGCTAGTCTTGTTTATTATCCTGCAGCCATTGTGTGTCTGTGTCAACATGCTGACATACTGTTTGGCTTCCTGTTTCACATCCAGCACCTTTAGCTCCAGGATACCAAACGTTATCATCTTGCAGGAAAGCAAAGTGTTGACTTTCGTGACCGGAACATCTGAGGGTTTCAGTTGTTCCCTGTGAATGACAGTAACATGACTCCAGCTCAAAGTATCATTTTAATTAGGGGGTTCAAATGAAAGGACTGCTGTAAAGAATACAGATGTCAATGATTCTCCAGTGTTTAAGGTTCATTTTGTTTTTAGAAGGTTAGACATTAACTTGAAGAAAAATTTATTCAGTAAACTCAAGAGAAGACCAAAATAAGCTCCCCTTCGCCGCTGCGCCATGTGAGAGCGCAAGGAAGTGCAGTCGTCTTATGTGTACCAGGTGAGTCAATTAAGGAACGCAGAAAAAACAGGAGCCAATCAGCGATGGGAAAACAAAGACAGGAAGTGAGGTAAGGGACCTGAGCCATGGACAAGCAAGGAAAGGGGTAAATAAAATATCTTTACTATAGTGATGAAGTTTAACAGCTCTGTTTTACTCACTACGAGGGATATCTCCAAGGATGAATAACCTTTGCAACATAAATCCACATTACACTGAATTTAGGCTTATTCAAGGTCCTTACGTGAGACTTGCCTCTACACTAATGTAGTTGAATATTTTTATTGCACTTCAGCCAACATTTAAAAGATTTATGACACAAAACGTACATTTTGACAGACAAAGTAACACAGCTGACGTGCCGCATTAGGAGAAAAAGAGAAACTGTTAAAGAGGAAAAAGGCTTTTTATTTTCTCTCTGTTTCTATAAATAAGAAGCTCATCTCTCAGAATCAGCATCTGATAACCTCATCTCCCTGAAACATAAAACACTGTTTAGTAATAATAATGCATATAACACTGCAGATTTACCCCTGTGAATGTAATCAGACAGTGAAGTCTAGTTAGAGTGTAGGGATTTATTCATATATACTGTATCTAAACATTATCAGTTTTTAGATCAGTTACATTAATTTATTATAAAAGTATCATGCACAGCACACCCTTTTATGCAGTTACTTTGCAAATTACTTTTTCCCAAGTCACAACAACAAAAACCATTTTCTTTAAAAAAATAACACCTTTAAGGTCAACTTAAAAGAAAGGCAGACGTGAAAAGTAAAAGTGAGGTCAGAGGTCAAATATGACATGATATTTGGATCCAAACTATGATGGTATATTAAAAAAAATCCCCATTCACCCATATCGTTTGTTAAAAGTTGCCAAAACAAACAAACAAAGACAGCAGAGTTTGAAGGATAGTTTTAAAGAAATGTGACCTTATTTGACCTGGAAGAAGAGGTCAGAGGTCCAAAGTAATCTTTTATTTAAAATTGCCATACATCATGCCCTGTATTCCTATATGTTGTTAATACAAACAGTGGCAGTTTTAAATAGATCTATATTAGCATTACTATGCCATTCAGATCAATTTATTAACCTTGAATGAGAGGTCAAAGGTCAATGTAACAGTTGGTCAATGTGACAGTTGGTTTGAAATCTTTATACAGTGCTCTGTATATGTTGACAGTGTGTACCACATCTGTAAGAATCATAGTTAAGCTAGGTTATAAGGCTTTTTGTCAATTTTTGACCAATAAATTTTTATGTTAACTTTGAAGACCTTGGTGGATGTTGGTGGATGTAAGCCCAATTTTAACCCCACTCTACACCCCTACAAAGTTTTATCAGAATTAATTCAAAACGTTTTGAACTATCATGTTTTAGACAGAAAAACACGCATGCAATCTTCTTTGTGGAGGCAATACTACTACTACTACTACTACTACTACTACTACTAATACTACTACTACTACTAATAATAAGGAATGTTTTTAAAAAAAAAAATCAAACACTATGATAATGGGCTTAAACCCTGGTACTGTAACAACGAGGTGCGCCGGAGTGTTTTGACTTCAGGACCCAGATGCAGATGCAGAGAGAGAGGCGTTGTCAGCTAAATAAAGCTAGACAAAGCATGAAACTTAAAACAAAGAGGACTGTGAACACTGTGTAACTAAAAGACTATGAAACTCAGTGAAAAAACTATGAGGAAACCATGAACACTGAGTGACTATGAAACATAGTGAAGACAAAAAAACAACAACCTATGACTATGGATTTTTTGAGGCTGAGCTTTTATACATGATGAATTGCTCTCTTCAGTTGGGTGTCTTCCCTGCTGCCTTTAAAACGGCGGTGGTGAGGCCCCTTCTGAAGAAGAGCAATTTGGATTGTAATGATTTTAATAACTACAGACCTGTATCCAACTTACCATTTTTAAGTAAAGTCTTAGAAAAACTTGTTTTTACTCAGATTACTGATTTTCTCAATGATAGACAGATCCTGGAGATATTCCAGTCTGGATTTAGGGTGAACCACAGCACAGAGACGGCTCTCCTAAAGGTTTTAAATGATCTTAGATGTAACTGGGACGCCCAAAAGCTCTCAGTCCTGGTGCTACTGGATCTAAGCGCAGCCTTTGATACAGTAGACCACGCTATTCTTTTAAACAGACTAAAACACATGGTGGGCCTCTCTGGTGCTGTACACAACTGGTTCACTTCCTATCTCTCTGACAGATCTTTTATGGTGAGTATGGATACATGCTCCTCTAAGATCCATAAAATGACATGTGGTGTGCCTCAAGGGTCAGTTCTAGGCCCCGTACTTTTTAATTTGTATATGTTGCCTCTCGGCAGTGTCATCAGGAGGCATGGAGTGAACTTCCACAGTTACGCTGATGACACGCAGCTGTACATCTCCGTGTCTCCTGATGACACCAGACCAATGGATGCCCTTTTTAACTGTATCTTGGATATAAGATCTTGGATGGCAGAAAACTTTTTACAGCTTAACCAGGACAAAACTGAAGTTTTAATTGTCGGTCCTGAGGCTCAGAGAGAGAAACTCTTGTCTAAATTAGAGGCATTTTCACTATGTCCTTCGCTACAAGTGAAAAACCTGGGTGTTATTTTTGACTCTGAGCTTGGTTTTATCCCACATGTTAAACATGTAACCAAAATTGGATTTTATCATCTAAAAAATATAGCCAGAGTCCGCCCTATTCTCTCTCGGGCCAACACGGAGATGCTGATGCATGCTTTTATTACCAGTCACATTGATTACTGTAATGCCCTGCTCTCTGGTCTTCCTAAGAAGAATATTTCAACTTTACAACTCTTGCAAAACTCGGCAGCTCGTGTGCTGACGAAGACCAGAGGGCGGGCCCACATTACACCGGTTTTAGAATCGCTGCACTGGCTCCCCGTGTGTTTCAGGATCGATTTTAAAGTTCTTTTATTGGTTTTTTTTTTTTTTTTTTTACAACTTTATTTATAGTTTTCCAACAAAACAGTCCAGAATTTCTTACAAAAGTTGCGAACCCTACCCCCCACCCCCATCCAGGTGGCATCCCCACAACCAGGAAGCACAATACACACAACACAAAAAAAAAAAAAAAAAAAAAAAAAAAAGGGGAGAAACACTCAAACCAAACTGTGACAGTCATTATAGCACCAACAGCCGGACCCCGGCACATGAGAGAAGAAACAAAGAAGAAAAAGGGAATAAAGAAATCCCAACAGTCAAAGTACGGGCATTGAGGAGACTATGGACAGCAGTCCGAGAAGAGAGCAAGAGCATAAATTACCAACAAGTAAAGAACAATAAATCAGGCAAAAGACAGACTCTTGACATGAGTTATGAACCGTGACCAGGTTTTGTCATATTTACTCTCCAAGCCGCGCACGGTATACCTAATTTTTTCCAGAGCTAATCCCAACATCACCTCTCTAATCCAATGGACGTAGGAAGGAGGGTTCGACGCCTTCCAGCTCAGCAGTATCAGACGGCGGGCATGCAACGAGGCAAAGGCTATTGCGTTTTTGTGGAGGGGAGAGAGTCTCAGCTCTTCCCGAGGTACACCGAAGATAGCTATCAAAGAGTCAGGCCGCAGTGTTTCACCCGATATAGCTGACAGTGATTGAAAAATTGATGTCCAGAAACCATACAGGGAGGGACATGACCAAAACATGTGCCCCAAAGAAACAGGAGAGTAATCACATCTAGGACAATTCGGTGCAACATCAGGGTACAGTTTAGACAGTCTGTCATTAGAATAGTGGAGCCTGTGGACGACCTTAAATTGAATCAGGCCATGTCTAATACAGAGAGAAGACGTATGTATACGCTGTATGGCTTTCTTCCAGATGTCTTCTGACATGAGTTCTCCAACCTCCCCTTCCCACGCCACCTTAGGTTTGTCCCATGTATGAGGGCAGCTGTCAAGAATCAATGCATAAATCTTCGATATTGCTCTTTTAGTGGGCTGACTCACATTAAGAACTAGATACAGTAGGTCCTTAGAGGGCAGAGACGGGTACCCTGGGAGAAATTTAGAGGCAAAACTCCGAGCCTGAAGGTATCTGAAGTAGTGAGACTTTGGTAAGTTATGGTCTTCACACAAATATTTAAATGAGACAAAGCCATCCTCAGTGAAGAGATCTTGAAAGAAAACCAGACCGTTTCTGTGCCAGACTGCAAATGAATGATCTATTTGAGATGGTGTAAAAAGATGGTTGAACATTATCGGAGAAAAGCTACAAGTATTTGTCAAGTTAAAATGTTTCCTGAATTGACCCCAGATCTTAATTGAATTTTGAACCACCAAATTGGAGTTCAGCCCAGATGCTTTGACATTCAGTGGGAGAGGGGCAGTTAAGATCGAAATCGGAGAGATTGGGAGTGTAGCTCTCAGTTCCATATCTGCCCAGACTGGACCCTCCCCATCCGCAAACATGGTTATCCAATATGTCAGCTTGACAATGTTAGCAGCCCAATAATAGAATAAGAAATTAGGTAAGCCCAAACCACCATCAGCTTTAGCTCTCTCCAGGCTTGCTCTCCTTATGCGTGCAGGTTTTTTGTTCCATATGAACAAAGAGACAAAGCGATCCAGCTGGGCAAAATAGGATTTGGGGAGAAAGATGGGGATCATTTGGAACAGATAAAGAAACCTGGGCATTACAGTCATCTTCACCACATTTATCCGTCCTGCCAGCGAAAGTGGAAGTTTTGACCACCTACCCAGATCAGATTTAGTACTGTCCAGAGTAGACCTGTAGTTATACTGGAAAATAGTCTTAATCGAGCCAGCTATTTCCAGTCCCAAATATGTGAATTTGTCATTTTCAATTTTAAAAGGCCAATCGTCATAAGTGGTCTGTTTTGCCAGATTGTTCAATGGAAACAGTAAAGATTTTGATAAATTAACCTTATACCCCGATATGTTGCTGAACTCCCGCAGCCAGCGGAAAAGGTGGGGCATACTCCCAATTGGGTCTGATATCTGCAAAAGGAGATCATCAGCATAAAGCAGAGTTTTATGAGTTACCTCACCCCTGGATATACCTTTAATCCTCTCATCAGATCTGATAGCAATTGCCAGCGGTTCGATCGCAATGTCAAACAGGAAGGGTGACAGGCAACAGCCCTGCCTCGTCCCCCTGTAGAGCGAAAAATATTCCGAAATCAGACCATTTGTCCTGACTGCAGCCATAGGCGTTGAATATAGGACTTTAATCCATCTACAAAAAGTAGGTCCCATGCCGAATTTCTCCAGAACTGTGAAAAGGTAGGACCATTCGATTCTATCAAACGCCTTTTCAGCGTCAAGGCTCAGAATAACTTCCGGTTGTATTGTCGAATGGGGGGAGAATACCACATTAAACAGTCGTCTCACATTAAAAAATGACTGCCGTCCGGGAATGAAGCCCGTTTGGTCCTCATTAATAATGGTGGAAATAATAGGGTCCAACCGTAGTGCAAGAGTTTTGGTTAAAATCTTATAGTCACAGCACAAAAGACTTATTGGCCTGTATGAGCTACACTGTACAGGATCTTTATCTTTCTTTAGTAAGACTGAGATCGTGGCCTGGGTAAGCGTCTGCGGCAGATTGCCAGTAGCAAAAGATTCAGCATAAACTGATTCTAAAATAGGTGTGAGCTTCGAAGAGAATTCCTTGTAAAACTCCATGGGGAAACCGTCCGGACCTGGCGACCTTCCAGTCTGAGATAATTTAATAGCGTTCGTTATCTCTTCAATCGACAACGGCTGTTCCAAAGGCGACTGAGCGTCCGGAGAGAGCTTGGGAAGATCCAGCGAGTCAAGAAACGAGTAGATCTCGGATGAATTACTGCCCACCTCTGATTGATATAGGGTAGAGTAAAAATATTTGAACTGGTCATTAATGACTCGGGGGTCGTGGGATATCGAATCAGCACCTATTTCAATTCCCGAAATCACGCGCTCAGCTGACCGCTGTTTGAGCTGAAGTGCAAGGAGCCTCCCCGCTTTATCTCCATGCTCATAATATACCTGCCTGGATTTAAAAATATTTCTTTCGGCTCTCCATGTCATAAGCGTGTCAAATTCAGTTTGCAACAGTAATTTCTCCTTAAAAAGATCTGGCGTAGGTGAAAGAGCGTAACGCCTATCCATATCCGCAATCTTGTCAGCCAGTTCTTTAAGTTGTTTAGAGCGCTCCTTGTCTCTGTGTGCCACATAAGAA
The DNA here is from genome assembly GCF_057381915.1 of Diplotaxodon limnothrissa. Classification (NCBI taxonomy): domain Eukaryota; kingdom Metazoa; phylum Chordata; class Actinopteri; order Cichliformes; family Cichlidae; genus Diplotaxodon; species Diplotaxodon limnothrissa. The sequence goes on along the minus strand of NC_140602.1, from coordinate 44,960,889 downwards.
ATAACTTGGCCCCTAATATAGGCTTTCATAGACTCCCACAAGACTCCCCTCGACACATCCTGGGTGTCATTAATTTCTAGAAAGAAGTCAATCTGATTGCTGAGAAACGTTTTAAAGCGTTCACATAAAAGTAATAGGGGGTCTAGCCGCCACGTTCGTTGGGGCGCTACATTACCTGGAAAAACCAGACCCATCTGCACAGGGCTATGATCTGACAACACTATACTGTGGTATTTGGTGCTGGAAATTAAGGGAAGTAGCTGGTTATCGACAATGAAGTAATCAATCCTGGAGTAACTATGATGTACAGGGGAAAAAAAGGAAAATTGCTTCGTAGATGGGTTCGTTGCACGCCAAGGGTCTGATAAGCCGTAAGAACGAAGTAGGGAATTAATAGCCACTGCTGCTGACGATAGGGTGTTGCTCGACCTTACGCTTGATCGGTCCAGCTGGGGAGAAAGGACACAATTAAAGTCTCCACCTAGAATTAGTTTATAGGAGACAAGGTCTGGGAGAGTCGAAAAAAAATTAAGAAAGAACTGTGCGTTGTCCCAGTTAGGTCCATAAATATTAGCCAGTATTAGTGGTGTGTTAAACAGCTTGCCCACTACAACAACATATCTGCCATTAGGATCTGATATCACTTCAGAGTGTTCAAATGGAACCCCCTTCCTAATTAAGATTGCTGTTCCCCTGGCTTTGTAGTTAAAACGTGAATGATATATTTGTCCAATCCACTTACAACCTAATCTTTTTTGGGAGTTAGTATTTAAGTGTGTCTCCTGTAGAAACATCACGTCAGGTTTGAGCGATTTCAAATGACTAAATACCTTGCTTCTTTTAACCAAATTATTCAGCCCTTTGACGTTCCAGCTAATGAATGAGACCGATTTCTGTTGATTATTCACATTATCCAAAGTCATAGTGCCACAATCGATAATAGACTGATCCTGCACGTTGGTTATATCTCAGTGTTTCAGTGCCTGTTTGAGCCACAACATAAACCACAGATAAACCCAAAGCAAAACTAACAAAAACAAACAGATAAACATAGATAAACCTCTCACCATCCTGGACCCCTGGGCTGGTCTTCCACAAACCTGAGACTGCCCTGAAAACACTCCTCTCTCTCCTAGGCATATAACACGTTTACACTAGCTTAAACTCTTACATGAACTCAGCAAAGACAGAACAAAGTATAATAGGACCCTTGACTCAGCATCATTATTGCCGCATGCATGTCGGCACCCATCCACTTACAGGCCGGTACGGCTCTGAACACTCACGGTTGGAAAATAATCCCACAAGAAAGGGGTAAAACCCAATAAAAATAATGACACTGGTGATAAGAAAAAGGGGATTAATTAATCAGAATACATCAAAAAGCAAAATAAAAGCACTGTTGGGGTTATGGTGTCGGGCTGGAACTAAGACCAATGAGGATACCAAAGATATTCTGAAATAAAATATTCCCCAGGCCACATGACATCCACAGAAATCCCCAACATCTTATAGCTATACCTTGTCCAATCATAAAGGGCATCCAACCGTAGCGTGGCGACGTTCACCAGTCAATGCACAGCCTGTGCAGACTACCTCAATGGTAGCACGCAGCGTGTGATACTTGTTGTGGTCCGTGAATTAACTGTCACTCTCCCTCCGTCTCCCGTGGGCGCAGATTGGTCTCGACGTAGTGCCTTGCCTTGATCGGGTCTTCGAAAGACATCTGTTCGCCAGCCGGGGTCGTGATTTTCAATGTAGCTGGATACAGGAGACCATATTTCACTCCCGTACACCGGCGAAGCAATCTTCTCACCTCGGTAAAGGCCGATCTCTTCTTTCTAACGGTGGCCGAGTAATCTGGGTAGATGTAGAAACGCTTCCCATTACGGGTAATGGGACCTGCCCCCATGGCCTTTCGAAGAACATCCACTTTCTCCTGAAAATAGTGGAACTTGACGATTATCGGTCTCGGGGCATCTCCATCCTTTGGCCTCGGCTGCAGGCTCCTATGCGCCCGATCGAGCGTCGGCGTATAGTCGAGGGCGAGCGCTTCCTTCAACAATTCAGCCACGGCTTTCTCCGGTCGAATATTTCCGAATCCCTCTTCCACTCCAATTAGTCTGCAGTTATCACGACGTTGCCGGGACTCCAAATCATCGGCCTTGTCTGCCAACCGGACGACTTGGGCAGATAGCGCATCAACTTTAGCTTCCAGTGCTACAACACGGTTAGCCTGGCCATTAGCTTCCTCCTCAAGATCATCAGTGCGGGTCGAGAGCGTGGCGTTTTCTTTCTGCATGTCTTCGATAGCCTTCGCAAACTCTGCGCGCACACTCAGGACCTCTGACCTTAAATCACCCGCCAAGTCGTCTATTTTCTTGTGTAGTTCACCTGCAGCTGCCATCACAGACGAGTCGATCTTGGCTAGCACATTCTGCTCCGTTTGCTTTATGGCAGCCATGATTGTGTCGAGATCCGGCCCGGCCCCCACCCCCGCGGCCGGATCCGCACCAGGCAAGTCCGAGGCATCAGGCCCCGGCTTCTGCTTGAGCGATTTAGGCATGTTGAACAGCTTTAGACTACAAAATACAACTGATTCGAAAGATTAGGCACTTGTGAGACGGGTTCGCGCCGGGATGTACTAGAAGGGGAGCGGGAAAATTACGCAAATGGTCAATCTAAGCAGAGCTCGCAAAAACACGTCTTCACATGTCGCTGCTCTCTCCCCTCCCCTCTCTTTTATTGGTTTTTAAATGTCTTAATGGTCTTGGGCCTTCTTATCTCTCAGATCTGCTTTTACCATAAGAACCCTCGCGGACCCTGAGGTCCTCTGGTACTGGCCTTTTGATTGTCCCTAAAGTCAGGACACATACTCACGGAGAGGCAGCTTTTCAGTGGTATGGTCCTCGTCTGTGGAACAGCCTGCCGGAGGAGCTCAGGGCCGCAGAGAACGTACATGTTTTTAAGAACAGGCTCAAGACCCACCTTTTTAATTTAGCTTTTACTTAGCGTTTATTTATTTTTTATGCTTATTTATTCTATCCTGTTATTCTATTATTAATTTAGGATTTACCTAATATTTTTTGATTTTATTCTTATTCATTTTTTAATCTTCTTACTCTATTTATATTTATATTGTATCCTGTTCTTATTTATTTTATCATTTTACCCTGTATATATCGTATTGCGTCATATCTCCAGTGTTTCCTCGGAGGGCGCTCTCTGCACCGGGGCTGTTATTGACCGTGGCTGCTGGGTCTCTGGGGTCCTCTCAGCCTGGTTGGGGGGCTCCTTGGCCTCCCTCCTGCTGTGTGCCCAGCCCGGAGGCTGCGGTCTGTGACCGGCTCCCGGTGCAGACGGCTCTCTGTTATAATGTTTCCTCACTTGGCTCATGCGAGCCCAGCCCAATTTTTACTCTTTAAGTGTGCGCGTGTGTGTATGTGTGTGTGGGTGGGGGTGGGGGGATATATGTGTATTGAGAGTGTGGGGAGTGAGTTGGAGGGTGGGGTGGGCTGCTTTTAACTATGTAAAGCACTTTGTGCTACATTTTTTCTGTATGAAAAGTGCTTTATAAATAAAGATTGATTGATTGATTGATTGATTGAGAGCTAACAGACGACGCAATGCTGAACACAGGAAGACTGAGGACTTAAATACACACATGAGGTGATCAGGGGAAGTGGAGACACACGGGGACACAGCTGACTAGAATCAAACATAATGGCAACACGGGAGAGAAAAAGTAACCACAGGAACCCAGAACACACGATTTACTTCAAAATAAAACAAGAAAGTAGACATGGCAACACTAAGCTCACAGACCTAAAACACAACACAAGGAAACAATAAATAATGGCTGCCTTTAACCTAAACTAAATAGGAATAACACACGATCACAACGCTAACATGAGAAGAATACAAAAATAAACTCAGAGCGCTGGGTCAGAGGCCCAGTCTGTGACAGGTACATTGTCAGTTACATGGCTGTAACACAGTTGGCAGGTTATTCATTTTAGACCCATGTGCTTACATCAAATAATGCTCTTAATGCTCTTAATTAACTGATGTTTAAATAAACTTTCTCTACGATTTTGTAAAAATAATATCTAGAGCAAAGACACATGAACATGTTGATCATACAATTGAAAAGCAAACATCTCTATGTGCGGACAGTAATAGAGAGAAATATTGAACATACTGTATTTTAAAGTCCATCCAATGGAGGAACTGAAACCATTTAGTGTTGATTATATCTCTTTGGGGCAAACTGTTGATTTATATAGCGTCAAATCACAACAACAGTCGCCTCAAGGCACTTTATATTTACGGTAGATCGTACAATAATAGATTCAGAGAAAACCCAACAATCATATGACCCCCTATGAGCAAGCACTCCCCACTTCCTTTCAGTGGGAAGGAAAAACTTCCTTTTAACAGGAAGAAACCTCCGGCAGAACCAGGCTCAGGGAGGGGCAGCCATCTACTGCGACTGGTTGGGGTGAGATTACACCTCAAGATGATTCCCAAGATATTAGCTAAAAACGTAGAAATGGTCTCAATCAGTTGCGTTCCCTCAGGGCAGGCAAGCCATGTGCTTGTGAAATCTATTTGTTTTCTGACAGGAGATTAGCGTGCAAGACAAGTTGTCACTACTCTGAGATCAGTTATGAGCTGCACTGTGGGAACACTAAGCACAGCTCCTAACCACCTCAGCCAACAAGTGTGACTTAAGAACTTGTTTAGCACATTAGTAATGAAAGCTTCTGGTCCTGCATGCAGTAACATCCAAGAATAAATCACAAAAATATGAAAACCATTAAATGTTTTTTGAAACAAACATATTTCTTGAACAAAGAAAAGCTCATTAAAGGATGTGTGTCTTAGCTCAAAGATACAGAGCCAAAAGTAACAGATGAATAAGTGATAAAATATCTAAAAGAAAAAAACCTACTGAAAAAAGTGCTACTCCAAGACATAATCCTGTTATCTTTGACGTTTCTTAGCCTTTAAAAAACATTTTAAAAAGCTGCCAAGTAGTAATGAAAATTTTTGTCCACACGGTGACAGGTGGACATGAACATATGGATCTATGAGCTGATTATGCAGTCTAACATTTGATTGTGGGATTACAATTGACTAATGTCAGTGGTTACATGGCCTGAACTGATATCCCTGCGTTGGTGTTGTCTGAGCAGTCAGTTAGCATTAGCCAAGAAGTTAGCAGACGAACGCGACCTAAATTTAGCTAACGGCAAATCTAACTGGATAATATGTTTATTATATTGTATAAATTAATAAAGGAAAAACACAAAAAAGTGCTTACTGTTTGTTCTAAAAGACAGGTTAATTTATAAAAAAGTCATTTTTCTTTCTCCGCCCCCCTCCACACATTATAAAGCTATGACGTCACAACAGTGTGATTGAGTAGCTGCAATTTTGATCCTGGACCAACATTATTCCAATAACGAAGGAAGAACACCAACAGGGGAATGGCAGATACATTGGGCATATGTAGAAATGCACCATAGCCCAGTGGTGTGCATACACGATGAAGCACTTCAATGTTTACATAAAAAGTTTGTCCCCGTAGCTCCAGACAGAAGGTCACAGGTTCAATCCCTGGTTCTTTCAATCCACATGTCAAAGTGTCTATAGGCAAATGTCCATCAGTGCATCCACTGGTGCATGAGCGCGTTTGGCCTTGCAGAATTATCCCAAAAGTAAACAGAAAGCACATGCAGAATGTTTAATTAAAAAAATGAATACTATGTAGGAATCTTAAGTTAATCTTTTCTAAACAACGGGTAGAATGAGGATAAAATGGGGAGATCTTTTGGGTGAAACAGATGGTTGAAGTGGTGTTTGAAAGTCATTAAAATACCAGTTTCTCCCTAAAATAATTTTATTTGGTCAGAAGCTTAAGAATAACAGCACTTAATCAAACACCACAAGAAAAATCTTCCAGATATAATGAAATGTGAAAATATGAAACAAGAAGTGCAAATTATGCCTACAAATGACATAAAAATGGGAATTATGTATTTGGTAAAAGCTAACTTTGTTAAAAGAAATTATAAAGTACATAATTACAAATATTGAACCGTTTCCCGTAATTAGCACACATGAGCTCAGAGGTGACACATCTTGTCTAATGTGTGTTTTTATGTCTATAGATAAATATTGCAAAAAATGAAATGAGGACCTTGGGCAAGGTTTAAAAATAGTGGAAAAGTACCAAAATATAGCTGAACCAGAATTACTTATCAGCGACAATGGACTTTTTCACACAATAAATATGATGGATTACATTGTCATAATATGTCTTCACACAGAGAGAAACACACACTACAACAATGATAATAGGCTGCATGTGTATATTTTAATGTTTTTAATTGAAAACATTTGTACCTGATTGAGGTTGCAGGTGAAGTTGCATCTATGACAATGCTTTTGGATATATAATTATGTGGTGAAACAAAAAGAAGGAGAAGAAACTTTCAGCTGCTCCCTTATTCACCAGGGCTCACCACAGCTGGTACATCCAAACTGTTTCCTCTTAACTATATGTTATGTACATGCTTGGCCACTAGGTGTCAGCATTTACAGTAAAACCAAGCTAGATGCCACACCAGAGCGCAACACTTGGAAGATCATGTAAATGCAGGGCTTTCTATTTTTTCTCATTGTTTGTTATTTGCTGTTATTATCAGATAAAATTCAGTTTATATAGGCCATGTTTGCTGAAACTAAGTTTTTAAAGTCCAGTATTGCCAAAAGTGATGTTTTCAAAAGGAGAAAAGGAGGAAAAATTATTACAGCAGCAGGTAGTCACATATCACAGATCAGATGGTGCACATCTTGCGCTCACGCTGGCCCTGCTAAATGCTTCATTTCTCTGGCTGATTTAAAGCACCTGATTATACTTCTGAACTGATTAAACAGAGAGTCTGAGTACACTGTCAGTATTGTTGTACATCTGCAGAGAGCACAAACCTCCAGGTCATGTGGTTGTGAGAAAGGAAATCCTTTATGTACCCTGTCTGTTGGTTTTACAAGGCTGGCCTCTGTGATTCATTTTTTTTTTTTTTTATGTGATCACTATCTAGCAATGTACGATAACCTCTCCACTTAGAATACCTGCCCCTGTGCACAAAGTCTGAAGAGAATGAATGATTGAAAGGATGATGTCATTTTCATAACTTGTGTACCTCATGGGATTCATTCCGAATTACCAAATGAATATGGCATATGTGCCATGTTTGTTTTGGACTTTTTTTTGGTGCTCTGTACAACCATTTAAAGAAGCCTAAGCTTAAAAGGTTGTCCATTAGTCGTTTTATGATAAGGCTGAGGATAAGTATTACAATCCTCAGCCATAAATCACAACACAGGAACACCAGTGACACAGACTCTATGCTTGGTGTCAGAGACACTGCTCACAAAAGCGACTTTTACATCTCTGCTTTACACCCTGTACTGATCTCTGTTCCCACAGCAAGTTTACACTCAGAAAAATAAAGGTGCCAACTGGAACCAAAAGTGGTTCTTTAGACTGATGCCATAGAAGAACCTTTTTTGGTGCCACAAAGAACCTTTCAAACAATGGTTCTTTGAAGAACCATTTCTTTCAGTGGTTCATTGAAGAACCTTTAAAGGTGCCCCAAAGAACCATCAAGAAATGGTTCTTTGGGGCACCTTTAATGGTTTTTCAAAGAACCTTTTTAAAAATGGTTCTTTAAAGAACCATTTTTAAAAAGGTCCTTCAAATGGTTCTTTAAAAGAACCATTTTAAAGAACCTTTTTTGAGTGGTTCTTTAAAAAACCATTTTAAATCTTTCAAAATAAAATGCATCATAAATTGAATTTGAGTAGGGCAAAATAAATACTAGCACAGCATAGACATATATTAATGGTTTATTGTCATTTTGTAGTTACCAAAAGACAAAAAGGCATTTTAACCCTCAGCACAACATCACTACTAATACATGTCACATATTAAGATAAGATAACCTTTATTAGTCCCACACGTGGGAAATTTGTTTTGTCACAGCAGGAAGTGGACAGTGCAAAAGTTATGAGGCAAAAATTAGAATACAATAAGAATAAATACAGTACACAACTGTACAGAATAGAATACTATATACAGTAGAATAAAATAAAATAAATATACAATAAGATAAGAATAGAATACAAATACAAATACTATATACAACTGAGTAAAAATACAACGATGACAGATAGGATTATTGCACTTAGTATTATTGCATATGTATGGATGTGTGTGCTTGATCAGTTAAAGTCTTTATTATGGAGTCTGACAGCAGTGGGGAGGAAAGACCTGCGAAATCTCTCCGTCCCACACCGTGGGTGCCGCAGTCTCCCACTGAAGGAGCTGCTCAGTGCTGTCACAGTCTGCTGCATGGGGTGGGAGATGTTGTCCATCAGGGATGACAGCTTAGCCGCCGTTCTCCTGTCACTCACCACCTCCACTGGGTCCAGAGGGCATCCTAGAACAGAGCTGGCCCTTCGGATCACCCTGTTCAGTCTCTTCCTGTCCCCAGCAGAGATGCTGCCGCCCCAGCAGACCACGCCATAAAAGATAGCAGAAGCCACAACAGAGTCATAGAAGGTCTTCAGGAGTGGGCCCTCCACTCCAAACGACCTGAGTCTCCGCAGCAGGTACAGCCTGCTCTGCCCTTTCCTGTAGAGGGCGTCTGAGTTATGAGTCCAGTCCAGTCTATTGTTCAGATGAACACCAAGGTACCTGTAGCTGTCCACAGCCTCAATGTCCATACCTTGGATGTTCAGTGGTTGCAGTGGAGAATGCTTGTGCCTGCGGAAGTCTACCACCAGTTCCTTGGTTTTACTGGCGTTGATCTGGAGGTAGTTCAGCTGGCACCAGTCCACAAAGTCTTGGGTCAGTTAGTGTTTTAAACAGTAATAATTAAATATATTTGCTATACTATAAATAAATATATATAAATACTATAGCTACAGATAACACAACAAATAATACATGTATTGTTTAATTAATAAAACATCAGAAAGTGATAAAACACATTAGAAATAGCAATAGCTTCATAACAGACCAATAAATCAACACATTTTCATCAGCAGATGTTTGCATGTTCAGTAAAAATATTTCAACAAGTTTATGATTAAAATGATCAATGAACTTCAGCCTTACGCTATGTAATGTACGTTTCATGTTGTACTCATGGTCCTTTGTTAGTTCAGTTTAGGATAATGTCTCTGACGTATGTATCATATCAAATATATGTCATATCAAAACAAGCCCACACCTGCAGTTGTTTCAGTTTTTCACTGGTGTTTCCTGTCAGCTGGTCAACCTCACTCAGGCGGACATCCATATCAGCCAACCAAACGACAAGTTCCTCCCTTTGTGCTTCAAACCCCTCCCACTCTGAGACAAGGAGCTGAAAGAGAGAGAAAAGAGTCAATTATAAAGAAGAGAGAGAAGTGAAACCCTCCTCAGAAGGTCTGACTCGCATACCTGCAGTTGACCTGTGATGGACTCCTGTTTGGCGTTCACGTCATCCCTCGTTGTTGCCAACAGCCGAGTCTGCAGGGTGCCCTGGAAGAGCTGAGTTAATGTTCGACTCGTCCTGGTCAGGCTCTCCAGCTGGATGAGCCGAGGTCTCCCCTCTCACCGCTGCCTCTGAACACAGAAACACAAATTGCATCTGAAGCAGGAGGTGCAGATTTTTTGTGCTATTCTTTTCTAAATCCAGGCTAGATCACGTGGAGGTATTTGGAAAACTTTTTTGGCCAGTGGACGACTGTTGTCTTGCAGAAAGTCAAATCAAACATATGCGATACACAATTAATTCACAAGAACACATTATAAAAAATAAGTCCAGTTCTTGCCTGATTTCAAGTGAAATCTGCATCAAAACAGGGTGACAGAAGTAAAACGAGTGCACAAAGCCTCACTTTGTAAAAGCCTGCTATTACAGTTCTCCTCTATGCAGACGACTTTCCTGTTTTCAAGGCACAACTTGGATCTGCTGTACGAATCTTATGGATACACACTAAATGAAACAATAGTGTGCATGACTCCAGATTCTGATCCCTCATCCTAATATGGTCCCAACATAGCAACAGCAATAAAGCAAATGTTGAGGCTTCAAAATACAAAGTCCATAAACCAATGGCTGACGTGGGTTTTATCATAAGGGTGATAAATATACAGATTTCAGTCTGTCTTAGAGATTTGATGTTCATTTACCTGCAGATGCACTATACATACCTGCTCCATGGTTTTTCACAACATTTTGCACATCACTATTTAATACAGGAAGTAGGTGAACTAAAACAAGTCATCTTTCTTTGTGAGAGGACCATATTAATGAAACAAACCTCATCATAGGGAGCCCTAAAGATGCTCCTGCTGCTTCTCTTCCTCCTCATCCTAAGCTTCCTTCTCCTTGTCCTCGCCTTCCATCCAATTGTAATTCAACCTAATTGTGTTTCTCCCCCTCCTCTTCCTCATTTTGTTGGAGCTGTGAACACAATTAATGTGAATCTGGATTAATTTGTGCAAACAAGAAAAATCTACAGCTTTTTGGTCAGAGGTGCTCTTGTGATTTAAGCCGGGTAGAGTAGATTTATGTGTTGATGCTACCTGCTTCAGCTCTGGCTGCTGAGTGATATTTACACCCTGGCTGGATTACAAACTTTACCCATGTGCTGAACTTTGGCCCAGCGTTGATACCTCTTGTTAGTATAACGACCTCTTCTTAGCTTGTATGTATGATGGTGGATAAATGAAATATACAAAAAAATTAACTATATTACAAAAGAACATCTATCTTGGAAACATCAAATGACCGGAGCATAACTTGTCAACTAGTCCGAAACTAAGTTATGCAGGAACAGTCAAAGACACCTTCTCATGTCACATTTATATTCATTTCTATATAATTTGATTAGACAATAAAGAGTTATCTAATCTAATTATTCATTCAAAACTCTTATGCATAGCTGCATTTTATACAGCTCATACAGAATTCAAAGTACAGGTTCATGTGAGTATTTAATGTACGGCTCAGATCTACAGAATTTCAGAGTTTCTAGAGCAGACACAGCTCACGCCACAACAGGCTTCAGGCGCCATTTTAGTGACTTTAACAATATATTAAATTTTAATTTCGGTCTAGCTGACATTAGGTTATGTACGCAGCACGCAATTGAACCACATATTTTAGAAGCCAAAAGTTCAAATTAGCTGGGAGCAGCTTCACTTAATTATAACAGTGGTTTTGTTAAGAAAACAGTTGGATACTAAATTGCGCTGACATCAACGGCTAACGTATCTAGCTAATCGCTACTGTTAGCACAACATTAACAGCAAGCTACAATGACGAGTAACAAAAACAAAACAGTAATAAGGTTTTAATGAAAATGTTTTACCTTTTCCAACAGTCCCAGAATCCACAGCTTCAAAGTCCAGCAGGTACTGAAGACTGTTATCCGTTTCGCTGTCACCGTCCGTGAGGTTTTTTTTCCCGAAAGGTCAAGGCCCGCCGCTCGCACACTCTGTCTGCGCATGCGCATCCCAACGACGGACCCCTCCGTCCGCTCCCGGGAGGTTATAGTATGACGTGTTCTGACGTCACTCTCTCTCTCCCTGTCATTTATTTGGCTCGAAACACATATTAACAAATTGCTCAGTGATGAACAACTACTCAGATCATTTACCTAAGCAGTGCGCTTTGTCAAAACGAAGTGTGTGTTCATTACACTGACATTCTGTTCTGCAATTGTTATTTACTTGTATTTTATAATTTGACTTTACATACTGCTGGGTGGTTTGTAAAGTTTACAATAACTAGTATTATCATTATGCTATATTTTCAAAAATATATAATAATCTCAAAAGCAATGCCTTGGAGTAGAAAATAGTAATGCTTTATTAAAATTTAAAACTAAAGTACAGTATTTGAATGTGTGTATTGTGTCTACTGTTTGCAAATATTTCTAACTTTTATTTGAATATTCAGCTTCCTACCATCTTCTCTTAAAGGGTAATTGCCAGGTATCCCGCCCTCCCCCTTCGCACACACATGCACACAAAGAAAACACACAGTATAATTCACAGCCTCATTATAGTGAATAAATATTTATGCCATTTACACCATCAAACTTAGATTGCTAAGGATGAAGAACCTTTTGTTCTTTAAAGAACCATTTGTAATAGCTGAAGAACCATCCACAAAATAAAAAGGTTCTTTGACGTATGATGGTTCTTTAAAGAACCATGAAGACATCTGAAGAACCATTTAAGAACCATAATTTTTCTGAGTGTAGTTCACACAGGAAAGAAAGTGTGTCATTACAGCTGGATGGTGACACGTCCGTATGTAAATGTTTGCTAAATTTATAGAAAGAGACAGCTTCTTTCACAGTCTCTCGAGACAGGATCTCTGCTGCCTCGCTTTCACCTTCCTCTCAGGCAGAGTCAGGGGTGAACGCCTGTTTGAAGTTCTCCCCCTGGGCTCCAGGGTTCTGTGGGATCCGGGTGCGCTTACACTGTTAGCACGCCTGATATGAGAGCCTGATCAAAGCTGGCTCATTCTGCCTGACCGATTTCCACAGGATTAAGGATTAGGGAGACAGGAAGCTGTGAGAGGCACAGAGACAATCTGGGAGAGACAAAAAGGAATATGGAGAGTGAAAGGGATGGAGGAATGCTGAAGTTTTATAAAACATAAAACCAATGATTGTACACAGTAATAATAAAGCAAACATAAAAATATAAAAGGATCTTTCTGCAAAACTTATTTTTAGGATTTAAAAGACATTATAGCAAGTTTAGCCTTACTGGACTTACCTAACTTCATCAAAGATTAAATGTGTCAGTTTGAACTATTTTTTAACCATTTTCTCTTAGCAGTATGATTCAGCTTCCTATATTTCAGGGTGGCAATTTTCTTCGTTTTTAACACTTTTTGACCATCACTCATCTGTTAAGTTCACTTATATTTTTATTTTGGGCCACTATTAGTGCTACATACTACTTTAAGTGAACTATTTCCTTTTAAGATGCTCTTTCTTTTTAAGATCTTGTACTCTGCAGTAGCCATGCACACACTAGCTGTTGCAGAAATATCTCCATGGGCATGTTAAATCTTACTTAAAGTGAAGCCCTTATGCTCCATAGCAGCTCCCTATTTTTTATTTGTTATTACTGTTAACTTTTGATGATTCACGGTTCAAAAATAAATCCTCATTTATTTTATAGTGGCTCTTCATCTGGTGTCTGAAACAAGCTGTTTGACCTGCTCTCCCCTAAAGGCCACCCTCCCGTGTGCCACATGTCAGCCATGTGCCCGAGACGACCATATAGAACAGCAGTCCCCAACCCCTGGGCTGCGGACCGGAGTCGTTTGGTACCGGGCCGCGAGAGTTGAAGCTCGGGTGTGAAATTGATGGTTTTCAGGTTTTTTATCGTTGTTTTTTAATCGTTAACTTGGTCTTTTCCCATGTGTTATGAATACATTTTCTTTTTTTTGGTACTGGTTTTATTTTGTTGTTTTTATCCGCGACACCTTAAAGGCCGGTCTGTGAAAATATTGTTGGACATAAACCGGTCTGTGGCGCAAAAAAGGTTGGGGACCGCTGCTATAGAGTCTAGAGCAGTCTGAACTTTTTGGCTAATAGCCTTTTAACCTCTTTATTTTAAACCTTTTGCCATGTTTAGTATGACAGTCCACCACTGTGACGATATAAATGGAAAAGCAAAACACGCTCCCTTTAAGAAGAAAAAGAACGGTTTTGAGTCTAAAAGCAGCAAAAAGATGAAAGCAGTGATATTTTTTTATTCTTTTTTTTTTAATTAAGAAAATATAGGATGAAAGCCATTATCATTTAATTATATGAACATTACATCCAAACGATTATCTCCAGACTTAATGTAGCCTGAACAGCAGTGTGTTAATCGTGAGGCTTGGTTGTTAACAGTTATGAAAAAACACAGTATGAGACTGTGTGCCGCCAAACACTGGTGCTCTTCAGTGCACAGCGGCTTGTACAACAAGGGGAGACCAAAATAAGATCAGCGAGGTGTTTACTTAAACGAGTCAAGATGTTATGTGAACCAGAGGGAAAAAATGGTGGCAACGGTGCATATCATTTGTGTGTGTGTGTGTGAGTGTGAACGTTTTTGTATTCATATACATCAAAACATGCCTGACGCAAATGTTTCCGTCACACCTGGAGCTTTATCTCCTCTTCTTCAACAGGTATGTCATCACTGGCTTGACATTTGAAGGTGAAATGTCAACAACAGCTACTAAGCCTAAGTGAAAACACTGACTGAGTATAAAGCCAAAACGTCTTATCTGAACAGGCAGGTTGTGTCTGTGCCGTCCTCTGTGCACCAGTGAAGCCTCAATGCAGTCTTGTCCTGTTGAATCGATGATACGGATAGGGGCTCCCCACTGTGGGCGCTTGTGGTTGTGTGTACCTGACTTAGAGTGTGCTATTATACCCATGTTTTTAGTTTCAGTCACTCATCTATCAGAAAACAGTTCCCTCTGCACAGAAACCGAGATTTGGAAGATTTCTGCCGTAACCTGACAGCTGCTAAAGAGGAAGGAGCAGGGTGTTTAAAGTAAATATTGGTAGACGTTGAATGGGGTAATAAGGATAAGGAGAGACGAGGGGGAAAGTGACAGAGAGAAAGAATGGGAGCAGCACAACACGTGCCTGCCGGCCTGGATTAAAAGGCCCAGATGAAAGGTTGGCGAGAGGCAAAGTTGTTCACCCGCACCAGATGTGCTCTTGCTCTGGCCTATAGCCGATTAATTATCTCATTGTTCATGACACCAGGGTTGGTGTCCAGGCAATTGCATTACACTACACACCCTGAGCAACCTGATCTGGGGGATTTCTTTCTTGTTGATCGGTCTGATTTGGGTGTGTGCGTGTCTGTGTGAATCTGTGCGTTAGTAATATAAGGGGAGTCTCTTCACACACTAGCGGCATTCGTAATGACAAAGCAATCACACTCCAGCGGTGCAATCGTTACGTCTCTAGGGGTAGACTTGCGTGTGTTCTCCGTGGCCGCAGTCTAGTCAAACACATTTGTTTTATTGTCGTTCTCAGAGATAAACGAAAAGAGGAAGAAACACAGGAAAAGAACAACCCATTCACACCCTGCATGACACGCTGCCTCATTTGCCCAAGCCTCTATCAGTTCTTTGTTATAGCCAATAGCATTAAAGGAAGTGGTCACACTGTCACAGAAACAGTTGGCACGGAAACAGCACATTACACCATCGTCCAATCCCCCTCCCATTCCTTTGTCGTCATTTCTCCCCTCCCTTCCTCTCTTCTTCTGTCCCGTTCCCTCCTCCACCTCCCTCTCTCCCTATCTTGTATGTTTTTTTTCAGTCATCAATGAAATCACAACCAATCCTGCTGCTGCACTGTCAACAAGGAGACAGCTCTTTAAGGGGCAGATCTACTTGCCATATATACTTATAATCTAACCTTCAGGATTGCTTAAATACCAATGTGTGTTTTTCTAGCATAAAGCAAGGATGCTGTGGCTCCCCCATCAAAGCCTGCTTTCTCTCTCTTTCTCTCTCTCGCTCTCTCTCTCTGTTACTCTCATGATTTAATCCTGACCATTTCCCCCTTCTCTCTCTATCCCTGCTGACTCCTCCCTCCATTTCTGCCCTGCGCTCCCTCTCGCTGCCTCTCCGTCTCTGACACACTCAAACACACGCATATACACACCCTCCACCCCCATCGCTGCAGTGTCTCAACTGCCTTGAAGCAAACAAGAGAGGATATAGAACACAGACGTTAATGAGAGCGAGAGAGAGAGAGAGAAAGAGGGCCGCGGGAAGAGAGAGATGTATATGTGAATGTTTCACCCTGTGAACATGAGGAAGGCATGAAGATGGAGCAGCAGGACTAAAGGTGGCTTGTACAGAGCCTTTCTCACCCTGCAAGGGCTTGTCTGCAGTATCCTTTGTAAATGGATGCTGGCTTGTGAACACGGTAAGCCTCGCCACTCTCACAACGCTTCCTATTTCGCTATTTTGGCTTGCTTTGAGACAGGAAGATGATATTTCACTGAAGCCGTTCTGCTGCTGAGGCAGACTGTATTTTCCCATAAAATGCACCAAAGCAAGCAAGCAGCCTGTCCAGTCCCCTCCTCCACCCTGTTAGCTCTGTGCCAGCGGACGCTGCTATCTGTGCTTGCAATTTGACTCATCATCTCTCCAGAGCATCCTCAATTCTTATAGAATGCTTTTATCTGCGTGCAGATAAATTAATTTAATTACTGTATATAGGGCAAGTGGAGGATGGATTAAATGTGTGTGCGTGTGCGAGGCTGTATGTTTGTATGAATGTCTCTATGCTCTGTCCAGGCCATAAGGTGTAACAGAAAGAGGGGAAATGAGCGAAACCGCCATCACACACACACACACGATCAGGTGTTCGGTGCTTACAACTGGCTTTACGAGACACTGAATGTGAACGTGCAGTGTGGGAGTGGGAGGTGTACCATTCCTGTGGAGCTTGGTTCTGCAGACAGTGGGATAGGAAGGCAAAATGTGGCCCGACACTGGCATGGGAACATTGTAGGATTTGCCAGTGTGGAGCTTGCTGTCCCATGAGGTAAATTTACATCAATTAATAATCTGGATGTTGAACAGGGATTTATTTGGTTTGTTTTCTGTCCAGCTGTCTGTGTCTGCCTCATGATTTTAAATCCTGACGGTGAGAAGAGGGAAAGAGGCAGAAAGCAGAGCATGTTCATTACTCAGCAGGCAAAGCAGGGCAATTTCTAACATTTTCTGTCTCAACATTTCACATTTCCAACAGAGCATTACTGTATTTTTATTTATTTATTTATTGTAAGTGGCAGTTGGAATTTTTTGTGTAGCATCAGGAGAGCATGTGTATTTGTGTATATTGTATGTGTGTTTGTGTTACATGCTCGAGAGAGAAAAAGAGAAAGCAAAGCAGGGAGGGGTTGAGGGGCCAGGGATTTAACGATAGGGAGGCAGATGTGGCAGAGGGGCGGAGGTTGATGCAGCATCGAGCAAGAGAGGGAAAGAAGGAAAGGCAAGATTTCGAACAGAATGGACGGATGAGTGGGACCAAAAGACTGTGTTAATGTCACGGTGGTAGAAAGCCAGCGCTCGTTCTGGGCGAAGACAAAGTGATGGATGTGTCTGTGATAGTTCCACCAGCAAAAGCAGCAGCGCCAGTGAGGCCCTGAGACATCTGTGAAGCAAGGCAAAGATGGTGGAAATTCCACCACGCCTTCTTTCTTCTTCTTTCTTGAGGACCAGTGATCTCAGGATGGCTCAGAAATGGTAGATTGATTAAAATAAGTGGAAGGAAATACTGTCGTACAGCATCTACAAATGCAGATAAACCCATTAGGGGCAGCAGGAAATTCAATCTAGTGTTCCTACGAAACTAAATGCTTTGCATTTTCAGACAAGGCCAGACTTTTAGCACTTTTTCGATGAACGTTCTGTTTGTAAATCACATGCAATCTTCAAGTAGGATATGACTGAAATCAATGTAAAACAAAAGGTATTGATATTAGTCATTTTGCCCACATATGTTTGACTTCAAGGGATCTGACCTGTTGTTTAGAGCTTGTAACAAAAACCTGCAGATGCATCGTGATGCTATCTCAAGAGAAGATGCCTGTCTTGGGTGAAAGAAAGAAACTGTGGGCTGTAACATTGCAGCCTGAACCAGGATTTGGTGCAAAACAGTGAACGTTTTGCATTCTCCCTGCATTCTCCCTATATCTCGCATGTTTCAGCTCCAGTCAGCAACGTGCGCTGCTCTAAATACAGATTCATCTCATTTCATTTCAGCTGTGCAGTTTGTTTGTTTTTTCCACTTCTCCCTGCAACATGTTACAAATGTCAGAGGTCACCGATGACCTTGGCTTTAAAATGAGGGATGACAAGGTCCAGTGTGAAGTATAAAGGTTAATCACATGCTTACATAATGGGCCTTCAAGTTTCAGACACAAACACACACACACACACACACACATGCACATGCGCGCGCACACTTAAAAATGTCACGATACCCTCATGCCGATCATTTGGACGTGAGGTCGGAGAAAACAAGTGTATATATATATATATATATATAAACCTATATATATATATGTATACATATATTTTTTACCCAGCACGCCCCTGTGGGCGGTTTATCCTTCAAGCTCGGGTCCTCTACCAGAGGCCTGGGAGCTTGAGGGTCCTGCGCAGTATCTTAGCTGTTCCCAGGACTGCGCTCTTCTGGACAGAGATCTCCGATGTTGTTCCCGGGATCTGCTGGAGCCACTCGCCTAGCTTGGGAGTCACCGCACCTAGTGCTCCAATTACCACGGGGACCACCGTTACCTTCACCCTCCACATCCTCTCGAGCTCTTCTCTGAGCCCTTGGTATTTCTCCAGCTTCTCGTGTTCCTTCTTCCTGATATTGCTGTCATTCGGAACCGCTACATCGATCACTACGGCCGTCTTCTTCTGTTTGTCTACCACCACTATGTCCGGTTGGTTAGCCACCACCATTTTGTGCGTCTGTATCTGGAAGTCCCACAGGATCTTAGCTCGGTCATTCTCCACCACCCTTGGGGGCATCTCCCATTTTGACCTCGGGACTTCCAGGTTATACTCGGTACAGATGTTCCTGTACACTATGCCGGCCACTTGGTTATGGCGTTCCATGTATGCCTTGCCTGCTAGCATCTTATATGTATATATATATATATATATATATATATATATATATATAACGTGGCAGTGTGCGGTTACACTGCACTGCTTTTCATATTCAAATAAGAGCAATAGTGTAGCAAACCCTATGCTGAGTTGACCTCCTTCCACCTCTTTTGTTACTTGCTACATCCATTCCACTGGGTGACATAATGGCAGGGGACAGCAGGGACACAGTTGGTTTTAAAGTGACAGCGGCTGTTGAGGTAGTCACTCGCAACACCGAGCAGGCCAGCGTCACCGTCCGGTGCACTTTTAGCAATCTTTTTAACCTTGTAGGTGAGCACACCACCAGCTTGGACAATTAAACTCAGCTCTATTACAGTTAAGTACCAAGGGGGCCTCAGCGTAGCTCCCTCAGCAGCCTACTTAATAAAATGATTAATCTAAGGTGTCATTTATTTCCTGGAGGGGGACCAGCAGAATTATCACACAACTCTTACAGCGTTTGTCTTGGTAGTTGTGAGAGTGAACATGAAGCCCAATCTTTATGCAGGCACGGTTAAATAAACACTAAGGAAATGCGTGTCCCTAAGGTATGTGTGTGTGTGTATGTGTGTTTGAGCTGCTTTGCCGCTATGTTCAGGCGGGGCACCGCTCTGTTCAGCTGGCTCAGCATTTGTGTTTGTTTTGGGTCTTTAATCCTAGCCAGGTACTGGAACAAAGTGTCATCTCCACACAAACAGCTGTAAGACATGCTTTGGCAGCTCATTTTCAACAGGCAGCCGCTGATTGTAGAAAGGGCTAATAATCGACTTCACAGTAAAGCATCAATGAGGGAAAGCTGTCAGAGGAATCGAACAAAATCTTAGGGTGGGGTTCAGTGAATGAGTAAGGATTAGATTATCTTTGGTGTTATATAAAACCACACCAGCTCAATTCATCCTTCTCTCTCTCTCTCTCTCTCTCTCTCTCTCTCTCTCTCTCTCGTTGCCCTCCTTTCTAATCTTTGCTGGTAGTCGCATACAGGGGACTGTCTGTTTTCCTGAGGCAGGCCAGCAAGAGGGCCTTGCTTCCAGCACTCAAATCTGAGTGATGAGAGGGCACAGCAGAGGGGACTAACAGAGCAACTTTGTGTTCCACTGCACACACATAACAGTGGTCATATGACAACAAGGAGGTGGTGGAGAGAGAGGGTGGTGGTGAGCGAGGGCTACGGCCTACAACCGACTGCTGAGGGATGTTGATCTTCAGTGGAAGAAGTGAAAGCTGATATATGCCACATATATATAGAGAGAGAGAGAAAAGGAGAGGCAAGCTTTACAGTCTGTACTCTTAGTTCAGGCTTTCTGGATCACAGCCACTTTTCTTTGTTTTGATGAGGGCGTGCAGGTCGCCTTTTCCAAGAAAACATCTGAAAATGACGTGAGGCTGGTGGTGTATCTCGGTGACTTCTTCTTGCTCCTTGCTGTTTCCATAAAGTTCGGCACTTTCACATAGCCGATGCTCTAGGCTCTTTCTTCATGTAAACACACAACATACAGTTAAACTATACTCGTCTAATTGAACTCATTTATTGAAAAACATACTTCATCGTCATCTCCAAGACTTCCGCACCAGAAACCCACTGTAACATCAAAGATAGTTTGCGCCTAATAGTTTAAGTAGCACTTTTTTCCCTTTTCATTTGTCATTGTCCTTTGTGCTTTAATTCTACAGAGCTCATTGGGTGGGTTAATGGCAATTAAAGTGTTGCATCTGCTGCAGTGTAAGATGTTTCTCTTTTTCCTGTTCCCGTTATCAAATCACTAACAGCAGATAATGCCTGTGGGTTGTAGAAGCCTGAAAGTGTCTGTTACCCGCAATTTCCTTCTGTTAGAGAAGGCGTTTATCTTATCTGTCATGACCCAAATGAATGCTGTGCTGTAGTGAGTGTTTGAATGCAGATTACAGTGTTCATAGCACCAACCTGCATTTGATCTACCTAATACGGTTCAAAAGCCGAAGAATGCCTACTGTATCCAAAGGCATGCATGCGCGCCCCCGTTTGCTTTTATACAGCAGCACGTGCACGCGAGCCTCTAGTGTCCACCTTGTGCCATCTTATCCCTTCACATCACACAGCGTACAGGCTCAGCCTGTGCACAAACATGCCATTGTCATCGCTGGCTGGCCTTGTGATTCAGTGTGACCCGCTGGATTAGAGAAGGGGGAACACAGCCGCTGAGATGAGGAACATTAAACAGAGTATTATCACGGAAAAGCATCTATCATACAGCGACCTCACCCCCACCCTGTCTCCACCCTCTAAATAGCCCACTGTTTTGGGGGAGTGGAGAGAGGAGAACACTGCCCATCATTGTTTTCAGTAATGAATGAGTTGTGTCCTCACATGTGTATACTACGCAGGCATCTTCCTCAGAGGTCTGCGGTGAGGACGTGATGGAAAGTAAGAACGTGAAATGTTAAAGAAACAATTTTGAGGGCTAAATTAAGAGTTTACAATGACCAGACTCAGATATGGAACTTTTTTTTAAAAGAGCATTTAAGGCCATTTTTGATCCACAGTGTTTCAAGAGTGTTTACAGAGGGAACATAAGTGATGTTGGTGATTTTGAGTTCACTTAACTGCAACCACCAGCCAATGGTTGGTCTCCTGACACGTGTTTTTGAAGCAACTGTGCAGTCATTACAGGTTCTCAGAATGCCTCTCCTCAGATGCTTCTCAGACACATGGCTGCAGACTAGACTAGTTATTCTTTGACAGCCCATTCAAATGCCTCTTCAGTGTATATATGTTGTTAACTATCTATCAGCTCTCAGCCTGGATGACAAGGCTTACTGCTTCTTTAGTTTTCACTATAATCCAATCTCCTCTCAAGAACGCTGATGTATAAGAAGTGAGGATTATTAGTGTGTTATTAGAAAAAAATGAAGGTTAAGCCATATGGTTAAATCTAAAGAGGTGCAAACTGCTGAATAGAGCTGTGAATGTGACGTAAAGTGGGGCGACCACAAAGCTCTGACTCATCACATAGAACCGGGCCTTCTAGGTTGGAAAACTTTGTTTATTTAATTCCTGTGAGATATGCAAACCAACAGAGTGCCTTTCAGTTATCACGATCGACAAGACACATGGCATGTTTATCTGAAAGCATCACATGGACCACCATAATCTACAGAATCTGTATTAGCAGCTAGCATCAGTTTGCAGCTCAAAGCATGAAACTCACTGTCTGCTTTATGTCGCTCATTCTGCAGCGTTGTGTTGCAGCACAGCCAGTCAATGAACTGAAACATGAAAATCATTCAGTGCAGCGTTCAGATAACCCAGATATTATTTACCAATTCTTTCTGTCCTATTACACGTCGCAGCTCTCTATAAACACACTCTGTGCTTTCATCCTACTTCATCTAGCTAGATTTCTGCCTAGCGTGCCCTGCTTCACATGATAATACTCGCAACAGTGAATAATCTATCAATTAGAGTCAATCTATGTTTGTTTGTTTTTACCCGTGGAAGCAAAGTGACAGCAATTATCTACACAACAAATGCAGTATGGTTAAAAAATCCAGCCTTTTTTATTTGTTTGTTTCCCCACAAGGATTTTTGAGAGATTTAGATTGTCATAGCCACAGTAACCAGTTCCATTTTATCTTGCTGTGTATTAGCTGTTAGATGTAAGATTTCCTGGAAACCTTCCCAGACTGGTAACATCTCCAGCACCCTTTCCAGAAGCTCGAGCAGCACTGATTTAAGACTCCTCTCAGTCCCTGCTCTGCTTCTTGGTAGGAGACCTAAACAGAATGCCACTAGGACAAATGAGAACACACAAACCCAGCAGTACAATTAAATAACATACACAAAAGAAAAATTAAGAGTGGGTTATGTAACTGCTCGTGCTGCTCCAAGCTAATTTGTCAGCAGCGCTGCCTGTAAATGATTACTTTTTTCACAAGGCCCATTTTAGTGTCTTTTTCTTATTTTCTGTGATAAGAAATCCTGGTTATCTGGGTCATAATTTCCACACTGGAGCCACTCAAGTATATCAAGCTGGCAACGATGATAGAAAGGCTGCAGCATCTTTCACAATATATTATTGTAACTTAAAAAAGACAGTTACCAACAGGTTATCAGTCACTGAGTGAAATGTCTTGTTTTTTGTAAATGTAACTTGAGACAATTCATTCTTAACAACTGTGATTGCCTCGTGCAGCTAAAGCTTCGGTGTCCTTGCTTGTCCTTGTGCAGACACCTACAAGTCCACATTGGAAACTGTTGCAAAACCACTAAAGGCACAATTGGAAACATTACAAATGATGAAATCAGAGTTCAGAATGAAAAAACTGCACAAACTGATCAGCAGTAACCGCACAGCACAACTGCATGCAACCACACAAAATGACAGGCGCACTTCATTGCTAAACAAAAGCAAAATAAACAATAAACAGACGATATTATGCAATAACTTGATGAACATAAAACTAATATAAAATGACCTGAAGTATCCAAAATAACAAATAAGGAAAACTAAGAAACTATAAAAAAAGAGTTCACTGTCGTCACATCCAGTAAGAACAAACCGATAAATGGGACTTGACCTGCATGAATGTCATGTGACCTGATTTGCGTCCTCACGAACATGCAGTAGTGGCTTTTGCTGACAAAGGGTAGCGTTATTTAGATCAAGAGGTTCGGGTGTGGATTTAGAGGGACATGAAACAAAAGTGTCTGAATATTACAGCCTTCTCTCATTTCTTTCAAGAAGGTGACGTTGAGCGAGGCTTTTGTGTTTGAACTCTCTTCACTTATGAATAGCCAATATGTGGTTTTGGAGACACCTACTGTAGCAGGAATTACCACAAAAGCTGCTTTGTATACTTTGTAAGGCTATCTGTCTATCAGCACACTGCCATGACACCTCACAAGAGTGCATTTGAGTTTAAAATCAATGTCAGTTTTGTAGACGGGTATTTTCTGGCTCACAAAGGGGGTAGAAATACATCAAACGCACCACTGGTCCCTCCACTTAAGCCTCTCCGCTTATGTCTGCTATATAAACATGTAACATTTGTCAAAGATTAAAGTTTGCAAGTCATTTTGTGGCTAATGTAATAATCTCTAATATTTCTCCATATGGTATCTACTTCACTCACTCGCTTTCTCTGTATCTGAAGCCGGAGCAGCTAAAAGGCAGTTTGAGCTTTCAGACTTAATTTCAGTCATGTGTAGTGCATCAACCACAATGATGTTGTGGTCCAAAGTATTCAGGAAAATACTGTATAAGATGTGAATCACATGCCTTCAATTCAAATTAGTTTTTACCGAGCTAAATATAAAATTCTCATCTTCTTCCAAATAAAACACTTCCTTATTTCAAGAGTCTTTGCTGTATGAATGTGGATGTGTTTTTTTAAATATTTATGGTAGAAGTAACATAAAAACATGAGCACAGCTCCAAATAATATCCATGACTGTGTCAATGCCAGCCTGACAGATGAGGGCATTTTCTTATATATACCTTCATTTAGGAAAGAAAGCTTTTAAACTTATTGCATCATCACCTGTCGGTCAAATTGACTTAAGAAAATCCAGTCTGTACCAAATGGTGTTATTCATAACTTCTTGGAAGTTGCAGTCATCTCAGATTATTCACCACCTCTGTGGTAATCACATGATTGGGCAACTGGCTTTAAGGGCTGATGGTTTTTAAGAATCTCTTACTCGAGAACACCTCAGTTTCGTTTTAGACTGGACTTTTCTATATAAATATGACAATTACTCTGAAGGCAGAAGTGAAAAATGACATACTCAAAGGTTTGATCACTGCTTTATATTTAGAGATTAGCTTCTGTTTCATTTCTGAGGTTTCAGATATGACTATAAAAACAGGGGAAGAAAATTCTTTATCTTGATTCCAGTAAGTTGCTTACTTACTAGTAACTTTTTTTTGTGAGCAGTAAGCAAGCTTTCAGTCAGCAAAACAGATGCCTTTTGGTCAGAACACATAAGCACTGTTCCAGCACAGGGTACAAATGCTCGACTGGACTGGGCTCCAGAAAGTTGGGTGAAGTCCTCGTCGTTCTCGTGTCTTTCCCAACCCACTCCTGCGGAATCTTTGGGACTTGTGGGGCAGTCTGTCCTGTTTCAGGAGGCTGGAGTGGTCTACAAACATGCTGTGACTGGTGCTACCTGGACCCAGTGGTTCCCAGTGGAACATTACATTGGGAAAAAATGTGATATACACAACGCAAGGTCATCCACACCACCTATCAGTGGTTTTAATGCTGCGGCTGATAAGTGTTCATCAAGAAGAATTACATGTGAATTTCTGTGTGATCCTATTAGAAACACTAAATGAAATAGTTGCAGTTTCACGTCACAGGTGCCACTTCCCAGATAGTTCTGCTTATATTACAGTCACACAAGGGAAAACTGGTGGGAGACTGTAGCATGACCAAAATGATTGCAAATGTGTGCAATGAACTTTAAAATGGTTTCTTCACAGACAGGGACAACTCGCACTCAGTTGGCATCTTCAAAGCAACTTTGGTGCACTAAGACTTCAATAAAATGGTAATAGGACAGAGTCAGTCTGCATTTAGTCTGTCATCACCTTGCAATTGAACTGCATGCAGTCTCTTTGTGATAATGGTTAACTGTAATCATTCGATTAAAATGGCAATTCTGTTGCTGTCTACATACACAGAAATTCACAAGAATGGCCTGAAACTCATAGATTTGAATCCAAAATTCAGAAACTCCTCCATAAATAGTGATCTAGTTGGCGTACTTTACTTTAATATAGGAATTGGAGTTGGCCTGTCTGCGTTTATTAATTAGATAGCAGTTATTTGCAAACCTTTGGCAATTTGAGTCAGTCTGAGTCGGACTGTGATTGTTTGGAGATGGGCTTCTTACCACATCTGCACAATCACCTTGTAAGTGGTCACCAAGAGGTTGAGGGTGCTACACACTCAACCAGTTTGTTACTGCAACTACTTGCAACCTGTGACTGTAGATTTCTTTCAACTCATAACCAAATGCAAAAAATAAAAATAAAACAAAAAAAAAAATGCAATAATCAGACTACCTAGTTGCAAGGTCTTTGCTGCCTCATTTTCACTCTAGTGTGACTGAGACATTAGTCATAATAAATGTCCTACCTTTTGGATTCATTCAGTATGGATTTCAATAATTGCTGATTAAATAATAAATCTGCCTGTGAATTAACTTGCCTGCTTATTACCTGTTGGAGACAGTATTCTTAGGTTAGGGGTTTTTGCAATACAACAACTGAAACTGAAGCCCGCTGGCCATGGATTTAAAACACACACACACACACACACACACACACACACACACACACACACACACACACACACACACACACACACACACACACACACACACACACACACACACAGCCCTGCTCACCTCATTCATAAACCATTACAAGATGACTAAAAGCACACCTGCACTTTTCACCTTTCTTTTAACATTCGACATTTTTCCTTTTCATTTATAAAAACAGTAGAATTTCCATTCTGCATATCACCAGCAGTTCTGTACTGCATTTGTCAGTCTCATCATTGCACATCTCAGCACCGTCTTGGACCTTCAGTTGCCTTTTCTTTGTTATTCCGTTGACATAAGTTTCATTTCACAAAGCAGACTTCAGCAACATGTCTTCATTAGCTGCAATCAGATCTTCCAAACATGCTTTCTAATTGCTGTTCTTATCCGGAAAACTAAGTTCACTGTCAGGATCTGGTCACCACTCCAGTTTAATTTTAACTAATGTTTAAATTCTGTTTAAAAACTAAGGCTTTTAACTGATGTGACTAAAAGAAACACTTTCCCTACCTACCTATATGGTGTGATCCTTCCTGTGTGTTTAAACATCAGTATGAGATGTCAATGTTTGTTCACATACTGTCCATTCTGGTAAGTCATCTGTAGTCGTTACATAATGCATTTTTCTTTGAACAAATTTCATGTCTGAGCAATACCATTCAGCCTCTAATGGATTAAAATCGCCACTCAATCTAATGTGACTGACCCTAATTGTAAGAGCATTTTCGTGGGCTAAATAACTACAGCAGTAGGACAGTAGGAGAGGTTATACAACAGAAACCACCGTGACTGCATATACTCATCTTGAATCAATCGTGTGATTGTAATTATTTGCAGCATGGTGAATTAATAATTAGAGGTAAGCCTCTGGGAGCAGTAGTGAAGGGGGAGATGATGGGCCGTGTGCAGCCAGAGCTGTGCAGGAAAGGCAAGAGAGTGACCAGGCTCTGTCACATTATGGCTATCAGATTTCTTCAGCCCTCATGATGCATCAAGATGCTGTCCTTTCTGCCTGGCCCCCGTGGCTCTGCATTCACTCATCACTCGGCCTCCACGCTGATACTCAGTCATTCGATGTACCCATAACACTCACTTTCTAGAAGACGGTCTGCAATAGTTCTAGTACAAATATTCAGAACTATTTTGTGCAAAATGCAGCAAAATCAAATCAATAGTTAGTGTATTTAGTCAATGCAACAAAACAAACAAACAAACAAAAAAACAGGAGAAGCTTTGTATTGTAGACTTGCAAACAGTTTTTCAATCCATTTGCAAGGTGAGCTCCTCCAATGATCTTTGAGACCTTGTAGTGGATTCATGCTGTGTTAAGCTGAGCAATTTTGCACTTTCCCAGACAAAAACTGACCAACAGGAGAGAATCGTTATATCTTACAGTGCTCCAGTGTTGCACTGTGAGAGAGGTTCAAAGTTGGTAGTTGCAACTAAAAATACTCTATATGGACAAAAGTACTGGGCCACACCTATTAATCTTTGAATTCAGATGTATAAAATCAAACACAGAGCCATGCAGTCTGCCTTTACAAACATTCGTGAAAGAATGCGTTGTTCTAAAGAGCTCGCTGGATTCCAATGTTGTAATTGAACAAGATGCCACCTTTTCAACAAGTCAGTTTGTGAAATGTCTTCTAATGGATATGTCACCGTCAACTGTAAGCATTGTGACACATTGTGTGTAAAAGTCACCAGTGCTCTGTTGACTTATTTTCTTTAGTTACAAACCTCCTCTGGCATTAACATCAGCACAACAAATTTCCCCTGAGAGCTTCATTGCACAGGTTTCCATGGTTAAACGGCTCCTGTAGGTGTGATGTGTAGGTGTCCCACATTTGTCCATGTAGTGCAACTGTGGTCAACTGAGCAACCTATAGGGCGAGACATGAAAGCGCACAATAATCAAAAATACATTGGCATAATAAAAAAAAATACAAAAACAAACCCAAGTGGAATAAGTGGAGGCAACAAAAAAAGAAAACAAAGTTACTAACTCACATGATTTATTACAGCAGCAGGATGCAGTTAGAGTTTGCCATCTAGTGCAAATATTCAATTCAGTTCAGGTGTGTAACAATTCACAGCAACGGCCGCCCCAAGGTAAAGATCCTGCAGTATTCTGGAGAAAACCCCAACATTCAAGCGATCCCTTATGATCAAGCACTGTACAATGGTGGGAAGTAAAAACTCCCAGAGAACCAGACTCAGGGAGGGGCGACCATCTGCTATAACTGGTTGGTGATGGTGGTGGATGAAGAGAAAGAGAAAAGATAAAAAAGAGAGCTGTGGCAAAACACAGACTAAGGGAAAAAGAAGACAAAAATTTGATAAAAATTGTGAAGTGATGAGTAAATATCCTCCTGGAGCCTATTGGTGGATGTTGGGGTGGTGGAATGGTTGAATCTGCAGGCAGCAATGCGTAAATGTCACGATGGGAAATTCATCAGCTTAAATACACAGAAAAAAAACTGGTGAGGTGTGCTTGAGATATGGCGTGAGGAGACTGAGGCACGCTACATAAATGACCCTATGTGACTCGAACCAGCTCATAGGCTTCACGTCATTTGTGACATCAGAAATGCTGCTTGTGTGTGTCGTCCAGAGGTCTTTTTGTCAACAGCGGCATGCAGTTTACAAGACTGCTGAAAGCCCACAGTCTGTAGGCGCCTTTAGTTTCATCTGTCTTCATGTATTCTTGAACTGGCTCCATGATGTTGAGATCAGGTCACAGTGGCATCTGTTGTATATTGCCTGGATATATTTGGGGTTGTTGTCATGCTGTGGAATGAATTTGGGGCCTTTGTGATAGTATTGTGTCTGGTTACAATTACATTTTAAGTCTTTGCGCCAAACTCTTTGTAAGTTTTACCAAAGCCTGAGATGTATCCTTGTAAAGTAAAGTTGGCACTGTAAGCATGATGTGAAATCCTGATATAGAAATGATATTTTCTTGACCTTTAAAAGCTAATTATTTATTTGCTGTCGCTTGCATTTGGAGCTATTTCGACTTTAAACTAGACTGTATAATTTGTTACAAAGAGTAAGCATGTTTTCATCCTCTAGGCACTTTCCTAATTAATTTGTGTTTGTTTTTTGTTAAAATTTTGTGGGTTCCTGCTGCGATATGCTCTAGTTATCCATGTGTAAGGAAGAAAAAGGCCACGTTCCTCTCCATGCAGTGTGTAAATGTGTCTAATATTACTTCACCAGTGCACTACTTCCACAGAAATTATCAAATAAGAGGTATAACTTCAAAAAGTGCAGAAATGTCAGAGCTGCATATTTGTGAAATAACAAAATGGAATGACTTCGCACGCAGCTTTAATGTGTTTCATGGGCTCTAAAAATCAGTGATGTGCATTAACCGGTTTGGCTGGCTTTGCCATTTTGAGAGGGTAGTAAGGTGCCTGAAGCCAGGAACCAACTCTCT
Organism: Diplotaxodon limnothrissa; assembly: GCF_057381915.1. Taxonomy (NCBI): domain Eukaryota; kingdom Metazoa; phylum Chordata; class Actinopteri; order Cichliformes; family Cichlidae; genus Diplotaxodon; species Diplotaxodon limnothrissa. The sequence goes on along the minus strand of NC_140602.1, from coordinate 44,931,356 downwards.
TTTCTGATGCTTTATTATGGCTTTGTTCTGCTTTGTTGTCCTTTGTCTTTTGAAGAGTGGACGCCACGCACCAGAGTAAAAAAAGGTGCTCTCCTTCTCTCTGTGTGTGTCTAAAGATAATACCAATATTCTGCCATCGCTTAGTCTGTTCCAGTGTGCACCCATTTGTTGCTGAATCTGATAGAAACAACAGTAGCACAGTTATTCTTGCTTGTACTTATTCACGTCAGCCTCTGGACATTTGAGACATTTATGTAAATTCAAGCAACCAAGCTTCTTCCAATGCAGTATTTGTTTTATTTAAATAAAAGTGATGCCATATGCAAATAATGTATGAAAATGGGAGATGAACGAAAACTATTTGCATGTGAAATATGAAAGATAGCCACACATATGACTGGACAAAGAGTAAGAGCTTTGCAGTAGCATGAAAGCATGAGAGGCACCTGCTGGCTTGAGCCTGTTATTTTCCACTTTGATAGTAAATAAGCATTTCACCTTGTTTTACTGAACACCAGCGCAGAAAGAGTGCAGGCAGAGACACTGGCTTGTGAGGGAACTAGCATGAGATGCTGTTGTTTGCAAGAGAAAACACATTTTTGTTTACACTGCATCACTTCCCTTTCAAACGGTGGATAGTGTTTGTTTGTTTTTTGTTTTTTTAGTTTATCTCGCCTGGTTCAATCCTATGTTTGACCTTGATTGTGTATAAAATGAGTCTGTGTGTGGTACTGTTAAGTGGATAGGCAGGGTTAGCTTGCCTCAGAGTAAGTGGTAACAAAAGACTCCTGTTAAGGGAAGTAATCTGAAGAGGCAGAACATAGGTATTATGACAATGTTTAAATGGGAAGTGTGCAGGTTAGTAAGCATGCTTTCAGGAACTATCTGCTGGATCAAGGAAGAATCAATAGTGCATTTATTTTTCATTTCTTCTTCTCAGTTTTGCATAAATATGCAGATAATAATGTCATACTAGGCTAGAGCTTGGCTTGGCATAAAAACCAAAAGCAGTGCTATCCCTACTCCCTCGAGCTCAGAAATAAATCTACCAGCACCTTTAGAGCTCCCTCATTCAAACACCTACCATAAGTACGTCTATGGCCTTTAGTATGCAGCTTGTTTGGATAACGACTTAGTCCCAGTCTTCGAGCAAAATGTTAATAGTTACAATCAGAGAAGTTTTTAAAAGTAAGCACACTTACTGCTTACATAGAAAGAAGAGGGAAAGAGGACACCAGATACTAATAATAAAATACAGAGATTAACTGACCATCAATAAGTGTTAGCATCTCTATAAAAGCAGGAGTTTTGGCAGTTTGCAGGTCTGGAGCATTCAAGTGTGTGTTAACACAATGCCACCATCTTCTTGAGAGTGGACATCCCAGCAAATTCACCCCAGGGCAATGCTCAGAAAATAAATTAATTAATTAATTAAAAAAACCAGAAAAAAACCCAACCTGAGCTACATCTTAGTTAAAGTTCATGACAGCACAATTAGAAAACTGAATAAGTATAGCTTTTTTGAAGGGTTGCCAATAGAAAGCTTCTTCTCTCTAAATTGAACATGGTAGCACAGCTTAGGTTTGCAAAGGTGAATCTCAACAAACTACAGGACTTCTGTAACAATGTCCTTTGGACAGATAAGACCAGAGTGGAGATCTTTGGCTAAGATGCAAAGCTCTACATCTGGTGAAAACCAAAGGCGGCATATCAGCACACTGTGTGGGCATCCCACATACTAAGCATGGTGGTTTAGGGCAAATGATTCAGGCTTGTTTTGCAGCCACACAACCTGGGCACCGTGTAATCATTGAATGGACCATGAACTCCTTTGTGTACCAAAGTATTTTAGAGTCAAATGTGAAGCCATCTATCTGACAGCTCAAACTTTGCTAAAATTGGGTCATGCAAGACAATTATCCCGAGCACAGCAGCAAATCCACAACAGAATGTTTGCAAAAGGAAAGATCAAGTTGTTGCAATGACCGAGTCAAAGTCCAGATCGCAACCTGACTGAAGTGTTGTGGTAAGACCTTAAGAGAGTTGTGCAGAAACAAATTCTTGCAAACCTCAATGAACTGAAGCAACGCTGTAAAGAAGAGTGGAGCAAAATTCCTCCACAATGATGTGACAGACAAAAAAAAAAGATTACTTCAAGTTTGTACTGCAAAAAGTCTAACTACAAAATGTAAAACATGGTATTTTCACAGTAAATACTATGACTGATTTAAAAGGTATTGCCAAATGGAGCTTTTAAATGTAACTTTCGCTTTTATAACCATAGACTTAAGATGCAAAAAATACAATCCATTACAAGCAAATGAAAACATATTGTCTATAACTGCACAAAAAATGGACATGATATGAACCTCACTCCCCTAGGAGAGAGTCTGTTGTCAGCTGATCTGTTTGTGTAGGTACCAGACAAAGTAGGTAAGTGTTAATTCCTCCAGTGGTAACTATTTGTGCTGAAGTAAGCTTCTAACCTCCAGAAAAACAAAAACATATATAATGAATTGTCGCTTCAGCACAATTGTCATTAATAAAACTGTTGCTATTTATCTTGCTCACGACTCCTCTCTGTCTTGTGTGTTGGCAGATTTGGAGGCCTTCAGTTGACTGGGAGATATTTCACCACAGGAAGACCAAGCAAAACAGGCCAAAGATACAACTTTGGTGGATGATTTCAGAGGCTGAAGAAGGGCAAAACACTGCAAGAGCCATGTGGGAAGAGAGTGAAAGGGGTTTGCTATTTGCTCGCATCAAGCCTAAACACTTTCTCTACTGACATACACTGAACGTTCTCGAACCTTCCTCCAGAACATTTCCTCAGGGGGAGCCCCTGCTATGAACCCCAGGCTTCAGTAGGCAGTCAGACCTCAGAGCCAGGCCACTGTGTGGGCATCCCACAAGTCTGGGTTCTGCCCACACAGAACTCACAGACTGCCCCTGAACAAAAAGCATGAAACACTCCTGAGTCACTCGTCAGTGTGGTAGCTTTCCTGTCTTGTCCTCAACTAGTCTATTGTGAAATCTCTTCTTTCTCGATCTCTGAAGGCTCGTACACACAAAACCCCCTCTTCTCTCCTTCTACCGCCACATATTCAGTCACCACTTCATTACTATTTGCTTCCCCATCAAGTAGCAGCACGAGTTCCTTTGGGTTTACCACGTGGTGGAGGACCATGGGATGCCGTCAGAGCTCGGAGGAGAAGGAAGCGGCGCGGCGCTCGCGGCGGATCGACCGCCACTTGCGCTCAGAGAGTCAGCGGCAGCGGCGTGAGATCAAACTGTTGTTGCTGGGCACCAGCAACTCTGGCAAGAGCACCATAGTCAAACAGATGAAAATCATCCACAGTGGAGGCTTCAATCTGGAAGCCTGCAAGGAGTACAAGCCACTCATCTTGTACAATGCCATCGACTCTCTCACCCGCATCATCCGTGCTCTCAGCACTCTTAAAATTGACTTTCACAATCCTGACCGCGCCTATGATGCTGTGCAGCTCTTTGCCCTTACAGGGCCAGCTGAGAGCAAGGGGGAGATTACTCCAGAGCTGCTAGGGGTAATGAAACGTCTGTGGGCAGACTCAGGGGTCCAGGAGTGCTTTCAACGATCCAATGAATACCACTTAGAGGACAACACTGCCTACTACCTAAATGACCTGGACCGCATTTCTGCACCCGAGTACATCCCCACGGTCGAGGACATCCTACGATCCCGTGACATGACCACTGGGATTGTGGAGAACAAGTTCACCTTTAAGGAGCTCACCTTCAAGATGGTAGACGTGGGCGGACAGCGTTCAGAGAGAAAGAAGTGGATTCATTGCTTCGAGGGCGTGACAGCAATCATTTTCTGTGTTGAGCTAAGCGGCTATGACCTCAAACTCTACGAGGACAACCAGACGGTAAGAAAATTCAGCTTTAAAAAGGCCCAACTTTTGTTCTGACAGTGCAAATGCTCTTATGCACAGATGCCTAAACAAATGCAGACAGGCAGCAGCCACTCAGAGTAGTGTGAAGAGGGACGAGGCAAATATCTACCCAATTTGCACAAATTCAGTAATTATTATCTCTTGTTAAAAGTTAATTGCAGTCATGAGAGAGGGATGTTTCTCACCATCAGATTAGAACATTAAAGTGGAGACAATTCATCTCTTTTATACAACAAACACCATTTATCCGATTTACTGTGTGGATTTTAGGTACCATTTATCTTATCAGCAGCATCCTAGTCTGTAAGATTACTTCTGATTCTTTGACAGGCAAACTTAAAAGCAGAGATATCTAATAATCACCTGCCAGTGAACTGTAGTTCAGTTTCACAGCTTGGATATTCATGCTATGAAACAATCAATGTAAGAAATGGCTTCCGAAAAGTCATTTTTGCTGTGTCACTTCCTCTCTGTGCATCCCCTTCTAGAGCACAGATAAGCCTCCTGTGGTCACATGGATCCACCGAGACACACATGGTTTTTAGTTCGTGTCAGAAATTGTTTGCTATAACATCACTCTGAAAGTATTAAGGGATATGTTCAAAACACTTTTTAGAATCGGTGCTGTTAGATATTTGCTGACAATTAAGGTAACAATTGTGTAGTTTGATTACTGAGTTTCCTGGAACAATTAAGAAATAAAGATTACTCAGTAAAGCCATTGAGGCTTACATAACTTGTATGTTTAGTCTGGTCTCCTCTAAACCAATAAAATTATTAATTGCACATTTTCCTGAAAACCCTGGCAGGCAACTGTTAATAGAGACAAACTGAAGGGAGCAAATGCACAGTATCCAAATTTAGGGAACTTTGGTTGCATGATCTCTTCTAAGGAAAACAAAGATTTTTTGTCATTTTTATTTTTCAACAGGCAAAGGATCTAGGACTTTTTAATTCTCTGCATAAATCCAGATTCCAAAATAGTTCTCTCGATTAAAACATGAAGCTCTTCTCCTACCTTGGGCTAAATGTGCAAAAAAAACCCACCGAAAAACAGTAAACTGTGGTTCCACTTTGTGCGTTTGTTTTCTGTGTGGGAACATTTTGTAATGCTGCCACTTTACAGTGTAAAATTTGCAAAACACACCACTGAGCAAAACCAAACCATGTGCTGCTGCTGACAGGTGCTGCTGTTACAGCTGTGACGCCAATAAAATTTCTGATAACTGCTTGTGCAACAAATGTAATTACCACAATAAACAAAAATGAACTTAGCCACATTAATTCAGACTGGTAGCCACTTGTGACATGGTACCCAAGACTACTCAAAACACGGAATGATACTGCTTTACTGAACTTCATTTATAGTTTTAGTTTTCAATTTAGAAAGCCTTATCTACATTTTAAGTTCCTTATCTAATGTTTTTGGATGGTGAAATGGATTCTCTTTGCCTTAATGTAGTAATCACAGTTATTTTATATCTGTCTAAAAGAGGGGAACGGCTTGTGTTTGTTATCTTCTCTTCATGGTTTTGGAATTTAAACGATTTCTTCTCCATAGCATATTCATCATCTTATCTGAGTGTTTTAGAAAAGTTACTTCTTGTTTAACTGCCTCCGGGATAACGGAGGATCAACAATATAATTGTATTTGGTTATGAGGGGAGATCGTCTCTTGCTTCACTTTTTCCACGATCCCAGCATCCACTTTCACCTTGATGTTTTACAGTCAACTCCAGAAATAGCTCAAGCGCAGAGGAAACTTGGTCATTGCTGGAAGTGGACTGGCCTGATAATGCATGGGTTACCCGGATAAAACAGGGTGTACATCGAGCCAGGTTGGAGCATGAAATCAATTAGCTTTATAGGTTAAAAATAAAGTCTGAGGAGAAAATGCAGTATGGTGTTAATTGAGTTCACAGAATAAAGTGTGAGGTTGTACCTGTGAGAATTAGCAGATTGTGCAGGCACTGTATAGCAATGGGAGTTAACTGGTGCAAGGAAAAACAACTTTTATTATTCAAACATAGGCGAGGAAAGCTATCAGAGTGTATAAATCCAAAGGAAGGGGAGTTATGTGGATTGTCAGGAAAATGCATGATATACTTATGAATTTAAAAACCAAAAATGCCCTCATCAGCCACTTGATTGGGGACACCTTGCTAGTATTGGGTTGGATCTCTTTTGCCTTCAGAACTGCTTTAATGCTTTGTGGCATAGACTCAAAGTGTTGGAAAGGTTCCTCAAAGATTTTGATCCACATTGACATAATAGCATCACAAAGTTGTTGCAGACTCGGCTCCCACTCTACTACGACTCAGCGGTGCTCTACTAGATTGGGATCTGGCTGCTGTGGAGGCCATTTGAGTAAAGTGAACTGTGTCTTGAACACCGCCACATTCAAGAAAGCAGTTTGAGATGATTGGAACTTCGTGTCATGGCAGAAGATACACTGTGGCCATAAAAGTATGGACATGGTCAATAGCAGCATCCAGATAGACTGTGGAGCTGTTACTAAAGGGCCCAAAGTGTACAAAGAAAATATCTCCCACACCATTACACCATCACCAGCATTCTGAACCTTTAATACAAGGTAGGATGTAGCCATCTTTTTATGTTGTTTACAAGAAATTCTGACCCTACCATCAGAAAATTGAGACTCATCAGACCAGGCAACATTTTTCCAATTTTCTCTTGTTCAATTTTGGTGAGCCTCTGCGAACTGATAGCTTCAGTTTTCCGTTCTTAGATGACAGGAGTGGTACAAGGTTTGGATTCAGAGATGCTCTTTTGCTTATATCAGCTGTAACAAGTGGTCATTGCAGTTACTGTTGCCTTTTTGTCAGCTCAAAGCAGTTCGGCCATTCTCCCCTGACCTCTGACATCAACAAGGCATTTTGACCAGAGAACTGCCGCTCACAGGATATTTTCTCTTTTTCAAACCATTCTCTGTAAATCCTAGAGACAGTTGTGTGTGAAAATCCCACAAAAAACCTGAAATACTACAACCATGCCACAGTCAAAGCCGCTTAAATTACCTGTCTTGATGATGTCACATACCTCCATGTCATTGATTGTTTACACATTTGTATTAATAAGCAGTTGAACAGGTAACAGGTGTACCTAATGAAGTGGCTGGTGTGTATAACTAGTTTTGGAGATATGCTGCCTCATCTGATTCAACCTGTATGTGTGTTCAATTAGTACAATTTGTATGTATTTATACATGCTTTGCAGTTTCAATTATCATTATCATTGCCCTCAATGTAAAGTTGTTTTGACTGTGAATACACAGTTTTATTCTTTAGTTGGACAATTAATGCAATTCACACTTGTGTCAAGGGGAATTCTTGGCTGGAAAAGCAAGAGGAAAGATATCCATGCTCTTTGGCTCAAAGTAATAATTTAATCATTAGGCATTTTTGCAAAAGCAAGTTTTGATCTTTCTCGGGCAACTTGACAAAGAGAAGAAAAAAAATGCATTTTTTAGAAGCTCTAATTTACACAGATCATTGTGAGCTCAGGCAGGTGAATGGGAACAACCACACATAGCATTCCTTAAATAAAAAGTTTTTGCGTGAAAGCTTAGGGCCAACCCAGTGTGTATGAGAAGACAAAGCACGTACAAACTCCAAAGCACATGCAAACCCCAAAACACAACGGAAGTGCTCCAGAACGCTAGGGGCAGTGTTGAGCTCGATTTGCAAAATAAACGGCAAGTTTGTCTGTATGGGACGGTCTAGTCTCCGTCGCGCTTCCCAGGTTGCCTAGCAACCATGATACTAACTGCTGGAAACGTGTCATACAACTTTGTTTGACAGAAATGAAGGAGAACATATTATGTTCATTTGTTTGTTTGTTTCTACAAGAGCTTTGTGTGATTTGATAAGTATCTGAGGCTGAGGCCACAGGACAGTAAAACATGATTTTTGGGCTTCATTTCTGTACTGAACAGTTATTTAAGATTAGTTAGTAAATAAGAATTAGCTAATGTTGTTCATGAGACTAAAGTCATATCACTTTGGCAATGTAAATATAATATGGCCAATATTATAGTTATTATATTAATCATTATTAGCTATTACAGCAGTGAACATGAACTCTGTGTCAAATACTGAGCTTCAGTACAGATTCAAGTTGCAGTTATTTATATGTCTTATCACCTTAAATCTTCACTCAAAGACAAGTATCTTTGACAGTGCATATATAGGTGTATCATATATAAGAGACAAATGTTGTTCCTTCAGTATGTTGGCATTACTAAATTTGGCTCATTGCTTACATATATTTATAAAAAGAAAATGTACAAGCTGTGATAACTGTTTCTGATAAAATGAAGAGTAGACTGATATATGAAATATTCCTTTATTGGGTGAGAAAATCAGACCATGTCATAACTGCTTTCAGTCATACAGAATAGATATCAGAGCCTTAAACAGGCTGGCTTCTGCTAAATGGGTCAAACTGGGCAGAAAGTATACAAACACATAACATCCTTATAGAATATGATGTAACACTATAGATCAACTTACCTCAGAATATATAAAGCATATAAACAATTACAGCAATATGATGCAACAAACACAGCAGTGCTACTGATCCAAAATACTCAAAGCTTCATAGAACTGGAACAAACATTTATTTTTAGGTCCATTCTGCTGCTGATACATACTTTAGGTTTCTGAATATTAAACTTGTTGCTGCCTTTCATAGTGTGTAACTTGAAGGCCCTGAGTACTTTCTCCCACACTGAAAACACTGGAATGATAAAATTATTTGAACATTACCTAATAAGACTGATTCAGGACAGACAATTAGTTATTTTAAACTTTTCTAGCAGTCCTTCACAAACAGGGAACGGTCTGTCTATTCTCTCCATCTGTCAGCTGCTGCTGGCTCTTCCTCCTCATCTTCCTCACACACTGCTGAGTTTGTCCTGGTGGATCATCAGGGGTGCAAAGCCTCACAGATGACGTGCAGCAGTGGGTCCCTCAGTCTGTCCTCACTCTGGACACTTGCAGTTGTCACACATGGAAATCAAATGTGTGATAAGCTGCAGGATTCAAACACAAGTGTGACTTATAAACACATGTTCATACTTTTATTCCACAATCAGAGAGAAAGAAACAGAGAGAGAGTGCAGGACAGACAGACAGGTGAAAGTCTCAGGTGTATACACTGCTACAAAACAGCACAAAAGAAGGAGGTTTTAGTGTTTGTGTTATTACGAAACAAGAGGAGTTCCCAGATGGTACAGTGGACACATGTGTGACTGCTGTGATTAAAGCATCTTTCTTTCAGCTTCACGAGTGAACAGTCAGCTCGGTCAAACACACGTTAAAGTCCGTTTGGCTCGACACCACCGAACAGAGGCAGCAATATAACATAGCTAACATTAACAGTGCAGTGAATCCTGCTTGTGCCGTGATATTCAGGACTGCAAACCGAGCAGCATCACTGACTTTCAGCTTGTTGTGTTTGTGGATATATGACTGACTTTAATTATCCATAAAATCATCACATTCTCTGTAAGATTAAGGTCGACTATTGAACGGCGTATATTTTGAAGTAAAGGCTTTAAAACCAAGTTAGTACAAACATCGCTAATGTCACATAACTTTCCCGACATGTGGCCAACATGTTTTAATGTTCTTCATTATAAAAACATTTGCGCATAAATAAGTGACATAATATTCAGTACTTACTTCCGAAAGTTTACTCTTCGGCGACTCCACTTCCGCTGTTTTTTTCAGCAAAATTATCCACACCACCGCGGCGCTATGAAATCTGGGATATGTTGGGCCATGAAGGCTACACCGACCCATCCTTAAAATTCAGGAAAATTAAGGACGCATTTGAGGGCTGCATTTCGAGCAGCCTTTGAATTGGGACAGCCTTCATCGTGTCGCTGTGACGTAATCGGCCTTAAAATGCGGCCTTTAAGGCTGCAGACCGAGCAACCTGAAACAGTTTCTCATCTGTTTTGGTCATGTAAATTTACGTGTAAATTCTGGAAGGATTTCCACAAGTTTATTACTGACTTTGTTCTCCCTAATCTTCAACTGTACTATAAGGATGTTATCTTTGGCTATTATAATTTTAAAGACAAGGACAATGATGCTTTCTTTTTTATAAATTTGGTTTTTATTTTTGGCAAAATTTCATATACACAAAAGCAAAGTCCTCGGCAGAAAGCCTGAACTTCTTGTATTAAAAATGGAACTTGCACAATATATAAGGTGTCACGGTCTGGCTGGCAGACCGTGGGGATGTGGGGAAAGGAGGACCCAAAACGCAGACTCTGCGATGCAAACAGTGCTCTTTATTTACAGTGAAAAGGCTGTAAATACAATAACTCCCCGTTGCTCCCTCGAACCCCGTGTGCGTGCTTCCCTCCGGTATCTGTGCTCGTGCTCCCCGCTGTTGTGTTTCCGCACCCCCGTGTGTGCTGCCTCTCCGGACCACTCCTCCTCCTGTAGGAAAACCAGAGACGCAGCCGTCAACACTAACCCTCGGCGGGCATATACGAACAACACAGACATATGCTGACACACTAACTTGGTACGATAACTCAATGATCCCGCGCCGGTGGGAGCTCCAACACTCTCCTAAGTAGCTCCCCCGACGAGCCCTGATCACCAACAGGTGTGGCAGGAACTTCAGGTGTGGCCAGTCCTTCGCAGGGCCACACCTATCAGGCCTGCAGGTGGCTGGGCTCCATCCTCCAGCCACACCCGCAGACATACACACGTATACACCCACACCCTGCCTATACATACGAGTGGGACACAGACTAACACAGCATTGTGGAGAAAACACACATCACCAAATAATAATAATACTAACAACAATAACAACAGTCAAAACTGGTCACGGACCCCCGAGTCCTCCAGAGCCGGGTCCGTGACATAAGGACAATCTCCTCATCAAAAAACACTAAGGCTCTCAAGACTGTTAACATCTGTAACCGATTGAAACTGCTAACTTGATTTTGGCTCTTGCAAACTTTTGTTTATTTATGTTCCCCTTAATTTATTTTATTTTTTGTACTCACTTTTGTCTCACTGTCCTTGTCACTCTTTCTGTTCCTCATTGTACTACCACAATGTCATCTTTTATGTGATCCCTGTTTTACTTGACTGTATGTCTATAATGTGATAAATAAAGTTTAAAAAAAAAAAAAAAAAAGGCTGCAGACCCTGAATTGGGATACAGCGTAAATCCTGTCATTGGTACTTCCTGGCTTGTGTAGTTACTAGGTAACAAAAGCTCAACACTGCCCCTAGCGTCCTGGAGCACTTCCGTTGTGTTTTGGGGTTTGCATGTGTTTTGGAGTTTGTACGTGCTTTGTCTCTAGGGGCCACTGTAGCTAACCCACATGCTGTGAAGTGACAGCGCTAATCACCGAGTCACATCAATCATACTCGTCAAAATTACACAAGAGAGCATGTAACTAATATTGCTTTATAATAACCATTGTCAACAATAATTTTTAACTCTAGTGAAAACTAATAAAAAATAATGCTTATTACTAATGTTCTAATTTATGGTAGTTTGTGTTGTTTACTGTACTGTAGCTATAAGATGTGGATGACATGGGCACACATTATATTTTATATGCCATTTTAAGCATGTCTTAGTGGTTAACACATGCTGCCATTTTAAAACAAAAGTTTGATAATCAGGTAGTTTTCAGTCCAAAAGTATCAAATACTGCAGTTTTCTCAAAGCGGATAGTATCTAGCATACAAACCAGGCGTACTTTGAGGTTTGTGCTGTATCAGCAAGACAAATCTCACGATTCATATGGGTTCATGTGATGAGACAAACCAAAACCAATAGTATTACAGTGCTGAAAAATCTGGTTAAAAATCTAAAGCTCTGCACAAAGTTTAAAACTACATTAGCATACAGGCAAGGTAAGCTGCTCAAAAACAGCCAGAGAAGAACAAGTTAACATGTTTGTTACACAGAGAAATTGTGTGTCTGAATTAATCTACCAAAGCTACCCGACTCTTTGTGAAAAGTAATTACCCCTTAAATCTAATACTTGGTTGAAAACATGCAATCAAGTGTTGGTGATAACTGACGATGAGTCTTGCACATCACTTTGGAGGAATTTTGGCCCACACTTCCTTGCAGAATTGTTTTAATTCATTCACCTTGGAGGACTTTTCAAGCAGAAAAGGCCTCTTCTAAGGTGATGCCAGTGCATCTCAATCTAATTTAAATCCAGACTAGGCCACTTTAAAAACCTTCATTCAGAGGTGGACTTGCTGCTGTTGGACATAAACTAATATCTGGATATTTTCCTTCAGAATTTTCTGGTAGAGAACAGAACTCATGGTTCTGTCATTCGTCCAGGTCCTGAAGCAGAAACCAGACCCAGACCATCACACTACCATCTCTTTCTCATTGTTGAATCATGAACTCTGACCTTAACTGATGAAAGTGAGGCCTACAGATCATTAGATGTTGTTCTGTACTTTACTGTCATTTACTTTTTGTGGTTAGAAAAAAAGCAAAAATTTAAAAAAAAGTGCAGATTCTGACAAAAATGGTGATTACGAAGCGAAACATTGGTGACTTTTAAAACATTAAAACTAAAATGAATTAGTATTCAGTACAGAATGCAGGGCACACGTGTGTGAAGCAGGAAGTGTAAGACTCTTATGTAACAAGCAGTGTCAAAACTCTATGTCTTGTCTTACAACAGACACAACAAGCAGTGTCAAAACGCTATGGCTTGTCTTACAACAGACACAACAAAGACTATACATGTCCAAAGTCTGTTGTTTATACAGCGCTACATATAAAATACATATGTATAACAGATATTTATATTGGATACTTAGTGGTTTAAAATTGAGGAACTTGGGTATAAATTCTGGCAATTTAGTACAGCTGCCACACCACACCCAATAAATCTACATGATCATCAGGTTGCAGTATTACACCACAGCTACATCGCAAAGGTTGCTGGAAACAAGCAGCTTCCGTTCAGGGGAAACATTTTTTATACATTTCTGAGAAATGTTACATTTTCCATCTTTTTAAGTTAGGTTATAGGGAGTCAGCAATGTAGACTCCAAAGATTTAGATAACAAGGCATGACCACATCCTTGCTTTAACATTTTGCAAGATAATCTGCAATAAAGTTGAAATCAAAAGCAGCAAAATGAAGCTGGGTTGACACATTATAATAATGTTGTTAGAGCAGCTGGCTCCATAATGAGGCATTTTAAAGGTCTTTAAATATCTCTGACCTTGTTAAAAGCATGTCAGTAACACTGAATAAATTTGCACAGTATGCAAATTATTTGCGTAGACTCATTCATATTTTTTTTTTATTGCATCACAAATATCGAACATTTTATTCAATGAAAACACTTGGAAAGATTATTAACATCTACATTAGAAGTGCCACAATTGAGTCACAGAGTGTAAAACCATTAGTTCGTGGGAATTAAAACTTTGCATTACAACAAGTTTCTCATGAACAAAAACCAGGGTACTGATTCAATAGTCCTACCCAGGAGTGACTCATCAGTTTTCATTTAAGTGCATCTCTGACTCACTGATTTCTCAGAGTAAGGTGGAAGTGCTGTAGGTTTGAACCCAGTCATTGCAGGATGGTTTAATAGAAAAGTTTGCCCTGAGGCTTTGTAAGAAATATATAAGAAATATATTAAACATAGTGACAAACAACACAAGAGGACTGAAAAGGAAAGCTGAATTGCACAACCACATTTGGTGTGTGGTCGTTGTTGGTGTTCTTAACAGTCATTAGAACTTTTGAGACATTCATCAGATTTTTCTGCGCATGTTTACAAATACATTTAAGCTGCTTTCAAGAACAAAAGGTCCCATTTTATTGTGATACCTTAATGCTGTGACCGGTGATCACTTAAGTGGTTTCAGCATTCAGGATTCATACAAGCAGAAAAAAATCAGAACTCATCTGACCGATAAAACACTGGTTCCGTTTCCATGCATCAACTCGCGCAAGACAGAAAATGCACCATAATAATTACAGTATATTTACCCATCATCCCATTGCCTGATGCATTTTCGCTGTCCCATCCCTGTCTTCATAATGAATCGGTTACCACGGCTACTGTTGCTTAGCAACAGGCCAGTCAAATGCTCCTAATCCTGTGCTGTTGACAGTGAGCTGTGACTAGGGAAGGGAGGATGAGAAGGGAAAGGAGCGGGGGGGGGGGGGGGGGTTACAATAAACAGCAGCGCTGGAGAGAATAGATGAAGTTTCATGCATGTATTGTGTTCCTGTTCGAGTGTTTGTGTTATTATGAATATGTAGCGCAGGTTTATATGCAACGGCTGACGCCGAGCAACTGCAGTCAATTCTTTTTATCTGTGAGGGGAAAATGAAAAGCATAGATATGAGATTAGCGCTTGCTTAAGCTTGTGTTTGCCAAACATGAGCACAGACGCTGACTGTACTGTCAGCTCTACTTCTATTTTTCATTTATTATTTCAGTAATCTCTCAAATGGGAATTCATTACCTGTCACATGAAAGGACGCTGGAAATCAACGAATAGGGTTTCACGTTTTCGAATGTGGACCTTTGTTGTGTGTGCCTTATCTTTCAAGCTACAGCAGAGATGATGTGTGAACGGGCCTGGATGTAAAACATTTTCCCTGATCGGTGACTTTGAACAGTAGTGGCTGTTTTTCAGAATCGCTCGGGCATTAAATGTGTTTCAGACAGATAGTTTTTTTCAGAAATATTTCCAGCCCTGTGCTTCTTAACTGGCTAATGGGTTATCAAAGGCATTACCATCATGTTTCTTCGTATCAAATAATGGAGTTTTGGAAAAAGAGCTTTCCATTATATGACTAAGAATACAGAAGATATATATGACCCTTGTTATAGCGACATACAAGCCTAGTACCTGTCATGGCCTCTATATTTTTCTTAGAGTGCTTTGAACTTTGTCTTATTCACATCATTGTCATAATAAGGTGACAGACAAAAATATTAAACAAAATAGCCTAGATGAATTTGTTAAATTTGTTTAGCTCATGTTCAACTTTTTTTTTAAAAAGTGCTTCTGGTCATGTGTACAAATACATTGTGTTTATGTTTGTTTGCCTGTTCTTAACAGCTACACCCTGCAGTGTTGCTGCCCACAGTAACAACATTAGTAATTAAAAAGAGAGCGGAAATAGAAAGGGAGCGGTCTGAATAATGCAACTCTCAGGTGCAACAGGGAAAAAAAAGAAATATGTTGACAGAAAAAAAGCAACCTTGGCAGACAGATGCAGGGTGTCATTTCTTGTCAGGCAGTGACATGTAAATTTAACCTTAATGAGTAATGGAGAGATGGCTGCACACTTAAATGGCTTGTATTTGGGAAACAAAGCAATGACACAGTGATGAACTTCCTCATTAATACTTAAGCTTAATTAAAGCCCACACCGCTCTCTTGAGTACTCTGGCAGGAGGAGGTGAGGGGGAAGCAGGGTGTGTGTGCGTGCACATATGTGTGAGCATGTCTGCATCAGTGGGTGCTTGAAGCAAAGGAGGGGGTCTGCGTACTTTGGGGACCCCCCAACCCTGCTCTCCTTCCACCCCCCGTTAGGAAACACTTGCTGTAAAGTGATAGGTGGCCAGGTGAGGAGACTTGAGAGTCCCTTGGCTCAGCTGGCTGTCTCCTGCTATGCTCTCTTTACCATCTGGGCTCTTGTTTTGACACCCTGGAAAAAGGAGGAGTGAACTCAAACAGCCTGACAGGACCATATGCGGTATACAATGTTTAGGTCTCAGCACCCGGGATGCACACTTGTGAAGGAAGGAGAGCTTGTGATTCAATCTGATTAGGTAGCGACATGGGACTGGTAACAGAAAGGAAAACAGACAGACAATAAAAGAAAAAGGCACTTAAATGCTTAAGTGCAGAGCAGATTTGGCAAACACACTCTTATGCAATTTGTATTGAACACTAAAGCCAAAATTATTTCCTTCTTCCTGTTGTGTCTCATTTTGATTTTTTCAAGCAATTAGCTCATTTCTGGATGGGACAATAAGGCTTTAAAAAGACATTTAGACAGAGCTCGGTGAGTTGATCACCTTCTGTTACAACAGATTTTCTTTTTTACTTTTGAGGCTGCTTCCTTCAGTGGTGCATTTATTATTGGATACTCTGTCAAACTGTTGCATTGATAGCGAAAATGACTGCCAGGGAGCCATTTAATGATTCTCAAAGTTAATGGTTTAGTGCATACTTTGATTTTCAGTTTTTCTTTAGCTTTCTACTACACTATTTAAATTATGCTCAAAAAAGCATATATTATTCTGGCTTTACAGTTCACTCTTTACTTGAACAGTCTGTAAAGATTACAGCTTTCACCAGACTAGCTTGCTTTCATTTCATCTGGCTAACTATCACCACTCAATCCACTTTATCACAGTTATTTCTCAACCTAATTTTTTCAACATGCAGGGGTGCCTCCAGGATTTTTAAAGTGGGGTGGCACAAGCTGTGCCAATAACCAGTAAAAGGAGGGTCATTGGAAATTTTTTAATTTTAAACCCAGGAAAGCAGAAATATGTGCACAGACCTGCTTCCTTAAACATGGATTAGAAGATGTTGCTACCTCCATAATAAGACAGCAGCTGCACTGAATCACACACAAGCAAGGTAAAGGTAACATAATCTAGTTAGAAAAATCAAAATATGTTACATTTTACTGAGTGCTAGAAGAGTTAGACTGGTTGGCAACTACCTACCAAGCAGCGGTTGGGGGTTGCTGTCAGTGGCTGAAATTGAAATTGATTGCCAAAATCCCAGTTGTAAAGACTTAGAGACCAGTCTGGTAGAGACCCCTGGTAACGACCAATCACATGTTTTTCTGTTGCTGAGTGGACGGTGGAAGTTGCCTGCTGTTGCTAAGTGAAAATAGTTGCACTATAGCACTGCATCGACAACGTCCTTCAAATTGCTTTGGTCTCTAGAAGATTGTAGCCATTGCCCATTGGAAGATGTTTAGTTGTGTTCAAACAATAGCCAGCTATTTGCTAAGCGGTGGTGATACTGTGAAACTTTGCCCTCAAAGTAAAATTAGCATATTTTGAAATGTGATGGTTTCGTGGTTTAGGCACGGCATTTACTATGGTCTGTGTTTCCAATCTGTGTCGCACTTTTCAAAATTTCATTACTGCTCCATGGTTAGTTACAGAGTGTGCAAAAATTTGGCATCTTCCGTACAAGCTACGGGTGACTGCGGTAATCTACTAGCGATGAAAGCAATCACAAAGAGGTTTTTAGTAGATTTCACCAAACAACAGCCAGCAATCCACATACCCACTAGCAAACAGTCACGGAGTGCTCATTTTTCCCTAGCGACAGTGGTTGCCAGGTGGCACTCAACTGGTCTGTGTGACTGAGGCCTTAGATGACGACAGGCAATGGACCAAGCCACTGTAAAGTATTGTATTCAGGTATTGTTTCCCATTCAGGATTCAACTAGTAGCTTGATATACTATTATTTAACATTACATAATTATCTATTTACAGTGCCTTGATGAAGACAGTTGTTGTGCACGGCACCTCTGTTAATAAGGCTTAAAAGGTGGCTGCCGGTCAGGAAGAGGCAGAATGTACAAGGAACCAGGACTGAAACTTCGGACTGTTTGTATCACAAATTCATTTTCAGTTTCACAGTCAATACACCCCTGGTGGCATTTCTGCTCTTTCAGTGAACTGCAAAACAATTAGCATAATCAAGGGTACTGTAGTTAAAATGAATAATCACTCGATGTACAAAAAATAAAACTAGCTAAAGTATAAACAAGCCTGAGGAAACTTTGGTGAAAGTGTATGGAGATTGTGATGTATATGTGCGTGAGTGTGCTTTTATTGCTTAAAACTAGCACTGAAATGAATAAAATAATTATAAGAAAACATAAAAAGTGCACTAACACAGTTTGTGCATGTGAATGCGGTCTTCTTGGCACACATTAACAGCTTTAAATGCATTTTTTGGAGCAGTATCTAAGGGATACCTGCAATACAAGTTTCTCATAACTGCAGTCTTTTCATCATTATCCAAAAATAATGCACTTACACCACTGAATTATGAGGGTTTACTTTGAATCTGGCAGCGATTTCCTAATCCTGTGCTATTTCCCTCAGTATCTCTTTTTTTTCATGCTGTGCAGATCTTGTGATTTGCTCAGAGCATCATGTTGTTTCTGTAACCTTTTAAACAGCAGCGTTTCATCTGACAACCTCCCAGTCACAAGCTACTGGCCACTCGCCACATGCCAGCAGATGCCATGAACAGATCAGCTTTCTCTTTCTTAGCTTTGCCTTATACAATCAACATCACATGAGCACAGCTGTAAGAAAGTGCATACATACTCATGTTCGCAGGCTTTTTGTTTTTTCTTAAGCACCCTAACCTGCATGTTTTTAAAGATTACTGCAACACGCTATCAAAAATGAGCTGCATAAAGTTTCAAAAAAACACATAACTGTGGTAGTCTCATTTCTCTCGCTAGTAGTCCTCTCTGCTCAACCCTTACTTTAACTTATGGCTAACGGATTTGTCTGCAGGACACAGCAGGCATCAGCGATTTCCATCAGAGAGTTGTGAAATCTATTTTTTTATCTCACTTTAGAGAAAATGAATGTGACATCTAATGTGGTCCTACGGCTAAATGTGATAATTGACCCACTTTTTGAAAAGCTCCAATGTTATTTATCAAAGTTTAAGGCTGAAGGTGAACTTTGTCATCAAGCCACAACAGTTATAGCATGCTAGGAAAAAAAAGTTTTCAGCATCCAAATGAACCATAACGGAAAAGAGGTAGGCACTGAGAGGGAGAAATCAGTGTTGTTCTTATTATCCTTCTGTAAGCTTTCCTAAGTCTCAGCTGCACAGTGTTTCTGTTATGACAAACTATATAAGGCCATAGAAGTGTGTTCCACATGAGCCACTCACATTTTCTTATATGTGAGCTACTCTTTAGGGAATAAGTTAGTTTGTTTGACTAAAGACTTGAACACGTTTTCCCTGACTGATCATTTCACTGTGTAGGACTTGGATTAAGCAAGCAGCGGAAGAAGAGATAATCAGCAGTTTTAGAGGAGAGCATAAGAGTTCAAACAAAGGTCTGCGGCTGTCTTAGTCTCAAGTCTGTGTTGACATAACAGAGAAGGCGTACCTTTGGCTAGTCTAGTAGGTGTCTGTGACATGTGCTGGATGATTTCAGACTTAACATGTCCTCATTTACCTGAAATCTCGAGCTACCAGAATGAGTCCAGTTCGGTTAGTCTATGTTCTTAACTCTTCACAATGCGAAAATCTGGGCTGGTTTGAGTTGTTATTACAAACTAAATGCTACATTTTCTTTGTCATGAAGTCATTTTTCTCATGATCTAATTCCCCCCCCCCCACTACTTTTCTTCCCTTTTCTCCTTCACACAGAGCCGTATGGCCGAGAGCTTGCGTCTGTTCGACTCCATCTGCAACAACAACTGGTTCACCAACACGTCACTCATCCTCTTCCTCAACAAGAAGGACCTGTTGGCTGAGAAGATAAAACGCATTCCCCTGACAGTGTGCTTCCCCGATTACAAAGGTCAAAATACCTATGAGGAGGCAGCTGTCTATGTGCAACGGCAGTTCGAGGACCTCAACCGCAACAAGGAGACCAAGGAGATCTATTCGCACTTCACCTGTGCCACCGACACCAGCAACATCCAGTTCGTGTTTGATGCTGTCACGGACGTGATCATCCAGAACAATCTGAAATACATTGGGCTATGCTAGGACCTGACACGGGTGGGGTGGGGTGGTGGTAGGGGGTGAAAAGCGGGCTGCTGTTAGCCTGCCGCGAGGCTGGATAAACAAAGGCATGTTAGCCTGCCGGGCAGTTTATCTCTTTGAAGAGGGGGCAACAGAGGACTGGAAAGGAAATGAGTTAATAAGACAGTGAGGGATGGACAATACTGTAGATTCAAGTGTTTCAATGGAAACAACAGAGCTGAAGGTCCATGGTTGAGGTGGGATTTCTACCCTACATGTTTGCACTGAATATGAGTATGCAGAGACACCCAAACACATGCACACCAACACACATCCTTATAGTTTGCTCACACGTGCGATCTTCAGTCAGACACTGGTTTGACAAGGCAACACTGGAAAATTTTTAGAAAGCTGCCCCCAACTGCCTGTCAAACCTGAAACCTGAGTCAGTTAATGCTGCTTAATTGAAAATAATTTCTGCAGAATCAATGCTCTCTTTTGGCTTTTTACCCAAACAATAGTAAACGGCGAGGGCACCTGAGGAGACACAGATATAGAGACAGAGAGAGAGCCTGTATTTCTGGGGGAAAGAGAAGTCAGTAAACATGACGTCACAGGTTTTCTGCCGAAAAGAGGAAACTGCCACAGTCTAAAGTTGAAGTGAAACATGTTTTTTACGCACCATTTCTGTTCTTTCCTTATCAGCTGTCTGTTGTTGTTCTTTTCCTCTCTTTCTTTTATCTTTTTGCGCTTAAAAAAAAAGAAAAGAAAAAAAGAACATGTCTCTCAAACCAGCTTTTACAGCAGGTCCCTGACTTAAAACCAGGAGTATGTTACACTCGGAAGAGTCAAAAGTATTTTTCATTACCGTTTCCAGCAAGAGACAAAAAAAAAAAAAAAAAACAGTGCCAAGATCAGTTTGTAAATAAATCTGGATCCCATCCTTTATGTTACTTTTTTTTTCTTTTTTTGGTTTAGTTTTTATGGACGAAGACATTAAATCATGCATGATTTTGTTACTTTGGGATACTAATATATTTTCTTTGGGATTATGTTCCTCTTTTCCTAGGTTCTAAATAATATATTCCCAAAAATATATATTAAAGTCAAACACTGTGTACGATTGTACAGTTGTCAGAGAGGAATCTATTGAAAAGAGTTATATAAATATAATAATGATGATCAGAATTTTTATGGTGACAATGCTAACGGCGATGATGAATATACTGGTGATGAAGATAACCTCACTACAGAAGTTTGGGGGTGAAAGGGGAGACTGTAGAAGAACCTGAAAACAAAGAAGCAAACTTTCAAAGTTCAATCGTCCTTGCATTATCTAAATGGAAATTGTTAAACCAGTCAGTCAGTATGATGTGTAAATATACTGTAAGGTACACTCTTTGTTCAAACAACATGAAAAATAACGGTTGAGTTGGGATGCTGTGAGTGCGATAAAGAGAGAGTGAGAGACAGAGGAGGAAGATCCCACTCCACTCCTCCTCTTACCCTTTCTTTTTTTAGTTCAGAGAACAACTCAGCCAAGGGCTTGACTTTACAGGATGTCCACTTCAACAACGGACTAAAACGATGAAACAAACAAACAAAAAAAGACGTATAAAAGGACAATAACTATTAATAAAACAACTTATGCAAATTTTTATGGTGTAGTAAATGTGTTTTTGGGTGGTGATTGTGTCAACGGTGTTTTAAATGTGTTCGGGAGGGGAATGTTTATAGAGGACGGACTGCCGCAGGCCCTCCATATTCTTTCGTAATTATGCTGCATCGAGTGATTTTTTTGCAACTCGGAATAGAGCACCCTGTCTGAAACTTTGCTTCCATCTTCAGTGTCCAAACGATGACAAAAAAGTGTTTGTCCTCCTCGTACAATGTAGCCACTGGGCCAAGCAGAACTCGGACCTAAAGTATGCAATTAAATCACTGCAGAATGAACTTGGCCTACGTGTGATTGGGTGACGGTGCACAGCAGCACACAGACTTCATTCTAATTAGTGTATAAACTCCAGCATCACCAGGTGGGCTGATAGAGTCCACAAATACTTTTGGATTTTTGCACTTCTCAGTTTTTAGTCAAGTAGTCATTTCAAACTTCCCTACTCTAAAGGAAGAACATATGCTATTAAAAAAATACTTTCACTGTATTCAAACCTATAATAGGATGATATGACCCTGTGGCCATCCTAGTACGCTCAAGTGGAACAAACTTTTTCGTGTTTGATTTAGCATTCAGTATGTCACACAGGGGACCAAGCGTTAAATAAAACTACTATTTTGCCTTTTACATCCTCCTCCTTTCATCATGATCTACATCCATGTGTGGGAAATGTCTTCAGGTCATGGGGATATTGTTTTGTGGACTGATTGAACCAACAGTGGGAATCTGTTTGAGGGATGAACATAAATAAAATTCATTTCTGAGAAGGCTGAAATTGTGCCTTATGACTGTCATGTGGTTGGAGTTGGTGCCAACTTTGAAAACTGAGAGAGAAGTCGCTGCAAAAAAAAAAAAGGTCAAAGTCCTGCATTTCTTTCATTAATTTGTTTATTAATTCAAATGAGACTGGAGTTTAAATAATTTATTTGTGTATTTATTTATTTTCCAAATAAAATTTGAAGTACAAACTGGTCGGCCTTATGCTGTCAGAGGGTAGCACTAAGCAGCTCATTGTGACACTGACAGAGGTTTTTAAAGAAAAATAACACAAAAAGTAGCAGTAAAATGTTTCAACACACTCAACAAACCTTTGGTGATGTGTACAGATCTGGGTTTTGTGGTCTAATAACTCTTAAGAAATTCGCTAGAAATGATCGCAGTTTAGCTTGCCAAAACTCATGACAGCTTAAAATTTCATTTTCTAAATACAGTAAAAA
The DNA here is from genome assembly GCF_057381915.1 of Diplotaxodon limnothrissa. Lineage (NCBI taxonomy): Eukaryota > Metazoa > Chordata > Actinopteri > Cichliformes > Cichlidae > Diplotaxodon > Diplotaxodon limnothrissa. The sequence continues at coordinate 44,908,751 of NC_140602.1, read as the reverse complement.
TAAAAATGCACTCTTGTTGGCCAATCCCAGTAGTTTTAACAATTTTTGAAATACTCACAGCAGTCCATCTGGAAACCAGCAATGTTCAAATTAATATAAATCACCTTTCATCCTCATTCGATGCTCAATTTGACCTCCAGCAGGTCGTCTCGTCTACGTTTCTAAATGCATTGAGTTCAGAGTGATAGACCAAGAGTTTGTCACTGAATGCTTTGGTAAGTATGAAAATAATGTGAATCACATGCTGCCTTTGTAGCCAGAACAAAGTCTGATTTTGGACTGACCTGTCAGACAGCAGCCTCTATGATCAAAATAGCTGGCATATTTCATCCCTGCAGAAGAAACTGGAAGAAATGCTCAGGACTTCACCAATACATGTGACATGATAATTTTTTCAGTACATTGTGTATATACATTGTAAAAAGATGCAAAAATAATTATTCCCCAAGAAAATTAACAAAGAGTGATCTAGAGTAACAAAAATTAGGATGGTAACAGGGCTAAAATAAAGATGATGGAAGGTTCCCTAACTTTTCAATGGTCAGTGTTCCCAACATTTTGAGATATTTAAAAAAAAGAATATAAAATCTTGTGATCTGCTATATTTTAAACTTACCAAAATGAAAAAAATCTATCAGAATATTACAAGAAACTTTGTCACCTAGTAGTCTGTATGGGTCAGTGCGTTCTCATATGAATTCAGAGGTCAGGGTCAGGTTTTTGCTGTTTTACGTGATGGAAATACAGTACATGGAAACAGATTGATGGGCCTATAAAAAAATTACCGGCTTATAACAAAACCTCTGACTGTTTTTACTTTTAGATTGTGAAGCATTGCCCAAAAATCTAAGACTTAAACGGGGGCCAGAAACCTCCGGTTTGTCATCAGTATTGGGACATACAATAAATAATAAGGAAAAAGGACTGAAGCATTTCTAAAAATAAGAAGTAGTTCAAAAAACAACCACAGGCACAGAAAGAGACATTTTTGGCCATATGATGACAGCTCTGAAACAATAAATATCTGTAATTCCTGGCATGCTCCAGCCCTGTCTATTTGTAGGCCTCCTGAATCATTCAGACATTTTTCAAAGAAAGAGAAGGAAAACAAAGCCTTTCCCACTAACTGGTCTTGTCTGTTTCCATGTTGTTGACCAGAACCAGACCTCTATAAGTACACTTCCTCACGCCATTCCCACTAGGTATGTCTTGTGATTCTGTGTTTCCGCTTGTCCTCAGCTCAACTCTTTTAACTTACTTCAGCTGACTTTTCCCTGTGTCTCCGCACTGACCTCCACATTTATTCTTGCACTCTATTTCCCTCAGGGCGCTCTCTCCCTCTTTCCCTCTAAGCTTTCCTATCTGCTCCCACCTGCTTCTTGGCTGTAAACAGCCTTGTGAATCAAATGGACAAACTTCAAGCAGCTGTAGGAAAATTCCACAGGTCTGGCTTTCTTGGAAGAGTTTTAGTATTTCATCTCTGTCTTTCTTTGCCTGTATCTGGTGGCAAATCTGCCATTTACCACTTTAAATCCAGTCGATCCTCTCATCTCATCTCAGCACTGCTCAGCTTACTCCTCCCTCCTCTGTTTGCTTTGTAAAAAGAATGATGACAGCCAAGCCTCATCCTTCAAACTAACCTTTGGACACTGTCTCCTCCTCTGACCCCTGTAACACAAGCTTAACGCCCTAAATGAAGTTCTGAAAAACAGACTTAACTTCTGTCCTCTTGAAACGACCTCCTGCTTGCTGTCCCGGACCACTGCTGCTGATCTGCACTACTTCCTAATGAGTATTATCAACCGTCCCTGACATCTGGCTGTGAACCATCTGCCTTTGAGTCAGCTCTCTGAGCTAAAGTTACCCTCACAAAACATCTTCTGGACCCTGTGACATCAGCTGTCAAAAACAATAAGTTATTGCCAAATATTAAGTCATTTTTAAAATTTTAGCAATGCCATTTTACTGGATTTTAATGGGTGGATAATGCACACTTATCAGTGTATGGGTAGAGAGGTGAGCTCAATTTAAAAGCAAGATTTACATTCTGTTACATCATTTTGTGAAAGCCCAATAAAAGCTCAATCATAAATTACAGAGTAATAAATTTAGAACTTACATTTATTTATTTTTCCGGAAAATGAACGAGCAAGTGTGCAGGTCCTCTTCTTTGACGATCTACAGCACAATTCCAGGATCACTATAACTGCAAATATCCAGTAAGCAGCTACGATGCATGCTTATCATTTAGTAATTTATGAGCATGCTTTGTTTTATTAAATTATGCTAACAAGAAACAACATGTGGTTGATTGCATTGGCGTTAGTTATGCAAGCATTAGTCAAGAACTAGAACACAATTATGATAATTACAGTAATATAATAATATCTGATGATGGTAGATGTTAAAAACATAAATAAATCCAGAATTCAAAAAGTTTCTGCAATGCATCATGGTGGAGGCGCAACTTTGTGTGCTGAGATTTAGGCTAAAAAACAAAACTCAAAGGATTACGAACTCAGCGGGCCGATATCATCAACCAGTATCAGCTGTCTATAAATGCTGATATTAATCTATCAGTATCGATATTTATTTATCGATATCATTCTATTAATGATAAGGGAAAAATGAAGAGATGATTGAAGAGATGATTGAAGAGATCACCATTCAGATGTTACGAGTGTGAGTTTGCATAGCTTGTCCACCAGAGGGCACTATGCAACTGCCCTGTTTGTAACAACCAGCTGATCCAAGCTGCGTGAACAAGTAAATAAATATCTACGCAAAATCAGTTTCCATTTTGTGTCTGAAAGAAAACAAATATTCCTGATAAATTGATTATTAAATGTGCAAATATCAATCTGAAAAAACGTACATCAAGTTGGATGGTTATGCACCATCAATATCTATAAAGAAAAACTTGTAATTCTAATCTTTCTAATAGTGGTTCAAATGTTTCTATCATAAGAAAAACAATGTCCACCACAACAAGTCTTTATTATACTGGTATGAGAGGCAAAAGCAGAACTGTACTGAAAACAGGCCTTAACAGGTCTGAAGTGGTGGGGAAGGCCTTGGTCAAGTCCATATCACAGTGCCTGTGGGCATCAGATAAAGTATGCCAACATTCCTCTGCTGAAGCAGAGGGTATAAAATAATATTTCACTCAGCTGCAGTTTGGCTGTGATTGCACAACGCCAGGCAATATAGACTGAATCACAAAAAAGGCTGAGGGTTAGGGCCCAGTCCTACTAGTCTTAAATTTGAAGCTTAAATCCATTCCGGTAAATGGTTTCCATATTTAACTTTGTACCAAGCCTTTAGTTATGTTCACAGTATGGGCAATAAAGTTACAAAATTGCCAAACACTGGCAGCTACGTTGTCACTGAGTTGCAGTTAAACTGTTGCGCAAAATGCAGGATTGCATTTGTGAACTTTCACTTCCTATTCAGTTAATGTTGCAACAGTAAATCACCAAAACACTTGTTTCACAGGGTTCCTCAGTCTCAGTGACTGAACGAGCAAAAACCTCTGACAAAAAACAAACAAAACAAAAAAAAGTCTGACAGTAAATTCACCACCACCAATCCAATGAAACCACAAAACTAACACCAGCACCGCCAACCCACAGCAACCCTCGTCGGCTTCCTGCTTCCAATGCGTGTCCCTGCAGCAGTGCCAACTGATGAGGTGTCAGAAATTGTCAGACTGACAGATATAGAGACAGTCACACTAACACAAGGCCAGCAGGAACTGATCAGTGAAATAGTGATGCACAGTAGCTGCTTTGCCATTTGTCTTATTCTGCAATGAATCACTTCCTCCTTTTTTTACTATTTTGGTTCCAGGAAAGCACATACAGGACGAAGTAGCTCCTGTGTTTAGCTTTGGTCAAGTGTGATAGTCTAATGCTGTTAGCCAGTTAAAAATACTTTTTTCCGTCTTTTGTGTGCGTGTGTCTGTGTGTGTGTGTCTGTGTGTGTGTCTGTGTGTGTGTGTGTGTGTGTGTGTGGGGGGGGGGGGGGGGGGGGGGGGGATTTGTCTGCCAAACTCTATGAAAAGCTCTTCTCCGCACTGTGCTTTTATGAACTGCACGCTCTTTATTACTGTAACACTTCTCCAGCTCTGTGGAGAGACAACACTCTGTCTGTTCACATTTTCTATGCTGGCCTCGGTTAATTGCCATAATGTGCTCCTAGTCTGTTGCAATTACTTTTCCCCCCTAAGACATTTAAATGCTTGGGTGTGGGCAAAATGGCCTGCAGGCATTATTAAGGTGTCAGAAAACATACTAACGCCACAATCATTTGCTGTACTGTTGACAAACTTATTTTTGACTGGGAGGTTCTGTTTATGAATGAACAGTATGTCTGTTATGCATTGACCTTGTGACCTTGATTTGTTGATTGCTCTGCACTAAATAATTTTCATCGTTAGTTGAAAATTGACATCTGTCTATTATTGCAATATAGCCTGTATATAAAAGATAACCACTATAACATCATGCCTTGGTCAATGAAGTCCTGTCTTTCAACTGTAACTTGGTGTTATGCAACTTAACAGTGGTGGATCTGACAGTAGGACCCTTATGCCAGTCCTTTATCTTCCATTTTGAATCTAATGAAGGCTACAATTATGTTGTGTTAAATAAAACATGAAATTAGCAATTGAGACTATAAACACAGTAAACTGGGCAGTTTCCCCACAGATCTCAAAACAGCTTCTTTTTGCAACCAGAGGAGTTACTCTAAAGAAATCAGACTGGCTTTCGATTGGCCAACTTATCTGTGCGATTAGGGTTACATCGCCACCTGCTGCTTCGGCATGCTGTGGACATTAATATTTTCATGTGGACAGTAGAAAAATCCTCATTTTCATGCACTCAGAATAACCCTTTTAACACAATACAGCGACAGAACAGGTGCGAAAGTGAGAGAAACTGAAGCATGCGAAGGCTTGCACTGAGATGTGGTGAAAAGAAGCATAGAAACAGATGCAGGTAATGTGTGTTTTAATTGAACAATAATACTGTAGATGCTATTAGTTGTAACCATAGCTGTTCCATCACATTTATCTCTCCCTAACTCACTTCCATTTCTGAGCTTTCTCTAAAACTTATTCAACTTTCATTGTGTTTTCCCCCCACTTTTATGTTTTATTCAGTTTGTGTTTTGCGTGCTTTTTCAGCATTTTTCTATTATTTTTTCACGGGTTCAGTACAATTAACTGATTTGCTATGGATTTGGATTCTTTCAGATTGACAGTGTGATGGATTTTGAAGGATACACTTTTGACAAGTTGAAGTAACACTCCTTATTTTCTTCCTGAACCTGGTCCACAGAGTAAAAAATCTTCTTGAAAAAGTAGCTAATTTATGATCGATACTTGCTGAAAATCCTGTTTTTAATCCACATCAAGATTGCAGCTGCAACCATATTCCAGTTCATTTTCTTTTTATCTCCCTTTCCATGGTGACCCTGCATTTTATAACCCCACTTAAGGACCAGAATCATTTCCAGCCTCTCTGAGACCTTTCATTGTCATCTGTTCCATTACTTCACAAAGATCACAAAGATGCGAGTTCAGAGAAGCAATCCACCTATAATTAACAGGCTTACAGGTTTTCCAAATTCTGGGCAGTCTGCCCTCCAGTCTAAAAATGCCTCAGATGCCTTATCACTAACATCATCTGACCTAACCTTTTGGATGATTTTCGCTTTGATTTTTCCATCCTTCCATCCATTCATCTAAAAAAAAAAAAAAGCACTTTTCCGTGAGATTTGCTTATGTCTGATAGCTTTTTAACAATCACTTAGTTTCTGTTTTGTTTTGTTTTGTTTTACAGCCAGGTTGATTCCACGTGCATGCTGCCCTATGTCACTTACGTCATTTTCTTTGCTGAGAAGATAAATTTATCCAAAGGTAGACAATACAGAGTAGTCCAACAATAGTTCACAATCTGAACCCCTTATCCTGCTCAGGATTACTTCCCTAGCACATCACATTCAGGAAAATGTGAGGCAACTGCATCCACCAGGACATTTGGTGCTGATAAAAGCATTTGTCTTTATTCAAAGTCCATGAAATAATAGGCCAAAAGCATCTAATCACAGAAACACTTTGTCCATGTAATAATTATTAAATGCCACTATATGGGCTACTACAGGGTCATAAATGATACTTACTCTGTCTCTGACGTATGAAAAACTGATACTAGCCAAGCCGCTGTCCTAACAGCACCTCTCCTGACAGCTATTTTAAAAACATAATGTAAAACATTCACCTTCTCAAAATTGTACATTTGCAGCGTCTATGTAGAAATAACAACCCCAGAAGTCCTGTGTCCATGAGGCCCAGGCTGTTTTGATGGACAAAAGGAGCCTACATAATATAAGACAGGTGATTTTAATTTGTGGCAAATAATAGCTTACCAAATCATCCAAATAACTTATCTGGAAACTTATCCTGGAAATCCAAATGCATGTTAACAACAACAACTTGGTTACAGTATTAGTTTAACATGTGCTTACTTTTTAACTTTGATAACAAAATGTTTACGCACATAAAAATATTTATCTTGGACTTGATAAGTCTGAACATAGTAGCTTATCTGGCATCACACACCCCGGTCGTTACTAAAGGAGAGCTGAGCATAAATTAAGAACACGTACACTAAGTATAAAAGTAAATTATCTCCTGGAACGGGATCAGAAGATGACGGTGACAAGAAGGTTTGAGTGTTTTATGCCTACAAGTAAATCTAAAAACAACCATATCATAGCTGTTTTAGGCACCGTGGAAATAGTTCTCAAAGTGGGTGATTTTTTTTTCCCCCACAGAAAAAAGAGAAGAAAATAAACCAGTCGGACCATAAAAGCAGGAGACTAAAGCTCAAAGAGTTCAGAAAAGCATCACTGTAATTGGTTTAAGGTAGTTGGCAGAATGAATGAACGGACCTCTGGGGCTGGCTTTACAAAGATAGATTAGACTGGTCTGTATGGTTAGATAAAGTCTCACATTTCCACAATGGAAGTCAGACCATTTAACAAAAACAACAATGGACTAATTTTCAGCCACAGAAACATCTTAACCCCAGACTAACTAACTCTATTATAATAATATAATATAATAATATACCAACTATTTGTACCCAAATAAAAAAGAAAAGGGAAAACTGCTGATATGCAAGTGGTCTGTAGTTTCCTTGTATGCTGTATTATAAATTATATTAGTGAAATTCAATTCAACCTTTCAATTTAATTTTATTTATTTGGCACCAAATCACAACAACAGTCACCTTATATTATAAGCTAGAGAAACTAAAACAATAAAGAGAAAACCCCAACAATTAAACAAGAATCTATGAGCAAGTGATTTTGGTGACAGTGTGAAAGAAAAAATCCCTTTTAACAGGAAGAAACCTCCGGCAGAACAAGGCTGAGGGAGGGCCAGACATCTGCTGTGATCGATTGGGTGATGGGAGGACAACAGGACAAGAGACACACTGTGTAAGAAAGCAAGAGATACATAATAACTAGTGATTAAATCCAGATAGGTGTTTCAACGTATAATGGGTGAAAAAAAGGTGAGTAAAGAAGAAACTGAGTGCATCATGAGAAGCCCCCCAGCATCCTGGACCTATTACAGTATAACCAAGGGAGGATTCAGGGTCACCTGACCCTGCCCTAACTATATGCTTTATCAAACATGAAAGTTTTAAATCTAATCTTAAAAGTAGAGAGGGTGTCTGTCTCTTGAATGCAAATTAGGATCTGATCCAAATTAGCTTGTGTTTTATTTTTCCATTGATTAATATCAACCTGTCCACTGTTTATTCCCTAGACCAGAGGTGGCAGCTCATATATATCTTCAACGCTATATGTTTTATGGTCCTCCTCTTAATTTACCCATAATTCACTGCACTATTGTCCTGCTTAAGATAGTCAGAGTCTAAAGTTCTTTGTGCAATGGATGAATTTAGTCACCTACAGTGTATGTGAACTATGACTGCTTTATCAAAGCCATAGTCAAAATCTGTTCCCTGAAACTTCTGTGTACTCCTCTCATAGGCTCTGTATGTAATGAAGGTTTTACTTTGTTTTTTTAGCTGCTGCCATGTCTAATGTTGGTGCTGTTTCAAATTTCAGCAAAACTTTTGCTAATGCCACTATCTCAACGTTTATCTTTCAAAGGCAGAAAGAAAATTGTATCCCAGATGTGATTATTTGAGATCTCAAGACATCTATATGTCACCTTCAGACTCCAGAAGTTATCCTGTCCTTTTCTTAGGTAACAGTAATGTAAAAATTGCTCAGTACAGGTGAAGGTTATGCTTTCAAAAGTAGAAATACTTTCTTTGTATATAACTATTGGATGTGGCTGATACAATACTACATATGGTATAACATTACTAAATCTGCTTCATCTACTTAAGAGCAGTAAAGGTGTTCTATCACATAAACTCACTTAAATCTTTTTGTCTTTTTTTTTTTAAACTATTTGGCTCTTTGGGATTTAAACAGACATAAAATTACTCATGTCTGAGAAAGATTATGAAGAACCTCGCGAACCTGAATGGATAAGTGTTTAAGAAAATGAATAGGAAGAAGTTAAACAATGTGGCCCCAGCTAAAGGAGATACATTTCCACAAATTGGATACATTTCCACAGCAAACTGTAGTAAGAAACAACAGAAACTGGAAAAGTATAGATCTTGAATGAATGCCGTTGATGTCCAGCTAAGAAACGCCTCTGAACTACCTGTTAAATATAAAGTAGTAGACAATATTATCTCCATTTTTGGCTTCCAGAGTTCTTTCAGTTATTTCTCTTGTTCAGTGACGCACCACTTTTGCAGAGTTATGCTACTATGCCACCTTGTGGATAATATAATATAACATATCTAGTCTGTCTGTCACAGAGTGAACACAGAGGGGCATACAACCATTCACACCTAATTTAGAATTACCAGCTAACTTAACACGCATGTCTTTAGACTGTCAGGGGAACCCAGAGTGTCACGGATAAATACAACAAAATAAAACTAGTACTGGTACCGAAAAAAAGAAAATTTATTCATAACACAGGTGAAAAGACCCAGGGAAACCAAGTAAACGATAAAACGATAGCAAAATAACGCTGAAAACCGATAAAAACCCTGAAAACCATACATTTCACACCCGAGCCTCAACTCTCGCGGCCCGGTACCAAACGACTCACGGACCGGTACCGGTCCGAGGCCCGGGGGTTGGGGACTGCTGACTTAGATCACCTGGCTTCCCCTTTCTGATGCTCGAATTGATCTTCTGTATTTTTCTTGACCATGTCTACCTTAATGGACTGAGTTGCTGGATGTGAATGGCTGATTGGATATTTGCTTTAATGAGCAGCTGACCAGGTGTACCTAAGAAAGCATCCAGTGAGTGTATATTGCAGTTTGATGCCTTTAAAAATATTTTTTCACATCATCAAAACTAAGTAGTAATTCTATTTTCTTTTCTCTTTTCTAAAACTAACTATTATAGGCAGCTTTAAGGCATATTATTTATTTATTTGTTACATATTATTAAGGCAGTGTCTCACAGTAATGCTTGTATTTTGTCAGTTCTTTTGTGTTGGCATACGTCTTCTTCAGGATTATATTTCTCCCATTTTCCTAATAATAGGAGATAAGGTAAAGATCAGTTAGAGACAGTATCTGTAAATAATGTGAGATTTGTACAGCCACAATGTTTACACCATACGAGAATTAACCAGCTTTCACAACTTCTAGGCACACAGCACTGAACACCGTGGGTGTCCCATTGGGATCATCACTTATTTGGAAACATTTCTATTGTTGTTTGGGCTACACTCAGAGTAGCGCATATTTGGAGCTTATTTTTTTCATATTTGGATTTTCAATTTTCTTGTGTTTCCATCAATTGCATGGTTTTTCTTAGGTTGCAGCCCACTTTGTTCTCAGAGTCACCACACAATAGGGCTCTCTGCAGACACCAGCGACACAGAGATATGCTCATAAGGCATCGCATCTGCATTGAGCGCTGGAGATCACAGTTTATTTACCCAAGACTATTTTTTCACACTAGACTCACCCTCCCACAAATGATTGCTTTTTGGCACTATTCAGTAGTGTCTGTTTGTAGTCTTGCAGCACACTGATAGGATCATCTTTTGTGCTTAAAATACCAAGATGTCCCTGCCACGTTATAGATTGAGTCTTAGTGAACAGAAGCCGAGAGACATAAAACTACAAAGAAAACATTACCCTATCTGGAGACTTTTGATGGTTGAAGTCTCTGCTTGTGTTTTAAAATCAGGACCAAATTCAGCGCATGCAACTGAGCCTTAATCCCCAAAGAGCATGGCCTCATTCCAGTGATTGATTCTCATTCAAATGAATATTGATTGTCCTCATTCAGAGAGTTCAAGCAGCCATTTGTAACAGTAACAGTCTGATATCTCCTCCTCTATTCCTCTTCCTCTCGCTGTCCTGGCTGTATTCAGTATCAGTAGGATACTGTGGTGTAATAGTTACAAAAGCCTACAGACAAGGTTCAAGGTAAATAATAGTTTTTTTTTATCAGAGCTCATAAATATAATCGGTATCATAACCATATAGTATTATAATCATTGTCATCATGCCAGCCTTACCAGGCCATTACTGCCAGAGCTGTCCAGGGTACTCTAGTGTTTAGCTCATCATTACCTAACACCCTAATCTAATAGATAGACAGAGCAACCTTTTTCTCTAAAGCTCACTCTGCAGGGCACAATCCCTCACGTACTGCTGAAGCTTTAAGGCACACAGCGGTCTCTCTTAATTTGATGCTAGCAAACATCTCAGCTCCTGTTACTCTGACAAACTGCAGCCTGCATGGCAGACAGATTGTCCTAAATACAGGTGTTACTTTCTTAAGTTTGGCAACATTTGATTTTTGCGTCATCGTTGACCACAAGTTTGGTGATTTTTATTCCATTTTCAAAGTGATGTGTCTCTGTTTACATTCCTTGTGTTGTGCTAAATCAGTTATTGCCTAATTGAGCCAGCAGTCTCTGATGTATATAATAAAGAAACCTATGGAGCAACAAAGTGTATTTGTTTTTTTTTGTACACCTATCTTGGCTTTAAAATACAAATATACCTGAGATACCCAATAACAGTCATTAGTTACTTCTTTTCCCTATTCGCACTTTGCTCCTCTCAGATGGTTAATGCATATCACTCTTCAATTAGTTTCGTTTTTGCATGCTGCAGTCTGGTGTTGGTTCTCATGCTGACAAAGAAATGTTTGCTTATCATAACAGGAAATTGTCATGCTCTGTGGTGACCACTGGGTTGTGCAGCGTTCCATCTGTACCATGTAATTTTTGCTGGCAGTCTTTAAGTGTACCACATGCACCTGTTTCCTGTCATTCTGTATTTGTAGTGGTTGTACAAATGTACCTAACACAGTGCCCCTTCGACCATGGTACATGTCGTCACGCCCTCATCTTGTTGAATTCAGTTGGGAAAATCCAAAGTTAGCTGCGAAGATTAGACCAGGTCAGCTGATCATAGCCTGTATGCAAATAAAATATAACAAGTCATTATGTGACTACTTTCTAATTAAATATTTTCCTCACACTGCACCGGTACACCCGATCTTAGGTTGGGTTCCCCCACCTCCCAAATCCCACTTTAACTACTGACCCCTTTTTCCCCTAAATTTTTTTTTATCAGATCATAAATATGAGTAAAAATTGGGCAATGTATGTGTTTTAACAAAAATTAAACATTTTTAGTTTGACAAATTTCCTTAATATAGTCATTCTAAAATTGAGGCGTGAACCCAATAAAATATGGAATAACAAGTTTGCTTGTTTGTTTTTTCAGAGAAAATAAACAAATTATAGTTTGGTGCTATTTTGCAGATATTTATTCCACTTAAATTCAGCTTTGATCCTCTGTTGTTGTTAATGATTGATTAAAAGAAACTGTGGTGTGTGGGGCGTGAACCTTTTCCAGTTTCTCAAGTTTGAGAAGCAATGCTCTAATGGTTTCTCCTTTGCTCGCTCCTCGTGGAGCTGGCAGTAAAAGAATACTATAACCTTGGACATAGATCTCACCATAATGATGATAGATAAAGTGCCAAACAGAAATTTACTGGTTGGAAGGAGTACAGAAGCACTCGAACAAGTAAGTGTGAGACGTATGTTAGTGCAAGAAATCCTGTGCAGGCTACAATATGTGCCTTCAGAGGTGGTAAGCAGAAGAGTCTAAAAAGAGTAAAGTATTTGCCGCAGCAACACTTTTAGGAACAACTAATACAGTTTTTGCCCTATCCAAGCTTTTTGAGCCAATTCAAATGAAAAATTACCTTTTTTTTTAAATGTTACAATTTCTCACTTACAACATTTGATTGCAATAAAATAAAGTTTCTGTTTTTATCTCCATTTTATTTTTTAAATTCAGTTGAAAACATCATCCTTGAATAAAGTAATCACTGGTTTAAGCTTCAACTTAAACTGTTTATATATTTGGTTGGTTATTGTTCAGTTCCTTAGGAGTTAGTTCATTTGCGTTATAATTACAGAGGATTATAATTAGCACATTTAAAGTTTCTGAAGATGCCAACAACCACTGCTAATTTGCCTGTGTATATAAAAAGCATAGCTACATTAAATCCCCACTGCTTCTTTAAGGAAATGAGTGTAGCTCTGCTGAGTAAACATTTGCTTTCTATATGGCTGTATTTATTGCTTTAAAAACAATAAAACCTCTGCTGAACAAATGGCAACTACAATAATGACTTTATTGTGCTGATGTCATGAAAGATTTTGATGAATCATGCAACAGTGTAATGCAGGAGGCCACACCTACATCGCTATCAATTACAGCACCATTTGAAAGTTTCAAGCATCACAGGTGGGAGCAGAGCCTTGAACACTAATCTATGGTTTGTCAATCCGGTGGCAGTTCCTCATCTGTACGAGCTTAGAGCCATCTGGTTTAGAAAATTGTTACTGCAGAGACACCTATTGGCTGCTGACAGTACTAGCTTCTTTATTTAGCTCACTATAGTTTTAATGCAGATTTACAATATACATTCATCCATTTACTTTGTGAAAATAATATATATATAAAAAAAGTAAAAGCTGTGATTTATTGATGTACAGAATTCAATTTGAGGTATTTGGTGGTGATAAGGATCGGGGCATTACCCTGTAGACACGGGTGGTGGAGATGAAGATGAAGGCTTGAACTGGGTTGCACAAAGGCAACTGCAAGGAAAAATGACAGATGAGCGGTGAGATTTAAAGTATGGAGTGAAGGCTGATTGGCCTGAAGAAGGCAAGCAGAAAGCTGATTGGGCTAGACCTGTGGTGTCACAATCAGCTTGAGAGTGTGGGAAAGTGGAAATGATGTAAAGCTTAGATTAGCCAGAAGCATAAGCTTCATGTAAAACTGAGGTTATTGTAATCACCTCTAAACATTGACTTAATACTTACATTGGTATGACATATACGTATGTATGTACAAATATGTAGGGACTGCTTTCTTGCATTTGCCCAATATAAAATTAGAAAAATCCTATATTAGAGTGATGCTAAAAACTCTCCTCATCCCCAGCTGATCCAGGCAGACGGCTGCCCCTTCCTGAGCCTGGTTCTGCCATCGGTTTCTTCCTGTTAAAAGAGGGTTTTTCCTTACCACTGTCATCAAGTGCTTGCTAAGAGGGCTGGCCATTTGCCAACAAACGATTGTTGGTGTTTTCTCTGTATTATTGTAAGGTCTTTACTTTATAATATAATTCTCAAATTTAATGGACTTGAATTACTTCTTGTATGTTTGTGTTTTTCAGGCGCTTGTTGTGGTTGTAATTCTGTAATGGATCTTTGTGCCCATCTACATTAAAGCTGGGGTAAACAGAACTCTAAGGCTGCATATTGACCTGAAAGATCCTCAAAATCTATTCATTTCCACTACCCAAATGACATAAATGACTACTATGTCTGACAACACTTTGAGTAATGACAAAAATCTCATGCTTTGTGGATGTATTTAAATCATCACCTGAATACCTGAATACTTCAGAAGAGGTTTGGAGGACAGTGCATTCGCATTTATCTCTCTGTTCTCTCCCTTGTCTTGTATATCTTCACCAGAATTTCAGTAAGTGCCTCCAAAAGCAGCAGAAAATATTTATATTATACCTGTTTTCGATGGTCCTAAATGAAATCCTACACTTTTTTTCTCCCAATTCAGGCAGATATTTTTTCTGGTACAACCTTTGTCCAACAGGCCCTTGGGCCTTGGTTTTTCACTTCTAGCAGTTACTGCACTATATACTGTCAAAGGTTTGTACACAGGAAAAATTTCCTTCCTTTTCTATGGAACTCACAGATATTTTCCTAGAAAACTACAGTGTCATAGTACAATAACAAGTGTTATCGTACTTGAGAAGACTATGCCCAGTCATGGTACGATAATACTTGTTATCATACCATGACTGGACATAAAGTCTTCACAAGGCCATGTGACTACACATGGAGATTTAGAAACACATCACACACACACACACACACACACACACACACACACACACACAAATTCTCTGGCTTTCTTCATTGCTGGTTTAAATGTGCTGACTTGTTGTAGTCAATTGCCCGTGGACTATGATAACCATGAATTGGCCTTATGTTGCTTTTTAGTAACAAGACATCCACAATTGAAAATTTTACAGAAGGAGTAGTTACATAATTACAATATGTGTGTTTCCAATAAATAAATAATACATTTTATCCAAGGTGGACTGATCTACACAGACACTTTACAGACCATCATCGTGGTTATTGGATCATTCATTTTCATGGGCTTTGGTAATATTTTACTTACAATTTATTTGTTGGACAGTTTAAAAAAAGGTGGGTGGTGGTGATTCTCCTCAGCTTTCCATGAAGTGAAGGGCAACGAAAACTTCAAGAGACTCTAGATGCAAGCTGTCCCTCAATCAAGGGTAACATCAGTGCAAACTGCTATGAGCCCCTGCCAGACTCCTTCCATATCTTCAGGGATCCAGTTACAGGAGACCTCCCATTGCCTGGCATGGTGATCGGACTCATTATTTAGGCTACCTGGTACTGGTGTACTGATCAGGTGAGTAAAGAAATAAACAGAAACACTGGGCAGCTCAGGTGCAGTTTTTAGCAATCATTTACAGTTAGTCTGTCGTCATAACCAGAGACTCAAACAACTGATTTACAGATTAACTCATTAACATATACACATTAATGCCCCTTCATATTGCTTTTTGAAGCATACTCAACAAGCAGTCTACAATGGGAGGATAACTATGCTTTTAGTTTAGTTCTCTTAGTAAGAGCCTGACGCCAATGTAATATTTTTTGTTCCATTACAGATAAAGATGATTTGATTCATTGGTTGTGAAGGAAATTAATATTTAAAGTGGAACATGGTGCCATAGGCTTCCACACAGCTGTCAGGTGGCTAAGTCTGCGTAAAGTGCTAAAAAGAGTATGGGAGCAGAAACTCAAGCATTTTGTGAGGAGAAAGGCAATTGTATTTCAGATCTCTCATATGACAAATTATTGATGTGCACTAATAAATGAACTAAATAGCAAACTACAAGACCAGAATCTAATATGTGAATTGCACACCCTGTGATGACGTTTATGAGAATGTTGCAATTTATATCAAACCAGGTGGAGAGCAGCATTCGTACTCACATGTCAATAGTGAAAGAAATTGTACCATCCGTTGATCGCCTCAGGTGGTACTCATCCATGTTTGGAGCCTTGCATTTTAACTTTTTAAGGTGATTTGAAGACTTCAAATTAGTTAAGAGTGAAATGCACATGATTTTGTCTCCCTCCCCTTGCACTTTATATACTACATCCAGTGATGTTCAGCTTGAACTCACTGACCTGCAGTCTGATTCACTCCTGGCAAAGCATTTCACGTCAGTATGCTGACAAGGTGTAAAATATACACTCAAGTTTTATCCCAAACATTCATGTTTTTACACACTAGGTTATTCATAGATTAAATAAAGGATGTGTGTTAGTTACACAAACTGGTAAAAGCTATTGTGACCATTTACCTCACGGCATTCACACTATAAAGATGGCCTAGGCTATAAGAAGATTGCCAACACCCTGAAACTGAGCTGCAGCATGGTGGTCGAGACCATACAGCAGTTTAACAGGACAGGTTCCACTCAGAATAAACCTCGCCATGATCGATCAAAAAAGTTGAGTGCACGTGCTCAGTGTCATATCCAGAGGTTGTGTTTTGAAAATACATGTATGAATGCTGCCAGCATTGCTGCAGAGGTTGGAGATGTGGAGGGTCAGCCTGTCAGTGCTCAGACCGTACGCCACTCACTGCATCACATGGCTGTCCTCCAAGAAGGAAGCCTCTTCTAAAGATAATTCATAAAAAACGCCTGCAAACAGTTTGCTGAAGACAAGCAGACTAAGGACATGGATTACCTGTGGTCTGATGAGACCAACACAAACTTATTTGGTTCAGATGGTGTCAAATAACCAGGTGAGGAGTACAAAGAGTGTGTCTTGCCTACAGTCAAGCATGGTGGTGAGATGTCATTGTTTCGGGCTGCATGAGTGCTGCTGGCACTGAGGAGCTACAGTTAATTGCAGGAACCATAAAGCAGAGCATGATCCCCTCCCTTCATAAACAGGGCCACAGGACAGTATTCCAACATGAAAACAACCCTACACACACCTCCAAAAAGACCAGTGCCTTGCTGAATAAACTGAGGGTAAAGGTACTTAACTGGCCAAACATGTCTTCAGACTTAAACCCTTTTCAGCATCTCTGGGGCATCCACAAATGGAAGTTGGAGGAGCGCAAGGTCTCTAACATCCACCAGCTCCATGATGTCATCATTGAGGAGTGAAAGAGCATTGTAATGGCAACCTGTGAAGCTCTGGTGAACTCCATGCCCAACAGAGTTAAGCCAGTGTTGGAAATAATGATTGCCATACAAAATATTGACACTTTGGGCACAGTTTGAACATTTCCACGTCGAGTGACTGAATGCTGTTAACAAGCCATGTTTTTCTTCTCCTCTTTAGTCTGGATGTCTTTGTTCCTTCAATGTAGTCTGTTACAGTTTTGCACATATTTAAGGATTTTCTAAAAACGTGCCTTTGTCCTGTTACAGTCTATGGTCCACACTAACAGATCCACTGTAGGTGGCTTCTTCCTTGCAGGGAGGAGTATGGTATGGTGGCCGGTGAGTATCTTTATATTTAGAATTAGATCCTTTACAGTATTCTTCCTGCATTTAGAGCCATTAACAATTTTTTATTGCTGTGTTCAAATGGAAAACAATGTGATGTAAGCTATCATAAAAGAAACATTTTATGGTACAGTGGTGGTTATCATAGTCACGTCATAGCAAGAGTGTCCCCCAGGTTCAAATCCTAGCTGTGCCATTCTGTGTGAGTTTGCATGTTCTCCCTCTGCCTCCAGGTATCCAGCTTCAACCTGTAGTCTAAAGACATGCATTTAAGGTTAGCTGATCATTCTACATGGACCATGGATGTGAGATAGATAATGTGCTGTATGAATGCGTGGTCAAATTATGACTACACATAAAGCATGTTGAATGCACAGGGTTTTCCCAGGTGCCTGGTTTCATCTTATAATCCTAAAAAATGCATGTTAGGTTAATTAGTGATTGTGTTCTTATAGCTGGAATGTGTTATTAAGATTTTGTTTTGTATGATTTGGCACCCTCTTGGGGCCACAGTTGGCACTTGGGAAGCTTGTTGTGCCCAGCTAGTAGTGATGGGAAGTTCGTTTTCAGACCTTTTCAGAGTCCTGCTCTTGTGGCTTGTCTCCCAAAGAAGAGCTGGCTCTTTTGGCTCCCAAATGGCTCTTCATTTATTATCATCTGTAGCCTCACATTTTAGCCTTATTTGGCAAATATGAATGCTTTGTGTGTTGACAAACCCTTTTGCATTGAGTGTTTTTATGAGAAACCTTGTAATTGCATAATTTTGTGCATTTGTTCACACAAAAACAAAACGCTGCAAACAAATCCACAGAACAGAAACAGAGCCAAGGTAGCTGTTCAGTAGCCAAACAGTTTGTCCTCAGTGCAGGTTGACATTCAGAAAAATCAAATGCCTCAGCTTGGATGGGCTGATGCGGTTTCTCCACTTAGTTAGTGTCTGCTTCTTTAAACTGCAGCCAGATGCTGCTTTGTTTATGGGTGTCAGTCATATTCACCGCTGTATATCATCTCACTGACTGACTGAGGGGTAGTGATGTGTGGAGCGGTCCTGAACTATCAATGCTTCCATTACCAGCGTTTCATGTTGCAGGATCAATTCCCATATGAAAATATCAATAACTAATTTGATTACACTTTTCTAATTTTAAATTTTTTACATTTTTAATTTAAATATGACTTACAGACAAAAGTAAACTCCACAATTAGCGGGACATTTGGCAATACCCTTTGGATAGGAACTACAATCGCCTTCCGCCTCTCATTCAAGTGCGTGCTAAGGCTCCACAAGAATGTGAGTCAGTGAGATACCCAAGGCACAAAACAGACCACAAAACACTCAGTCTTGACTTTGTTCACAGATTATAACTGCGTTTATGTTCAGCATATAAATTATGCTGTGTGCAATGTGTGTGGGAAGACAGTTAAATACTGTAGCAATGCAAAAAACCTTGTTAAAAAAAAGTGGGGTGCTGGCTCTCACTTGATGGTTTGATACAAGTGCCCAGTAGAGGTGAAACCTTTGGCCATGAAGACTGTTTTGAAGCCTGAGGAAGAGTGCTGGTATCTTCCATTGTTTGGAGTATACCATCTGCAAAAGCCTGGACAAGTAAGGGTTGTTTTTGACTCAAGTGCCAAACATGAGGGGGAGTCATTGAATGATGTCCTTTTGGTCCAGACTTGAACAACACTTTGGTTGGTGTGCTACTGCAGTTTCTAAAAGAGCCCATAGCAATAACTGCAGATGTGAAACAGATGTTCTACTGCTTTACTGTAAGGGACGATCACCGAAATTACTTACACTTTCTCTGGTACTGTGACAATGACCTTGCAAAAGATGTGACAGAGTTCTGCATGACAGTGCATGTGCTTGGCAATAGCCCCTCGCCAACTGTGGCGATGGATGGGCTACAAAAAGTCTAGTTTTGAACAGAGATTAAGACTAGTAAAGTCCCATATAAATATGATTTATGAGGTTATATGAGATTAACAAATCATCATCATTACTTCTGAGTAATCAAATGTGTAAATCATTTACAATTTATACAATATACTGAGATGTGGGCTAGCATAAAAAGCATAACCAAGTTGATTCTTGAATGAATTCTTAAGTCTCCTTAATTTACAAATGGACCTACTGACAGATTGAACTGTGCTCTCCACAGATCGGAGCATCGCTGTTTGCCAGCAATATTGGCAGTGTCCATTTCGTAGGAATTGCTGGTACTGGCGCAGCTTCAGGAATAGCCATTGGTGGATTTGAATGGAATGTGAGTAACTGTTCCTGAGCCACTGATTCATTATCAGTTTTTATTTAAAATAATTTCCTCGCCTCTGATACTGAATAAGTTCATGTCAGCTCATAGTTTATTGATTTTTATGAGCGCTCCATTGTGCAGAGGAAAAAAGGATGAAAGGAAACAGGGTTCCTGATTATTGCATATTTCTTGTGTGTTTCAGTCTGTTTTTGCGATTGTTATCCTGGGATGGATCTTTGTGCCCATCTACATTAGAGCTGGGGTAAACAAAAGCCCTCATATATATATTTATTTACCCTTTATAAATAAGCAATGATTAATGAGTAAAATCTCATGTTTTGTGGATGTATTTAGATCATCACCATGCCTGAGTACTTGAAGAAGAGGTTCGGAGGACAGCGCATTCGCATTTATCTCTCTCTTCTCTCCCTTGTCTTGTATGTCTTCACCAAAATCTCAGTAAGTTCCTGAAAGAAAAGCAGAGAATATTTCTATTGTGCCTGTTTTGGATGATCCTAAATGAAATCCTACTTTTTTTTCTCCCCATTCAGGCAGACATTTTGTCTGGTGCAATTTTTATCCAACAGGCACTTGGGTTGAATATCTATCTCGCTGTTATTGCACTTCTGGCGATTACGGCACTGTACACTGTCACAGGTTTGTACACGGGGAAAAAATCATTTCCTATTTTACTGAACTTACAAACAGACATTTTCCTCATAAACTACCCAAGAAGCAATATCTACAGTTATATTATGACTGGGGGTAAAGTCCTCTCAAGGCCGTATGTGGAGATGTAGACACACGCCACACACACACACACACACACACACACACGCACACGCACACACACACACACACACACACACAATCGCTCTCTTTCTTCAATGTTGATTTATCTTTGCTGAGTTGCTGTGGTTGATTGCCATGAACTAGGATAAGCCTGAATTGGCCTTCTGTTGCTGTTTTGTAACAACACATCCACAATTACAAGTTTTAAAGAATGAGTAGTTACATACGGTGGCCCCTACAGACAAAGCACATGCAAACCCCAAAACACAACGGAAGTGCTCCAGAACGCTAGGGGCAGTGTTGAGCTCGATTTGCAAAATAAACGGCAAGTTTGTCTGTATGGGACGGTCTAGTTTCCGTCGCGCTTCCCAGGTTGCCTAGCAACCATGATACTAACCGCTGGAAACGTGTCATACAGCTTTGTTTGACAGAAATGAAGGAGAACATATTTTGTTCATTTGTTTGTTTGTTTCTACAAGAGCTTTGTGTGATTTGATAAGTATCTGAGGCTGAGACCACAGGACAGTAAAACATGATTTTTGGGCTTCATTTCTGTACTGAACAGTCATTTAAGATTAGTTAGTAAATAAGAATTAGCTGATGTTGTTCATGAGACTAAAGTCATATCACTTTGATAATGTAAATATAATATGGCCAATATTATAGTTATTATATTAATCATTATTAGCTATTACAGCAGTGAACATGAACTCTGTGTCAAATACTGAGCTTCAGTACAGATTCAAGTTGCAGTTATTTATATGTCTTATCACCTTAAATCTTCACTCAAAGACAAGTATCTTTGACAGTGCATATATAGGTGTATCATATATAAGAGACAAATGTTGTTCCTTCAGTATGTTGGCATTACTAAATTTGGCTCATTGCTTACATATATTTATGAAAAGAAAATGTACAAGCTGTGATAACTGTTTCTGATAAAATGAAGAGTAGACTGATATATGAAATATTCCTTTATTGGGTGAGAAAATCAGACCATGTCATAACTGCTTTCAGTCATACAGAATAGATATCAGAGCCTTAAACAGGCTGGCTTCTGCTAAATGGGTCAAACTGGGCAGAAAGTATACAAACACGTAACATCCTTATAGAATATGATGTAACACTATAGATCAACTTACCTCAGAATATATAAAGCATATAAACAATTACAGCAATATGATGCAACAAACACAGCAGTGCTACTGATCCAAAATACTCAAAGCTTCATAGAACTGGAACAAACATTTATTTTTAGGTCCATTCTGCTGCTGATACATACTTTAGGTTTCTGAACATTAAACTTGTTGCTGCCTTTCATAGTGTGTAACTTGAAGGCCCTGAGTACTTTCTCCCACACTGAAAACACTGGAATGATAAAATTATTTGAACATTACCTAATAAGACTGATTCAGGACAGACAATTAGTGATTCTAAACTTTTCTAGCAGTTCTTCACAAACAGGGAACGGTCTGTCTATTCTCTCCATCTGTCAGCTGCTGCTGGCTCTTCCTCCTCATCTTCCTCACACACTGCTGAGTTTGTCCTGGTGGATCATCAGGGGTGCAAAGCCTCACAGATGACGTGCAGCAGTGGGTCTCTCAGTCTGTCCTCACTCTGGACACTTGCAGTTGTCACACATGGAAATCAAATGTGTGATAAGCTGCAGGATTCAAACACAAGTGTGACTTATCAGAGGTGTGGACTCGAGTCACATGACTTGGACTCGAGTCAGACTCGAGTCATTAATTTTATGACTTTAGACTTGACTTGAAAAAATGTTCTAAGACTTGTGACTTGACTTGGACTTTTACACCAATGACCTGGGACTTGAATTGGACTTGAACCCGTTTACTTGAAAAGACTTGATATTTTACCCCAAATATAAAATTTAACATGCATATTATATAGAGATTGAAAATGTGACGTCATTCACGGGTAGAACCGCAAAGGATTCTGGGAACTCGTGGCAAGAGGTACTAGCGCACGCAGGCTTTCAATTGAAATCAGTCACACAGCGATAAAAAGAAACACAAAAATGTCAAGAAGCCGTTGTATTATTAACTGCAATAGCCGGTCGCATGACAGCCACGGGAAGCCGACGGGTAAAGAGATCGGTTGTTATCGGATTACCTCGTTGAAGAGAAATTGTTCGAGCCATGTTTCCGAAGTAACAAAGAGGCGACGGGTGGCCTGGATTGCAGCCATTCAAAGACCAAATATAACGTCCCAGAACACTCCAGCTCACAGGTTAGTCTGCTCCAAGCATTTACACGAAGGTCAGTGTTTTTTAGTAGTTAATACGTCATTTTCTTAACATAATTGGTGATATAGGTTACAAGCAAGTCTGGCGCTGAACAGAAATTGTCGCGCTATGCTCCTTTATTTATTGTGCATAAATAGTGAATTGTCCTGACACAATATTGCGTTTCTCCTCTGTTATTATGGTACATTGACAAAAACATATACTTTTATTCACAGGATAAAACAGGTTTGTATCACTAATTACCCAGTACGATTACAGCATACAGTATTATTGTCACTGCTACATTTCTGTGATGCTACCAGAAATTATTTCCACTGCTAATTAATTACCGTTGAGCTCAAAGGTCCTATTAATAAACGGTTAACGAATGTGTATTTATGAAGACGATTTGTGAGACTGGTAAACTTATGATACGTACGATGGTCTTTCGTTCTACACGGTGCATTTCAAGGTCCTGTACCCATCCGTCGGTAAACTGTACCTAGGCTTGTTGCAGTGACCGGAAGTTACTAAACTTCATGAGTGTATGCACTCACTCCAAGAAGCGTATAATTATAAATATGCATATAAATATGCTAGGATGAGATAGCTGACTTCATCTAACTAGCAAATGTTGTCCAGGCTACGTTGGTGATGCAGTTTTTTTTAATGTGTATGATATTTTTGTCATGCGACTTTAAAGCCGGTCCTACAACCGCATCCAAGAATAACATGCAGCTTATCTCAGAACTGTCGGTGAAAATTATTCTTGGAGCTAGGTTTAATTGAGCTGCATTTTAAAGAGGTGCAATTTCACAATTTGTGTATATTTTCTAAGTTCACTATTTTGTTATGTGTTGAGAAAAACACAGATTTAAAAATTACATGGTCTAATATTTACATTTAGCATATAACTGCAACATGCTTTTTTCGTTTTTTTTTAAAGACTCGAAAGGACTTGAAATTCAAAATTTCAGACTTGTGACTTTTACACCAGTGACTTGAGACTCGACTCTGACTTGCCTGACATTACTTGAGACTTGACTTGAGACTTGAAGATAAAGACTTGAGACTTACTTGAGACTTGCAAAACAATGACTTGGTCCCACCTCTGTGACTTATAAATGCATAAATACATTACACAATCAGAGAGAAAGAAAAAGAGAGAGAGTGCAGGACAGACAGACAGGTGACAGTCTCAGGTGTATACACTGCTACAAAACAGCACAAAAGAAGAAGGATTTAGTGTTTGTGATATTACGAAACAAGAAGAGTTCCCAGATGGTACAGTGGACACATGTGTGACTGCTGTGATTAAAGCATCTTTCTTTCAGCTTCACGAGTGAACCATCAGCTCATTCAAACACATGTTAAAGTCCGTTTGGCTCGACACCACCGAACAGAGGCAGCAATATAACATAGCTAACATTAACAGTGCAGTGGATCCTGCTTGTGCCGTGATATTCAGGACTGCAAACCGAGCAGCATCACTGACTTTCAGCTTGTTGTGTTTGTGGATATATGACTGACTTTAATTATCCACAAAATCATCACATTCTCTGTAAGATTAAAGTCAATTATTGAACGGCGTATATTTTGAAGTAAAGGCTTTAAAACCAAGTTAGTACAAACATCGCTAATGCCACATAACTTTCCTGACATGTGGCCAACATGTTTTAATGTTCATTATAAAAACATTTGCGCATAAATAAGTGACATAATATTCAGTACTTTGTAATTTGAGCTACTCACCCCTCCCTTCCTGTACTGAATCGTAAGCGAATCACTCAGGACTCGCTCACCCCCTCCCTCTTGTGCTGAATCATAGAGCCAACGAATCACTCACTCACTCACTAACCCCCTCCTTCCTGTGCTGAATCGTAAGCCTAAGCGAATCACTCAGGACTCACTAACCGCCTCCCTCCTGTGCTGAATCGTAAGCGTAAACGAATCACTCAGGACTCGCTCACCCCCTCCCTCCTGTGCTGAATCATAGAGCGAACGAATCACTCACTCAGGCTGTGTCCCAATTCAGGGTCTGCACGCTTGAAGTACGCGCACTACACGTACTACGTACGGTGCGTACTATAAGTACGAGAAGTGCGGAAGTGAGAGGCTTGTGAAATGGGACGGTATACGCTTCGTCGCGCTGTTCAGGTTGCCTAGCAACCATGATACTAACCGCGAGACACGTTACATACAGCATTGTTTGACAGAAATGAAGGAGAAAAAATGTTTTGTTGGTCATTCATTTTTGTCATGACATCACTTTGATTAGTTGAGTATCTGAGGCTGAGACCACAGGACTGTAAACATGATTGTTGGGCTTCATTTCTGTGCTGAACAGTCATTTAAGATTAGTTAGTAAATAACAATTAGTTAATGTTGTTCATGAGACTAAAGTCATCTCACTGTGGTAATGTAAATATAATATGGCCAATATTATAGTATTGTCAGATTATTATGATATATATATATAAAAAAAACACCCAGCACGCCCCTGCGGGCGGTTTATCCTTCAAGCTTGGGTCCTCTACCAGAGGCCTGGGAGCTTGAGGGTCCTGCGCAGTATCTTAGCTGTTCCCAGGACTGCGCTCTTCTGGACAGAGATCTCCGATGGATCTGCTGGAGCCACTCGCCTAGCTTGGGAGTCACCGCACCTAGTGCTCCGATTACCACGGGGACCACCGTTACCTTCACCCTCCACATCCTCTCGAGCTCTTCTCTGAGCCCTTGATATTTCTCCAGCTTCTCGTGTTCCTTCTTCCTGCCATTCAGAACCGCTACATCGATCACTACGGCCGTCTTCTTCTGTTTGTCTACCACCACTATGTCCGGTTGGTTAGCCACCACCATTTTGTCCGTCTGTATCTGGAAGTCCCACAGGATCTTAGCTCAGTCATTCACCACCACCCTTGGGGGCATCTCCCATTTTGACCTCAGAACTTCCAGGTTATACTCGGCACAGATGTTCCTGTACACTATGCCGGCCACTTGGTTATGGCGTTCCATGTATGCCTTGCCTGCTAGCATCTTGCACCCTGCTGTTATGTGCTGGATTGTCTCTGGGGCACCTTTACACAGCCTGCACCTGGGGTCTTGCCTGGTGTGATAGACCCCAGCCTCTATGGATCTTGTACTCAGAGCTTGTTCTTGTGCTGCCATGATTAGTGCCTCTGTGCTGTCTTTCAGTCCAGCTTTGTCCAGCCACTGGTAGGATTTCTGGATATCAGCCACCTCCTCTATCTGCCGGTGGATCTTGTTCTTACCAGTCAGCTGACTCCTCAGGACTTGCCTGACCCACTGCAGGTACTTGGTGGTTGCAGCTTTTCTAGCGGCCTCTTCATGGTTCCCATTCGCCTGCGGGATCCCCAGGTACTTGTAACTGTCCTCTATGTCTGCAATGTTGCCTTCTGGTAGTTCAATCCCCTCAGTTCTGACTACCTTCCCTCTCTTTGTTACCATCCGACTACACTTCTCCAGTCCGAACGACATTCCAATGTCATTGCTGTATAGCCTGGTAGTGTGGATCAGTGAATCGATGTCTCGTTCACTCTTGGCATACAGCTTGATGTCATCCATGTACAGGAGGTGGCTGACAACTGCTCCGTTCCGTATCAGAATCAGAAAGGGTTTTATTGCCAAATGTTGAGCAGGTAGTCGGTATCCGTAGCCAGTCTTGTTAATGATCTCACTGAGGGGGTTCAGGCCTATGCAGAACAGCAGTTGGGACAGAGCATCTCCTTGGTAGATCCCGCACTTGATGGTGACTTGTGCTATGGGCTTGGAGTTGGCCTCTAGTGTTGTACGCCATATCCCCATTGAGTTCCTGATGAAGGCTCTTAGGGTCCCATTGATCTTGTACAATTCTAGGCATTCCAGTATCCAGCTGTGGGGCACTGAGTCATAGGCCTTCTTGTAATCAATCCAGGCAGTGCACAGGTTGGTCAGTCTGGTCTTGCAGTCTCGGCTGACTGTTCTTTCTACCAGTAGCTAGTGTTTTGCGCCTCTGGTATTCTTGCCAATTCCTTTCTGTGTCCCGCTCATGTATTGACCCATGTGCCTGTTCATCTTAGCCGATATGATGCCTGACAGGAGCTTCCATGTAGTACTGAGGCAGGTTATTGGTCGGTAGTTGGAGGGGACCGGTCCCTTCTTGGGGTCCTTGGGGATCAGGACCGTCCGACCTTTGGTTAGCCATTCTGGGTGTCTCTCGTTAACTAGCAGCTGGTTCATTTGTGCTGCCAGACGCTCGTGGAGTGCAGTCAGCTTCTTTAGCCAGTAGGCGTGAACCATGTCGGGCCCTAGTGCTGTCCAACTCTTCATACTGGAGACCCTTTCTTGGATATCTGCCACTGGTTACTGGACCCTGTTCAGGGAGGTCGCTGTGGTCTGCCCTCAGATCCACTAGCCACTGAGCATTGCCGTTATGGGTTGCGTCCTTCTCCCATATGCTCTTCCAGTATTGCTCCGTCTCCAGCCTTGGTGGTGCTGTTCTCTTATTGTTCCCTTGCCACTGAGAGTACACCTTTGCTGGTTCTGTGGAGAACAGCTGGTTTATTCTCCTGCCTTCTATCTCTCTGGTGTACCTCCTCAAGCGGCTGACCAAGGCTGTGAGTCTTTGCTTGGCAGTTTCCAAGGCCTCAGGTATGGACAGCTTGCTGTATTTCTTATGCACCTTCTTTGTCGCACCTTTCTGCAACTCCGTTAGTTGGCTAACCTCCCTCCATGCTACTTTGATCTTGCCCTCTACCCTCCTTCTCCATGGAGGGTTACTGCCCCTTGTGGCTGTTCAACTTGTAGCCAAGCATCTCACTGATCACTGCTGCCGTATTGTAGATCAGCTTGTTAGTGTCGGTAATCGTGGTTGTAGGTATTGTCCGTAGTGCTGCATTAACATCATCTAGCAGACCTTCAGAGGGTACTTCACGTAATCTTGGTAACCGGCTACGGGGGATCCAGGTTTCAAGCTTGGCCATGATCCTATTTTTCAGGTCAGTTCCTCTCGCACTCAACGATCCTTCTCCTATCGCACTTGGGGCGATGTACCCAATCTCGGGTGGGGGTGATGATATCTTTCCCCCCCCCCACCTGGCATCCTGACTCCTCCTTGCCATAGCATTTGTGTTGCACCTCGTCACCTTCTTTTGAATGTTGGAACACTGAGCTACTAGTTGTTTCGCTGTCATTGTGGATGTTGGGTATCGAAGAATCCATAGGTCCCTCATCCTATTCATGTAGCCCCTTCCGCTGGGGTTACTTGCGTAGTAGCATTCCAACAACGCTCTGTTTTTATCTCTTGACCACCGATGCCTTCTTGTTCCAGTAGCCCACTTTTCGTCAGGGTGCCCTGGTTCCTCAACACCTGACGCGGACCTTGTTGATCCAGGCGACGTCCGAGCCGGCATGCCTTCATATTTATCTGTCTCGCTCATGTTTGCGGTAGGCTTGCTTAGCATAGGGGGTCTAGCCTTAGGACCCTTACTGGATACAGACGCCCCAGGCAGGAATCGAACTTGTGATCCTGTGTTGCAAAGGCATGTAGTCTAACCACTACGCTATCCAGCTGCTGTCAGTGATTTTTATATATATATATATAAATCACTGACTTTCAGCTTGTTGTGTTTGTGGATATATGACTGACTTTAATTATTAAACATTCGCACATAAATAAGTGACGTCATTTTCAGTACTTTTGACAGTTCACTCTTCGGCCGCTCCATCTTATTAGGGAAATTCCACATACATAAATGTAAATTTAAAAACTCAACCCCATCATTTAATTTGTTTTTGATTGAAATTGAATATTATTTAAACTCTCTTAAATTAACTTCCAATAAAAAAGGTTTATCATTGATTGAAATTCATTCAGAAATGTTTAACGAATGAGCTGTCACAACTTTCAAGTACACAGTTGTTATGAAGTCTGTCACATTCCCCCCCCCCTTTTTTTTCTTTTTTTCTTTTTTATCCTTTATTTATTTATCCTTCTTATTTCATTGTACTGTATATTGTTACTCTTATTTGCCTTGTATGTCTACTGTACAAAGTGAACTGGAATGACTGACTGTTCGCTTTATAATTTCAATAAAGTTTTGAAAAAAAAAAAAAACCTCTTCGGCCGCTCCCTTCTGCCGTATTTTGCGGCAAAATTATCCACATCCACCGCCGCGCTATGAATTGTGGGATATATGGGACCACGAAGCGCGCACCGGACCACGCTTGATATTTGGGGAAATCGACAGCGCATTTGGAGTATGCATTTGAAGTACACTTCGAATTGGGACAGCCGTCGTCGCATGGCGGTGACGTAACCGCACTTAAAATGCGTACTTCAAGCGTGCAGACCCTGAATTGGGACACAGCCTCACTCACCCCCTCCCTCCTGGCTCACAGCTTCCTCTTCTTCTTGGTTGGCAACCAATGTTAAGGCGCATTACCACCCCCTGGCTCACAGCTCAGTGGACATTTAGATGAGAAAATATATATTTAACACATTTAAGGAAAATACTAATGAAATAAAAAATAAAAATATATTAAAATAAAATAAAAATGAATAAATGTTTATTAAGCAATTTTGATAGGAAATTGCTTAATTTTAGAAATGTTTTGCTCTTTTTTGCTCTCTAAAATAGTTGTTTTCTTTTAGAATCATTCATCTTAGCAGTAGGATTTACATGAAAAGAGAAACAAATTAAGTTTTAGTGAAAATGTACATTTTTTGCACTCTCTGGTCGACTGACTCAGTGACCCAAATGACTCAAAAAATCCGATTCACTTTGGTGAGTGACTCATTAAAACTGGATTCAGTAAAAAGAATCAAATTTACTATCACTAGCTGTGACGTAATCGGCCTTAAAATGTGGCCTTTAAGGCTGCAGACCCTGAATTGGGATACAGCCCAAATCCGGTCATTGGCTGTATCCCAATTCAGGGTCTGCAGCCTTAAAGTACGCATTTCAAGGCCGATTACGTCACAGCGGCACGCCGAAGGCTGTCCCAATTCAAAGGCTGCTCGAAATGCGGCCCTGAAATGCGTCCTTCATTTCCCTGAATTTTAAGGCTGTGGCAGTGTAGACTTCGTGGCCCAACATATCCCAGAATGCATAGCGCAGCGGTGGGTGTGGATAATTTTGCCGAAAAAAAACGGCGGATGAGGGGCGGCCGAAGAGTAAACTTTAAGCAAGTACTGAATATTATGTCACTTATTTATGTGCAAATGTTTAATAACGAAGAACATTAAAACATTACTGTTGGCCACATGTCGGCAAAGTTATGTGACATTAGTGACGTTTGTACTAGCTTGGTTTTAAAGCCTTTACTTTAAAATATACGGCGTTCAATAGCTGAGCTTAATCTTACAGAGAATGATCAAAGCTCATGTAGAAACAAACAAACAAATGAACAAAAGATTTTCTCCTTCATTTCTGTCAAACAAAGCTGTATGACACGTTTCCAGCTGTTAGTATCATGGTTGCTAGGCAACCTGGGCAGCGCAACTGAGGCTAGACCGTCCCATTTCACAAGCCTCGCACTTCCGGCCTTAGCGGTCTTTGAGTATGCGGCCCTTGAGGATCGTTGAGGCTGCGTCCTTTAAGGCTGCAGACCCTGAATTGGGATACAGCCATTGGTACGTCCTGGCTTGTGTAGTTACTAGGTAACAATAGCTCAACACTGCCCCTAGCGTCCTGGAGCACTTCCGTTGTGTTTTGGAATTTGCATGTGTTTTGGGGTTTGCATGTGTTTTGGAGTTTGCATGTGTTTTGGAGTTTGCAAGTGTTTTGGAGTTTGCAAGTGTTTTGGAGTTTGCATGTGTTTTGGATTTTGCAAGTGTTTTGGAGTTTGCAAGTGTTTTGGAGTTTGCATGTGTTTTGGAGTTTGCATGTGTTTTGGAGTTTGCATGTGTTTTGGATTTTGCAAGTGCTTTGGAGTTTGCAAGTGTTTTGGAGTTTGCAAGTGTTTTGGAGTTTGCATGTGTTTTGGAGTTTGCAAGTGTTTTGGAGTTTGCAAGTGTTTTGGAGTTTGTACGTGCTTTGTCTCTAGGGGCCACCATAGTTACATAATGACATGATGAGTTTATTGAAGAGGACTTTTTTATGTATATTAGTGCTGATAAAATCTCAAGTGATTAAGTGAAGATTTTCACAGACTGATAACATCATATATTTTATCCAAGGTGGACTGGCAGCAGTGATCTACACGGACACTTTACAGACCTTTATCATGCTTATTGGATCATTCATTCTGATGGGCTTTGGTAATATGAAAAATTTTACATACAAATTATTTGTTGGAAAGTTACAAAAATAAATAATAATGTTGATCTAACTTGCACATGATTTTCCTCAGCTTTTAATGAAGTAAAGGGATATGAAAACTTTGAGAAACTCTACATGTAAGCTGTCCCCTCAATCACGGGTAACATCAGTGCAAACTGCTATGAGCCCCAGCCAGACTCCTTCCATCTCTTCAGGGATCCACTTACAGCAGACATCCCATGGCCTGGTCTCGTGTTTGGACTCACTATTCAGGCTATCTGGTACTTTTGTACTGATCAGGTGAGTTAAGCAAATAAGCATTGGGCAGCTCAACTGCAGTTTTCAGCAACCAGTCTGTAGTCAAAAACCGAGACAAATTCAGCTGATTGCCTCGGTGTGTTCATATATTCATGCTAGACTGAATTTAAATAAGGAGAGAACAATTGGAAGAAATTCAGTTAAGTTATGTAACCTAGAGGTGGTGAAGAAAATGCAGATGGAGTCTTGGATCCAGCTATGAGTAAACAGGGTGAAGCAGAGATGAGGAGGACCTGGGCTGCATGAATAGGAATCATAAAGGCAGAATGACAGACAAGCACTGAGATTTAAAAGTATGCAGAGAGGAGAGTAGCAAGGAGAGGGCAGGGGAAAATGATTGGACTAGAACAAGGATGTCAGGACTCAGTCTGATGTGGGAAGTGGATGTAAAGAATAGACCGAATGCCCGGGAAAGCAGGTAGATGAGTGATTATAGATCTTCCTCATTAATCTTACGTGTAAAGTCATTTCAATAACAAAAGATTATTTGAAAGAACTGAACATAATTTACAAAGATACAGAATTCAATTAAGTTATTTGGCAATTAGGCTATTGATCAATGGTCTTTAATCAATGGTCTTTGATCAATGGTCATAACAATTTGTATATTAATGATCAAGAAACTAACCTCACAGCCCATTGTTCATTCAGTGGGCTAGTTTCTGTCATTGTGCCAATGTACTGTGTATAAGGTTGGGCTCTAGTGTGGTGGCAAAATAAAAACCTAGAAACTTGGCTTGATACAAAGTACACTACAAGGCCGAGAATCCTGCGTGGCAGCCTGAAGAACATAACAGAACATTTCATAAGCAGTGACTGGTGTTGTGGTGCTTGCGGTGCGCACTAGAGTGAGAGAGAGAGAAAAGGTGTTGGTGGGTGCATAGTTTGGGCCAGAGGTTATAGTGACTACTGAAATGGAGTGTCGGAGTGGCTTACTTGGGCAGAAAGACGTTTAGGCTCAGAGGGGGAGGCAGAGGTCCGAGTGGCTGGCAGAGGAATGACCTGAGCTTTCTAGGCCCCTGTGTGGGATGGTGATAGCAGCAGAGCAGGCAGGTAGTGCGGTTGGTGGTACTCCCTGGAGTGTGGCTGAGAATCCTGAGAGGTTTTGTGTCCAGAATCCATAAAGGTGAACCTTAGTGTTGGTGTCGTGGTGTAGCAGGCTGGTAGAGCTAGGAGAGACGATGACTAGGCAAGCATACAAGGACAGTGAAGCTGGCGATTAATACCCTCCATTAATTGGAAGAGGCAGGGAACCACACAGGTCACACCCAGCTGCTCGCACCCTCAAGCCCTTCCCCTCCAAGTCTTGAACAATTTTGTCTCATTGGTTACCTGCTAATTGCAGAGTAGGCATTTCCTTCTTAAAGTCAGGACATCAACAATTTCCATACCAGTCTTTTTATCACAATAAATCCACATCAAACAGATTAAAATGGATCCTCCCTCCAGTGTCTTTTGATTATTTTAAAAGCAACCTTCCAGGCTAAAACTATTTCCTTTAAAATGTTAACTTCTCTCACTGGAGTCTCCAATTTCAACTGGCTTCCCTGCTGCAACTGTGTCCTACAGATGTCGAGTGGAAAGCCAGTCTTGAATTTGCTATTAATGTTCATGAATGAATGAATCTAATAGAAAACTATAAGGCCAGGATCCCAGTGAACATTTTGATAGGAGGAAATATGCAGTAGGTCTCAAGCCAACTGAAGACCAGCATTCTTACTCAGATGCCATCAGTGAAAGAAACCATAGCATCAAGCGATCACCTCCACTGATGCTCTTCCGTGTTAGGAGCCCTTGAGTTTTAAAGGTGATCTGAGGACTTAAAATCACTTGAGAGTGAAATGGATCTCTTTTCACTTGCAGTGTAGATAATGCATCCAGTGATGTTCAGCTTCAACCCATTGAACTGCATTCTGATTCAGTCACAGGTTTCACCTCATAAGTTGACCAGGTGCAAGTTCCCAGCAGAAACATGCTCACTGTATGATTCAGGGTGAAAGGTCTTGTACCTGGGGAGCAGGTGTGAGCCTTCAGCCTAGAGAGAAAGATAAGCCATTCTCCTAAACTGATGAGCCAGTGCGTTGGACTCTGCAATGTGTATGACAGACTGTCAGATGTGGTTTACATGGTGTGGCTGGTCGAATAGAAAAGGGTGGTTGTGCTCCATCGTGACTGTCATGCACTCAGGGCTCCAGCACTAACCCTAGACTCTCAACCCAACTTGAGAGACCACTGAGAAATCTTCTAATCTGACTTAACGACAGTGTCACCTCCCCCAACATCTCAAAGATTTTGACACAGACATGTGGGTTGTTGGGGACAGCTAACCACCTAGGTGAGGGCTGTGTGGAGTGTGGGAGTGTCTAAATGTAATTTCCCATCATGCCTCTGAAACACTGTGTTTCATATTGAATTTAAGAAATTTATGTTTACTGTTATGTAACCTGCTGGAAGTACAGTGTTAGTATGCTTTTTAAATGCAGAATAAAAGAGCACAGCCTTTGGAGTTGTAGGGTTTACAGCAGTATTTGAAGATTCAGTGCCTCCTTGTGAGTTTCTTGCTGTCTGATTTCTCAGCTTGTTGCAATACTTCACATTGAATCTGGCTCTATGAGTAAATGTATTTTGTTGCTTACCACCACTGAATTGTACTACAATTGTTTCCTAATTGTAGGTGATTGTGCAGCGCTGCCTCTCTGCCAAGAGTCTCTCTCACGTGAAAGGAGGTTGTATCCTATGTGGATACCTGAAGATACTGCCCATGTTCCTCATGGTTTTCCCCGGGATGATTAGCAGGATCCTGTACACAGGTGAGTGTGGTGTGTGGTTTTAAGAGTCTGTTGTATGTAACTTATGTAGCAAGCTTACTGGTATATTTAAAGTTGTGATAAAATGAAATACTGTGGATTTCTGCCTTTAATCTAGATGTGGTAGCATGTGTGGATCCAGATGAATGTGAAAAACACTGTGGGACCAGGGTGGGCTGCAGCAACATTGCTTATCCGAAACTGGTCGTGGAACTCATGCCTAAAGGTTGGTGACCTTTGTCTTATTAACTTTTAATAATTGCAGATTTTTTTATATTTCTACTTTTTAATCTGTTACTCTATTTCAGGCTTGCGAGGTCTTATGCTGTCTGTGATGCTGGCCTCTTTGATGAGCTCCCTTACCTCTATCTTCAACAGTGCCAGTACTCTCTTCACCATGGACATCTACACTAGAATCCGTCGCTCTGCTAGTGAGAAGGAACTCATGATTGCTGGCAGGTAAAACACATTTTTGCCATTGATTGCAATGAGAAAAATGATTGCATTGCATGACTGATTGCATTTTTTGTACAGAGTTTTTATCTTGGCCCTGATTGGTGTGAGCATAGCATGGATTCCTATGGTGCAGGGATCCCAAAGTGGTCAACTCTTTGTCTACACTGAATCCATCACCAGTTACCTTGCCCCACCTGTTGCAGCTGTCTTCTTGCTTGCCATTTTTTGCAAACGTGTCAATGAGACTGTGAGTTGCCTCCTTCAGTGTTTGCTTGACTTTTTCATGAAATAAGAAAGAAATCTGTTCTTCACTGTCGTTTTGTGCAGTGAAAGAATCCTTCACATACCTCTGGGATTTAGTCAGGAAAATGTTATCAAGAGCAAAGCTTTTGTCATTTGTCGCTTGGGGAAAAACTGTTTTTATGCCGAGTGTTAGGGATAAATGATTAAACCAATCTGTAAGTCTGTAGAGGAAAAATAAGACAAATAGTTCATAGCTCGGCTCAGTAGATGGACTGGGAATAAAATAGAGCTGTCAGAGTGCTTCTTGGCAAAAGTAGTTATTTCCACCCACAACCACTGAAAAAGTTCAATTAATAAGTTGTTTAATCATTCCAGACATCCCAGTAGGTCCTGACCAAAAAATAGTATTACACTTGGGCAAAAGTGGTAAATATTCCTTCATGAACTGTCCAACTACTTTTTGTAGACACATTTTTTATATTTTGGATCTGTACATGTACACAGGATGCATGTTAGCTAACAAGAGTTACAAATGCTGGTATGTTAATATACTGTAAGAATCATGATTCCAGCTTCCTGTTCAATATGCATCCAAATGTAGCGCTGATTCAATCTCACTTTTAGCAAGAAGCATTTATCCAAAACTATTTCTTCAAACACAATATTATATATACATATATATGTTGCTATCTATTACTATTTTACTATATTGTATTTATTTACCATTTTTAAAACCTTTAAACTTTTTAAAACTATTTCGATAAAAAGTAATATTTGTCCTTTTTTCTTTCTTTCCACAGGGTGCATTTTATGGCCTCATAATTGGGCTGTGTATGGGCTTGAGCAGGATGATTACAGAGTTTATTTATGGGACAGGTAGCTGTGCTATCCCCAGTAACTGTCCCACTATCATATGTGGAGTTCACTACCTTTACTTTGGGCTCATTCTGTTTGTCATCTCCGGCATCGTCATGCTGGCAGTGTCTCTCATGACCAAACCTATTGACGACAAACATGTAAGTTTTTAATTTAAGACACCAAAATACCAATGCACCTATAAATTGTTGTATAGAGCATGAGATTTCATGGTCATTGATCACACATCAACAGTGTTGGGTAAGTTACTTTAAAATAGTAACTTAGTTACATTACTAGTTACTTCTCTCAAAAGTAACTCAGTTACTTCAAGTTACTCGTTACTTTCAAAGTAACTAGTTACTAGAGAAAGTAACTTTGGTTTTACTCAGAATTCTCTTGTTAATGTGTTTCTTCCATAACGTTGCCAGTCTTCTAGCTTGCTTACTTGCCACAAGTGCACTGTGCCACCTACCAATAGAAAGGAAAAGATAATGTGCATATTTCCACGAGAGAAATCCCACGCCTGGACCATCATTGACTGCTGCCATGATTCTAGCCTACGTCACAGCGTCATGTGCGCTTTTTACATGCAACACAAAAAATGCAGTCGTGGTGCTTTCGATTGTACTCAGAACTCGGAAATTCTGCCTTCTGAATAGGAAGATGTAGGTAACACCAGACTGCAGATGAGCTGCATACAGGGCTGGACTGGGACAAAAAAATCGTCCCGGGCATTTTGACTAGAGACCTGCCCACCATTATAGGAAAAATCATAAAGCCTTTGAATGAAAACAAACACTGTTGTGACAGTGATGTACACTGTTTTGATGGTATATATGCATCAATCTATCAATCGTTTGTTGTAAGATTCAGATAATTATTTTTTAAAAGCTAGACATTTTAAATGAGAATAAAAAAGAAAAGTATTTCTTTGTGCCCCCCTTTCCCTGTTAATGCCCTACCTGGCCCCCTGGCAACACTTTGCTAGATCCGCACCTGCACAGTTACCAGCTGTCAGCTACCTAAAAAAGGATCCTGGTGTTATTTGTCTCTCAGAAACAGTTCATAACTTCCCTTCAACTCATTCATGTCACCTAAAAGGTAAACCTGTTTCTCCATCACAGCTCTGATGATCCAGTAAGGACATCTCCTGGTTTCATCTTCATGTTTCCCTCTCACCAGATAACCAAACCATATCATGACCAGCAGGTTTACAGCTGTGGCTCCAGCAAACATCAGCTGATTCTAGAAATTAATATTAAATAAATTCTAACAACAGCTGATCAAGCTTAAACGTGCTGCTGTTGTTTAGCGTGACATCCGCTGGTTTCCTCTTTCGGCACAAAGTGAGCGATAAACAAACAAGAGAGCCGATCAGCTGATCATTGATCAGTTTCATGATTGAAGTAGAAACGGGAGAGGGAGGGGGGAGAATGAGAGGAGAAGAGGCAGCTGTGCAGCAAAGACAGAATAACTCCAGCTTTGTGCCTTTTCCATTGTAGCTGAATTACGGGACAAACTGTTCCTTTTCACCTCAATAAGAAACGTTTAATATTTTCTCTGAATACCAGACAGGACGGTTGGCAACTCTAATAACTTATGAACAAAATAAAGTTCAACATCATTAACTTCATAGCACCACCCAGCTGTATAGAAACTCCGTCATGCTAGCTAGCACGCAGTACGGAAAAAGTCAGAATAACGAAAATAAACTACACCTAAACTTGGTTTATATCTGACCCAGAGAGACTGCAGGTCATAACTTCTTACCTGAAGTTCAGTTCACACTTGGACCGGCGGCCGCCTCGGGTCTCTTTTCCTTCTGCGTCCCCTTTCCTTCATCCACCTGCTGGCCTCCACCACTTGCTAATGTTACTGAATCTGTGGAAGCTCCGCGATAGCCACCACACGAAGTAACGAGTAACGACCCTATCTAAATCCCAGTAACGAGTAACGCGTTCCTGATTTTGGCATAATAACTAGTTACCGTGCTCGTTACCACAATAATGACGTAGTTACTGTAAAGCGTTACTTAATAACGCGTTAGTCCCAACACTGCACATCAATGACATAGAGGTATTATGTCTGTAGCCTAGCGCAGCCTTGAAACTTTCTTCTCTTTGTTGCTCCTGTCATGATGATGAGGAACATACTGCTCTCCTATGAAGTCTG
This sequence comes from Diplotaxodon limnothrissa, assembly GCF_057381915.1. Taxonomy (NCBI): domain Eukaryota; kingdom Metazoa; phylum Chordata; class Actinopteri; order Cichliformes; family Cichlidae; genus Diplotaxodon; species Diplotaxodon limnothrissa. Next base: position 44,871,079 of record NC_140602.1, on the reverse strand, counting down.
ACAGACATCCACCATCACATGAACTCCATTATTTATTTGTTTGTTTTTTTGTCTTGGTATCCCAGAGCAGCAACTTCCAGTCGCCTTTGTTAATCTAGGTTCTGATTGGAAAACAGATATTTGTGACATATTTGTAAGATAGCCAATGCTCAGTTTATGTGATTGACACTGAAGATATTTACACAGAGGAGCACATTGATAATATTCATCAGCTAACAGTAAAGATTTCGGATGAACCAAACTAGCCAGATGTGGTCAAGTGCTGATCCAGATCTTTGGTGACCTACCAAGCCCTGATGATGCTGCTGTTTGCTTGTCTGTTACAACCATTCAAGCCGTGGCTCAGGAAGACATCGGTAATGAGTTGGTTCAGAGATACTTAAAAGAGCTAGGTGCGAGGTAGTGGTGAAGCAAGTTTATTGAGTGTTATTCAGAGTAAGGTCCAAAAAGCTCAACATAACCCCAACACTCACAATGACACCCAACTAAGAATAGTGGCACATCCCCCCAACACTGTAACTATTGATCAATTGATCATGGTGAACCTACCTACAGTGCACCTTCCAGTGCTGTGGTGGAACTTGATAGTATTGATCTCACTCTACTAAACCCAACTCAGATCTAGAAGCTCTTGGTCAACACAAACCAAATCACGCACCTTTGCTGGCCACACTCCCTCTCCCACTGGTGAGGTAGACTATGAAGCATGACAGACTCAAGTAGATCTCCTTCTTCGTGATTACCTTTATAATGATGAACAAAAGATGAGTAAATACTTTGAAGGTTGCTTAGTCCAGTTGCAGAAGTTGTTAAGCTTCTTGGTATGAACTCCCTACCCACTGCTTATATTAATCAGCTTCAATTAATATAAGCAATTTAGTGTTGTAGAGAAGTGTTGTTTGCAGCATTTCTCAGATCCAATCAGAATAGTGAGGAAAAACTGTCAGCATTCTTGAAAATACCCCATCATTGCAAACAAGGAGGGGCTCATAGCTGATCCCCGACTTAATCCCACCCCATCTTGCATCCATCTGTTACTTCTACCGCACGCGACACTGTAGTTTCACTGCTCTCTTACATATTAATCTTACATACTTCTCTGCCACTCATGACTTCTTCACGCGATACAACAGTTCCTCTCTTGATACCCTACCATATACTTTCTCCACATCTACAACACCTCCCGACCTCTCATGATCCTGTCTGACACTCTCTTCACTTCTACAACAGTATACACATACTCTTAGTTTGAATCCATCTCCAGTGCTCTTGGCCTTGCTTCTATTCCATCTACTCTTTTGCACACAATACATCTATCTTCTTCATTATATCCTCCAGCTCTCTCCCTTTACCAGCCATAGTTGTAACCAGCCTACATTTAATGTTGCCTCTACACTCCTGCTTTTTTCTTCTATCTTGCTGCCTCCTAACACACCTTCCCTCTATCCTCATCCTCCAGCTTCCACCAGACTGATCTAGTATGGAGATTTAACTTGCTTTAACCTTCATATCTGCTGAGTCTCCTTGTTAAACTGTGTTTAATCAGTTATTAAGAAGTAAAATAAAATGATAAATTTTCTGATAATATTTTTCACCACATTTTGTGCTGTTTGACTAGTTGTATCGACTGTGCTGGAGCCTGAGGAACTGTACAGAGGAGAGGGTCGATCTTGAGATGGATGATTGGACTGATAACCAAGATTCCAACAGTGTGGACTCAGACGGTAATGAGCTGACATACGCAGCAGAGTAAAATATAGCACAGTAAATATGCATCCATACATATAAACAAATACATGCAGACTTTCGTTTGTCTTGTTTCTTCTTTTGCAGATGATGAGCCTGGCTTCTTGAAGAAAGCGGTGATGTGCTTCTGCGGCCTGGAAACCAAAAAAGCCCCCAAGCTGACTAAAGAAGAGGAGGAAGCGCTGCAAAGGAAGCTGACAGACACCTCAGAGGTGCCTCTGTGGAGGAACGTAGTCAATGTCAACGCCGTCATCCTTCTGTGTGTGGCTGTGTTCTGTCATGCCTATTTTGGCTAAGAGAGCTTTTTTCAACTGCTCTCTGACTCTCTAATTTATACCTCTCTGACCTGTCTTCCCCATGTGATGTTTTGTGTAATGTATGTATGGTCGAAGGGTAAGATGGCGCCGCCATTGCGTGCCTTATGAAATTTCCCCTTGTGGGACTAATAAAGGTATATCAATCAATTAATTTATACAAATTTAACAGACTGCTCAATAGGCCTCAGCCCTAAAACCCTGTTTAAACCTTATATGTTTAGAGCACTGTGCTTGTCTTTATCGCTTCTTGATATTTAAATGTTTAAGTGAACCAGTAGACAGTACTGTAATAATACAGTGGTATGCAAAAGTTTGGGGACCCTTGATAATTTTCATGATTTTCCTTCATAAATTATTGGTTGTTTGGATCAGCAATTTCATTTAAATATATCATGTAGGAGATGAACACAATGATATTTGAGAAGTTAAATGAAGTTGATTTATGAAGGAAAATCATGAAAATTATCAAGAGTGCCTTGATACCTTGCCCTGTGTCATGTATTACTGCTAATGTTCATGTGATCCATTCCCTTCTCTGTCAGCTAATTCAAACGGCTCTACACTCTTGCACTTATGTATTCTGTATCATTACTACTGTATCAGTGTTGCAATTATTATATTTGAAAAGCACTCTCCTTTTTTTTTTTAACTCTTTGAGGTATTTGAAAGCTTAAGTGAAGTAAACTGTGCTGTAACATAATAACACATATTAGACCTCAAACAAGTTTAGGTAATATATAAATATTTGCACATTTATATGTTATCTATATTAACGGTAACTTTACAAAAGATCTTAAATGGAGCTGCAGGTTTGTCTTCACTCCAAAACAATTAGTGGAAATCTACGATTTTATTTTTCATGAATTATAATGGATGAGACTTAACATTTTCAGACATAATTTAATTGAACGTTTTGTGTTTAAATGCTTCATTATTGCTCGTGTGTAAAAGGAATTGTTACATAACTTTAAATGGAGCTTTATATTTAGCCACTCTAAAGAAGGTCTCTCCACTCCACAGCAATCTGTGCATGTTTAGATTTACTATTCACCACAAAAATGGTTCAAAAGTTTATCCCAAAATAAACTTTCATAAAGTTTCTTTTACTTAAAAACTAAGGAAACAAACATTTTTAACACGATCTGTGTGAGCTTAGTGCCATGTGGCTCGTGAAGCTGTTACTTTAGAGACACCTGTTGCTTGCTGATAGTACTTGCTCCTTTTTACAGAGGTTCACTTCATAGATCATATCCCTAAGTTGACTTTGTGATGGAGATCAGCACAAAACTACAAAGTAAGAGATATTTATTTTGTTCTGCATAAGTCTCCCTCTTTTTTAGGGCTTTATTTTTACTTACAAATGTATATTTATGTTCTTTTAATGGAAAAAGATGAAGATCTGTCTTTGATGTTTTGAGAGAGATCGATAGATCTATTACTCAATTTATAAAAACATTTTTGGAATTGGTAAAATATTAGAAAACAAATAGATGGATGGTTACACTGTTATGTGAAGGCTGTGTGCAGGCAGAAATGGTGGACCCAAAATGCAGACGCTCGGAGGCACAACGTGAACTCAAAACAGCTTTAATGCTGAACTCAAAGTAACAAACTTCCAAAATACAAACATTAATGCAGGCAGGAAAAACCAAGACACACAGCATGGATGAGGGTAGATAAGAGTAGATTGCAACACAGACACACACAGGGCTTAAATACACAGAGGGAGCAATCAGGGAATAGGTAAAAGGAGAGAAACACAGCTGGGGCAAATGAGGCCTAACGAGACAAAGGAAGCAAAACCAGACGCATTTACATGACACACGGACTTTCAAAGTAAAACAGGAAACATAACACAGAGACGCGAACTTGACAAGGGGATACAGCTGACAGGGAAGACAGAGCCAGTGTTGCCAACTTAGCGACTTCGTCGCTATATTTAGCGAGTTTTCAGACCCCTTAGTGACTTTTTTTCCAAAAAAAAGTTGCTAAAAAAAGATGTGAAAGCGCGTATCGCTTTTACTCTCAACAAGCAGCGGGTGCTGTAATGCAGTCAGTTCTTCTTTTACTCTTTTAGGCTACGTTCACACTGCAGGTCTTAATGCTCAATTCCGATTTTTTGATCAAATCCGATTTTTTTGTCTGCTCGTTCACACTACAAATAAAATGCGACAGCAAACGAGCTCTAGTGTGAACGCTCAAAGCGGCCCGCATGCGCAAAAGAAGATGTCACACAACGCGCTCTGTTTAGACACAGAGCAAACAATATTGTTTGACTGATGGCCCTTAATATAAAGACTTCGGACTTCACGTTTCCCAATTTTTGCTTTAAGTTATTTTGTTATTTACATAATAATGTAGATAACCTAATAATTATCCTTATTGCTGTTTTAGAGAGGAGCGGTGCTTCAAAGGATAGTTGCAGATTTCTGTCAGAATCTGCAGATTATGCAGTACAAATAAAATGTTCACGTTTCTCCAACGTTGTCTTCCCAGCAGTTTCACCGGATGGCCAGGAAGCGTTCGCGATGTCTTATCGGGCGCTTCTCCGGTGCTGATAATTGGCGTCTGTCTTGTGTCAGTGACGTAAAAGACGGATTTAATGCGACTTGACCGTTCACACAGCAGTCGCTTTCTGAAACATCGGATATGTATCGGATTCAGGACCACATACGAAAGTGACCCAGATCGGATTTGAAAATATTGGATTTGTGCCGTTCACACTGTCATACCATGATCGGATACGGGTCGCATAGGATAAAAAAAAATCGGATTTGATGCGCTTTTGCCTGCAGTGTGAACGTAGCTTTACTCTTATGCTGTTTTGTGGATCACAAGGTTTAAAACTACTTATAAACACACACACACAAAGTAACTCCACCAGAGTGCCTATTTCGGGTCACTTTTGCCGGTCCAAGCCCGGGTAAAGGAGCAGGGTTGGAATTGTGACATTAAAAAAACAATAATTGCTAAAATAAATTTAATTTGTAGTTCTAAATAAACTCTAAATGCATTTAGGACGTTTTTTACTCACTTTATGTCTCTTCCACAATGTTATTTCTCTCTCCAACAACATAGGTTACAATTAGATTAGCATGACCAATTATGCAAATTAGGCGATGACATCATTTAGCGACTTCTAGCGACTTATAGGACAACCAATAGCGATTTTCCTTACTGAGGAGTTGGCAACACTGGACAGAGCAACTAGAGAACAAAGAGACATAAACCATAAGACAGAACTCTAACAAAGAAACCAAAGACTAGCGATGATAAGTAATATAATAAACTCAAAACCCTGGGTCAACGACCCAGGCATCCTAACATACACATTTACACTTAAATAAGAAACTTTTTTTTGCTGCTACAGCTTTATGTTAGCCTGCTGTTATCAGACAATGATAAGATGAAGGATTTGTATGCTTTACTTGACTGTTTTATTGCACTTATCACAAGGTAAAACACCTGTAGGTAAACAATGTTGTGACCAAAGACCCTTCCTGATTTTCTTATTGTAATATTTATCAGACTCTCATATTTCAGATCATTAAACACATTTTTTTATATTCAAATACAAATAAACATAAAACTGTTATTTTTAATTCATTAACCACATTTATTAAACATCCAAGTTCAATATCACAAGCCACAACCAGGCCTCATTACACCTCCTACACATTCTGAATCAAGAAATCACTGAAACAGAACCCGTCTGTCAAAATGACGCAGTCTAAAAGATCTCAAACATCACGCCATGACCTAAAGAAACTGAAAAACAGATCAGAAGCACAGTAACTGACATCTATCAGTCTGTCAATTGGCAGGCGGGACTCAAAGGCAGGACTCTGACAACAGGGTAAATTAAGCTATTTAGCAGATAAACTATTTACAGCAGGAATTAATCCACAGTCTATTCACCAGATCTAGCTCTAACTATAAACTTTATCAAAAAGAAAAGTTTCAAGTCTAATTTTGAAAGTAGGGAGGGTGTCTGTCTCCTGAATCCAAACTGAGAGCTGATTACACAAAAACCTTCTGAGCTGTCCCACCATCTCTATCCACACTAGCCACAAGCCACCAGGCTGTTACTGTAGAGACACGGCAGACATTGCCGGCTTACAGCCAATCCTCCTGAGGTGGTCCATCACCGCCGAAGTTGACCCGTAGTCAAGTTCCATCTCTGACGCTGTCCAGGCCCCATAACTGTTCTACAGCCTTGCACCTCACCAGTGTTTGACTTTGCAGTGCTCTGTTTCTTGTTTTTGTTCACTTGAGCCTACGAGGTAGCTCTTCTGTGTTTGTAACCCTCTTCAACACAAGTTGTTTTGTTTCCCTGATGTATAATTTACAAGATTTGTAAATTGGCATTTAACAGTGTACACTAGGGATGGGAATCAAGAAAGAAACAGTTGCATTATACTCCTAACACAACTTTGGTTCTTTGCAAACATCTGCTGTTTTTTACAGGATGTGTAAAACACTGATGAGCAGTCAGGCTGGTGCCTCCATTTCTACCTATTCATGTTTCCACTGTATAATCACCACCACAGCTACAGTCTCACGCCACACACTTGGGAGTGTGTGGTGTGAGACTGTAGCCTCAGGGTTATATATTTTTAAATGATAATTATGAGACAATGTGTTTCAGTTATTTTACAGAGTAACATGAAAGTAATGTAGCGAGTAGTGTAATGAAGTACTTCTCATTTTTCCCAACACCGATCATAGCAAAGAGGGGAAATACCTCCAACAATGTGTTATCCTGTGGCGGACCACCAGGTGGCTCCACTCACACCCAAGTTGAAGGGAAGTGTTGGGGTGGAGATTTTGGCGCTCACTATATGTGAAGTTCTGAGAGTCAGTTAATAAAGTTGGAGTGAGACACTGAGACCTCTCCTGTCGTTATTACATACCTCCACATTGGTGACCTCTGTAGCGAACATGCTAAGGCTCGACGACGAAGCCAGCTCCGGCCTGGAAGCATCGGCTGCCGCCGGACTTTCACCTCCGCCGATGGCTGCGTTTGCTGTGGCGCTTAAATTGCCGGATTTTTGGCTTCACGATCCTCCTTCATGGTTCGTGCACGTAGAAGCTCAGTTTGCTCTTCGTGGAGTTTCAGCCGACGATACTAAATACCACCATGTGGTGGCCTCACTTGACCCGCTGTCAACCCGCTGCGTGATGACTCTCCTCCGGGACCCCCCAGCCCAAGGCAAGTACGCCGCCCTCAAAGCGCTGCTGCTGCGGCGTTACTCCCTCTCTGATGCTGAGCGGGCCGAGAAACTCCTTTCCCTCGCGGGCCTGGGCGACGGCACCGCTCTCGAGCTCATGGAGAGCATGCTGTCCTTGCTGGGCGCGGATGACGGAGGATTTCTCTTCACCCACCTCTTTCTCCGACAGCTGCCGGCTCCAGTGCGCGCTGGCCTTGCCAACTCCCCGCTATTGGCCACGAAGGATTACCACTCCCTTGCGGAAGAGGCGGATCGCATCCTCCTGGCTACCAGGACTTTCAGCGTCCAGGCGATTGTTCAGGACTCACCAGCGTTTTCCCCCACCCCCTCACCGATGCTCCAGGGGCCCTCCGACTCGTCCACGGTGGCCGGAATCGCTGCACGGCGGCACCGCGGAAAGGGGCTTTGTTTTTATCACCAGCGTTTTGGAGCGAAGGCACGGCGCTGTCTCCCGCCTTGCAGTTTCCAGACCCAGGGAAACGGGCATGTCAGCGCTCTGTAGCAGCCGCGACCGCTGGCAACAAGGAAAGGCTGCTTTTCTTAGAGGACTCCGGCTCGGGGAGGCGTTTCCTGGTGGACTCCGGCTCACAGAAGAGCCTTCTTCCCCCGGCTGGCTCGGACAGGCTAGCTGAGGGCTGCGGGCCATTGCTAACAGCGGCTAATGGCTCTCCCATCAAAACCTTCGGTGAAAGGTTGGTGACTGTTTGCTTTCACGACCGTGACTTTCAGTGGAACTTTGTTGTTGCTGCTAGCTCTGTGCCTATAATAGGCGCTGATTTTCTTTGTGCTCATGGACTGCTGGTTGATGTTGCTAACAGACGTTTAATTGATGCTGTGTCATTTTCCTCATTACCCTGTTTGACTCGGGGTGCTCAGCCCGTGGTGCATGCTAACTCAGTAGATTCGGGTGACGTTTTTCAGTGTTTGCTTTCTGAGTTTCCCTCACTCTCTGTCTCCACTTTCTCGAGCACGGTGACGAAGCATGGGGTGGAGCATTACATAACTACAGTAGGGCCCCCGCCTCGACCCTGCCAAACTGGCTGTCGCTCGAGAAGAATTTGCCACCATGGAGCGTCTGGGCATCGTGCAGCGTTCGAACAGTGCCTGGGCTTCTCCGTTACACATGGTGCCTAAATCTGATGGTCGGTGGCGACCTTGTGGTGATTTCCGCCGTCTTAATAATGTCACAGAGAACGATTGTTATCCCATTCCCCACATCCAAGATTTTTCCGCCCATCTTGCGGGGACCTCGGTTTTTTCGAAGATCGATTTGATACGGGGATATCACCAGGTTCCCGTGCGCGCGGAGGACGTCCCCAAAACCGCCGTAATTACACCTTTTGGCCTTTTCGAGTTTCTGCGCATGCCGTTTGGCCTGAAAGGTGCCGCCCAAACCTTCCAGCGGTTGATGGACTCGGTCTTGCGTGGGCTGCCCTTTGTTTTTGTATATCTTGATGATATACTGGTGGCCAGCAGCTCGAAGGAGCAGCACATGTTCCATCTGCGTCAGGTTTTTCAGCGTTTGGCGGAGTATGGACTGATTATTAATCCGTCTAAATGCCAGTTTGGTTTGCCCGTTCTCGATTTTCTTGGGCACCGTATTTCCGCCGAGGGCGCGGTTCCATTGCCTGACAAAGTCCGAGCTGTTTCGGAATTTCCGCGTCCCATGAATGTTAAGGCACTGCAGGAATTTTTGGGGATGGTGAATTTTTACAACCGTTTTCTCCCCAGAGCGGCACATCTGCTAAAGCCCCTTTATGGGGCGTTAAAAGGTAAGAAAGCTAATGACTCCGTTGACTGGTTTCCGGAAAGCATCCAAGCGTTTTCTGATGCTAAGTCAGCGTTGGCTAATGCTGCCCTTCTGGCCCACCCATCCCCCTCAGCGCCGATTGCGTTGACCACCGATGCGTCGGACATAGCGGTGGGTGCGGTGCTGGAACAGCGAATCTCGGGTGTCTGGCAACCGCTCGCCTTTTTCAGCCGTACGCTACATGACAGCGAACGCAATTACAGTGTTTTTGACAGGGAGCTACTGGCGCTCCACCTGGCGACTCGTCACTTCCGATTTTTTCTCGAGGGTAATCACTTTACCGCATACGTGGACCACAAACCCTTGACGTTTGCCATGTCCAAGGTTTCTGATCCATGGAGTGCACGCCAGCAGCGCCAGTTGGCAGCCATTTCTGAGTTTACCACGGACATTCGGCACGTGGCTGGTAAATCCAATCATGTGGCTGACTGTTTGTCCCGTGCGCTGGTTTCTCCCGTCTTTCTCGGCATAGACTACTCCACCATGGCTGCCGATCAGAGCGGTGACCCGGACATCCTCGCGCTTAAATCCACCCAGACGGGCCTCATACTAGAGGAGAGACCCGTGCAAGACGGTGGTCCCCTCCTCGTCTGTGACGTTTCCACCGGCCGCCCTCGCCCAGTGGTTCCCGCTTCCTGGCGTCGTCAAGTTTTTGACTTGGTACATGCTCTCTCTCATCCAGGGGTCCGGGCCTCTGTTAAGCTGGTCAGCTCTAAATTTGTTTGGCCAGGCCTTCGCAAATCTGTTAAGGAATGGGCGTCGGCGTGCATTCCCTGCCAGCGTGCAAAGGTTCATAAACACACCAAGGCGCCCCGGGAGCCGTTCTTCATACCCAGGTGGCCGGAGGCGGTCCCCCTGGCGTCCACTACTGCAGCAGTGGTGGCCAAGGCGTTTTTGTCAAGCTGGGTCTCGTGTTTCGGCCCACCCGCGGACATTACGTCAGACAGAGGCCCCCAGTTCATTTCCGAGCTTTGGTCGGCCATGGCTGATGGACTGGGGACTAAAGTCCACCGCACAACCGCATACAACCCGCAAGCTAATGGGATGTCTGAACAGTTCCACCGGTCGCTTAAGGCTGCTTTTCGCGCCTCCTTAAAGGATGGCAATTGGGTTGACCGCCTCCCGTGGGTTTTGCTTGGGCTGCGCTCTGCGGTTAAGGAGGATCTCGGCGCTTCCCCAGCTGAGCTAGTGTTTGGTCAGCCCCTCCGCGTGCCTGGAGAATTCTTGCCCGAAAATCCTCCTCCCTGCTTCGATCCATCGGTGCTATCTCTCTACCCTCTTTTGCACTCGCTTCGGGTTCCTGTTCCAAAGACTTTAGAGACTGCTAAGTTTGTTTTCGTCAGGCACGATGCCCACAGGACACCGCTGCGGCCGCTGTATGGCGGCCCATTCAGGGTTATTGAACCGGGCCAGAAACATTTTGTTTTGGATTTTGGGGGTCGAAGGGAGACTGTGTGTGTTGACAGACTTAAACCTGCACATGTTCTTCCGGACAGTAATGTAGTGCCGGCCCAGGCCCCTCGCCGTGGCCGCCCTCCTTCGATGGGGTTGACAGACTCTGGTTTTCCCCCCAGGACTACCCCCGGACCACCGGCGTTTGAGCCTCCTCCTGCCTTTCCTGCTCGCCTTCACCAGCCTCGTTCACAGGATGGACCTTCCTCTGCCTGTTCTCTCCCTCCCAGGTTCAGTCGTTCGGGTCGTTTGCTTAGACCCAGGGTCCTGGACTGAATAGAGACCTAACTGTGTGTTCGGGGGGGGGGGGTATGTGTGGCGGACCACCAGGTGGCTCCACTCACACCCAAGTTGAAGGGAAGTGTTGGGGTGGAGATTTTGGCGCTCACTATATGTGAAGTTCTGAGAGTCAGTTAATAAAGTTGGAGTGAGACACTGAGACCTCTCCTGTCATTATTACATACCTCCACAATCCCACATTATCTGAATGATATCAACATTCAAAATAAATAAGACATTAGTTTAATAAGCAGAGATCATATAGACCAACTGAACATGATTTATGGAGATAAAAAATTTCAATTAATAAGCCATTTGATTTGGCAATTGGACTCCAATGACCCAACACAGCAGAACAGAATAACTGTTTATATTCATGGACTAGAGGAACAAGCATTGAGTTTGGCAGTGTGAGAAAGAGGAAGTGATGTAAAGAATACAACTGCAACTGAACACACGGGAATACAAATGAGTGATAACGGATCTTTCCTAATTGAACTTAAGCTTAAGCTTCATTTATTGCAACGGTGACACTGAGCTTTTGAGAACAAAAAGCTCTTTGTCAAATGTTTTTAAAGGTGGCCTGGATTATATCTATGCTTAAAAAATATAAGAGATTATTTAGCATATGCTCGCTTGAGATGCTGTGCAACAGAACTTTATGGCTACAACGTTCTCCCGTTTACAGCTGCACACTGACTATTTTTCGCAGCAGAAAAATGTCCAGCATGTAACAGTAGCACAGTATCAGTAGCATTGGTATCAGGTGATTTTTGCGTACACATGTAATGATCTCTAAGCAAACAGTAAACAGAAAACAGCTTTCTTAAAGCGAAATGAATGAGATTTATGAAGCTGAACTCCAACTCTGTTCAGGTTTTCCTATCTGCACTTGTAAAATAATTTCACATGGGTTCATATTTGTGTGCGAGTTGGAGCATGTATTTATGAGTGCTCAATAGTTAAACACAAATCATTGTACAGATTTATAAATCTTAGTTTAGGCTTGTGGATCATATCATAACTAACTGAAACTAATTTAAATCCATAATCAAACATTGTCCTTGATGTGCAAATTATGAGTGTGACAAGTTATCAGTGAATGTGTTTAATAGCAATGCTTATTTTACTGATGGGCATAGGTGTCAAAATCCAAACAGATTAGACTGGATCAATTGGACTGAATTAAATTTTAGCTATAAGTCATTGCAATGCAAATATTACCTGTAGAGTTTTGTTTTTACAAACCCTGGTGTATTTACTTGAGGTATTCCCTTTGTTATGGCCCTGTCCATAATCTGTTTTGGTGGCTGTTGTTGTCTGTGCCTTTAAGTCTTTGCAGGTCCCAGAGTGGATGAGCTGACGGCTGCTGATTGGTCCCCTGGCCATGTGATCTTCTTCAAATCCCTCACCAGCAGTTGTCCTGGGGCAGCCACTGACAGCAGCAGCAGACCTGACCCTGGCCTCCAAAAACCTGAGACTTTTGTGCCTGTGATTTTTGTGGCTTTTCTGAGTTTTGTATATAGTGTGTACACTAGTTTTCATTGTAAATAGCACATTGTAAATAGCACTGCAACAGAAGGGGTGAGCTGCCTTATTGTTTGTCCTTGCACTGTTTTCTCCTGTTTATTTCAAGTTAGGGAGTTAGGTGTAGCGCTTGTCTTTTGTTTGATGTTTGATTTCACATAGGGTTTTAGATAGCACCTCCTCCTGACTTAGCTTGTTTTGTTCGTTATTTTGGCCTTTGTTCACCCCAGAGCTTCATTTTTGCAGTGTAGATAATAAATCACGATTCACTAAGAAATTGGTTTCCCTCTGTGTATGGTTTTGGGGACCAGGGCGGGGCAATCTTTTCAAACTTGTGTTGCGTTCCTGTACCCCTAGACTGGGGCGTAACACCCTTGTAGGGTTAATAATTAACAATATTATTTGGTAAACAGTTACACATTTTAACACATTTTTCAGGTCAACATTCTTGAATCAGCAACGTTCATATGTGCATCCACCTTCAGCCAACTGGAGTATGTGTTAATGTCTTAGACAAACCCACTCTTTGTTTTCCCTTCTTTTACATCTACACTATCTACGCCTCCTGCTTTCATCTCCCTCTCACATGCACACCAAAGGTTATAAAGGTAATCGCTTTCTGTAAACGCTTCAAACAGAGCCGACTCAAACAACACTGCTGTTGTCTGTCTCAGCTAAAATGTCTCAAGATTATTCTTATTTTGAATTCTCTTACATAAACAGAAATGCAGAAAATGATGCAAAAAACACCACGGCTCTTAATAATGCTGCAGATATCTCTGTTATTGTGGTGTACTTCCTGGTCGTCTTGGCAGTTGGAGTTTGGGTAAGTTTTGCAATCACTTTTAAAACCAATTTCTCTGCAATTCCTCAATAATTTTATAAACTGTTTCCAGCTAAGAAGATTTAGTATAGTTTGTATGTTAATGTGTCCTAATGTGTCTTACACCCCTGATTCTAAAAAAGGTCAGGACACTGTGTAAAACGTAAATGAAAGCTAAATGCAATGATTTGAAAATCTCATAAATTCATATTTTATTTCTAGTGGAAATTTCAAATTAACCTAAAAAAATCCTAATTATGAATTGGATGGAGGAATTTTGTCCCATTTTTGTCTAATAATATAGGATTCTAGCTGCTCAACACTCTTGGGTGTTCCTCATATTTTTGCCTAAATGGTTGGAGTTGGTGAAAGGTCTGGATTAATGCCAGGGCAGATCAGTCTTTTCTACTATGAAGATATCCTGTTGTGATAGATGCAATGAGCATTGTCTTGCTGGATAATACAATGCTCTCACTGAAAAAGATGTCGTCTGGATGGGAGCATATGTTGCTCTAGAATCTGCACATACAACACCTTGCAGCATTAAAGGTTCCTTTACAGATGTGCAAGCTGCAACGGCATAGGAAGCAAGTCACCCTCATACCGTCGAGTGACTGAGTGCTGTTAACAAGCCATGTTTTTCTTCTCCTCTTTAGTCTGGATGTCTTTGTTCCTTCAATGTAGTCTGTTACAGTTTTGCACATATTTAAGGATTTTCTAAAAACGTGCCTTTGTCCTGTTACAGTCTATGGTCCACACTAACAGATCCACTGTAGGTGGCTTCTTCCTTGCAGGGAGGAGTATGGTATGGTGGCCGGTGAGTATCTTTATATTTAGAATTAGATCCTTTACAATATTCTTCCTGCATTTAGAGCCATTAACAATTTTTTATTGCTGTGTAATAAAATGTGATGTAAGCTATCATAAAAGAAGCATTTTATGGCACAGTGGTGGTTATCATGGTCATGTCACAGCGAAAACGTCCCCAGGTTCAAATCTTGACATGCAATTTAGGATAGCTGATCCTTCTACATGGACCATGGATGTGAGATAGATAATGTGCTGTATGAATGTGTGGTTAAAATATGCCTGGAGGTCTAAAGCATGTTGAATGCAGGGGCTTTTCCCAGGCACCTGGTTTCATCTCATAAACCTAAAAAATGCATGTTAGGTTCATTAGTGATTCTATACTGACCGTGGATGTGAGGTCGATAAATGTGATGTATGATTGGGTTTGGTTACTAGTCTAGTTTTGAATGGAGATTAAGAACAGTAACGTCCCATATAAATATGATTTATGGAGTTATTTGAGATTAACAAACTATCTTAATTACTTCTGAGTAATCAAATGTTTAAATCATTTAATATTTACACAATATACTGAGAATATGGGCTAGCATAAAAAGTAGGGGTGGGAGTCGATTAAAAAAAATTATCTAATTAATTAGAGGCTTCGTAATTAATTAATCTTGATTAATCACATTTAATCGCACAAGAAGTTCAAATGTTTTTTAATTTTAAAGGGTTTTAGTGGACGACAGAAGAAATATTAGACATTGACATGAATATTGTCAACTGAAGCTCTTTTAATTTATGGGAAAAAAGGATTTAAACTGTATTTAAATGCAAAACAGAAAAAATAATAATATCCTTGGCCAAAACTGGACACACTTAAAAGTAGAGTTATTTTAAGTACTTTAAGTACATTTTTCAAAAAGGTATTGTCTTTAAATAATAATAACAATTTCAACATAAAGTGGAGTTTTAATTCTTAAAAAAAATAAGGCAGAAACATAAGGATTATTTATTTGACCAGCTTCACCTTTAAACTCTGAGTAACCTTAACCAACATTATTTTGTACATTAGGCTAAAACAGTGTGGTCATCGAACATTTTAGTGCAAAAAATAACAAACTCACTGGACTCACAATACCTCCATGCTTATTTACTGTCCACCTCTATCAGCCAGTTACTTAGGAAAAAACTAGCCTGTTTACTTTTTCAGAGCTCAAAGCAGTTCTCTTTTTTGTTACAATGTAACTTGGAAGTGAGAACATTCTCTCACATGGGACAGAAGTGGCAGCACTAATCAAATACTTGCAGGCCAGGACTGGGTTCATCCCTGCTCGACCTGACCACCAGTCTGTCTCGCTGATGGTGATTTTCTGCTCTGTACAAACTCAGGGCCCTGTTGCACAGGGCTTCCTCATCTGAATCTGGAGCACAATTTCTAACGCCACTGATAGTGGTCTACAGTCCAGAGCAATCCATTTTGCGAGAGAATTTGTACGTTTGTCCGATGTTGACTTACTAATTTTGGTCCCGAAACCAGTCATTTCATCAAATTTGGGCTGCTGACACCCTTTGTTGGTAGTCGAACTGCTAGCACTAACAGCTCCCACGGTTTCTGTGCTCGCTGCAACATGTTTTGCATTTAGATGGTACCGTAAGGTTGAAGTGCTTCGGTGGTATGCAAAGTCCCTTTTGTGCTTTCTTCTGATTCTTCCATTTTTGTAACTGTGTGCATCAGTGTAATTGGTACACAAGGAAATTGTGCATTGGTAAAAGTTCTCCTTTGATTCCACTTTGAAATTAATTAATCGCAATTCACAAGTTAAATTCCCACCACTAATAAAAAGCATAACCAAGTTGATTCTTGAATGAATTCTTAAGTCTCCTTAATTTACAAATGGACCTACTGACAGATTGAACTGTGCTCTCCACAGATCGGAGCATCGCTGTTTGCCAGCAATATTGGCAGTGTCCATTTTGTAGGAATTGCTGGTACTGGCGCAGCTTCAGGAATAGCCATTGGTGGATTTGAATGGAATGTGAGTAACTGTTCCTGAGCCACTCATCAATTATCACTTGTTATATAGAAGAATTTCTCGCCTCTGATACTGAATCAGTTCATGTCAGCTCCTGGTTTACTGATTTTTATGAGCGCTCCATTGTGCAGAGAAAAAAGGATGAAAGGAAACAGAGTTCCTGATTATTGCATATCTGTGTGTTTCAGGCTCTTTTTGCGATTGTTATCCTGGGATGGATCTTTGTGCCCATCTACATTAGAGCTGGGGTAAACAAAAGCCCTCATATATATATTTATATATACATGAGGCACATATATTTACCCTTTCTAAATAAGCAATGATTAATGAGTAAAATCTCATGTGGATGTATTTAGATCATCACCATGCCTGAGTACTTGAAGAAGAGGTTCGGAGGACAGCGCATTTGCATTTATCTCTCTCTTCTCTCCCTTGTCTTGTATGTCTTCACCAAAATCTCAGTAAGTTCCTGAAAGAAAAGCAGAGAATATTTCTATTGTGCCTGTTTTGGATGATCCTAAATGAAATCCCACTTTTCTTTCCTCCCCATTCAGGCAGACATTTTCTCGGGTGCAATTTTCATCCAGCAGGCCTTTGGGTTGAATATCTATCTCGCTGTTATTGCACTTCTGGCGATTACGGCACTGTACACTGTCACAGGTTTGTACACGGGGAAAAAATCATTTCCTATTTTACTGAACTTACAAACAGACATTTTCCTCATAAACTACCCAAGAAGCAATATCTACAGTTATATTATGACTGGGGTAAAGTCCTCTCAAGGCCGTATGTGGAGATGTAGACACACGCCACACACACACGCGCACACACACACACACACACACACACACACACACACACACACACACACACACACATAATTGCTCTCTTTCTTCAATGTTGGTTTATCTTTGCTGAGTTGCTGTGGTTGATTGCCATGGACTATGATAAGCCTGAATTGGCCTTCTGTTGCTGTTTTGTAACAACACATCCACAATTACAAGTTTTAAAGAATGAGTAGTTACATAATGACATGATGAGTTTATTGAAGAGGACTTTTTTATGTATATTAGTGCTGATAAAATCTCAAGTGATTAAGTGAAGATTTTCACAGACTGATAACATCATATATTTTATCCCAGGTGGACTGGCAGCAGTGATCTACACGGACACTTTACAGACCTTTATCATGCTTATTGGATCATTCATTCTGATGGGCTTTGGTAATATGAAATATTTTACATACAAATTATTTGTTGGAAAGTTACAAAAATAAATAATAATGTTGATCTAACTTGCATATGATTTTCCTCAGCTTTTAATGAAGTGAAGGGATATGAAAACTTTGAGAAACTCTACATGCAAGCTATCCCCTCAATCACGGGTAACATCAGTGCAAACTGTTATGAGCCCCGGCCAGACTCCTTCCATCTCTTCAGGGATCCAGTTACAGGAGACCTCCCATGGCCTGGTCTCGTGTTTGGACTCACTATTCAGTGCATCTGGTACTTTTGCACTGATCAGGTGAGTTAAGCAAATAAGTATTGGGCAGCTCAACTGCAGTTTTCAGCAACCAGTCTGTAGTCAAAAACCGAGACAAATTCAACTGATTGCCTCGATGTGTTCATATATTCATACTAAATTCTACTATTTCTATATGAACAGATCTATTGAAAGAAATTCACGTTCAAGGTGTTGAAAATGCAGATGGAGTCTTGGATCCATCTATGAGTAAACAGGGTGAAGCAGAAATGAGGAGGACCTGGGTTGCATGAATAGGAATCATAAAGGCAGAATGACAGACAAGCACTGAGATTTAAAGTATGCAGAGAGGGGAGTAGCAAGGATAGTATGTATTCTGCCCTCACTGCTACACTGGATACAGTTATGCAGATAGATAAACTCCTCGACAACTGACAGGTGTATCGTCCCTTTTATTGACGCTGCCTTCAATTATCAACAGAGTGAAACTACAAACAGAAGAAAATAAGCAATATTCAGTCTATATATTCACACGATAATGCAAATCAGTTGACTAAACTAGCTAACATTGGAAAGAAAGTAAATCTGAATACAGTACACCTTTAACCATAAAAGTGCATAAATAATAGCAAATAGAGTTGCATTAACTCTTGTTCAACTTAAATACTCACAAGTGATGCTTTCTGTAAAACAACGAAGAGGATGGATGCAGGTGTTTATCCGAACAACATGCTGAGTCAGTCTTTTCTCAAAGTGTGCTGCATTACTGACTCTACAGCTAATAACAAACAAATCTTGGCATGAAAGAACTGTAGTGACTCTTGCTGGTGGGAAGAAGAACTACACCAGCACAGTATGGCGTTATTTTTGTGCCACTATTCTGAGCGCACGTAAAAAAAATTTGCAAGTGTAGATGATGCATTTTGAGGAGAAATTTATTTTGAGCGAAGAAAAGCTCAATTTGAGTGAACAAAATTCATTGCTGTGTGCAAAAAATGTATTTCAGTGTTTGCTATTATCCACACACACACACACACACACACACACACACACACACAATGGCAGCCCCTCTCGCTCGGTTTTTGCATTTGCGCTTGCTCGCAATGTGTTGCTTGCGCTCTCAACATTTCTGCCCGTGCGCGTTCAACTCTTTCTGTACACCGTTATATTTGTGCCACAAAACCAGCCAATCACAGACTTGACTCACAAAAATTCTGATTGGCTGTTTTGGTCTCCAATCAGCTCGAAATGACGAAATGCAATATCCCAGAATCTATTTTGTCCAAAACTCAAACAAGGCAGTGGCGGAGGAACACAGAGTGGCGGAGTTTGAAATATTACTCTTTCTGATCACAAAATAAACTTTTAAGATATTTTCATGTGAGAATGGTGCTGAGTAAACTCCAAATATCTGCTCGATTTATCAAGACATCACATATTTGCATAAGTGCTCTAATGTTTTCGGAAATGCCTGTTACCCTCCAGCTGACCGCAGAGCTGGACTGGCCATTGGGAATACCGGGCATTTGCCTGGTGGGCCATGGTGATTTTTCATTTTTATGTTTGTTTGTTTTTTTTAAAAACGGTATAAACAATGAAAGGTGGTGGATTAGCCAATTGGTCATGATCAACTCTGGGCTGGACCAATTACAATACATCTGTATTGAGGGGAAAAGGAACAAGATAAGTCCTTTAGCTAGAATGAAAAAAGACACAAAGCTGGAGTTATCCAGTGTTTTTGCTGCACAACTGAGTGTTCTCCCCTCATTCACCCCCCTCCCTCTCCTGTTGCTACTTCAATCATGAAACTGATCAATGATCAGCTGATCGGCTTTTCTGCCACAAGTCCCGTCTTTCTTGTTTGTTTATTGCCCACTTTGCACCAGAAAGACGAAACCAGCGGATGTCGCGCTAAACAACAGCAGCGCGTTCAAGCTTGATCAGCTGTTGTTAGAATTTATTTAATATTAATTTTTCTAGTATCAGCTGATGTTTGCTGGAGCCACAGCTGTAAAAGTTGCTGCTCATGATATCGGTGTGGAAACATGAAGGTGATACAAATCATACATATATACCAACAAGACAGTGTACATCACTGTCACAACAGTGTTTGTTTTAGTTCAAAGGCTTTATGGTTTTTCCTATAATACCTGGTGGTGTAGTCGGCTGATTTTTTTGTCAGTTCAGCCTTATACATTATGCTAAACCCGAGTGACCACCCCGTCAGCTAGTGGGTAACAGGCATCTCCGAAAACATTAGAGAACTTATGCAAATATGTGATGTCTTGATAAATCGAGCAGATATTTGGAGTTTACTCAGCACCATTCTCGCATGAAAATATCTTAAAAGTTTATTTTGTGATCAGAAAGAGTAATATTTCAAACTCCGCCACTCTGTGTTCCTCCGCCACTGCCTTGTTTGAGTTTTGGACAAAATAGATTCTGGGATATTGCATTTCGTCATTTCAAGCTGATTGGAGACCAAAACAGCCAATCAGAATTTTTGTGAGTCAAGTCTGTGATTGGCTGGTTTTGTGGCACAAATATAACGGTGTACAGAAAGAGTTGAACGCGCACGGGCAGAAATGTTGAGAGCGCAAGCAACATGTTGCGAGCAAGCGCAAGTGTGTGTGTGTGTGTGTGTGTGTGTGTGTGTGTGTGTGTGGATAATAGCAAACACTGAAATACATTTCAGTGTTTGCACACTGCTCAAAATAAATTTCTCCTCAAAATGCAACACTTGCACCTGCAAATATTTTTTACGTGCGCTCAGAATAGTGGCACAAAAATAATGCCATAGGAGACATGACCAAAGGAACAGAATATAGTCAACTGATGAAAAGGTCCAGATAGCAAACAGGAAAAAGGGAAGCAGGACAGAAAATGAGCCTGCGATAAAAGCTCAAGGGCCATCAGAGGCCAGCAGAGAGTGATATGAACCTGCAATAAGATTTGTGGGTTGACAGAGGTGAGTAGGAAGAAAAAGGCCTGTAATAAGGCTGGAAAGCTGTTGGAGGCCAGGCCAGAGCCTGCATTAAGGCTGCAATGTTACAGGGGCCAGGAAAGGAGGAGAGAGAGAATTTTGGCTCAAGGCCTGTCAGAGGCCAGAAGAGAGTGTGAGCCTGAGATAAGACTTAAGGGCCATCAGAGGCCAGGATGGAAAGCAGAAAATCTCCAAAAGGCTGAGAGTTCAAGAAAGAAGACAGAACCTACAATATCGCTCAAGGGCCAATAGAGGCCAGGAGGAAGAGCACAGAACCTGCAAAAGGCTGAGAATTGACAATGGTCAGGAGATACAAGAGAGTCTGCAATAATGCTGGAAAACCATTTGAGGCAAGGAGAGCAGAGAGAGAGCCTACAAAAGAGATTGTAGACTAATGAAGACCAGAGAACAAAGTACTTGTAAACAGTAATAGAAATTTGAATAAAGGTGGAAAAAGGCTAAAACTCGCTGTATGTCTTCTTACCAAGAATTTAACTTTTGAGTGACTTTAACATGAGGAGCAGAAACCACAGATAAAGAAGACATGGATGAAGAGAGAAAACACATGGACGATCGGGGCAATCGTGGCTCAAGAGTTGGGAGTCCGCCTTGTAACCGGAAGGTTGCCGGTTCGAGCCCCGGCTTGGACAGTCTCGGTTGTTGTGTCCTTGGGCAAGACACTTCACCCGTTGCCTACTGGTGGTGGTCAGAGGGCCCGGTGGCGCCAGTGTCCGGCAGCCTCGCCTCTGTCAGTGCGCCCCAGGGTGGCTGTGGCTACAATGTAGCTTGCCATCACCAGTGTGTGAATGTGTGTGTGAATGGGTGGATGAAGCGCTTTGGGGTCCTTAGGGACTAGTAAAGCGCTATATAAATACAGGCCATTTACTATTTACCATATAGCATGATGCTGGAATTTAAGAAGAATAGGCTACTGCTGATCATAACAAGACAAGGAACAAAGCCTTGTGAAGCTGCTGAAGCGCCACCTGCCTAGCCTAGAGGTAGCAACCTTACTCAGAGCGGAAAGAGTGGTGCGGCTGGTCAAATAGAATAGGGTGGTTTTGCTCCATGATGAGCACTCCTTGTCTTGCACTCAGGGCCCCATCATCAACCGTAGACCCTAAACCCAACTTGAGAGACCACCGAGGAATCTTCAAAGCCAACTCAACGACAGTGTCACCTCCCCCAACAATTCAAAGATTTTGACATGGACATGTGGGGTTTTGGAGACAGCTAACCACCTAGTTGGGGGATCTCATAAGCTGATGAGGTAGGCCCTCGTTGATGCAAGTTCCCAGCAGAAACATGCTTACTGTATGATTCAGGGTGAAAGGTCTTGTACCTGGGGAGCAGGTGTGGGCCTTCAACCCGGAGAGAAAGATAAGCATTTCTCCTAAACTGATGAGCCAGTGCGTTGGACTCTGCAATGTGTATGACAGACTGTCAGATGTGGTTTACATGGTGTGGCTGGTCAAAATAAAAAGGGTGGTTGTGCTCCATCGTGACTGTCATGCACTCAGGGCTCCAGCACTAACCCTAGACTCTCAACCCAACTTGAGAGACCACTGAGAAATCTTCTAATCTGACTTAACAACAGTGTCACCTCCCCCAACATCTCAAAGATTTTGACACAGACATGTGGGTTGTTGGGGACAGCTAACCACCTAGGTGAGGGCTGTGTGGAGTGTGGGAGTGTCTAAATGTAATTTCCCATCATGCCTCTGGAACACTGTGTTTCATATTGAATTTAAGAAATTTATGTTTACTGTTATGTAACCTGCTGGAAGTACAGTGTTAGTATGCTTTTTAAATGCAGAATAAAAGAGCACAGCCTTTGGAGTTGTAGGGTTTACAGCAGTATTTGAAGATTCAGTGCCTCCTTGTGAGTTTCTTGCTGTCTGATTTCTCAGCTTGTTGCAATACTTCACATTGAATCTGGCTCTATGAGTAAATGTATTTTGTTGCTTACCACCACTGAATTGTACTACAATTGTTTCCTAATTGTAGGTGATTGTGCAGCGCTGCCTCTCTGCCAAGAGTCTCTCTCACGTGAAAGGAGGTTGTATCCTATGTGGATACCTGAAGATACTGCCCATGTTCCTCATGGTTTTCCCCGGGATGATTAGCAGGATCCTGTACACAGGTGAGTGTGGTGTGTGGTTTTAAGAGTCTGTTGTATGCAACTTATGTAGCAAGCTTACTGGTATATTTAAAGTTGTGATAAACTGAAATACTGTGGATTTTCTTGCCTTTAATCTAGATGTGGTAGCATGTGTGGATCCAGATGAATGTGAAAAACACTGTGGGACCAGGGTGGGCTGCAGCAACATTGCTTATCCGAAACTGGTCGTGGAACTCATGCCTAAAGGTTGGTGACCTTTGTCTTATTAACTTTTAATTATTGCAGATTTTTTTTATATTTCTACTTTTTAATCTGTTACTCTATTTCAGGCTTGCGAGGTCTTATGCTGTCTGTGATGCTGGCCTCTTTGATGAGCTCCCTTACCTCTATCTTCAACAGTGCCAGTACTCTCTTCACCATGGACATCTACACTAGAATTCGTCGCTCTGCTAGTGAGAAGGAACTCATGATTGCTGGCAGGTAAAACACATTTTTGTTGTTGTGTCTGATACAATGATTGTCTAAAGTGTTAAATACTGATTGCATTTTTTTCAACTATGTACAGAGTTTTTATCTTGGCCCTGATTGGTGTGAGCATAGCATGGATTCCTGTGGTGCAGGCAGCCCAAAGTGGTCAGCTTTTTGTCTACACTCAATCCATCACCAGTTACCTTGCCCCACCTGTTGCAGCTGTCTTCTTGCTTGCCATTTTTTGCAAACGTGTCAATGAGACTGTAAGTGTTTGCTTGACTTTTTCATGAAATAAGAAAGAAATCTGTTCTTCACTGTGGTTTTGCACAGTGAAAGAATCCTTCACATACCTCTGGGATTTAGTCAGGAAAATGTTATCAAGAGCAAAGCTTTTGTCATTTGACACTTTAAGAAAAACAGTTTACATCTTTGCTGAGTTTTAGGGATAAATGATTAAACCAATCTGTAAGTCTGTAGAGAAAAATAAGCCAAGTAGTTCATAGCTTAGCTCAGTAGATGGACTGGGAATAAAATAGAGCTGTCAGAGTGCTTCTTGGCAAAAGTAGTTATTTCCACCCACAACCACTGAAAAAGTTCAATAATTAATAAGTTGTTTAATTATTACAAAATGTCCACATCATGATTGAAATGTAAAACCAACAGATTAAAATGCAACATTGCGATAAGCGCTAGGCCACCACGAACTATTCATCCCCGTGGTGTCTTGGCAGACACTTACTACTTAAAACTCAGCAAGTCAGAAGGATTGTGAGCCCCTGCTTTCAAAGTCTGTATTCATAATTGAATTGCAAAATTTAATTGTCTTATAGTTATCTCTGGATTCCATATAAATAGTCACTTTCTATGTGTTGACAATCAGCTTGCGTAACATCCCAGTAGGTCCTGACCACAAAATAGTATTACACTTGGGCAAAAGTGGTAAATATTCCTTCATGAACTGTCAAACTACTTTTTGTAGACACATTTTTTATATTTTGGATCTGTACATATTAAACACAGGATGCAACAAGAGTTACAAATGCTGGTATGTTAATATACTGTAAGAATCATGATTCCAGCTTCCTGTTCAATATGCATCCAAATGTAGCGCTGATTCAATCTCACTTTTAGCAAGAAGCATTTATCCAAAACTATTTCTTCAAACACAATATTATATATACATATATATGTTGCTATCTATTAATATTTTACTATATTGTATTTATTTACCATTTTTAAACCTTTAAACTTTTTAAAAGTATTTTGATATAAAGTAATATTTGTCCTTTTTTCTTTCTTTCCACAGGGTGCATTTTATGGCCTCATAATTGGGCTGTGTATGGGCTTGAGCAGGATGATTACTGAGTTTATTTATGGGACAGGTAGCTGTGCTATCCCCAGTAACTGTCCCACTATCATATGTGGAGTTCACTACCTTTACTTTGGGCTAATTCTGTTTGTCATCTCCGGCATCGTCATGCTGGCAGTGTCTCTCATGACCAAACCTATTGACGACAAACATGTAAGTTTTTAATTTAAGACACCAAAATACCAATGCACCCATATATTTTTCTCTGTTGCTCCATTCATGCTGATGACACCCTACCATATACTTTCTCCACATCTACAACACCTCCTGACCTCTCATGATCCTGTCTGACACTCTCTTCACCTCTACAACAGTATACACATACTCTTACAGGGCTCTACACTAACTTTTTGCTTTTTGCCAATTGCACCAGCGCCAAAGTTAGGCACACCCAAATTTTTCAACCGCATTGCTTAACACCACAGTTTTAGATGTGCACTTTTTTGGGGGGGGAATTGCAGTCCATACAGACAATATTGATTTGTAAATGATTAACTAACAATCTTGTCAACACAAAGTTCTTTATTTGGAGCACAGTTGTACAAGAAAGATAAGTTACTGAAAAAGTGCTTGTGCTTAAAGTGCATTGGCATTCTTTGGTAATATTGTTGACAAAATTAAACTTAATCATCACATCGGCCTCCTCTGACGACCTGTTTGCTGCTGCCTGCCGCTGAAAGGCAGTGGGGAGAGGGGACACTTGGGCAGTGCATTTATCACAGCATATAATGTGTTTTCTGGATATATGTATTTTTTCAGCGTTTAGATACTGATGGCTCCGTGTCAGAGCACTGACTATGAATTTCAGACGGATCAGGCCTTAACAAAAAAGTTGTCAATCGTTCTTTTCATCTTTTCTTATTACCCACAGCTACATCCACTTCTGTCGGGCCTAGGCTACTCACTAGGGCTGGGTATCATCACCGTTTTCTATAATCCATTCAATTCGATTCAACTTTGCCGCAGACAGTCAGAAATATTATAATTCTGATCATTTATCAGTGCTGATACATGTATGACTTCGTCAGAATTGTGAGCATCACAGCCTTTGTGTCAAAGTAACTGAGAATAAAACACAGAAAAACATGAAGGAGGTTTTCCTGGCTTTTTATAACAGAAAACTTAAAAGAAAACTTAAATTTAAAATTATTCTGCAATTTTACATAATTTCAAAAAGTTTAAATTTCTTCAGTATTGACCAGCAGAAATTAGGCTTTGTCCGAGGTCATTTAAGTAAAGTAAAAATTTTTTAAAAAGACAGTGGCCGACAGCACTGTAAACTACGGTAGACTGGTGGGTAATAAGCAGTGTTGGGTAAGTTACTTTAAAATAGTAACTTAGTTACATTACTAGTTACTTCTCTCAAAAGTAACTCAGTTACTTCAAGTTACTCGTTACTTTCAAAGTAACTAGTTACTAGGGAAAGTAACTTTGGTTTTACTCAGAATTCTCTTGTTAATGTGTTTCTTCCATAACTTTGCCAGTCTTCTAGCTTGCTTACTTGCCACAAGTGCACTGTGCCACCTACCAATAGAAAGGAAAAGATAATGTGCATATTTCCACGAGAGAAATCCCACGCCTGGACCGTCATTGACTGCTGCCATGATTCTAGCCTACGTCACAGAGTCATGTGCGCCTTTTACATCCAACACAAAAACTGTAGTCGTGGTGCTTTCGATTGTACTCAGAACTCGGAAATTCTGCCTTCTGAATAGGAAGATGTAGGCAACACCAGACTGCAGATGAGCTGCATACAGGGCTGGACTGGGACAAAAAAATCGTCCCGGGCATTTTGACTAGAGACCGGCCCACCATTATAGGAAAAATCATAAAGCCTTTGAATGAAAACAAACGCTGTTGTGATGTACACTGTTTTGATGGTTAATATGCATCAATCTATCAATCGTTTGTTGTAAGATTCAGATAATTATTTTTTAAAAGCTAGACATTTTAAATGAGAATAAGAAAGAAAAGTATTTCTTTGTGCCCCCCTTTCCCTGTTAATGCCCTACATGCCCCCTGGCAATACTTTGCTAGACCCGCCCCTGCACAGTTACCAGCTGTCAGCTACCTAAAAAAGGATCCTGGGGTTATTTGTCTCTCAGAAACAGTTCATAACTTCCCTTCAACTCATTCATGTCACCTAAAAGGTAAACCTGTTTCTCCATCACAGCTCAGATGATCCAGTAAGGACGTCTCCTGGTTTCATCTTCATGTTTCCCTCTCACCAGATAACCAAACCATATCATGACGAGCAGCTTTTTTGCAGCTGTGGCTCCAGCAAACATCAGCTGATACTAGAAATTAATATTAAATAAATTCTAACAACAGCTGATCAAGCTTAAACGTGCTGCTGTTGTTTAGCGCGACATCCGCTGGTTTCCTCTTTCGGCGCAAAGTGAGCGATAAACAAACAAGAGAGCCGATCAGCTGATCATTGATCAGTTTCATGATTGAAGTAGAAACGGGAGAGGGAGGGGGGAGAATGAGAGAAGAAGAGGCAGCTGTGCAGCAAAGACAGAATAACTCCAGCTTTGTGCCTTTTCCATTGTAGCTGAATTACGGGACAAACTGTTCCTTTTCACCTCAATAAGAAGCGTTTAATATTTTCTCTGAATACCAGACGGGACGGTTGGCAACTCTAATAACTTATGAACAAAATAAAGTTCAACATCATTAACTTCATAGCACCCTCCCAGCTGTATAGAAACTCCGTCATGCTAGCTAGTACGCAGTACGGAAAAAATCAGAATAACGAAAATAAACTACACCTAAACTTGGTTCATATCTGACCCAGAGAGACTGCAGGTCATAACTTCTTACCTGAAGTTCAGTTCACACTTGGACCGGCGGCCGCCTCGGGTCTCTTTTCCTTCTTCCACCTGCTGGCCTCCACCACTTGCTAATGTTACTGAATCTGTGGAAGCTCCGCGATAGCCACCACACGAAGTATCGAGTAACGAGCCTATCTAAATCCCAGTAACGAGTAACGCGTTCCTGATTTTGGCATAATAACTAGTTACCGTGCTCGTTACCACAATAATAACGTAGTTACTGTAACGCGTTACTTAATAACGCGTTAGTCCCAACACTGGTAATAAGCGAATGAATAATACCGAAAACAGAGACTTGAGATGAGAAACTGTTCTTGAAGTACACAGAGAGAGAGAGAGAGAGCTGTGCATGAAGTGTGATTTTTATCATGGTGGAAGGAAAAAAAACAGCAAAAGTAAGAGGGAATTAATGACGACATTTATCAAATGTGAATCGTAGTTTGGATCATCTTTTGCTGCTGGTTCAGTGAATTTTGGTTGGAGAGAGACAAAACCTGCAGCTCTGTGTACCTGCTCTCATTTGCTGTTTGGTGGTTGTTGAAATAGTTTTGTGAGCTTTAACCTGAGATTCTGGCATTTCTGGCAAAATACGTTTATATTTAAAAGTCGATTCAGATTTAATAAATCGATAGCGCTTTATTCAAGCAGCTCACTAGTGATGGGTCGTTCGCGAACGAAATGGCTCTTAGAGCCGACTCTTTGACGTGAACGACGCGAGCCGACTTTTTATCGCGAGCCGTCACGTGGGTTTTTTGTTTTTTTTTCTTTCTCTCAGCCTCTCTCTCGCACTTTTTTCCCGCTTCACTCTGCACGCGGGCCTTGTGCTTTACGCTGGGCAGAGGGGGGAGGGGCGGTAGTTACACTCAGTAGCACAGGAACAGAGCCAGAGAGAGAGAGAAAGAGAGGCAGGGACAACAACATTAGAAAGTTATAGTAATCATCCACAACTATTTTCGGTTGCAGATGATAAAGGATTGAGAAAGTTTATTCATGCAGGTCCATATGACAGAGAATATGCATGTTCTTTTAGTTTTCATATTATAATTTATATTTAATTGTGTTGTGGTTTGCAGTGTTTTGTGTTCTTTTCACTTTAAATTTGTGAAAGGAAAAAGCTGAAAATTTAAATAGTTAAAACTTGAAATGTGAATAGTTGATTTTTGTATTATATGATTTATTTATTACATTTTATGTGGAGTGAATAAATAAAAGTATATTTACGGTGGCCCCTAGAGACAAAGCACATACAAACTTCAAATCACGTACGAACTCTGAAGCATGTACAAACTCAAAAACACGTAAAAACACGTACAAACTCCAAAACACGTAAAAACTCCAAAACATGTAAAAACACGTACAAACTCCGAAGCACGTAAAAACTCAGAAGCACATAAAAACTCAAAACACGTACAAAAGACAACAGAAGTGCTCCAGGATGCTCGGCGCAGTGTTGAGCTTTTGTTATCTTGTGGCTACACAAGCCAGCAAGTACCAACGACCGGATTTGGTGTGTGGTAATAACAGGTAAATGAACTTTTTTTTAAATTATTTGAATATATATATGAGTGCCTGTGTATAAATACACAAACAATACACACATGCTTTCAATTGTGTAATTTAAGTGATCTAGTAGCTCTGCTTTGGAAGTTCAGTTCATGCTAGAAATGTGTTTTGTCTCTAGGGGCCACCGCATATATTTATATATAAACATATATAAATAAAACCACTTGTTTTTACCTTAGTAATTCCTTTTGTGCATAATTTTATATTATTGTTAATAATAAATTAATTAAAGCAACAAAACAACCTGAAGAGCCGGTTCGGAGCCGAAAGAGCCGGCTCTTTTTAGTGAGCCGAACCGAAAGAGCCGGATCTCTAAAAAGAGCCGGAAATCCCATCACTACAGCTCACCTCTCTCTATCCGCCTGCACTTTCAAACGTACTTGCGAAAGGCTACAGGAATATCTAGACCAATCAGAGAGGTCCCACCCCTGACTATCCCTGATTGGTTTAGACCACGACAGAGGCATAATGTGTGTCTGTTGTTGACCACAGAGACTTTCAGAGTTGCGGAGTCTTTTTTTTTCCACTCGAACAGTTGGTCACCAGTGCGACCTAAGATTTTTTTTAGTCGCACCATTGAAATTGGTCGCACTCTAGAGTTTGAATCCATCTCCAGTGCTCTTGGCCTTGCTTCTATTCCATCTACTATTTTGCACACAATGCATCTACCTTCTTCATTATATCCTCCAGCTCTCTCCCTTTACCAGCCATAGTTGTAACCAGCCTACATTTAATGTTGCCTCTACACTCCTGCTTTTTTCTTCTATCTTGCTGCCTCCTAACACACCTTCCCTCTATCCTCATCCTCCAGCTTCCACCAGACTGATCTAGTATGGGGATTTAACTTGCTTTAACCTTCATATCTGCTGAGTCTCCTTGTTAAACTGTGTTTAATCAGTTATTAAGAAGTAAAATAAAATGATAAATTTTCTGATAATACTTTTTACCACATTTTGTGCCGTTTGACTAGTTGTATCGACTGTGCTGGAGCCTGAGGAACTGTACAGAGGAGAGGGTCGATCTTGAGATGGATGATTGGACTGATAACCAAGATTCCAACAGTGTGGACTCAGACGGTAATGAGCTGACATACGCAGCAGAGTAAAATATAGCACAGTAAATATGCATCCATATGTAACCCGTTCATGTGTTACGCCTGTTGTTGTTGCATTGTGTTCTGGCATGAAAGTAAGAGGCACAAGACAGCACTGGGTCTTTGGCTCTTTACTGCACATCTGTAACACAGAAATAAGTGTCTGATCTGTGTGTGTCACGCACCTGCCAGTACACCTCTCCTCCGGCCAGGCTGAAAGGAGCTGTGCCTGCAGCTTTATTAATGCTACAATAATATAATAAATCAAATACAACAAATTGTTTTAAAACAGTAACTTAAGCTCTCAAAAACAAAAAGCACAAAATAAATAATATGTTACTGAAAAATCATCAAAAGAACTTATAAGAACAATAAACAAAATAATTCAAAAACAAATAAACAGTCAGACAAATACAATTTAATAACCAGGACCCAATATTCTAGTGCTTATAGTTCAAACATTATACTTCAGTACAATCATATTAACAACCGCCATCCAACAGGCAATACAACACTGTACCATAAAAACACTGAATGAAAGACCGCATCTCCAAAACAAGAGAACATCTCCATACCTGCAACACAGAAATAAGGGTCTGATCAAGGTTCAAGGTTCTTTATTTGTCACATGCATAGTTATACAAGTATAACACACAGTGAAATGTAGCCTGACACGCTCCTCGACATGTGCAAAAAAATTGGGGGGATCTGTGTGTGTCACACACCTGCCAGTACACCTCTCCTGACGAAGGAGAAAAGAGTGCACACTGTTAAAAAAAAAAACTGCAGCGAATACGCCCACAAGCCGCTAGCGATCAGACTAACTTATCCCAAATGAGTCTCTTAATGACAAACAAAAACGCGGCGGTTCGGCTGTATTCAAATTGCAGCTTGGGGTCTGAGCAAACTTTAATTAGCTGAGAGCAACGTGGCAGTGACTTACCTCCGGCCATGCTGAAAGGAGCTGAGACCGGGGCACAAATGCACGCGCCTACGTCACCACGCAGCGCACACACACGAACGCACACAGACTCAGATCACACAGGTAGGAGATTGAGATGCAAAATGAAATATTTAATTGAAAAAAGGGGTGTTTTGGGTGAAACTGACAAGTATTTGAATGTGTGTGTGAATGAGTGGATGACTGGATATGTAAAGCGCTTTGGGGTTCTTAGGGACTAGTAAAGCGCTATATAAATACAGGCCATTTACCATTTACCATATTTAACACATGTTATGCATACATATAAACAAATACATGCAAACTTTCGTTTGTCTTGTTTCTTCTTTTGCAGATGATGAGCCTGGCTTCTTGAAGAAAGCGGTGATGTGCTTCTGCGGCCTGGAAACCAAAAAAGTCCCCAAGCTGACTAAAGAAGAGGAGGAAGAGCTGCAAAGGAAGCTGACAGACACCTCAGAGGTGCCTCTGTGGAGGAACGTAGTCAATGTCAACGCCGTCATCCTTCTGTGTGTGGCTGTGTTCTGTCATGCCTATTTTGGCTAAAAGTCAGCTGATTTCAACTGCTCACAGAGTCTAATTTATACAAATTTAACAGACTGCTCAGTAGGCCTCAGCCCTAAAACCCTGTTTAAACCTTATGTTTAGAGCACTGTGCTTTTCTTTATTGCTTCCTGGTATTTAAAAGTTTAAGTGAACCAGTAGACTGTAATATATTAATACATATTAGACTTAAAAAATGTTGAAGTGCATAAATATTTACACATTTGTATGCTATTTGTCATTCTAAAATGTCTGAAGATCATTTGGGAGAAGTATGAATTTTCTTCTTTATCTTAATGGTAAATTTGAAATATTTTGTGAATGAAGCTGCAGGTTAGCCTTCACTTGTAAAGAACAATCCAGCACTGTGATCTGTGATCATCTTTGGGCTCTTGTTTGTGTATTCTGAACCATTATTACATTTAACTTTCATTGCAGTGGTCACCAGGACATAAAAACCTTGCAATGGCCTGTATTTTGTATAGCACCTTACTAGTCCCGAAGGACCCCAAAGCCCTTTATACATCCAGTCATCCACACATTCACACACTGGTGATGGCAGCTACATTGTAGCCACAGCCACCCTGGGGCGCACTGACAGAGGCGAGGCTGCCGGACACTGCCGCCACCGGGCCCTCTGACCACCACCAGTAGGCAACGGGTGAAGTGTCTTGCCCAAGGACACAACAACCGAGACTGTCGGAGCCGGGGTTCGAACCAGCAACTTTCCGATTACAAGACGAACTCCCAACTCATGAGCCACGATCACCACGTATATAAAATCACTATTCACATCAGACAAAAACACTCCAAAAGTTTATCCTAGAATAACGTATCATAACGTTTCTTCTACCTCCATCTTTTCCGTTGTAGAACTCGCTCATAGAGTAACACTCTAATGCCATATCTTTTTCTTATATCTTCTCTGGCCTTCAGGCAATATAAAAAAGACAATATAAAAGCAATAAAACCTTAACTGACCAGATAGTAACTACAATAATAATTTTATTATGCTGATGCCATAAAAAAGGTCGCTGAGTGTGGTGAATCATACGATCATGGAATGCAGGGCGTTGCTTTTTGGGAACCACACCTACACCACACCTGTGTCTTCACAACCAAATAATTACTGCAAGCTTTGAGCATTACACGTGAGAACAGAGCCTTGAACACTATCATGTGGTATGTTTATCAGGTGTCAAGCAAAGTAACTGGAAGCAAAGCATAAGGAAAGAAACTTTAACACAACCTGTTCTTCACCTGTCAGAGCTCAGTGACATCTGGCTCATAAAGCTGTTACTGTAGGGACACCTAGTGGCAGCTGATAGTACTTGCGTCTTTAGTCACCTCATAATATTGTTTGCTTGTGCTGCATCTATTTATTCCCGCTCTGTCCACTCTGATACTGTAATATTGTGAATTTCCCAACTGCTGGAACAACAAAGACTGTCTTATCCAAATGATATTAACATGCAAAGGTTCACAACATCAACTGTATCTGTCCATTGACTTACATACATACATAAAAATCATACATATCGCCCTCTGATGTGTTTCCTTTGTTGTTTTGGTGCTGTTTGGTTTGGCTGAATATCACAGGTAACATTTTTTATTCTGACATTGGTTCTCGTGTATTTTTCAGTCTGTTACAGACCTCCTCAAACAGCAGTGAGACTAATAAATAACCTAGAAAGGGGAAATAAAACATCTTTTATCAATATTATTTCCTGTGCGTATTAGTTGTCATAGACTTGCAGTAAGTGAGAAAAAAATATTTCCTTATTTCCTTGACATGAGTGAGACAAGTTATCAGTGGCAGTGTTTGACG
The DNA here is from genome assembly GCF_057381915.1 of Diplotaxodon limnothrissa. Lineage (NCBI taxonomy): Eukaryota > Metazoa > Chordata > Actinopteri > Cichliformes > Cichlidae > Diplotaxodon > Diplotaxodon limnothrissa. The sequence goes on along the minus strand of NC_140602.1, from coordinate 44,837,820 downwards.
GCTATTCTTGTTTTACTTATCAACAAAGCTGTCACAATCAGTTTATCAGTGACACAGCAAATGGTTATAGTTTAACAGAGCTGTCATGTACACACTTGCAGCAACCTAAACTGGATTATACTTTATTAAATTTGAGCTATAACCCACTGCGATACAAATACTACCTGTTAGGTTTTTGTATCTCAAGTATCTTCACTTGAGGTATTTCCTTGTAGGTTTATAATTAACAATATTATTTGCTAAACAGTTACATATTTTAACACATTCATTTTTAAACCAACATTTGTGAAACCGTAAGATTTACATGCCAATCTGTACATGCATCCACTTTCAACTAGTATGTGCTTTAACGATTTAGATGATTAAATCATGATCAATGATTAAATCCACTCTTTATTACCCTCCTTTACATCTATGCCTCCTTCTTTGACACACTATCTCTCCAACACACACACACACACACACACACACACACACACACACCAAAGGTTATAAAGGTAATCGCTTTGTGTAAATGCTTCAGACAAACACGGGCAGCTCGAGCAACACTGCCGTTGTCCATCACAGCCAAAATGTCACAAGATTATTCGTATCATGGATTTTCCTACATAAACAGAAATGCAGAAAACAACACAATCAACACGGTGGCCCTTAGAAATGCGGCAGATATCTCCGTTATTGTGGTCTACTTTCTGGTTGTCCTGGGGGTCGGAGTATTGGTAAGTTTTACAATCCTTCACCTGATCATTCTTTAAATCCCCTGTCTCTGCAGCTCCCTGACATTTTTATAGCTTTAAGTTGTTTTGAGTTATTACATTTTCTGTTAATAGTAATAATGAATTACATTGCCAAAGAAAAAAATAGCATTTCTTTTTATGTTAATTTGAGAGGCAACTTACTAAATAACAAAGGTGTCATTCTTTACTAATAATCATTTTGCACAATTGACACAGTCATTTTTCTCAGCAACCTGGTACACAATAGCTTTCCACAGCAGATCGCAGACACATATTTCGCATTTCATAATGTTTATCTATCTTTTACTGTGATATCTTTAAGTTGTGTGAAATCACCCACAATTTTAAACATAAGAATTATACCATACGAACAAAATTACTGAGCCACGTAGCCATCACACCTACAAGAGCTGGCAGGCCATTGAAATACATCCTATGAAGCGCCCAGTTTACTCTGATGTTAGTGCCACAGGAGGGTTATTCATCAGGACTCAAACTGTAACCCAAACTCTGTAACTTTACATCGTCGGCTATTTTGTTGCTGAGTTGTTGGTAAATGTAATATCTAGGAGGGAAGACACTTAAGGGACTAGTTGCAACAGTGGTATTCTATTAGACTGGAGTTCTATTATTTTTAAATGACTCATTCTTCCACTAATATTTTTAAAGCACAGTGGCTAGGTGCTTGATTTCATACACCTGTGGCAATGGAACTGAAAACTTAAGCGGTGTGGCCAGATACTTTTGTCCATATATTGTATGTGATGCTTATGAACAGATTATCAGAGTAGTGTGTTGCTATTTTGCACAGATTTAATCATTTTCAAAAATTGTTCTATTACAGGCTATGATCCGCACCAACCGATCCACTGTAGGTGGCTTCTTCCTTGCAGGGAGGAGTATGGTTTGGTGGCCGGTGAGTATCTTTCCTTGGAAGACTCCTTTACTTTATAATCCATGCAAAGTAATTAGTTCTTATTGCTTTGTTCAAATAGATGGAATGTAATGTGATTAAGGGTGTCATAATAGAAGAATTTTATGAATTGTCATATTTTTATTAGAGCAATCAAGTGTGTAAAACCATTTAGTACTTATTTAGTATGCTGAGTATATGACCTTTCAAAAAACCCATAATGGATTCTAATTGAATTTTAAAAGGAGCTACTGACAGATTTAACTGTGCTCTCCACAGATCGGAGCATCGCTGTTTGCCAGCAATATTGGCAGTGGCCACTTTGTAGGAATCGCTGGTACTGGCGCAGCTGCAGGAATAGCCATTGGTGGATTTGAATGGAATGTGAGTAACTGTTCTTGAGTCAGTTATACCACTTCTCATGTAGTTCTTGTCCCTGATACTCTATCAGTTATCTTTGTCATGTCAACTGATAGATTGTTACGAGAGCTCCGGCCTGAAGAGGATGAAATGAAACAGGATATCTGATTATTTCTTCTATGTTCGTGTTTTTCAGGCTCTTGTTGTGGTTGTCATTCTGGGATGGCTCTTTGTGCCCATCTACATTAAAGCTGGGGTAAACAGAATACTACTGCTACACACTGGCCTGAAAGCTCCTTATATGTATTAATTCTCCTATCCAAATGTGCATTCATAACCACCGTGTTTATCTACAGTGTGAGTAATGAGTAAAATCTCATCTGTTGTCGATGTATTTAGATCGTCACCATGCCTGAGTACTTGAAGAAGAGGTTTGGAGGACAGCGCATTCGCATTTATCTCTCTGTTCTCTCCCTCTTCTTGTATGTCTTCACCAAAATCTCAGTGAGTCCCTCCAAGAGATGCAGAACACACTGTTCCATTTGTGGATGATCGTGAATAAAATCCTGCATTTTTTACCCTTCCCCATATAGGCAGACATGTTCTCGGGTGCAATTTTCATCCAGCAGGCACTTGGGTTGAACATCTACCTCGCTGTTATTGCACTTCTAGCGATTACGGCACTGTACACTGTCACAGGTTTGTACGCGGAAGAAATACACTTCCTTTTCTACGGAACTTATAGATTGACATTTTCCTCAGAAACTACCCAAGAAGTGTTATCTACAAAAATTATATTATGACCGGGGTAAAGTCTTCCCAAGCCCATATGTGGTGATGTAGACACACACCACATACACACAATCTCTTTCGTTCCTCATTGCTGGTTTATCTTTGCTGAGTTGCTGTGGTTAATTGCCCATGGACTATGATAAGCCTGAATTGGCCTTCTGTTGCTGTTTTGTAACAACACATCCACAATTACAAGTCTTACAGAATGAGTAGTTACATAATGACATGATGAGTTGATTTTTGTTCTTTCAAACAAGTGTAGTCTGTTAGTTGTGATAAGATGTCAAGATTTTAGGTGAAAATGTTTACAGATTGATAACATTGACATAACATTGATAATCCTATTTTATCTCAGGTGGACTGGCAGCAGTGATCTACACAGACACTTTACAGACCATCATCATGGTTATTGGATCATTCATTCTCATGGGCTTTGGTAATATGACACTTATCATATATCACATATCTGTTTGAAAGGTTTAAAAAGTCTAATTTCCATATGATTTTCCTCAGCTTTCCATGAGGTGGGAGGCTATGTAAACTTTGAGAAACTCTACATGCAAGCTATCCCCTCAATCACGGGTAACATCAGTGCAAACTGCTATGAGCCCCGGGCAGACTCCTTCCATATCTTCAGAAATGCAGTTACAGGAGACCTCCCATGGCCTGGTCTCGTGTTTGGACTCACCATTCAAGCTACCTGGTACTGGTGTACTGATCAGGTGAGCAAAGAAATGAGCACTGGGCAGCTCAACTGCAGTTTTCAGCAACCAGTCTGTAGTGAAAAACTGAGACACGTTCAACTGATTGCCTCGGTGTGTTCACTAGACTCAATTTCTATACGGAGAGATAATTTGGAAGAAATTTATGTTCAAGGTGTTGAAAATGCAGATGGAGTCTTGGATCGAGCTGGGCACGTCAATAGTTTTTAGCAATCATTCACAACAAATGGGTGGTCATAAACACTGACTCAGCCAACTGATTTACTCACATGCACATTCATGCCCGTTCATACAGATTTAAAAAAAAAAACAATATTCAAAAAACAGTCTGCAGTGAGAGGATAACCATGCTTTTAGTTTAGACGCTGGATCTCAGCGAGAGCCTGACACCAATTCATGTGACATAGAGCACACGCGAACAAAACACTATGGTATATCTATTTTCCGTTACAGAAGAAGATGATTTGCTTCTTTGGTTTACTCAGCAAACATTTTGAGTTCAACCACAAAGACTGAAAGTGGTTTGAAATCCATGACAACCACTTACCCACCCAGTCTATCATTCAGCCAAGTCCCCCTTATGCTCAGAATCAATTGGCCAGGCTGTTGATTTAAGCTTGATTTATAGTACTGTATTACTACAGCCTGACGTTCAGCTTCCTAGAAATGTTCATACATGTTGCACCAATGCAGACAAAAACAACTATGTAAACAGGGTATATCAATTAGCATAAGGATAATACATCTGCTAAACCAAAGAGACTGCAATTGTATCTAGTTTGTATCCTAACACGAACAACATATGTTGTGTTTTTAATTTTCATGGCTCTGACAATTCGTGTTTCAAGGTTAAGTAAAAGCCATGATCGTTCCAAATGTAGTTGTTTTTTGTTTTTTTTTTCACATCAGCTCATAAGTGCAAATGTAAAAATGTAGTGTCAGCCACTTGTATAGGCTTTGCGGTCAATTAATGCAGGGCTAGGAACAGGTGTACACACAGAAGAGACTGGCAACGTGGCAACCAGAGACTGTAACAAGTCAATGAAATTCAGTATTCTCAAGCAACAATGAGTAAACTAACCATTGGCAATGCAAGCAGGTCAGCTGAAGGCTTATCAGGGGGCTTTTAGGACAAGCTGATAATAATGCCACCTAGAAGTAATAAGCATCACTAACATCACTTTGAGACCGTATTTTTCTGATTTTGGAGATGTTGCACAAATGCAAGAACCACTACACTGCAATACCTGCAGCGACCCAAGTTAACTGTCTGTTGGGATCTCTGGATCTGTTTCCTGGTGTTTTGGACTTTTTGAATCAATACTGTATTGTGTTTTGAGAAAAGGGTTCTTAATTTATGTCTGGATTTAGTGATTATACTACTGTTGTTTTATACACAAGAGTGTTAGCCAGACAACAGGACCCTGGAATATATGCAAGCAAACTGCTTCCAAACAGGAAGCAACATGCATCAATAGAGAGCCAATGACTTCAAGAGAAAAAGAACAATACACTGGTGACCCAAAGTGGTTGGATCTTAAATTAAACTTTTAGCATCTTTAAGGTCAGCGCTCCAACAGCTTCAGCATTTATAAGGCTGATGAATTAAATTTCAAAAAGTAAAGAACATCACAGTGCACTCTGTGACATCCCTGCTGGCAATACAAATTAAACAAGTAAATAGCAATACATAACAAATGCTAGAGAAATTGATTTATGTTTCGTGTCTCTGAAAGGTGTATCCTGTGTGGATACAGATATATTAAACAAGCCCATAAAAGCCCATGTTTTCATGATAGTTGATGATTTCGAATTTATAAGCTTTTATTTAACACCATGCGCACAAAGCCTGCTCCAATGTGACTGGACAAGAGAACTCTAGAAAGCAGATAAAAGCTTCTAGTACCCAAAGTATTTTCCATGACCACATATTCTACATATTATTTTCTAAAAACGAGTCTTGTTGAAGCTTTTGCTCTTGAACGTTCATAGATGTTCCTCTACATGTATAAACTATACTTTATAATTTGGAAACATATCATATGATTTGTGAAATCTTAGTTTGAATGTAAAAGACATTACTATTCTACAAGTATAATATTTTGCATCGAATCTCAATGAACTAGAAATAACAACTACCACCAAGTTTAAAAGTACAGTAAATGTGGGTAAAATTGTGATACCTGAGTAAATGTATTTAGTTGCTTATGACCACTGAATTGTACTCCCATTGTTTCCTAATTGTAGGTGATTGTGCAGCGCTGCCTCTCTGCCAAGAGTCTCTCTCACGTTAAAGCAGGTTGTATCCTATGTGGTTACCTGAAGCTGCTGCCCATGTTCCTCATGGTTTTCCCCGGGATGATTAGCAGGATCCTGTACACAGGTGAGTGTGGTTACATGTGTGTGACATGGGTGGCTGTAGCTCAGGTGGCAGAGCAGGTCAGCCGCTAATCAGAAGGTCGGTGGTTCGATCCCAGGCTGCATCCTGGCTGCATGCCAAATATCCTTGGGCAAGATACTAACCCCGTGTTTGCCTACTGGTGGTGGTCAGAGGGCCCGGTGGCGCCAGTGTCCGGCAGCCTCGCCTCTGTCAGTGCGCCCCAGGGCAGCTGTGGCTACAATGTAGCTTGCTATCGCCAGTGTATGAATGTGTGTGTGAATGGGTGGATGACTGAATGTAGTGTAAAGCGCTTTGGGGTCCTATGGACTAGAAAAGCGCTATACAAATGCAGGCCATTTACATGCAACTTATGTAGCAAGCTTATTGGTTAACATTATATTTGTAGTTCATGCACAAAATTATTCAGTGCTGACCTCACGCACTGTGGATTTTCTTGCCTTTAATCTAGATGTGGTAGCATGTGTGGATCCAACCGAATGTGAAAAATACTGTGGGACCAAGGTGGGCTGCAGCAATATCGCTTATCCGAAACTGGTCGTCGAACTCATGCCTGATGGTTGGTGACCTTTGTCTTATGAGCTGTTAATAATAACTACAGGCTTCTTTGCTTATCTTTCCTTTTCTTGATCTGTTACTCTATTTCAGGCTTGCGAGGTCTTATGCTGTCTGTGATGCTGGCCTCTTTGATGAGCTCCCTTACCTCTATCTTCAACAGTGCCAGCACTCTCTTCACCATGGACATCTACACTAAAATCCGTCGCTCTGCTAGTGAGAAGGAACTCATGATTGCTGGCAGGTAAAACACATTTTCGTCGCTGTGTCTGATACAATCATCGTCTAAATTGTTGAATACTGACTGGATTTGTTTCAAATGTCTAGAGTTTTTATCTTGGTCCTGATTGGTGTGAGCATAGCATGGATTCCTGTGGTGCAGGCAGCCCAAAGTGGTCAGCTCTTCGACTACATCCAGTCCATCACCAGCTTCCTAACTCCACCTGTCGCAGCTGTTTTCTTGCTTGCCATCTTCTGCAAACGTGTCAATGAGACTGTGAGTTGCCTCCTTTGATTCAATGTTCTTTTTTTTTTCTTTTCTAAATCAGATTTCCAGTGTGGTTTTGTGCACTGACATTATTTTTCCCATACCTCTGAGATTTATTGAAAAATGACATTTGTTTCCATTCTTGCTGTGGGTTAAATGAGATGATTGGTACAAGTCTCATGTCTGTACAGGAAATTAGCTGGAGCCAAGAGCTGGTTAGCTTATGTTAGCTTAGTATATGGACTGGAAATAAAGGAAAGCCTTTAGAGTGCTTTTTGTCAGAGCCGCTCTACACACAAGCCAGTTATCCCTGTGTATCATTTCGGAAATTTCCTGCTTAAAAACCTGAAAGTCAGAAAGCTTGTGAGGCCAAACTTTGATGCTCATTCACAACTAAATTACTGAGTTCTGAGGTCATCCAATTGTCACTTCTGGTGTGTGGAGACCTTAAGAATACCAGCATTTTGGGGGAGAATCAGTTTTAGGTCAGTAATTTTCTGCCTGGTCCTACTTTAGTCCAAAAGTGTTGCAAATGCTAGTAGGAGCATGTCATGGTGATAGCTTCCTAATTTTTGTGCAGCAAAGAGTGGTGTTGACGTGATCAAATGTACAGCAAGAAGGATCCATCAAAAATTATTCCCTTAAATACAATATTGTGGTAATATCACTCACTTTACTTGATTTAGACTGACCTTTGTCCTGTTTCTTTCTTTCTCCAGGGGGCCTTTTTTGGACTGGTAATTGGACTGGTTATTGGCTTGATTAGGATGATTGCTGAGTTTGTTTATGGGACAGGTAGCTGTGCTTCCCCCAGTAACTGTCCCACTATCATATGTGGCGTTCACTACCTTTACTTTGGGATCCTCCTGTTTGTCATCTCCTGCGTCATCATTCTGACAGTGTCTCTCGTGACCAAACCCATCGATGACAAACATGTAAGTGATAAATTATTATTATTATTATTATGTAAATTAGGGGAGAGCATTTACTCCAACATAACTGTCAAGTTTTTGATGATTGTCGCCAAAGCTCACCTGCCCACAGCACTTTAGGCAGCCATAGATCAGCCAATAAGCAGTCACTTGGTTTGCAGTGACACATTTTGGTTTGCTTCGAGTTCACTATTATTATAGTGAGAATAAATCTGTGAGAATAAAAATTAAACCCTCATATTCTTACACATACACACCTCATCGCTACTAAAAACACCAGTAAAAACAGTAACTATTCTTAATGTGCTGTAACAAACACCAAGAAGCTTGTATAAGAGCAAGAAGGCTAATTGTCTAATTCTAGGCACTCACATGTCACAAGAAATGTTTTACAGAACATTTGTGTTCTGTAAATCTTTCGTGTCAGTGCGTTTACTCACTCAAAACGATTACAGAACTTTGCATTAACCCCTTAAAGGGAGCAGCTGAAAGAAGAAGACACAATATTAAATTGAGAACCCCAATGATCAGATGAGTGAGGACTTGGCAATGATGTGGAGGAAGAACTCCCAGCAGAACCAAGATCAGGGAGTGGCAGTCAGCAGCTCAGGGATAAGAGGACAGAAAGGCATAAAAGAAGAATGTACAACCAGGATAAAATACAAACTACAAGAAAGAGCAGACAAAGGTTAATGCCATACAACAGCAACATAACAACAACTGAGGAGTAAAAAGAGGAGTGCAGCTAATAACCACAGGCAGCTAGCTATTTAAACGGCAGCATCTACACATGAAAAACTGCTTAAGTCTTTACTGGTGGCCTTCACATCTCCTCAAGCTGCCACGCCTAACTGCAGAGGACAAAAGTATTGTTGTTGACATCACTTAGGCATTACGCAAAAATTGTATGTTTGGCTGATGGTAAAAAGATATGTGCAAATTCCCATTTTGTATCTTATTATATTAATATTTAGTGACTATATTATTACTTCAATGCAAACAAACTAAACATGTGATCTATGCAGCATCTTTGATGTTTCTACAGCGCAAAAACTTACTGCAGTCTGAATAGTAATTTCGTAATAACAAAGTGAGTCATCACCAGTCTCTACAACCACATAGCCATCTAGTCAAGTCTTTGCATGAACCAACATTTAGTAAGCTATTAAGAAGCACCCCAAAATAAAATGACAAATAATCTATTTCTCACCACATGCTTTGTCATTTGACTAGCTGTACCGACTGTGCTGGAGCCTGAGAAACCGCACGGAGGAGAGGGTTGACCTTGAGATGGATGATTGGGCTGATAACCAAGATTCCAGCAGTGAGGACTCAGACGGTAAGGAGCTCACGTACCCAGCATACATACAGAGTAAATATGCATTCATGCACAGATACATGCAAACTTTCATTTTTCTTGTTTCTTCTTTTGCAGATGATGAGCCTGGCTTCTGTAAGAAGGCGGTGATGTGCTTCTGTGGCCTGGAAACCAAGAAAGCCCCCAAGCTGACTAAAGAAGAAGAGGAAGAGCTGCAAAGGAAGCTGACAGACACCTCAGAGGTGCCTCTGTGGAGGAACGTGGTCAATGCCAACGCCATCATCCTTCTGTGTGTGTGCGTGTTCTGTCATGGCTATTTTGGCTAAGAGTCAGCTGATTTCAAGTGCTCTCTGACTCTCTAATTTATACAAATATAACACACCACTCAGTAGCCCTCAACACTCTAAAACACAACCATGCACTTGCAACTATATTACAATGTTTAGCCTTTGATGTAAAATATATTTTTGTAAAGCACTGTGCTTTTCATGAACTTGTCCTGGTAGATCGCACTGTAATATATGAACACATATTGCACTTACTGTAAAACATGTTAAAGTTGTGTATATTCATATTTGCATGCTACCCATTGTCCCTATGAGTTTTCTTTGTCGTCTTAACAGAAACATTCAAACAGCTCACGACAGGAGCTGCAGGTGTGCATCCACCTGTAGAGACCACTCTCACGCAGTAAGCGTTATGTAAATGTGTGGTTTTATTTGCAACACATATTAACCACAACACGATAAAATGAGCTGCAGCACATGCTTGTAATCTATTTAATTAATGATTAATCTGTTCAAAGCCAATCTCCAACTAAAGGAATTGTAAAAACGTCATGAGTGTCTTTTGTACTTTCGAGTTTACACATGAGTGGGGAGAAGGGGAATAGAGCATGTCTGTTTTAAAATTCAGGATTCTGTCTTTTGTCAGTGAAGAAGGGAGACAAAATAATATGCAATACACCAGCAAGTGATCTGTTATATAAAACCAACAAAGCACAGCATGGGAGACACTTTAAAATTCCTCGAATTACAGTGTGTGCTACCTCATTCCACTTAAGCTCTGTTTCCTGATTATGTGTGCTCAAAGTCCATTAGTGCTGTCACTTCTTAAATCCACACACCTTACTCTGTGTTGTTTTAGGTGTTAATGAATAAAAGCATCTCAGGGATGAAGTGCTGAGAATCACTCAATAGTCATGGCTGACTAACTCTACTGCCCTCTAATGGTTTATTCTTGTTTCTGTTAAACTAAATGTAAAATATTTGTTTTCTGATTGATTGTCATTTGGTTAAATTTTTCTTCTCTAACTGAGGATGAATTTCATTCGTATTGCTCGGTAAACAAATGTTAAATTTCAAACAAACATGTAGTACTATTTTTGAATTTACTAGGAGGCCTGTGAGTCATTCCCATTAACTCTATCTTATCAGTAACTCTGTGGTTAATGTGCACTGATTGCAGATCACCAGCATATGAACAGTTGAATCATTTATGATTGCTTGGACCTTCAGGCTCTGTTCCCTTAACTTTTATATCTTTTACCTCCAGCTTACTCTTCACCAGGTGTATATTACTTTATAGCTCCCTGCAACTAATCTCTGGCAGATCCAAACGGTAACTAAGCCTAAAAAAACCTAAAACAAACCAACAACCTGAGACAAAATATATGCTTATCTCACTCCCCCTGGGCAGAAGAGGTTTTTTCCCTTCTTTTTTTTTTCATTTTATTGCTAGTGTGCAAACACTGTCTGTAGATCAGCCTGTCTGTGACGAGGAACTGGAAGTGTTTGACATTATTTCGAAGCTGCAAACAAAAGATTGAGTGTATTGTGATATGCAGCATTGTATGACACTGTGCCTCTGTTTAAGGAAAAGAAGAAATGAAAATGAAATAAATTATCTTCAGTGTGTTCAGCCTAATGTCCATTTAAAATAAGGGGAAAGGGCTTGTGATAACAAATGCTTAATAGCACTGTGAGCCCTTGAGGACTGAATGTGCAGCACAAGACTTACACAAGTTGTGTGATTAAGAATGCAGTGAGTTTGATGAGACGTGAGCCTAAAGGTCCCTCACCGTGCCACCTTTATGCAATAAAAGGCACTGGTTATGACTCTCTATAAATCAGTTCCTAACTGATACTGAGGACGACAAAATGTCTCCCAATAAGCTTCACAAAGCTACTAAATGATTACGTCTGGTTATGGAATCTTTACAGATTTATAACAGGAAGCTATATCTGTGACCAACACTCAAATGATACTGAGTGAAAATGGCACATATTTGTTGTTCTGTAAAGATCCCAATCAGCGTTTGACACAGGAGGAAGAACGCAGGAGAAGACAAAGGTGGCTTAGACACAGGCGCCATCTAGTGGCAGAAGATTGGGGTTGGGGTTTAACATGACATGTGATATTACACGTCCAGTTTAATTGTGTAATTGGTGTGGCACTGGCTGTATTCGCACCCAGCACTCATTTGACTGTAAACTGACACCAGTGGAAGTGCTTTCTAATGAGTTTGATGTGTGTGCTGGATGATATCCTACTTTCTAAACAAAACTACAAAATCATCAGGAGAAACAATTTTCATCTTTCATGCTTATATAAAATTATTTCAGTTCTGTGTTCCCAAACAAATCAGAGCTGTTGTACCAGGAACGACATCATTTCACGCCCACCTCTTCTTATGCATTTGAAAAACAAGTATTATTAAATTTAACTGTGAATTTCAATGGTCAAAACCTGCATGTACAGAACCAACAATCAAGTCAGTTTAAAAATGCTTCAAAGGTTTTTCTTTCTCCTTTCTTCAAAAGGAGTTATTACTTCTTTCCTGTCACAAACAAATTAGTTTCATCTGACACAATGAAATTAAAGAGGGAGGAGAATTTTAACATCAATACAAATACACATGATGGACAGATGATGGACCTATGCATTATATGTTCCTAAAGTTATGTTTTTTTCATAGTGTGAAACATATAAAAGTTATACTGACTTTGTGTTATTAAAGGGTTACTTAAAAATATCAGGCAGTTTATTCCTGGCTACACTGGATGGTGTGCAGTGCTGTTTATAGCTGCTATATTGGACAGATGTAGATGAGCTGTGGTGTTCATGGTCTGTGTGAGGCTACGTTAAGTTTAGCAGACATAATTTTATTAAGGTGATGATACTGATTAAATTCATCCACTGAATATCAACTTCATACAAGCTTTATATAGGCACCACTCAGTACAGAAACTGTACTTGCACCCACAATGCAAATTATTGTGACTTATTTCTAAATAATTCTGTTCCCCATGTTGCCCCCTACCTGCCAAATCCCACTTTAACTTTAGTAATTGATTTTACTCATTTTTCTCTGTGGGTGCTAAGGCTAAGTCACTCTTTTACAATGCAGGTAACAGCAAATACAGCTAGATTTCTTTTACGCCCTTTGCTTTTCTCTGCTTTCTCTGGGATGAAATAAAGTTTATATTCCTTCCAATTAATATTGTTTTAAACCTGATATTAGTATGATACTCTTAAAAAAACGCTTTGTTTTTTATGGGCCACCTCTGATTATACATAACACCAGCAGGTACTTGGCAGCCACCTGGCAACAGCAAAAATTACCTGTTTTCTCCTTTTTGCACCTCCGACACCTTATGAAAGCATCCTGTCACTTTAATTTCAAGACAGCAACACTTCATCTATAACCAGAAAAGCCGAATTACAGGCCCTGTGTTACTTAACCTCATCATGTTGCATAGCAACCACCTAGCCATGGTCTCAAATGACCTACTTTTTTGTATTTGTGCACCTATGCCTTATAACAATCATCATTTCAGCTCATAAACAAACCAAACATTACTGTAGCATGGGCATGCACCAGTAAATAAAAATAACCGAGGTGCTAATTAATTGATAAGATATAATTACTTAGTAGCTATTAAAATAAATTACCTCTCATTGGTGCTGGTAACAGCGTGTATTGCGCAATATTTTTTGACACGTGTGTAATGGGAAATCAGACATTTCATCAAGCAGCCAGCTTACCTTCAGCTTCAGATATTAATGAGCAGATAGTTTAACTTTAGCCTTGAGCGCTCTCCAGACATCCTGTCTAGCCCTCAGCAGAAAGCCACAGATTTCACATGCACTCCCTCCAGCTCCGTATAAAGCCAGGTGATTCATGGCCTCTAAGGTAAGGTAAGGTACGGGGAGTGGGCCTCCTTTTTTTTCCCTACAGCATGCTGCCTTCAGGGAGACAATGCTACATGAAAAATTCTGCTGAAAATATCTTCGAGTTAGTCACTGAACTGTTTCGATTCACATTTGGGTCAGATTTATGCAGCAGCATTGATTTACTGTAGTCAGCAGTTGAAGAGTTATTTTATTCTGCAGTTGTACTGCAGTTTTTAGACTTTTAAAATCCAGCTATTAAATGTGACTGTCTTTGTGAATGGTGTAGTCCTGTATCTATAGCAGGCACCATGAATGTTGGACATTCTGCATGATTTCAAACATGAATCGTTACCTGAGGCAAATGCTAAAAAATATGCTAAGAGGGAGCTAATTGGTATGCAGAGTTGTCAAATATATTATGCATTTGATTCCCACATTATGTAAGCAAACCCCTATTGCTTTAATAGAAAATTCACATGCTGTCTTTTCCTACTTTGATCTGAGGATTATCTATTGGTCAGCATGAAAGCTTGAGCAGATAGAAACTTATTATGCAACATCCCTGCTTATGTGGGTCCAGGGCTTAGGATAGTGCATTTAAGTTTTTGAGTGAATTTACAGAAAAGTCTGCAGTCTCAGATTTAGCTTTGAAAAAATCTAATTAAAAGTCTTAAAGAAGAATTAATACAAATAACATCACCCTGCTCCAGTTTGTGTTTATAGAGCCTGTAAACTGACGTGCAGTGACTGATTTGTTTTTCCAGAGTTTCCAGTCAGGTATGCAGTACATCAGTGGGTCAGTTTGTCTTTTGTTTTCTCATCTCGTGTATCAGCTGTACTCTGTAGATTACAGATCTGTTTATACCAGCTTCCTGTGCCCAGCTGGTGCACTGAACCATTCATTTCAGTCTGTGCATGTAAAGTATGATTCATAGCTTCTGGTGCTTTCATATCTGAAAAGGCCGCGTGTGCGCCTGTGTGTAAATATGCGTTTGTGTGCTTAGATGGGGGTATGAGAGTGGGGGTGGGAGTGTGGTTCTGCTCCTCATTGGCTGATTTTTTTTCTCTCTGACAACCAGAAAACGTGATGCTGGCTGCAGAGGCACTGCAGTGTGTGCTGCAGCGAGAGAGTGAACAAGAGGAAAAGAGAGGCCTGTGTGTGTGTGTGTGTGTGTGTGTGTGTGTGTGTGTGTGTGTGTGTGTGTGTCTGTCTGAGAGAGAGAGAGAGAGAGAGAGAGAGAGAGAGAGAGAGAGAGAGAGAAGGGGGCAGGCAGGCAAAATAAGCCACATGCATAAGGAGGGAGCCAGAAGCACAGAGAGAGAGTGTATATGTGTGAAAACACCGCGCATGTGTGACTGTGAGGTGCACTGACGGGAGCAGACGGAGGAGGAGAAAGAGCAGCGATGAACGGCAGTGGAGCCAAGAGGAGAGAGAACAGCAGGGGAGACGGAAGGGAGGAGAAGTGAGGTTTACCTGAAAACCAGAAGAAAGGAAGGAAGAAAGGAAGAAAGAAAGGGAAGGAGACATATGAGAGTCACAGCACAGAAGCTCATATCAGTGCACAGAATGAGCTGTATCATCTGAAGGAGGAAGAGGAAAAAAGGGATGGAGAAAAGGATACCGGAGGCAGACGTTCAGCCACAGCTCAGAGGAGAAGAAACAGGGTTAGTGGAGTGAAGGACGAAAGGCTCCAGAGAAACGAAACAAGGGATGTGGAGGTCGATGAAAGCAGCCCAGAGACGTGATGTATCCACCTAGCAGCAGCTTCCTCCATCTTACTTCCCCGTTGATGCCTCCCTTCGCTGCTGCTAGTCGCTGATGCTTCAAGAAGAAGACTGAGAGGAGAGAGAGCGTCCTCCCTCGAACAAAGAGACCACACGGTTTGGTTTTACCTTCACAGAACGAAAGATATCACAGCAAAAACAGAAAGACAGGAACGTGGCGCGAGACAGGACTGAAACAAGACAACTGCGTAGACAGGCAGGTGAGGCTCGGTGTATGCTTCATGGTGAAGACGCTCAGGTTTTTGCTCTGTGTTGCTCCTTGGATTATCTGTGTGACCTGTACATTTAGGCTCTGAGAGGTGTGGCTCGTGTATGTTGCGTTCATAGCAACATACACACTTTTTGTTTTTTGTCTTTGTGCTTGAATGAAATAGACAGGCTTTGCTTTATTTTTTTATTTATTTTTTTGCTTTGTTACATTAAGCTGGGATTTGTGTGAGTGTTGCATCATGGCCATCCGTTCTGCAGACACACACACCCACCTGGATGTATGAATGGAGACACACGTGCGCGTCTGCAGAATGGGACCTGCACCTGCCTGCGTATTTATCTGCACGGAGCACAAACAAACATTGTCTGGAAACTGTGAACAGAGCCTGAGCATGTGTGAGTTTGCGTGTTAACAGTATATTCAGGTTTTCCTGTCTCTGGTTTTGACATTTGACAGACCTCTGCGTGGATGGACAACAGGGGCAGGAGGAGGAAGGGTAGTGGTAGCAGGGATGGGGCAGGAACGCGCTGTTCTGTAGCTGTCAGCATCTCCGTATTGGCCATACATTGGCGCCGCAGTGAGAAAGCGGTACACCACCATGCTGTGATTGCATAACTGCTGCTCCCGAACGCACCCCTCCCACATGCAACCAGCACACTGAAGCGAGCTTATCTCACACAGTCCGAACATTTTGGCCAACGCACATTAGTCCCTCCGGAGCATCATCAGTGCCATCAGCCTTAAACATGTGCCGAGACAGCCTCTTTAAAGAGAAAAAAAATCAATTGCCTCAGTCAATCGAGCCACTGTTGTTGAAGAGCTCACCCCCCCCATAATTCTTGTATGAGGTCTGTGTGAGGCATGAGACATTCAGGTTGTTGCTTTTATTTTACTGCCTGTGTGCGGCTCTGCCATGTTGCTGTGGGAGCTACACAGATGAGAACAAAGAGCACTTGGCTGTAATAAATTGTGAGGGAAAATGGCCGATGTCTGCCATGAATGGCAGCGTGCTTAATTATTAAAAACAACACCTCGCCGCTCATGCACGGAGCACTCTGTGCCCATCTAAAAACACAAACATCAGACTGCATTCAGCCAGTCAGTCAGCTGACTGTAAACATGACAGATGGATGGTTACAAACATGTGCCTAAAAATCCAGCAAATAACAGTGAGATGTATTTAAATGCTGTCATTTAAATTTTATTAGCTTGACAGCACTTTATTGGATTATGAGTGAATGAGTGTCCAAAGCCAGGAAATTAGACATCTATATGTCGCATATAATGGGGTTAAAAATATTAAGAAAAACAGGAATGTAAACAGGAGAAAAGCTCTGTTGTCTTTATAAATTAGCAACCACAATTAACCACAGGAGTAACTCATACTTTCGAATCAGCAACTCCATAATTTGCAGAGAAAAGCTGCAGCCAGCAAACATACAGTAAATCTGGGGATTTGCCCTCAGTGCCCGCTAAGGTCACCACACGTTATGCAATCAAAATAGAGCATAATATTTCACACGGGTCCGACTGGAAAGTTTGTTTGTTTGGCTTTTTTTACCAGCCGGGGTACGAATGTAGATGCAAATTTCAACATAGCTGGCATACTTGACATACTACTGGTATGAGGTATCGGGGCATGATGACCCAATCCTCTGCTCTCTCCATCCGGACAGATATATGGGAGACAGAAACGGTGACGGGCAGATTTTCACTGAGAAAATGAGACAGACAGACATGGAGACTCGCGCATCGTCTCTATGACTCATTCAGAACATGGTGCCCTTCTCCTGCACTCCGATGTGCACAGGTGGAATCTATCCACTGTGATCAGGAGGACCAGAGCAGAGCGCTACGTAAATGTGTGTTAATAAATCCACCACTAAGTATACGAGACGTTTAAAAATCCTAATTTTAGCGGCAGTTATCAGCCGGTTATCTGGTTTGTTTGTGTGTCCAGGAATGTAAAGGGTGGTGCCCTGTACGTGATGGGGAGTATGCTGGTGAGAATGTGCTGTGTGTGTGTGTGTGTGTGTGTGTGTGTGTCAGAAATGTGAATGCAGCTCTGTGTGTCTTCTAATGGTATGAGGAATGTGCAGCTGAGGCAGCCTCCTCTAACATCTCTGTGGTCAGCTCTGCTTTTCCTCCTCGTGCTTGTGATGATGAGGTCAAATGCCTGCCATGATTTCATTAGTGTAATAATTCCTGTGCGGGAAGATCCAGCTATGTACACACACAAACACACACAAACAGTGTCAAAGCTGTGTAGGGCAGTTTGCACTGTTAATATGGTGTCTTGGTAGAAGATGAGCTCCTTACATAACCGCAGAGGGCTCCGTTGGTTAGGAGGAGGCTGCGCCAAGGCTGGCCCATCAGCAAGCAATCTGCATCCGTTATCAGCCCTTTTTGTAACACTGTCACCAAATTAGAGGGTAATTTTAGCTTCTTCTACTCCCCCAGGCTCAAAGGATCCTCATGCAGTCTAGATACTTTATCAAATTGACCCTTGCCATTGTCAGAGTTATTTTTACAAGCTCCGTCTAGACATGAAAGATCTTTTTTGATTAATAATCATTTGATCCAAATAGAAATTTCAGACTTTTAGATAATGATATTTTCTGTGTTATCTATATGAACATATGACAAAGTTTATTTGTGCTGCTGTGGTGCATAGTAATAGTTGTTGTTGTTGTTGTTGTTGTTTTCATCTTTTTAAGGCTCTACTACAGATTTTGTGTTTTAAGCTACATTTGGTGAAAACGTAGATAAGACTATAAGATTAGAGGGAAAAAACTTGTCTAAGTAAAATGCAGTCTAAAATGGACAAAACGAGATTTAAAGTAGACCTATTAAATTATTTACTTTCGCTCATACAGTATATATGCTACATTAGTGTCTATTCATGTCAAACATAGCTGAAGTTTTAAATAATAAGTACAAAGGATCCCTGTGAATGATGAGCTCAGGGCTCAGGCTGCTGTAAACTTTTGTTTCAGGTTGTTTTTCTGTTAGTGGCTCTGTATAATGTCAAAGAAAGGGCACATTCTAAATATGGTCATGTTAAGCACACTGCTTTCACTGTTAGCAAATCAGCTCCACCCACCTGCTGCTGGAGAGGGGCAGAGGGGCCACCAGTCAAAAGAAGGGCCTAAAGTGACAGTGGCATTAAAGTGAAGCCCAAATGGTTCATTTCGGCACCTTCTTTTTTGCTTTCTTTTGATAAATATATGTATATAATGCCTCCGCACAACAACACTCATTCCAAGGTGCTTTGTATTATAAGACGAAGACGCTGCAGTATTAGAGAAAGAGTCCCACTAACTTGGTGACAGTAGGGAGGAAAGACCTCTTTTTTAGCAGGAATGATATCTGATAGAAGCTAGCTCATGGAGGTACATCCTCTTTAACTGGGGTGGGTGGGTAAGAGCACAGAGAGAGACAGAGGATCAGTGGAAGAGTTCCATGAAAGCCTGGTATAATATAAAGAAGGATTATTTTACACTTTGAATCATGTAAAGCTACTGTCACAACATCCAAACATTAAAACATGAAGCTGGAAATTAACAAAGCATCAGAGACACGATCGAAGAATAAAGTATAGAAAGCAAAAAAGTTGGTCTTTGCACCTGACCTTAAATATACTGAATCCATGAAATAAGTTTGATATCTAGTAGAAAAATTGTACAAATATTTTGTCTTTAACAAAAGTTTTATGCCAATTATTAAACGAATTGTGAAATCGGTTAAACGTGTCCCACAGCATTAACATTGTCTAAAAGAAGGCGCAAATAAAAGTCTGTAAACTATATCATGTACATTCTTGTTGTTTATCTCTTTGAGAATTCCCACGTAAATATTTTTTGAAAGAATCAAGGATTTTAAATGAAAATGAGATGGCACTTTGTCTTAACTGCCAACACCACCGAGCCTTGTGAAATGTACAAATTTTATTAATGTTGATTGTGTGCGCAAGAGGATGAGAAAGGCTGTTTTTGGGAGGAGTGTTGTGGCATTGCAGTGTTGGATGATGGTGTAATTGTGAATGATGTTTCCCCACACCTATGCCTGTGTGCAAGTATGACAAGAGATTAATAGAGAGCAGATAAATGGGAGAAACAAAGCCTAAAATGGCTCGCTGCAGAGTAATGAGCTAAAGACTTCCGCCGTCTGCGTACATCTTCCTCATTCAGCGTGAATCTGCAGCAGGGGTTGGGGGCAGGAAACCACTGAGAAGTGAATAGATAAACAACCCAGAAATAGAAACCAGGACCTGTGCTGTGCTCTCTCTCTCTCTCTCTCTGTCTTTTTTTTTCCTCCTCGCCATGTAGGTCACCTCCTCTGCTCATTTTTTTCCCTCTCTCTCTAATGAATCATCACCGCTGACAGCCACGCGGAGAATGAAAGATGTGTCATCCTCCCTCTTCTGCTTTTCGACAGCTTTTGTTTTGGTCAAGCTAAAAAAAAATTCATCTGTGCATTTGTTCTTTCTCGCAAAAAACCCACACGCGGTATGACACAAGCTCCCCATTGCTTGATTTTAACCTGTTCCCACGCGTGTTGGAGTCGGACTGACGCAGCTCAGATGATGGCTGGGTGTTGACAGGAAGCAGGAGGAGTGACAAGAGTAGGCCTGAAACTTGTGGCACAATCACCTGCTCTAACCACACGGTGTAGCAAGCTATGACTTAAAATACATGTCAGTTACATTTACTGGGGGGGGGGGTGCACCCAGTTCCCAGCACCGTTTACTTTATGTAGAAGATATAGGTACACACTAGTGTTTTTGAAGGCTGCTACTATGTTGAGGCACTTCATGACTCAGTGCTTCTTCAATCCTTGCTGCAGTGTTACCAGAACATTAGTGCAGTCTACTACACTGAATGATAGAGGCTCAAAAGAATAAAGAAAGGCATACACTGAGTGGTAACTTTGTTAGGCTCATTCCAGGCCCTGTGTTTGTGATTCTTTCGCCATTGCACATTAGATATCAGCACGATCTTCAGACCTGGCAGCGTGCTGATTGTGTTTAGTCACAGGAAGGCATGCTCCCTGTGCTGTGCCCCAGAGCGTCTGGAAACATGATATTTATCTGTCTTTGTAGAGACTCACCTGAGCCAAATGTCAAGATGCAGAAGGAAGTAGGACCATTTTTTTACCCCTTAATGAACTGTTGTGATATCCTCTGTCATCAGAATGAAAAACAATCAGTATACAGATAGAGCGGAACAAATTCCGGTCGGTCACACGCACATATTTGGCACCATTTTAGAGAAAGCAACCGTGGATTTTTCGAGAACCAATGCTAAAACTATTTTCTTTTTCTTTTTCTTTCTGATCACAGGTGGATGGACAAAAGGAATCCGGTTATTGGACTGAGGCACCAAACTGTTACCACTCTTTCTGCTTAGCTGGGACGACTATCTGAAAGTCCAAATAAACCACCCTTCACTCCCACCTCCGAGGAATTCAGGAGCCTTGGAGATTTAAGGAGTCATTGCAACAGCTTTTTTTCCTTTTCTTTTTTTTTATGGCACCTTCCAATAAAAGGCCTCCTCGCTACTTCTTATCACTGAGCCAGTTCAATTCAACTTTATTTATATAGCGCCAAATCACAACAACAGTTGCCTCAAGGCGCTTACAAGGGTCACACAGGGTCAGCTGACCAACCTGGACCAAGAATTTATTCTTTCGTTCTCACACACTCAAGTTGATGTGTAACACATCCGCAGCCAAAAACAGGAAGCTAAGCAAGGCTGAGCAAGAAACATATCTAAAGCCTTAGCAGGGCACAGGATATCGTTTCAGACAATACCTCGTGGACCTTTCTGAACTGCCTGTAATCCAACCCTCCACTAAACCTGTACTGTATGTGTACATGTGAGAATCTGTGTGCATATGAGATTATTTATCAGTGTTTATCTCTGTGCTGAGCAGTTCTTGTGAGTGAATAGCCATCAGAGACAGCAGAGAACCATCAGCATAAGTGAGTTAAAACAGCAACAACAAAAAAAACTACCTTTAAGTAGTCAACACTGGTCCGATACTGTAAGCTGGACTGTTAAGTCATCTGTACATATTAGCTGTGACAGAATAAGAGCTACAGATTGTGGTGCTCTGGCAAAGCTCTCCTATCTGTCTCCACCTCATAAAGACTCAGGCTGACAACAGTGCCCACCAAGGGGAGGGTGTGGGGGATCTCTGAGGGAAACATGGAGGGAACCATCCGTCCCCATGTCCCCTCTAATGGCTGACTTCAAAAAAGGAGTCTAATCTTTTTTGCCGTCGCACAGAACCAGGCAGAGTTGTCTAGCGCTGATAAGAGCCATTGCTCCTCTCTTTCCCACCTCCAAAACCGTGCGAATGTCCTGCCTCAGGCGTCAGCCCGTGACCATCCCGATGGACACCGTCAAGATCATCCAGTCTGAGAAGTTTCCCAGAGAGTGTCCTGTGCCCGTCACCCAGCCACGCTATGCCCCGCCCCCCAGAGTGGCGTGGGACGGTGGAGGTGAGGGTGAGATCATCGTCAACCAGGCCTGCAGCGACCTAACTCTGGACATAGCAGGGTCTCCCAGGCCGATGGTGTCCCCCCCGGCCCCCGTGATGCGCAGGGAACAGAGCTTCCTGGCGCAGCGAAAAACCAGTGCCAATGAAATCTGCTACCACCAGTTCCACTACAAGATGGACGACGTCATAGTCAACCAGTACGTGCTACGTTCCTCTTCCACCTCCTCCTCTTCTTCCTCCTCCTCCTCGGGACCCGTAATGCCCTGCGAGCCCCTGGATTGCCCTACCTGTGGCCACACATACAACTTCGCCGGGAAGCGGCCGCGCATCCTCTCCTGCCTGCACTCAGTGTGCGAGGAATGCCTGCAGATCCTCTACGAGTCGTGTCCCAAGTACAAGTTCATCTCCTGCCCCACGTGTCGCCGCGAGACAGTGCTGTTCACTGACTATGGCCTGGCTGCTCTGGCCATCAACACCAGCATCCTGAGCCGCTTGCCCTCTGACCCCAACGGGCCCGTGCAGTGGGGCGGGGACGCCGACCGCAGCTGCTACCAGACTGTGCGTCAGTACTGCCAGTCAGCCTGCACCTGTCAGATTGCCAACCCCTTGTCTTCCTGTGGCATCATGTAGACAAGGACGGACACTGCAGGCATGACTTGACGCTGCTCTACCACCACCACCACCACCACTCCTCGTCTATAAGCTCTGCCTGTTCTGCCAATTCCCTCCTTCACTCACACATACAGTAAATAAAGCCCTCCATAGATGTTATCTATATATATTTAATAGCACAGATGGATGCTGTGTGGGACTAATGGATGCCGGTGGTTCAATAAATAGTAAATAAATGTATTTTATGTATGGACTGGAATCCTGTTCACCCTCTCTCGTTTGGTTGGACGTGTTTGTCTTTGTTGACATCTCTTTACATGGGAATGCCTGGGGAGGTCCATCTCCCCCAACCTAGGTGAATAAAGATTATCTAAATGAGAAAAAGTACCTCTGTGTGGCCTGCACTTGTTGGGTGGGAATCATAGGGTACTCACAATACTGACTTTTAAGTACAAAAAAAAGAATGCTAAACCAGTTTCTTACAGCATTCAGATGAAAACCCCAAAATTGGATTAAAAAGTGTAAACTTTTTGATAAGCAAGGAAATTTTAAAGGCAGTTTTAGCCCATGAAACCCTTGAATTGAATAGTTAAAGTTTCTAAGTAGTGAAAATCAATTTACTCCAAATCTGAAATAGCTGATTCATTAAGTTCAACAGTCCAACAGCAACTGATGAACAATACATTTGGCAGTTGGTTAAAATCTTCCACATACTGTAATGAGTTGGTTCAAGTCTGTTCTGAGTTTCCTAAAAACTTACTGGACGGTTTATTAGGTATACCATGTTAGTACTGGTTTGGACCACCCTTTATTCTTTGTGGTACAGATTCAACAAAGTGGTGTAAACATTTCTCTGAGATTTTGTTCCATTTAGCATGATACCATCACATAGCTGCTAAAAATTTGTCAGCTGCACATCCACGAGCTTCTTATTTCTAAAAGTGTTCTACTGGAATGAGATCAGGAGTCTGGAGGCCAATCCCTTGAGGTGGTGTGAGATTTGGGACATGGTTAATTATCCGGCTGGAAGCAGCCATCAAAAGATAGGTACACCGTGGTCATAAGGGGATGGACAGCAATAATACTCAGATGGGTTGTATTGTATTTCTGTAACAATACAGAAAAAACACTATTACACCGACACCAAAAGCCTGAACCAGTCATACAAGTGAAGATGGATCCATGTTTTCATGTTGATTATACCAAATTCTGACCCTACCATCTGAGGGTTGCGGAAGAAATCAAGAGTCATCAGACCAGGAAATATTTTTCCAGTGGTCTGTAGTAAATTTGCTTCAAGGTTCCATATGTTGTATGTTCAGAGATGCTCTTTGGCACACCTTGGTATTAATATGTTGTTGTTTATGTTGTCTTCCTATGAGGCCATTCTTGTTTGACATATCCTGTGGTCAGAGAACTGCTGACCACTGGATATTTTCTCTTTACTCTTTGTAAACTCTGGAGATGTTTGTGCTGAAAAATCCTAGTAGATCAGCACTTTCTGAAATACTCAGACCAGCCTATCTGGCACTAACAACAACACCATGCACGTAAGTCACTTAAATCACCTTTCGTTCCCATTCTTCTGCTGCTTGGTTTGAGCTTCATCAGGTTGTCTTGACCATGTCTACGTGCCTGAATACAGTCCGTTGCTGCCATGTGATTAACTGATAAGAAATGAATAAGTTGAGTCTATGAAAAGGTCACTGAGTGTAACCCTTGAACTCCTGATGATTAAAAATTCTAAATAATAAGAAGGAAAAAAGCAACATTGTTTAAACTGCACGGTCTAAGGTAGGTTTTCACATTAAGCAGAAACTCTGTGTTATGTAATCATGGTTCTTCTTAGACATGAACAACATGAACTTTGTGTTGTCAAATTACAAGAAGACAAAACTCTGGAACTTCTGTGAAGTATTTTCATCATTCCTTTATTTGACATTTGCAGTATAGCCTGCTTTAATTGTTAAAAACAGTAACATAGGACATTTTTGTTGTGCTAATTGTAAATAATGAGAGAACCACTTAACCATTTACTTCCCAGTCAAATAAACAGTATTGAAATTGCCTTTATTTGTCAATATAAATTTTTAAAAAGCAAGTAAACTTTTTACATTTATATAATGCAGCACACTGGTGCATAAAGGGATGAATAGGAAGTAGTTTTGAAAGCAGTTAAAGTGCTTGTAGTTTTGCAGAAAAGCCTTTTCTCCTCAGAATCTCTAACATCAAAACATCAAGCCAGACACTGTGGTCCATTTATACAGTTTTGTCTTTCCTCTTGAACAGTTGGCTCAGCCTTCGACGGGTCGAGTTTTTCTCAGATGGCTGCATCTGTTGGCTTTAAAAAATTCATTAGAAAGAGATGAAACGAGTCAACGTCAGAAAGTGGAGGTTGCGTTTGTGCTGCGTTTCATGAAAAAAAGAACAAAATGTTCAAGAGGAGCAGATGCATCGTCTGAAAATCAACACCAAAAATCTCACCAAAGCCTCCTTATCGATGATCCATTACCTGTGGACCACTGCATCAGTGTATAAATAACACAACTCACCTCCTTTTATATGAAGCATCTCTTCTCAAGGACAGGAGTTTTTTCCTCCAGTTCATTATAGGTTTTTTTGTCTCCTTCTCTGTGGATTCCTGAAGAGGAAAAGAAGATTAAGAGTACATTAATAAAATAACATATTTCTTATCACTTATAATTCATGATATACACATGTATTTTTTCTTATTTACTTCTGATGTTCTACCTGATTTTCTTGGACTTCCTCAAGCTCCTCCAGCAGGTCATGTGTACTCATATGCTGCCCTCTCCAGCCTGCATTCACTTTTTCTGCAGCAGGAACACAAATAAGGCTTCATGATCACAGAAAGTACACATTCTATTCAACAAATGGACAGAAATACAACCACAAGAAGTAATCAGGCTTTTTTTTAAAAACAACAGTAGGATGATAACTCACTTAAATGCATCATGGCAAGAGTTGTATCTGAAGCTGATCTCTGCCGAAAATGTCCGTATTTCCTCTGCTTGGGTTCGCTGCTAACATGCTCTACATTTACTGTATCTTCAAGGCTTTGACAAGTGGTTAAGTCCTTCTCTGCAGTTACAGAGTCAGTCTGACAGATGTCAGGAGTCTAAAAGAAAAAAAAGTGAGCTTTTTAATTCATATAGGTCTCCAGATTGCAGGATAATTTGTCATCACTAATCTGACAAACTCGTGTCAGTTTTATTACCTGTTGAAACTGTTACGAGTTCTTAACTGTGAGACATCATAGAGCCTTGAAGGGACTGTTGTTGTGATTTGGCGCTATATACATAAAATTGAATTGGACTGGACTGAATTGAATTCATACATTAAGAAATGAATGACGTTACCTGGCTCACTTGGAAGACTTTGTGTTGCACGAGGACGTCTGCCTCCATCTGTAGCGCTCGGTTTTCCATCTGCTGTCTTGCAATATCTTCTAGCTTCTGACACACCTGCTCCAGGTAGATGAACCCAGGACTCAGTTCTTTTATCTCATTGCAACCAAAGCCCTGCAAATGTCAAAGAGCAAATCAAATGTTAACTTAAAAATCCTGCTGTTTTGTTACAAATACACTTCGCACATGCAAGGAAATTTTGTGCAGATATTACTTCTGGGAGTGGGAAACTCTTCCATGATTCCCCTTTTTTTTAAATTTAGCACCACTATGAAACATACCTGTTTAAAACATCTCAACACTTTATTTAAAAAACTCCAACAACAACTGGATTTTCTGTCCCGCAACCCCTGCAAACTTGATTACAAGCTGTGAAGCCAACATTTGCACATGCCAGAAATTTGAGTCAGTACCTTTTATTAAAACAGGTGTCAAAAGATGAAACAGCTGCGGCAGTCATACTATCAACCTTTTCATTTTACATTATAATGCTTCCTCTTGGCCACGAGGCAGAGTGGCTAACTGCCAGCAGAACTGGCTCTGACAGTTCCTGTCACAGTTAAACTGATTAACCTGCAGTTCTGCCGATTAACGAAAATCCCACTTTTTGTGCAAAATGTATGCGATTCTCTGCAAAGTTTTTACATAGCGCCTTCTTAGGGGCCTAATTTCACCATGCCTGTGGTGTTTGGAGCTAATTGAGTGTGTTAGCATGTTAAATGAAGCAATATATCATATTACTTTTTCAAGTTATTAAGTTCAGATGAGTTGAGATGAAAACCTAACAATGGAAATCACAACCTGTTTAGTTAGAATATCCACATTCATCTGACTGACACATTCATACGCATCTGATTGCATGTAATTAAAAAAGTATATAGTTATGTAGATGTGACTACTTGGCATTAAGTAGCTTCCTTGTATTGCATTACCCAAAGCTATTTAACCTTGGCCAAACGAATACAAGAACAAACTTATGACACACACCCAGTGGCTAAAAACAAAGCATTGTGAACTAAATGCTTTCAAATGGTTCAGGTAATCCAGTTGTTTCTTCACCTTTGTGCACTGTCAGCGTGAACTGGTTTTCACATTTTTTGAGAATTGAATCCATTCATCTCAATCTTGTACACCCAAAATAATTTTCCAAAACAAGACATTTTTTCTGCCCTCTGATTAACGAAATATGTCTCACATTCTGAAAAAAAAAGACCCACAGACTTCTCCCCACATGTCCTATATCCATTCTTCACATGCCTGCTAACTGGGCAGACTGGTTTATGAGCCCATGCGCAGACGACGGTCTTGTGAAAGTTTGTTGAAAGAGATCTTGTCTGATTAATGACATGCAAGCCTTACTTTGAATATGAAAGCAGCTTTCTGTGTTGCAACCCTCCAGGAAAAAGTGGAGGGCCTGTTAAACCTCTTGTACAGTCTATCAACCGTTCCTCTAATGTCTGGCTTGTGCCGTGCAAGATGGTACATGTAACCGTGACTAAATTATGTCATCCCGAAACTGGCCCCAGAAAAGCACAAACAGAAACCAAAAACAATATTTAAGTGATAGAGCATTACTATGGAAAAAACACAAAATCTTAAGAGATTTAAAGCTTGGTTCATGATAGAAGAGCTTCTCACCTCTGATGTCCGCCTGTTACTAATCATAGACTGAGTCCGTCTGCACATTTCTGACACTGGCTGAATGGAAACAGGTGGACTGACTGTCCTTCTTTCGTCAAGTCTGTCTGATCTTTGACCTCTTACTAACTCCGATGTGTGCCGTTTGATCGGAAAAGACGCTTGAGGTCGCCGACTGAGCATTTCTTCTGGTGTCAGGGGCTTTGAGTTGCCCTTTGAATACATAGAATCAGTCCTTTGTAACACTTGCTCTAATTTAAGGTGCGAGGCAGTAGAGTCTTTCTGAGTGCTGCTGGAACATAGAAGCGGGGATGAAGAAGGGCAGCAGGTGGGCTTGGGAGAGGAGAACACAGGAGACTGCGATGTTAATGCTGGAGTGAGATCTTCTTCTATTTCTGTTGAGGCAAAGGACGATGTAGCACGAAAACATGTGTCACAGCTGGCCGTCTCCACTCCAGAGTCCACTGATTCTGAGCGCCCGTTTGTTTCCATCTCTGAGGAAGGTGTTGGAGGGTCTTTAGCATTGCGCTGAAACCACTCTGAGTCAGGACTTGTGTCATCAGTTACCCAAGTCTCCATGAGGTTTCCAAAGCTCTTGTACAGATTCATGCTTGTTTCGTCCCTTGCACCTGTGCTGCCAGGCTGAAAGAGGAAAATAAGCGAGGCACCAGCTCAGACAACCCACGCAGTCATTTGCAGAGATGAACTAGAATTCACAACATGCCTTCTGATTCGCCTGTGCGCCTTCACCACGCCCATCCCGGTCACAGCTTGCAGCTGCATGTTGATACCTGCTCCTTCCTCGCTAATTACTTGGAAAAGAAGGTGACTCAGATGCAATGCAGCTGAAATATTGCATTTGTCCTCACACCTGTAACAACGTCCAGAAAATGACATGAGCAAGCCTCAGCATGGCCACACATCTTCAACCTGGGAATCGTGTGTAATTACAGGTGAAATAATAATAATAATAACATGCACTGAGCTTCTAAGAAAGTGAGGTAGAAACGAAGGAATGCTGATATTTAAGGTAAATCGTATAAGTGCTGCCATTTATGTTACCCCCACGAGATAAAAGTGGAAACATACTGACGTTCCTCAGTGGATACAAAGAGTCCAAGAGGGAAAAGCAAAAGAGCTTGACTGATAAACGCTGCTTCGTCACTTCACAAAACTCAGGTTTATCTGATCCTGTAGGCATGTGCAGCACGGACGGTCATGTCTGCTGCATTCCCCAGGTGAGCGGTGACAGCACGGGTCATCTGAGCAAATGCAAAGGCTCCTTCGCAATCCTGGAAACACTGAACAGACATAATGTTCTCACAGTGGTGTTTGTTGTCATCTTGATAAATATTTTCCTTACTCCAAAACTTCATCACACTCTGTAAATGACTTTTAAGGATACTTATTCAGTCTTTTCAAAGGATTTTACACACACACACACACACACACACACACACACACACACACACACACACAGGCCTCTCTTTTCCTCTTGTTCACTCTCTCGCTGCAGCACACACTGCAGTGCCTCTGCAGCCAGCATCACGTTTTCTGGTTGTCAGAGAGAAAAAAATATGTGTGTGTGTGTGTGTGTGTGTGTGTGTGTGTGTGTGTGTGTGTGTGTGTGTGTGTGTGTGTGTTTTCAAAAATCAGTGTTTCTCACATTGTATTCTGTATTAGTACATTTTTTAATCTAAATGCAGTACTGTGCAAAAGTATTGAGCCACCTCTCATTTCTTTTTATTTTGCTTCCATGAAGCCAGACTTTCTTATCCTTTTTTTTAGCAATTGAGCAATCAATCAATCAGTCAATCTTTATTTATAAAGCACTTTTCATACAAAAAAAAAAATGTAGCACAAAGTGCTTTACATAGTTAAAAGCAGCCCACCCCACCCTCCAACTCACTCCCCGCACTCTCATTAACATAAATGATGTGAATACACACATATCCCTGAAACACACGGGGAGCCAATGCAGCGATTCTAAAACCGGTGTAATGTGGGCCCGCCCTCTGGTCTTCGTCAGCACACGAGCTGCCGAGTTTTGCAAAAGTTGTAAAGTTGAAATATTCTTCTTAGGAAGACCAGAGAGCAGGGCATTACAGTAATCAATGCGACTGGTAATAAAAGCATGCATCAGCATCTCCGTGTTGGCCCGAGAGAGAATAGGGCGGACTCTGCCTATATTCTTTAGATGATAAAATCCAATTTTGGTTACATGTTTAACATGTGGGATAAAACCAAGCTCAGAGTCAAAAATAACACCCACGTTTTTTCACTTGTAGCGAAGGACATAGTGAAAATGCCTCTAATTTAGACAAGAGTTTCTCTCTCTGAGCCTCAGGACCGACAATTAAAACTTCAGTTTTGTCCTGGTTAAGCTGTAAAAAGTTTTCTGCCATCCAAGATCGTATATCTAAGATACAGTTAAAAAGGGCATCCATTGGTCTGGTGTCATCAGGAGACACGGAGATGTACAGCTGCGTGTCATCAGCGTAACTGTGGAAGTTCACTCCATGCCTCCTGATGACACTGCCGAGAGGGAGCATATACAAATTAAAAAGTACAGGGCCTAAAACCGACCCTTGAGGCACACCACATGTCATTCTATGGATCTTAGAGGAGCATGTATCCATACTCACCATAAAAGTTCTGTCAGAGAGATAGGAAGTGAACCAGTTATGTACAGCACCAGAGAGGCCCACCATGTGTTTCAGTCTGTTTAAAAGAATAGCGTGGTCTACTGTATCAAAGGCTGCGCTTAGATCCAGTAGCACCAGGACTGAGAGCTTTTGGGAGTCCCAGTTACATCTAAGATCATTTAAAACCTTTAGGAGAGCCGTCTCTGTGCTGTGGTTCACCCTAAATCCAGACTGGAATATCTCCAGGATCTGTCTATCATTGAGAAAATCAGTAATCTGAGTAAAAACAAGTTTTTCTAAGACTTTACTTAAAAATGGTAAGTTGGATACAGGTCTGTAGTTATTAAAATCATTACAATCCAAATTGCTCTTCTTCAGAAGGGGCCTCACCACCGCCGTTTTAAAGGCAGCAGGGAAGACACCCAACTGAAGAGAGCAATTCATCATGTATAAAAGCTCTGCCTCAAAAAATCCATAAAGTGTTTTAAAGAGTGAAGAAGGGATTGGATCTAAAAGACATGTGGTGGGTCTCACTGTGGAGAAAACTTTCTGAAGGTTCTCAGCATTAACCAGGACAAAGCTGTCCAGTGTCTCCTCAGGTACAATCGAGCCATCAGATGTGTTTACAAACATATCGCGATTAGATAAAATATCAGATCTGATGGCGCTGATTTTTCCCCTGAAGTGGTCTGCAAACTGCTCACAGAGTGAGTCTGTGGGGGTTCTTTGGGAGCTGTTAAAATCAGGGTTAAATAAATGATCTATGGTGGAAAAGAGGACCTTGGGATTATTTTTGTTATTACTGATTATTTTGGCGAAGTATGAATTTCTTGAGTTCCTTAATGTATTATTGTACATTTTAAGTTGCTCGCAAAATATTTGATGGTTGATAGTATTTTTATTTTTCCTCCACCTCCTTTCTGCTGCCCTGCAATTTCTTTTGAGTTTTTTGACTTATACGTGTTTTACGTTAATCTTTTTGGTGGTGAGTGGAGCAACGGAGTCAAGGCTTTTCTTCAGTTTGCTGTTGAAATGATTAAAAATCAGATCGCAGGGTGCAGGTAAAATCACAGGGGGGCATTCGTCTAAAACCCTGGTAAAATTTGCAGCCACTTCTGTCACGGCTCGGGGCAGCAGCCGTGTGAAGAGTGGAAGGAGGACTCAAACGCAGCACTATTTCAGACGTGAAGGGTGATTTATTGACAATACTGAACATAAAGTGGAGATGGCAAACAGAACTAAGGACGAACTAAACTGGGAGAAACTACACAAAGGAGTGGCAAACCTGAACATGAAGGGAGAACAGCAGGGAGAACAGCAGGGAGAGCACGCAGGGAAATTCACCGGGTATGAACACAGACGACGCGACGAGGAACAGAGGCAAACACACACTATAAGTACACAGAGAGACACTGGGAAATCACACACAGGTGGGAGACACAGCTGGACCTGATTAACCTGACGAGACAGGGGAACACTAACACCAGGGACCAATAGAGGGAGCACAAACCCAAAACCCAGTATCTAAAATCCCAAAACACAAACCATCCCAAAACAGCCCAAGAATAATAAAGAAAATAATAACAATAAGGAACACAAACACAAAGTCACTGAGTAATGGCCGCAGGACCATGACAGTACCCCCCCCCTCAAGGGCTGGCCCCTGACAGCCACAGAAACACACCACCAGACCCGGGCGGGCGGCAGGGGGCCCAGGACGGAGGGACCGGGCCATGACCAAAACGAAGGCCCCAGAGTCCCAAACAAACGTTCACAAAACTCACAGGGGAGCCGAGTCCGAAGCACAGTTCAGGCGGCCGGCCACGAAGAAGGCCGTGGCGGCGCGTAAAGAGTTCGGGAGGCCGTCCACGAAGAAGGCCTTGACGGCGCGCAAAAAGTTCAGGGGGCCGACCGTGCGGAAGGCAACGGCGGCCGCTCAGGCGATGGCGGTCCGGGGGCCGGCCGTGCGGAAGGCAACGGCGGCCGCTCAGGCGATGGCGGTCCGGGGGCCGGCCGTGCGGAAGGCAACGGCGGCCAGTCAGGCGACGGCGCCCGGCCAGTAACCTAGCCAGCGGTCTAGAAAATGGCAGTTTAGCTCCAGACCCAAACGAGGCTGGGCCAGGCGAGGCTGAAGGCACGGAAGCCGGGGCCGCAGCAGGCGAAGATGCTGAAGACACTGCTGCAGGCGACGATGCGGATGCTGAAGACGCTGCTGCAGGTGACGATGCGGATGCTGAAGACGCTGCTGCAGGCGACGATGCAGACACGAAGGCTGGACCAGACGAAGATGCAGACACGAAGGCTGGACCAGACGAGGGTGAAGCTGGGCCGGGCGAGGACGAAGCTGTAGCCGAAGCCGGGCCGGGCGAGGATGAAGCTGAAGCTGGACCGGGCGAGGATGAAGCTGAAGCCAGGCCAGGCGACGATGAAGCTGGACCGGGCGAGGATGAAGCTGAAGCCGGGCCAGGCGAGGATGAAGCCGGGCCAGGCGAGGATGAAGCCGGACCAGGCGAGGATGAAGCCGGGCCAGGCGAGGATGAAGCCGGGCCAGGCGAGGATGAAACTGAAGCTGGACCAGGCGAGGATGAAGCCGGGCCAGGCGAGGATGAAACTGAAGCTGGACCAGGCGAGGATGAAGCCGGGCCAGGTGAGGATGCGTCCTCAGGCTGAGGTGTGGCCGTAGCAGGCGGTAGCACTGCCGGTGGTGGTACTGCAGGAGGCGGCACTGCAGCCACAGGTGGAGAAGCAGCCACAGGAGGCCGGACGGGCTCCTCGGGCCCCCCAGCCGACGTGGCAGCCGGTGTGGCATGAGGCCGGACGGGCTCCTCGGGCCCCCCAGCTAGCGAAACAGGAGGCTGGACGGGCTCCTCGGGCCCCCCAGCAGGCGAAACAGGAGGCTGGACGGGCTCCTCGGGCCCCCCAGCAGGCGAAGCAGGAGGCTGGACGGGCTCCTCGGGCCCCCCAGCAAAAACAGCCGCAGAACCAGCAGGCACCGGGGCCCCCGGCACACATGAAACAAAACTAGGAGGCACGTGGGCCTCTGGCACACATGAAACAAAACTAGGAGGCACGCGGGCCTCCGGCACGCATGAAAAAAAACCAGTAGGCACGTGGGCCTCTGGCACACACGAAACAAAACCAGTAGGCACGTGGGCCTCTGGCACACATACAGAGGGCTGCAGCTGCGCCGAGCACTGACCCTGCTCAGGCAGTGACAGCCCGGTGCAGTTCACAGCTGGCATCTTGGCCTCCAGGGGTCCAGAGTAAGCTGAGGGCAGTAACCCAGCCTCTGGGGAAGCCCCGGAGTGAGCAACAGTCTCTAACGTTGCCAGCTTTTGAGGAACAGGTCCGTTGTAAAACAGTTCATCTCCCTGCTTAGAAACAGCGGTGGAAAAACAGTGTGAATATTGTGACTCAGCCATTAATTGAACTACGGGTTGCGGTGATGCAAGCGGTGGTGGTGGCTGAGTGGCTAACTGGAGCGGCGGCAGAACAGGTAATTGTGTCCTTGGGGAGGCTAGCGGTTGAGCTACAGACTGGGAGGCTTGTGGCTGGACACAGAACTGAGCCGGAGAATGGCGACAAAGTCCTGGCTCAGAAGGGGCGGCAGAGAAACAGTCTCTCGGTTTTACAGAGGGTTTGTACACGCCCACTTGCGAAGGATCTGTTACCACGAAGGTAGGTAAGCGACCCGTACAGTCTCCCATCCCGCTCTGAATAGCCCCAGAAAACAAAGTCCCGGAGTCTGGGGAAGCCAATGCATCCCGCTCACTCACCGCCTCAGGCTGCTCGAAAGTAAATGCAGACGGGGGGTGAAGTCCAAGGTCCAAAAGGAGAAACTCCCGCTCCCACGAACAGAGCGAGTCCAGAACCCATGGGAGACCGGTCACCAGATTCTGTAGCCGCCTCTCTATAGCGCGCTGGGACGTGCCACCCGGGCTTTCCAGCCACAGGTCGATCAGCTCCTGTGTGGCATCGATGAGCGTCTCCCGTAGCTCCCTGGACGGATTAAGCGCTGCTGGGTCCATCTTGTGTTCGCGTCGTACTGTCACGGCTCGGGGCAGCAGCCGTGTGAAGAGTGGAAGGAGGACTCAAACGCAGCACTATTTCAGACGTGAAGGGTGATTTATTGACAATACTGAACATAAAGTGGAGATGGCAAACAGAACTAAGGACGAACTAAACTGGGAGAAACTACACAAAGGAGTGGCAAACCTGAACATGAAGGGAGAACAGCAGGGAGAGCACGCAGGGAAATTCACCGGGTATGAACACAGACGACGCGACGAGGAACAGAGGCAAACACACACTATAAGTACACAGAGAGACACTGGGAAATCACACACAGGTGGGAGACACAGCTGGACCTGATTAACCTGACGAGACAGGGGAACACTAACACCAGGGACCAATAGAGGGAGCACAAACCCAAAACCCAGTATCTAAAATCCCAAAACACAAACCATCCCAAAACAGCCCAAGAATAATAAAGAAAATAATAACAATAAGGAACACAAACACAAAGTCACTGAGTCATGGCCGCAGGACCATGACAACTTCAGAGGTTAGATAGCGCCTCCTCACAGTTCGCACCGAGGTCTCCCGCTGAATAAAACCGGTGATGTTAAAAAACACACAGTAGTGGTCAGAGACAGCCAAGTCAACAACAGAGGACACGCTGGTGGACAGCCCATGGGTGATGACCAGGTCCAGAGTGTGTCCTCTGTTGTGAGTCGGCTGCGTGACGTGCTGGGTAAAATCCAAACAGTGAAGAATGTTTAAGAATTCTTTTGCTGCAGGGTCAGAAGGATTATCTATGTGCAGGTTAAAATCACCGGTTAAAATTATCATATTATAGTTTGAATGTATGTTTGTTAAAAATTCTGAGAATTCCTTGATAAAAGCAGCGCTGTCTTTAGGTGGTCTATAAATTGTGACAGATAAAACTGGAGGGCTGCTGAAAACAATAGCATGGAATTCAAAAGTGGTAAAATGATCAAATAAAATTTGTTTGGAGGTGAGTGTGTTGTTGGTTAAAGATGCAGTCCCACCACCTCTCTTACCACTTCTAATAGAAAAAGAGAAATTAAAATTTGGTGGGGAGGCCTCAGTGAGAACAACTGGTGCATCCGAGCCCAGCCATGTTTCAGTTAAAAATAAACAGTCAAGTTTATTATCTAAAATTAAATCATTAATAATAAAAGACTTGTTCGACAGAGAGCGTACATTTAAAAGTGCCATGCTGATTGAGACTGGTGGATTTTTGACAATAGAGTTGGATGGATGTTGATATTTTTGAAGAGGCCGGAGGTTATTAATGTTTTTGGAGTTACTGGATTTATGATAATTCTGTTGCTCTCTGTTTGTGATTATGACGGGTATTGTGTTGACTGTGGGAGAGAGAGGTCCTAGTCCAGAGTTTTGTGTATTACTGTTAAAAGTGGAACAAATATAGGAGCTGGGACCAAGGGGACATCAGTCAGTGGCAGACGGATCAGCAGGTAATGTCAGTTTGGGGTAGTGACAGGGCGATGTGCGGGAGTGCTGTACGCCAAATGCCAAATTTTCGGAGCTTTGGTCTGCCATGGCTGATGGCCTGGGGGGTTAAGGTCCACCAAACCACTGCGTACCATCCGCAGGCCAACGGGATGTGCAAGCATTTCCACCAGTCGCTTAAGGCCGTGCTCCGTGCTTCTCTTACAGATGGCAACTGGGTTGACCGCCTTCCGTGGGTTTTACTGGGGTTGCGCTGTGCGGTTAAAGAAGACCTCGGAGTTTCCCCGGCTGAACTTGTCCTCGGCCAGCCCTTCCGGGTCCCCGGGGAATTCTTGCCCGAGAGCCTGCCCCGTGCTTCGATCCCTCTGTGCTGTTTCTCTGTCCCCCAAGAGACTCGTTTTCTGTTCCTGGCCCAGTGCGCCATTGTGTGCCCGTCACTTTTGTTCCGAGGTTGTTGCAGTTTGTTTTCGTCAGGCATGACGCTCATAGGCCTCCGCTGCGTCCACTGTATGAAGGCCCGTTTAGGGTTATTCAACCGGGCTGGAAGCATTTCCTTTTGGACTTTGGGGGTCAGCAGGAGGTTGTTTCCAATGACAAACTTAAACCGGCACATGTTCTTCTGGATGATCAGGTGGTGCCGGCCCAGGCCCCCCGCCGTGGCCACCCGCCTTCCATTGGACTGGACAACTCTGCTTCTTCCCCCACCTGGCGGGGCCCGAGCTATCTTCAGCTTTTCCTGAATGCCCATGCCAGAACTGGACTGAAAATCAGTGTCAACAGGTTTTACGAAGTGATTAACCCTCTGGGGTCCAGGGTATAATTGGCCGTTTTTGACCACTTTTGATTTTACCTCTATATTTCACCTTTAAAATATGTTTTTCTTGCCTTGTTTGGTATCATTATTTTCAGCACAACCTCAAATATCTGAAATTTGAGTTCTTTTTTCATTTGGGTATACTATATTAGCACAGTTGATCTAAATTCAAACAAAAAATTCAAAATCCGAGTAGAAAAAAGTTATATTTTTTACTGTAAAACCCACAAACATGTTTAACGAATCATTTTCATAACTTGAAATGCAAATAGAAATTGTATATTTCTAAAAATTATGCACAAGTTTTGCAAACAACAAAGTTATAAGGTACTATTTATTTACCTAAAAATGCAGCCAAGGCCTCAGGCGTTTTTTTATATAACCATTTAAATCTATTTACAGAACAATCAGGTGTGCTGCATCAAATAAAAAGGCACACAAATTATTTGTGCCAGTCAAAATAAATAGTTTGTGTTCAGTATAAGACAGAGGAGAACACCACAGGCCCAAACCCTGCAGGTCTGACAGCAGGAGGTGCATCAGTCCAGTTTTCCATATGGGAACTTTGACGGCTTTTTTAGAGCAAATATGAAATTCAGCAGTCTAACTGACACACAATACAAGACAATAACTACACAACAAACTAACTATAGCCTCCAAACACGCTAAACGTCACTAAAGTCTCACATATGAAAACTTGCGATCTCTCTCTCTCTGTCTTTCGCTCGCCCGCTTTCCGTTGCAGGTGTCACCCCTAAAAACTTCCCCTTCTCCCTAAACAACCAAATCTCACATGTTTGCCATATCATTTTTTTGATTGGCTGACATGGTAAACTCTAACACCAATAGGGAAGGGGTGTTTTTTCTTTTTCTTTTTTCACTCGCAAGCGGAGAGTGTTTGCTAGCGCTGTCTGTAGAAAATGCAGTTTTACCGTTCTTCCCGCTGTAAACACCACTGTTTTGTTCAGAAAAAAAACATCGCGTGTATTTTTTATCATAACTCTGGTTTTACGTGGCCCATCGACACAATTCAAAAACTGGTATATAGTTTGAAGTCCGCACTTTCGACCCAAGTTGAAATGGAGACTCTGACGTGCTGCATCTTGTAGCTGTGTCGTCTTAAATTGGTCATGTGATTTTGATGCGCCAGCGCGTTCCATAGTCCGGCGACCCCAGAGGGTTAATCTAAAACTTTAAATTTTCAGTTCAAAGAAGTACAGGAGTGAGTATGTATAGCTATCTGTAAAACATGGTGGAGGCTCTGTCATGGTTTGGGTTGCACAAAAATGTATCAGATTTTGATCCTCTATGTATCACCTGAAAGTGTCAGATTAGCAGCAGTTTCATTTTTTGGGCCCATGATGCTGAACACACTGCCAATCCAGTAAAAGTGTGTGTGTCTTCAGGTTGTGTCATGTGAAGGCTGTGTGCAGGCAGGAGTGGTGATATAGAGGACCCAAAGTGCAGACACTCGGGGGCAAAACGTGAACTCAAAACTGCTTTAATGCTGAACTCAAAAGTAACAAAACTAAGAATCCAAAATAAACTTATACAGACAGACAGAACACAGCAAGATGAAGGTAGATTGCGACACAGGAGACAGGAGGGAAACACAGCTGGGGCAAATCAGGGCTGACGAGACAAAGGAAGCAAAACCAGAGGCATTAACATGAGACACGGACTTTCAAAGTAAAAGAGGAACCACAGACTGAACTTACAGTCACAGACTCACAAGCAGGCACTGCAACAGAGGGAACAGAGACGTGGGACCAGGCAGCCCATTCTCACTCCCGAGGCGTAACATGTCGACGTTTTGTCACGTCCCGCGGCGTTCCTGAGGAACGCGAAAGGAGACCTTCGGCGTTCTTATGGTACGCGGCGGGTTATGGCTGGAATCCAGTGCAATGACGCTCCCGCGTAATAGACATTCCAGCCCTGTATTCCAGCCCTAAACCTAACCTTATCCGTAGCCCTGACCATAACCTTATTCCTGACCTTAACCAGGACTTTAATGATGTTAAATAGCGTGTTTCTAAGCGATTTGAAGAAAAAGAGCAAACGTGTAGATTCAGTCCAGACGGTTCTCATATTTCCTCTTTTTTCCGAGGTCGTCATTTAGGAACGTGGTGGGTAGCCGAAAGCGTAATATGGTGACGATTTGTCACCTAGCGTAAAATGTTACGCTTTGGGAGTGAGAACGTGTTGAGACACAGACAGTGACACAGATAGAATAGAGGGAGTATGGAAACTAAAACTTAAGAACTACATAATCACACAACAAGAAGAACTGGGGAAAATAGAAATGCAAAACAGAAACCAAAACCTTCACAATAATAAACTAAGATGAGAACACAAATAAAGGTACAAAACTGAAACCACTGGCTCAACGACCCAGGTACCCTAACAGGTTGTGCTGAAGAATAAAGTTTGCCATACCACATGTTGACTTTTAGGCTTATTTTAATTGTACAAACTCTCATTTTACCTTGCATATTGTATTTCCATGTATGTGTGCATGTTTCAATAAATCACTGCAACTATTTCCCATTTTCCAAAGATTAAGTATCCTCTGGTAAGACACTGAATGTAACACTTTATAATACAGCCTGTGACTAAGCATGTAATTCTGCTGTAATAGGGTTGAATTTTGTTTTATTTGAAATTCAAAAGTAAATAATATTTACCTACAATTATTTAAAGGTAGGTAGACTAGATTAAAGTAAATTAAGTACAGCGTAAGTCATTCTAAGTAATACTTATATTTACTTTTACTTATAATCGAACCCAAAACTTAACTTATCAGAATTAACAATAAACTGTTCCAAATTCCTGCTAAATGCCTAATATAAAGTGGGGGAAACTCAATAATAGAACATCCATCGTGCACATTAACATAATGATTATTAAATACAGATGTAAAAAAAGGCAAGATTAATGCACTCCATAACATGAACTGCACCCTGAGAAGTACACATTAACAATTTAAGACATGAGGAAAGAATGTTTGTTTTTTTGCAAAAGAACCATAAAAATTATGCAGTACTTACAGTTACTTACACAATACTATGTGCTTCCTTTCCTGTAAAGTTATGCAATACTTATAATATTTAGAATTACTTGTGCACTAAGTAAAATTACTTAGACATTACTTAAAATGTACTTACAGTATAATTCTTTTTTCCCATAGACTTGTTGCTCCCTTATTCTAGCTTGTTTTTAAGCATTTGTAGGCAAATATAATTAAATTCTAATCTGAAATAAAATACTTTGACATTCTATTTAATTACAGGGGGATTTACAGCCTTGGTCATATTATAAAGTGTTAATCTATAATTTATGATCCCTTTTGAGTAAGTCTTTCGAAAAATTCCTCTAAAGAGTTTTAGTTAATGGTATTTCGTTTCTTCCCAGAATAAGATATCCACAGTTCATCTTCTTTCCATTGAAAACAATTTGTGAAACGTTCTCACACCCATCTTCGTCATATCACGTGTCCTTCCTGCTGACAGTCGCTAGGGGTCGCCCTTGAGCGTTTTCCCAGAATTTTATTTTATTATTGTTTTTGGTGTGTGTATTTGTAT
Source organism: Diplotaxodon limnothrissa (assembly GCF_057381915.1). Taxonomy (NCBI): domain Eukaryota; kingdom Metazoa; phylum Chordata; class Actinopteri; order Cichliformes; family Cichlidae; genus Diplotaxodon; species Diplotaxodon limnothrissa. The sequence continues at coordinate 44,797,716 of NC_140602.1, read as the reverse complement.
AAAATATTACTTATATGAAGAAAACTATCACTTGAAATTCTCTCTGAGATGAAATGCTGCTTACTCGACTACAAATATTTTTTGGTGGTGGAATAAATGGAGCCGATAATCTGTTAACGGGACTGAACAGAAACGTCTCAGCTCTGTTAGCGAGCACAATAAAATCACCAGACCACAGACTGTGCACTTCTTAGCAGACATTTTAAAGTCTTCTATCGGGAGAGGTTTCGGTGCTCTTGTTGGTTCCATTAGGACTTTGAGCTCCATCAGTTTGTTTCAATTTAATTCTCTGTAGCAACTGGTAAACACCACAGTGCAACCAGGAGGCCGAGCGCTGCTTCCTGTGTGTGCTTCCACATGGAGAAATACCCCCCCACCCCCGCCAAAAATAAAAGAAGTGGACAGATCTTTTTTTTTTCTTTTCCAGAATTCTGAGAAAACAGTCAGAATTCTGACTGTTTTCCCATAACTCTGAGGTGGGCACCTGCAAGCAACTAGCTTCAGTGACAGCGATGTGTTTATTTTGAGTGTCTTCATAGTTTTATTTTTGCAATACACCAATTTAAACTTCCAACAGTGCAATTTGAGTTCTGGGCATCCCAGGCACTATACAGAAAGGCATAAAGTCAAACATGACGAGTAAAGACAAAAGGACCAAACCATAAACACAGAATGAAGACAATAAAAGGAGACGCAAACTGAATCACTGTCTACTGTTAAAAACAGACGAGGCAGTAAGCAGAACACAATATATATATATATATATATATATATATATATATATATATATATATGTATAAGTAGCTGCTGCCATTGTTGGAAACTGGAATTGACTGGGCCACGCTATGAATTCTGTTATATTGTGGGCCACGAAGGATACACCTGACCCATCCTTCAAATCTAGGGAAAAGGAGGGTGCATTTGTTGGCTGAGTCTATGAATTTGGACCGCCCTGTGACATAATCGGCCTACAAATGTGACCTCAGGAGGATGCAGCCTATGAATTTGGACACCCCCCCTTCTGTCTCCAAAAGTGCAACATGGCAGCTCCCACAAGTGGGATATGTCTATTCCTACACCATCCTACAGGGTACCTTTTCCTGTGTGGACATACCTTTGGTAAACCTTCCTAGACTGCACTGGAAAAGAGCAGCAAGTCAAAAAAATACCACACATCCCAATAAAATGATCGTAACCAGCATGATGAAGTTGTAAAATTTGTCAAATCCTTTCAAATCACAAGCAGTTAAATGTAAAGACACAAAAAAGAAAAAGGTGAATACATGTGAAGATGTCAAGTCTTTATTAACAGGTTGATTGTCACTGGGCATTAGAGGAAGCATTCGGGGGAAAAGAGAAACTATAGGAAGAAGGAAAAACTTAACAGACCTCATACTATTCAATGAAAGTCACATTTACCTCCATTTTCTTCCATCTTATATCAATACCAGTCAATCAAAGTATACCTGACACACAGTTAAATACCTGAAACGGCCACAAGGTGGCTTATGTGGTTAACATCACTGGAAGACCTGAAGGCATGCTACAGTATTAACCAAACAGCTCTACACATTTAAAAGTTCCATGCCAGAAAATGTCCAGAACAAAATCTGCACCTGTAAAAACGTCAAAGGGGAGAAAAGCAGCGAAAGGAAGTTGAGAGATCCAATGAAGACAGGACGACCTTCTGTACTTTTGCTGACTCGACATGCATTTACAATAAATCCATGCTGTGAATATGGAGAAGAAAGGCAAGTTACTGGGAATAAAACCATCACTGACAATCTACTACAGGAGGCTGGTGTGTGTGAGTGTGTGTGTGGCGTATCTGGCACTGATAAGCACCTATTTCTTTCTTTTTTCTTTTTTTCATCAATAAAATGACAATGACGGAAAGTAATGTGAGAAACGGGAAGTTTTGAACATCTGTCTACAACAGATTCACATTGTATGAATGACATCGCCTTGCAGGAGAACCCTGTGTGTGGCACCCTGTGTCATATGTTGTATTTACACAGAAACCTCCCAGTCTCTACTACAGCCATGATGCTGGAACATGTGCATATCAGGTGCTGACGTCCTGATATCAGTTTAATCTTCCGAGAAAATGATGGTCGAGATGTTCTTGAAAGCGAATGCTGCCCCTCAAGGGCCCAAAGATCACCAGTACCATCTTTACTTCGGACAGACAGCGCCTCTATGATGCTCTTTTTTATCATTTAATCACGTTAGACTGCAAAGATGGTTCACAAAGTGCTTATTTTTGTTTTGTTTTGTCCCCTATTTTCTGAAAAGTGTTACTGGCATCAAATTAAAAAATTTGCTTAAAACCAATTACTTACCATTTTCAATATTTGATGCTGTCTTTTTCTACTTTTTGGTAAATGATGGGCTAAATTGTTTGCAGGTAATTTTATTCCTGTTTTTTGTTTGTTTGTTTGTTTGTTTGTTTGTTATTGGGTTTTTTTTTTAAGATTTTATATGGCTTCCCATCTTTTTTTAAATAGATTTGTATTTTTGTTAGCCTGATCATATTTATCAAGTCATATCTGACAACTTATGGCACAAATTACAAAACTCCACAGAAAAAAAAGAACCAATTGCTGTACTCCCTTTTTGAAACCTCAGACTAAGCAACCTACTGAGCAACCATCTGCAGGTTATAAACACACTAACTGGCTCTTAGAAGGTTTGTCACTGCACATGCACACACCTTGCTACACTGGGTTGAACCTGGACTTCAGAACAGCCTTTATTCTTTATGGCATAGATTCAACAAGTTGCTGTAAACATTGCTTGGAAATTTTAGTTCATATCAACATGACTACGGATGCAGATTTTTCAGCTGCACATCCATGATTTGAATCATAATGAGGTCATAAAGGGATGGGCGTCATCAGCAACAACACTCAGGTGGGCTGTGGTGTTTAAATGATGCTCGGTTACTCCTGAGCCCAAAGTGTGCTAAGAAAATATCCCCCACACCATCACAACAACAACAACCTGAACTGTTGATTCAAGGCAGCATGAATCCATGCTTCATGTTATTTACGCCAAGTTCTGACCCTACAGAAATCGACACTCATTAGACAAGGCAGTGTTTTTCAGATCTCGTTTTCCAATTTTGCGGACAGGAGTGTCAAGGTCCCAGGTTTGATGTGCTGTGCGTTCATGCTCTTCTGCAAACCTTGATTGTGACGAATGCTTATTTGAGTCACTGTTACTTTCCTATCAGCTCAAAGTAGTATGGCCATGCTCACCTGGCCTTTTTTTGACCATTCTCTGTATTTTAGAAACTGTAAACTGGTTCCTAAATTACCCAGCCTAGCCCATTAAGCAACTATTTTCATGCTCAGTTTGAACTTCAGCAGGTCATCTTGACCTTGTATACTTGCCTAAATGCATTGGATTGCTACCATGTGACTAACTGATTAGATGTGCATCAACAAGCAGTTGAACAGGTCTAGCTTATGAAGTGAGTGCATATCTAATCCAATTTGAGTGACTAGTTAGAGAGCTATTATATCAGTATCACTAGGTCTTTTCCTGACATTTATAATTTCATGAATACTATATGTAACACATGTTTCTGCATACATAGACAATTAATTTATACATTGACACATTATTAGTCTGATGTGAAGATCTGCCACTTAAACTAGTCTTTTTTTGCTGTTATGCTACACTTTGTGATGCTACACCCTCCCCTGTCCATAGCGCTAATTTGTTTTAAAAGCACAACATGGTGATAAGCTGATATTTAACAGGTACTCAGCAAGAACACAAAAACATTGCTTTGATTCACAACATTTGGTGTAATGCAAAGCTTGCTGAGTAAGAGCCAAAGCTGTTAATCTTGCGTTTTTGTGCTTTCTTCTCAGTTCTGCAGCAGCATGGCTAAGCGCTGCACTTTCATCCAGTTAAGACTTTTGTTCTTACAGTAAATAATCTGCAGTCTGGCTCTCCCCCATGGAGGGTTTAGTTTTCAGCAGTCCTTGTCTGTTTGAGCTCCTCCTAGCTTCATGGACCTGATGGATTGAGCCAAGAGTCCAAGCTGTGATCGGTCCAAACGTAGCCACTGTGATGGTCGCCTGTGGCTTCAAAACAAATGATAAAGAGATAATGCTCATGAGTAGAGTAACACACTGTCTGGATAGCATCCTCACAAAGACAACAACTACAACAACTACTACTCAGGATTACTCGCTCATTCACTCACTGGTTCTTACTTTGTGGTGTGTGCTCCTGTGTGACTCTGAGAAATTGCTCCCAGTGTGGATGAAGTACCAGTTGCTCCAAACAGTTTAGCCCAGCGAAGCCCACCCCAACAAGGACTTTGTGCCTGTTCGGTAGTAGGTGGATTTGAGATGCCACAGTCTTTTTCCACCTTTGTTTCTTCTTTCTTGTTGTCCATACTTATTTGAAACCAAGTATCTGTATGATTTTGGCTACAGTCCTCCATTCCATCCACAACGTCAGGCTCCTTAGGACACCACTCTGGAATAGGAGCTAACACTGGACTCCTGCTGGTCTGCATACAACCACACTGTTGCTTGTTGCAGCTTGAACTGTGAGAGCTGAGAGACTCTTGGCGGTGCAAATCAATCTGGTGTGAAATCTGACTGTAGTAGCTGATGCCTTCCTTTTTGTCGCCTTGCAGTCTTGGCCAGCTGGTTGCTAAAAGCGCTGAGCACGGTTGAGGTGGGGAGAGAGCCTGCTCCTCTGACCACAGCTGTCTGTGGCGTAACAGTCGGGGCTCCAGAAGCAAGTTGAGGTCAAAGGGCAACACAGAGAGTGGTTGCAGGAGAAGAAGCAGCTCCTGAAACAAAGGATGACAGCGACCCAGGGACATAGACAGGAACCCCCAAGAATGGTAGTAGGTTTTCACAACATCTAGGAAGAAAGTAAAGGAAGTGATCACACACAGATCCACACATAAGCAATAATATTTTGATAGCTTCGGTTCAGTTTTTATCATGGGTACTTTGGACTAGAGCATTTAAAAAGCTGTATTATGTCTTATCTTATTTAAAGTTGGATGCTCATATTTTTCATGGATAAATGTTCAATTAATAAGATAAATCTAGTCCTGGTATGCTTCAGAAAGACTCCAAACACAAATTCTCCAACATTTTTTCTACTGACCCGACATTCCTGGCGAGGGACAACCAGTCAGAAAAATTGAACTTCTAGGGAGACAGCCTTAAAGCGACAGGAGCTAAGATTTCCAGCTCCTGTACTATAGATAACTACTGACAAGTTTTTGATAAGCTTACAGCTGTTTAGCTGGTTAACCTGACTTTAGGTTGTTAGACTGATAGCATTCCCTAATTGGTGCTAAATCCAAAGAAGACAGCCAACAGACTGAAAGTATTGAGGAGTAAAAAAAAGCAGGATACAGGTGGGAGATTATGTTATTTCAAGAGTCGTTGCAATCCATTTAGTTGTTAAGCTCACTGAGTGTCAGCGAAAGTGGTGCACAAGCTGAGTTATGGCTCCCTGGAGGCAGAAATAAAGAACTATAAATTGCCTGTCGCCTCACCTTTTTGACTCTGAAGATGACTGAGCCAGAACTCCAAAGCTCTCAAGCTGTAAGAAAAGAAACAACCAAGAGAACATCAAAGGTTATGTTCTTCGCACATCTTTATTTGCCTCATTAGTAACATCAAAGGTATTTACTTAAGCAGGCCCATGATGAAGGCTCTCAGTTTCATGCAGTGGCTGGTGAGCTGGGGACAGCGTCTGATTTTGGAAACAAGACTGTGAAGAACTCTGGTGGATGGACCTGTGTTAAACAGAGATTATAAAACTATATCAAAGACCACAGAATCCTGCTTGGGCAAACTGATGAGACCCTTTAGCCTACCAATCCTAGTAGAGGTTTCGACCACACTCCAGGCATGATTGCGGCGTTGTCCGATTATAAAATCCAGTTTGTGATCCCTAAGACCGTCCTCTAGAATATCCTGGATCGTTGGACACAAGTGTTCCAGGACCAGACCAGCGATTGTAGGACTGTAAGAACTGTTCCCCAGGCGCATCTGAGCCAGAGGAAATGTTATACATTATATTTTTTGCTTACACAATATACCTGCTGGCACATTTATATTGTGATATGTCAATAACAATGCTAAGGTCAGCAAAATACCTTTTCTTCAGGATCTCTGCTGCTGCCAAAATGAGCCATAATCAGATCCACCGCCCTGCTCACAGACCTCAGCAACCCTGGAGACACCAAACAAGCAAGTTGGACAGGATGAATTTTATTCAGATACAATATCTGACAACTTTATACTTTATACTTGTTCAAGAGCATGAACTGGTGTGGTGTTAAGGTGTCTCTGTTGATTTCATTGCTAGTTAAAGCTTATGTGTGGTGTGATGCATGACCAACCAATGAGTAACACCCAGAAACTGTCAGTTTTAGGCTGATATACACTCACTGGACACTTTGGTGCAACTTTTTGACTGCCATCCAATCAGCCAGTTCCATGGCAGCAACAATGCATTCAGACATGTGGAAATGGATAATGTCAGTAACTTAAATAGCAACTTTAATAGCCGTTTCTAACAGGAAAGGGAGCCTACAATTCACACAAACTCACCAAAATTGGACAACAGAAAATTGGAAAAATGTTGCCTGATCTGCTGCGACATTCAGAAGGTATTTGGCCAAAACTTTGGCCTGCCTTGTATCAACAATTCAGGCTGATGCTGGTTGTGCAATGTATGGGAGGTATTTTCTTGGCACACGCTGTTGCTGACCATGACGCCATCATGTCACAAAGCCTAAATCATCTCAAACTGGTTTCTTTAACATGACAGTAAGTTCACTGTACTCAAATGGCCTCCACAGTCACCTGATCTCAGTCCAATAGATGTTTGGCATGTGGTAGAACTGGAGATTCACATCATGGATGTGCAGCCAACAATTCTGCAGTAAATGCATGTGCTATCATAGCAATGTTGATCAAAATCTCAGAGGAATTTTTCCAGCACCTTGTCGAATCTATGAGACGAAGAATTAAAGGCAGTCTGATGGCAAAAGCGATCAAACCTTGTACTGACAAGCTGTAACTAATAAGGTGGCCAGTGAGCGTATTTGTGTAAGTTAAGGATTCTGACAGTGTTCAAAATGTATTAAATGAAATTCAAAAACTAATTCAGGAAGCTTAAGCTTTCTAACTGCTAGACACAGCTCCACTTTAGCCCTGTAAGACTGGGACTGGCCCGGAGAGACTGGCAACCTGTCCAGGGTGACCTCTGCCTCTTAGCTGGAACAGGCTCCAACCCCTCCACAATCCTGAATTGGATAAGGAAAAGAAAAATGGATGGCTGGAGTTTTTTTTTATTTCAGTCCTCAATTTCAGATTTTATACTGGCCAACTGTTTCCCCCTAGTGCGACTGATTTGCTGCATTGCTGTCTCTCTATGTAGATTATTTTCCAAAAAGCCATATCTTCTTTTAATGATGAATTAAAACTCTGGAGATGGATAGTTCTAGGTAGGTTTTGGTATAAGTCAGCTTGTTTTGGGACTTTCCTTGTACTATCAGTTTAAAATCATGACACTAGACCAGTGGTTCTTAACCTGGGTTCAATCGAACCCTAGGGGTTCGGCAGAGTCTCCACCGTGACATGCACGGCTCATTTTGTGCACCAATAAAAAACATATCTATGTCTTGAATTTGAAAAATAAAATCATATTTTATTTTTCACTAAAGAGGGGTTCAGTGAATGCGCATATGAAACTGGTGGGGTTCAGTACCTCCAACAAGGTTAAGAACCACTGCACTAGACTATCAGCGTGTGTTTCAAGAAAGTGTTCACTAACTGGGTCAATACACAGTCATAGGAGAGCAGGGTTTCGGGGTTCATTATCATATTTCAGGAATGCAAATGTCGAAGGGAACCAAAGATGAAAGAGTCGTTTTTTCCATTTCAGCAGCGGTCTTCAATGACTCGCTTCACCCTGTCTCTCTTCTTCATCTCTCATACTGGCTAGCCTCTGCAAATGTCACAGTAAATTCTTTATGCATGTTGATGCTGCCTGCAGTGCTGCACCACATAGACTTTTTGCAGTTGTGCAAATGCCTCCTCTATTACTAATCTTTACCTTATTGGAAATGGTTTACATTTATATAACTATATTTACACCAAGCGACTTATATGGTAGCACTAAAACAAAGTGATTGCGATATAAATCATTAACACTGTTTCTACTGCATCCTTCTCTCTTTTGTCCCGCAGTCGCGCACACATAGGCTACAGAGAGGACGGCTCAGCCAATCCTGTGCTGGGAGAGTTAAAAATAGGTCATGTTTGAGAGGAAGCCCCTTCAGGGTATTCAAAGCACTGCTGCAGCACTGTGAGTTTTTATTGCTGCTCTTAACAACTCATCACCGGCTAGACAATCCAGTCACTTTTTACTACATTTCAATTATAATATATTGACAGTATTTCACATCATTTATCAGCAGTCAACTGAGGCTCACTTCTCCTCTGAAGATGGCTGATAGACATGGACTCATAAGACGTATCGGGTGAGAGGTTGAACTCTGTGGGCGGCCTGTCGCTCAGGATCAGAGACTCACTGTGATGACTCTGATTTGGCTTCAAACTGTGTCCAGCAGAGTCCTGGATTTGCAGCCCTGAAGCGGCCAAGGAGAGGAGAGAACTCAGAGAGGAGAGAGGAGCCACTGAGGAGAGGGCAGCTGTGAAACTAGAGTGAAAAAAGCCTGAGTCAGCTGCAGATGCCGCTCCACACTGTGGGAGCTTTTCCTGTGGCAGTGAGGTTTTGGGAGGAGAAACAGACACCTGCGAGTTTGGGTGGTGGGTGTCAGTGGTGATGGTTAAAGTGGGTGGGTTTTGAGACAATATTGAATGATAGGTGGTGCAGTTAAGGGAATGATTAGCACTTTTAGGCTCGGCGCGCACTTGGCTTTGCTCAAAGGTGAGACTGATCAAGTCCTGGTAGGTGGGAATCCTAATGAGACTGGATCGACTCGGAGCCGAGACAAGACTAAGCAAAGTGTTAGTCTGAGTTTGGCCTGAATGTGGGCCTGCTTTGTCTTGCTCTTGGGCCTCTGTGGGACAACTAGTATGATGTGAATCCAGGCTGCTGTTTGACGTGCATGGACCGGTGCAGTCTTGGCTTTCACCCAACTGATTCCATGAACGCGTGCGGATGAAGCACTCTGGGCTTGGTGTGCAGGTGGAGCAGGTATCAGAGCTAGAAGGAGCCTCTAGGAAGATGGAGCAGTGGTTGTCTGTCGGTGATGGGTGAAAATCTGAAAAACTTTGGCTGCTTTTGCCTTTGAAACTGAAGGCCGGCTGCATGTTAGCAGTCTTACTGCTCTTTTTATTTAGATACTGCTCTAGCAGGCAGCCAAGGGGCTGGGACGGCGGCTGCGGCTTTCCTGCAGGAACCAGAACAAAGGGCTGGATGGGCAGCGAGGTTGGCCTCTGGGCTTTACTGTAGCGCACCACATCTGGACTTGGTCCTAAGAAGGACATGTAAGATAAAGATTTTTCACTCAAAATCACAGACACAAAGCAAAAGAACTGGATTTTTCTATTAGCCACTGCTTTACCCTTCTCAGTATCACAAGGATAGTTGTGCTCCTGGTCCTGCATCACAGATGGCTGTGTGGTTGCCACTCTTGCGTCTTGGCATTTACTGCTATGTGGGCCACACTGGCTGGGGCACAGCGAGCAAGGCGTGTGGGAGAGGTTCTGGATGCTATCTGCCTGTTTCTTTCTGCAGAGGGCTTTGTCAGTGGAGGTGGTTGCAACCTGGTAATCTTGGATCTGAAAATGAGAACAGCAAAACTGAACACCCGTCTCCTTTTGCTGGTCCTCTATCAAGTTTATAAATGCTGTTCCCAAAAGGTGGTCAGATTGTCAAAAGGGAACAATGTGTGCAGCAGCAAAGTTCATTACTCTTATCAAAGCTGTGTAACTGATATATAAAACATTAGTACATAATTTAATTGAGTCATTTGCCATTTCTTCTATTTGCAAATCACATTAAAATTATAGATCTAAAAACAGTACTTCTAAATCTTTTTTTTAATCATCCAAACACTATAAAGTTTTTTTTTTTACCTTCTCAATTTCATTCTGCTGTCCTTCTTTCTTCTGATCAAAACTGAGAAGGAAGGGGCTGCCTCTGCTCTGACCTTCGGGGCAGCCGGTGACACTGGACCAGGCCGGGCTGGGTGACTGGGAAGAGAGGTCACAAGTCACAAGCTTGTAGTACTTCTGGTTGGTCCCCATGGCCAGTGTGGCCTGGCTTTGAAGACAGGCAGTCAGGTCTGATACCTCTAGAGAGGAGAGACCCGCGGGTAGCTCCTCTAGTGAGTACAGATTGCAGTTAGAGTCAAGGCCCCGAGGGGACAGGCGGGAAGCAGAAAGCAGCATGTCAACCTCCTCTTTCGGAGGAGAGTAAACCGTCATGCTATCAAGTTTGACTTCTTCATTCTGACTTTGGGGGACAGGTTGGAGGTTGAGGAATACACATCCCTCTGATGACCCAGAGGGGTGAGCTGCAGGACTGCTGAGATCATGAGGTGTGGCAGGATTGTTGCTCCTGTTGTACATAGTGCAGAAGTTAACCAAGACGCCGTCAGAACTGTTACAGGAAGAGTCACTGACATACTCCGTGTGGTTGTTGGAAAGAAGCTCTGGGGAACATTTGTGTTGGCCGTGGAGGCAGCAGGACATGTTATCCTCCAGTCTGTCTAAGTCCTTCTCCAAACAAGCCAACATCGTGATGCTAGATCTGCTCATGTGACAGCACTGGCATTCAGGTGGCAGTGAGTCCATCTGGTTGGACTGGTTAGAGAGCCACTCCTGATCGCTCTCACTAACCAGCATAGTTCCCTCATTGCCCCATTCACTGTCCAGGTTCCCGTGGGGCTTTGGGTATATTGGGTAGTTTGTGGCGACATTACTTAGCGGCCAATTGGAATTTCCATGCAGCACGAACGAAGAGTCCTCGTGATATCTGTGCAGATTATCTCCGTCGCTGTCTTCATCCTCTTCGTCCTCATTTAGCTCTGTACAGGGAAGGAAGGAGTTGCGTGACCGGACATTGCTTCTAGGCACGGAGCTTTCCTTCTTCTGGTGGGAACTCGTCTCTTCGGGCGACGAGGTGGATTCGTACTTCCAGCTTCCGTCGCTGCCTCCCTCCTCTTCTGTCCGGTCCTCGTTGAGGCTGCTGTAGCTGCTGGAAAAATGTCTCCGGTCACCGGTGAAGGCATGCTCACAGTTTATCGACTCTTGCTCTGGGAGGGACACGGCCCGAGTCAGGCCTGCTGAGCACAGCCGGCCGGGCCTCTTGGCAGAGCTGCACAGGGCCTGGACAGGAAGCTGCCAAGTGGAAAGCTGCACCACGGGGAAGTGGCAGGCTATCAAGGTGTCCCCAGAGAGACTGGATGCTCCAATCATACTTCTGGATAGGGCTGGACAACGAAAGCTGTCTCCATGTTCCTATAATTTAATCCTGGAAGAGTAACACAGAATAGATTAAATTTTGGGGATTCTGCAGAAATTCATTCAGAATTATACAACAGGAAGCTTGTACAAGCGAAGATAAAATCAGTATTAAGCAGTGTTGGGACTAACGCGTTATTAAATAACGCGTTACAGTAACTACGTTATTATTGTGGTAACGAGCACGGTAACTAGTTATTATGCCAAAATCAGGAACGCGTTACTCGTTACTGGGATTTAGATAGGGTCGTTACTCGTTACTTCGTGTGGTGGCATCGCGGAGTTTCCACAGATTCAGTAACATTAGCAAGTGGTGGAGGCCAGCAGGTGGATGAAGGAAAAGGGACGCAGAAGGAAAAGAGACCCGAGGCGGCCGCCGGTCCAAGTGTGAACTGAACTTCAGGTAAGAAGTTATGACCTGCAGTCTCTCTGGGTCAGATATAAACCAAGTTTAGGTGGAGTTTATTTTCGTTATTCTGACTTTTTCCGTACTGCGTGCTAGCTAGCATGACGGAGTTTCTATACAGCTGGGTGGGTGCTATGAAGTTAATGATGTTGAACTTTATTTTGTTCATAAGTTATTAGAGTTGCCAGCCGTCCCGTCTGGTATTCAGAGAAAATATTAAACGCTTCTTATTGAGGTGAAAAGGAACAGTTTGTCCCGTAATTCAGCTACAATGAAAAAGGCACAACGCTGGAGTTATTCTGTGTCTTTGCTGCACAGCTGCCTCTTCTTCTCTCATTCTCTCCCCCTCCCTCTCCCGTTTCTACTTCAATCATGAAAACTGATCAATGATCAGCTGATCGGCTCTCTTGTTTGTTTATCGCTCACTTTGCGCCGAAAGAGGAAACCAGCGGATGTCGCGCTAAACAACAGCAGCACGTTTAAGCTTGATCAGCTGTTGTTAGAATTTATTTAATATTAATTTCTAGTATCAGCTGATGTTTGCTGGAGCCACAGCTGTAAAAAAAAAGCTGCTGGTCATGATATGGTTTGGTTATCTGGTGAGAGGGAAACATGAAGATGAAACCAGGAGATGTCCTTACTGGATCATCAGAGCTGAACAGGTGATGGAGAAACAGGTTTACTTTTTAGGTGACATGAATGAGTTGAAGGGAAGTTATGAACTGTTTCTGAGAGACAAATAACACCAGGATCCTTTTTTAGGTAGCTGACAGCTGGTAACTGTGCAGGTGCGGATCTAGCAAAGTGTTGCCAGGGGGTTGTAGGGCATTAACAGGGAGAGGTGGGCACAAGGAAATACTTTTCTTTCTTATTCTCATTTAAAATGTCTAGCTTTTAAAAAATAATTATCTGAATCTTACAACAAACGATTGATAGATTGATGCATATATACCATCAAAACAGTGTACAACACTGTCACAACAGTGTTTATTTTCATTCAAAGGCTTTATGATTTTTCCTATAATGATGGGCCAGTTTCTAGTCAAAATGCCCGGGCTGATTTTCTGTCCCAGTCCAGCCCTGTATGCAGCTCATCTGCAGTCTGGTGTTGCCTACATCTTCCTATTCAGAAGGCAGAATTTCCGAGTTCTGAGTACAATCGAAAGCACCACGACTGCAGTTTTTGTGTTGGATGTAAAAGGCGCACATGACTCTGTGACGTAGGCTAGAATCATGGCAGCAGTCAATGACGGTCCAGGCGTGGGATTTCTCTCGTGGAAATATGCATTATACATTATACATTATATTTTCCTTTCTATTGGTAGGTGGCACAGTGCACTTGTGGCAAGTAAGCAAGCTAGAAGACTGGCAAAGTTATGGAAGAAACACATTAACAAGAGAATTCTGAGTAAAACCAAAGTTACTTTCCCTAGTAACTAGTTACTTTGAAAGTAACGAGTAACTTGAAGTAACTGAGTTACTTTTGAGAGAAGTAACTAGTAATGTAACTAAGTTACTATTTTAAAGTAACTTACCCAACACTGGTATTAAGTACACTACATTGATGGAATGCTCAGTCTCTATGTACAGCCATCAGCTAACACTGACAAGCATTAATCATAACTGAAAACGTTTAGAGTTTTGTGCAAAGCACAATTACATCTTTTTAAAAAATATATTTGCTGTTGCCATTTGCATGAGGATTTGTCTATTACTGCATACGTGCTTCTCATTTTTCTGTTTTCTTACCTCAGTGATTACTGCAGCTCAATGTTTTATGACGTGAACAGATTAAAGAGAAAAGCGAGAGTGTACAGTTTATCAAGTGGATTTTCCAACTGTATATGCAGCTCAGGGGCCTACTTAAACATTTTAGTGTTAGATTTAAAAAAATGCATTTTCAAATCTGGAGTAAAAAAAGAAGAAAAAAAGAAGAAGATAAAAACCTAAAACACATCTGCAAGCTACTGCTGTCACAGTCTTCTCCCTCAATTTACCCCGCCGGTCCTGCCATCCAAGTCTGCTTCTAGCAGCCTACACTCCATAATTCAGTCAACCATAACAAACTCCTCCTCTCTCAGCCTGGGCCAACCACAGTCACTCACAGTCATCTGGCTGCTCTGTAACTAGGGCAGCTGCACTGCAGAGTTGCTCCGCTGGCACTCCTAAGAGTAAATACACTTTCACATCACTTTAGTTAATTGAAAGTGTTCCATCATGTTCACGTGTAGTGCTGCTGACTTTGCACACACTCGTTTAAAATAAAAACATCTCCCCTTCATGCAATAAAATAATGAGGACAAGAAAAAAAGATAAATACAAAGCAAGTGCAAACTACATATAAAATATTCATCCAGTGGTGAGCGCTAATGATGTTCAGTCACAGAAGAAAAGTGTGTTGTTGTAGTGTTGTTTTATGACTTTAAACCAGACTGAAATTGGAAAAATAAAGAACAAAGTAGAATAGAGGTTTAGGAACAAGTGAAGTAGCTTCCTGAAAACAAAACAAGTGTCTGATTTTCCTCACCCACATTAGCTCAGTCAGTAATGGAGATTATGTTGATGGATGAGTGGCTATGATTACCGTCTTGCAGTTATAGGCCTTCACTGACCCATAAAGCCTGCAGTTTATATTCCTACCCTGACTCGTATAACACGCGCAGTGAAAACTTTCAAGAGTCAAGAACTTACAGATATGATTGTTTCAAATTTAAATGTGTAATGTGTTACTGATTAACTATTAAGGTTTTTTTTTAGATCTCTTATTTTCTTTATTTGAAATTTGATTGCACAGGTTCACAGAAAAATATATTTAAAATACCATTTTTATGATTCTGGCTCAGATACAGGCTTTATATATCAGAGGTGTCAAACTCAATTTACCACAGTCAAAATTTTGAAATAGCTGACACCATAAGAACGATAAGAACGGTGAAAGACGTCCCTCAGCGAAATCTTCTTAATATATTTGTGTCATTTAGTGTGTGATCTATTAACAAAACCTGATTAACAACCAGAGATAGGTGAACACACACACACACGAACACACAGTGGAATCCCAGTAAGAAGGGATAAATCCTCCACATGTGGATATTTAGTAACTGCACATTAATGTTTTATAGTCAAGCATCTTGTCTACATCCAGAAATACTTTCAATTTTCCAACCATTTTCACTCCTGTATAATCCACAAGAGGAACAGGAGTTCATATTACTGAAAAATGTAAGCGATTAATGAGTTCGTTACAATTTTTACATTTTCCAAAACCATCCATTGGGACAGATTACGCAGATTTGGATTTCGCAGACGCTTTTTTAAAAACACTGTAATGTAACTGTAATGTAATTCAACACATACATACTAAAATAACAATTGTACGCTTTTTTGTTTCTTGTAGGAGTTTTGCTAATTTTTTGACAGCTAATTTTTTATATTATGGCAAAAATTCACTTAGGGGACTGAAATAACAGTTGCAGGACAGCAGTGCTCATAAAACAACATTACACAGTTTACAATTATCATAATTCAGGTAATATAAAATATATATTATTAAAATATGCATGTCACGCCTGGCCATAAAGTAAAAGGCATACAGTTATCACCATCATATAGACGAGTTATCTTTGATTAAAGCACATTCTGTGTATTTCTGTGGGTTATTGCACATAACATATAATCACATCATATGACACAAAATCCTGTTTCTGGTAAATATTTTTGAATGATTATATAACATTGTTTAGTGCATGTCACACTTCAACTCTTTGTAATAAACCTGGTTTTCAAGATTGACCGTTTCAATTGACTGACAGTTTAATGGCCAGGTGAGGCCTGCTCCCTTGTTATATCATGACAAATAAAGTTGATTGAAATTCTGTACTCATATTTTATATATTTCACCTCATGTTGACAAAAAGAGGTGTCAGGGGCAGTAAGGGGGGGGGGGGGGGGGGGGGGGGGGTGTAAAAATCATGCAATTGAAGCTTTGAGAGACAGCAACAACTTAAGGAATTGGTCCAAGTGTGCAATCAAGAAATGCCTGCATGAATGTAAATACAGAGTTCACAACAAGGCACAAACCACTGGCTACACTCAAGAACTAGCAGGCCAGATTAGACGGCCAGAAAAGATCTGAAAGTGCCAGGTTTGGAAAAAGCATTTTAGACAGACCAAGATGAATTTTTCAGCAGAATGATAATAGTAAGAGAAAAGTCTGGAGAAGAAGTGAAACAGCTCATTATCTGAAACGTACCACATCACCTGTCTAATTTTTGTGGAGTCAATGTTATTGCATGGACATATATGGCTCCCAGTGGAACTGGGTCACTGGTGTTTATTGATGATGTGACTGCTGATAGAAGCAGGAGCATGAATTGTGAAGTGCGTAGGGCTACACTCTCTGCTCAGATTCAACTAAATGCTGCAAAACTGATGAGACAGAGCTTGATTGTGCACATGGACAAAAACCCAATACATGCTCCAAAAGCAACCCAAGAATTTGTCAAGGCAAAGAAACGAGATATTCTTCAATGGCCAAGTCTTTAACCTGATCTCAGCTTTTCAGTTATTAAATACAAAAGTGAGGGCAGAGAGATCCACAGACAAGCAGCAGCTGAAGGTGGCTGCTGTAAAAGCCTGGCAGAGCATCTCGTGGGAGGAAACTGTTTTTGTGGGGACTTCAGGCAGTCGCTGACTGCAGAGGATTTTCAAACTTTTAAAAATAATGCTTATTTTTTTTAAAATGATGTTAGTTTGTCCAATTAATTTTGAGCCTCTGGAGATGAGGACTGTGTATTAAAAAAGTAAACCCCTTGAATTAAAGCTTAAAGTCTGCGCTTCAGTCACACATTGACTGTCTGATTTGAAACCAACTGTGGTGGTGTACAGAGGCAAATTTCAACAATGTTTGTCCAACAAGTTATGAACCTGAATATGTTTTTCTGTGTTTGTCTTTATTTCTTCATTTCATTTGTTGCAGATCATTTTTGGCTCCTTAAATACGAGGACATGATTAATTTAGAAATGAAAGCTTTTCCACTTCCCAACTGCATAACAGCCTTGTTCATGGGCATCATTCCCTGATGGTCTTGGAACATGTAAGATATTATAGCTACATTTGACATTAGTATCAACAGCTATACTGAAAATAAAGGCATTTATGAATTTCAGTCCAGGTATGTATGGTGGAAGGTCTCAGAATCCCACTGAACCCCTGAATTATCACGAGTCACATCTATACATCAAGTGTCAGTATCCCAAACCTCAGCACATGCTGCTTCTGACTTCTAACCCTTGTCTACCTTATATTATGAAGGAATTTGCTCATAAAATGTAACTATAGTTATGTTTATTATTTAAAGTATTATCCATACTCGTAATAAACAAATCAGTTTAAGTTATTTGGTCAACATTTAGGAACCTTACACGAATATCAGTCCTTTAGTTTAGTTTCCCTTGAGTCACCCTATTTTCAGTATTATAATATAACAGGAATGTAGGCCAGAACCTCAGACTACTTGTCTGCAACAACATCACTGCAAAGTGGATACAACTCCTCATCTTTGCCGGTAGTCCTCCTACCTTGCATCTCAAATATCTAAGCCAATCAAACCGGCCCTCTGCGTACTGGAGCGCATGGACATGGTTCTGATTAACTGAGCTGCTTCTCTAGAAATATCTGTCAGGTCTAGTTAGCATCAACCTGAAGGATGGATGTTGTGGTTACATGAAAGCAAAGAGGCCCAGACAGTGCTTGTTAAGAGCGACGATGCCCTGTAACTAGACAACATCAGTGACTGCTCATCGTGGTCTCCAGTTAATGTGAAGGGAAAGTTTCACGAGGATCTCGAGAATCAGAGATGATGTCTGACCTGCATCTTACCTTGCGGCCAGGTGTTTGTGTGCATCTACACAATGGCAAAGAAATATTCAAAGTGGCTTAAGTGGGACACGTTAGACAACAAGAGGCAGGGCACACAGCTTCTAGAAATAGCAAACCCACACACAAGAAAATGTGAAGTGACCAAATACGAGAACAAGATATGAGCTGAAGCACTTAATGAAAGGCAACATAGCAGGAGCGCAAAACGCATTCAAAGCAGCACCTACTTGAAAACAGCCGTCAGTTAAAGGTGATCTCCATCCGAGCAGGTGCTTCATGTGGATGTGGTTTGGTCCAAAAACATGCACTTTTTTTTATTATTACGGACGAGACTATTCGACGCACTAGAGCCGTCAAAGGCGTATTATGAAAGCTAATGTTTTCATCTATGTTGTCAGATATCTCCGGTTAAAACCTCTTATTCATAACTATTAATAAACACTAGGGTAATATGAAACCGCTCCGGCATTGAAGTCCCCCACAGACACAGCGGTCCCCACGCCGCCGCTTCTCCACCGCTCAGGATGGATGGGTTGTTGCGTCACGACCAGGTTAGCCAATGAGGAGGGAGAAGTTCCTGTTACTCAAGTATCCAAGACACCCGGTAGGAAGCAAGTAAAACCTAATATACTTCGATTTTTCTTATTTTGTTATTGTTGTTTTTTGTTTTGTCTTGTTTTGTTTTTGGCGGGGGTGGAAACGATAAAAATAAACATGCTGTTCAGTGCCTCGTCTGATTGCTGACATCTATTTTTCTTACTCAAGAATAAATATTATTATTATTATTGTTATCCACACTCATAATAAACAATATAAGTGGTGGGTGTAGTAAACAGTGAAGGCATGATCCATTGGTTCTCAAAACTATACGCCCTTGCTGCTCTAATAATAGAGTATTATTTGGCGGATAGCAGGCCTGTACGTCTCAAACGTGCTTTTGCCATAGCATATTCACTTCTTAAACAGCCCCAGCTCGCCCTCTAGCGGTGAAACTGAGGATTTAGGGTTCAGTTGTTGATGTGTTTCACTTCCCATTCTCACGTGATTGACAGCTCTAAAACCCCTTTTAGGTGAGGGTATCAATAACAGCTTCAGTCCAAGTAAGAGACGTGATATGTTCAAGACCTTCTGTAATACTGGCTGACGCTCTGCTGGCTGACCCCATGTAAACCCAACTGGTGGGAAATATGGCCACCTCTGCTTTCATATGTAAGCCAGATTTTGAAGGAGAGAATTGGGCATCTATCAAAGCATAATAAGAGTGAGGACGCAGCTCTGAATCTACAGTTTTAAGGCCACCTCAGAGGGCAAATCAGTTCTCCTCATTAATGCGAGATATAAACCATTTAGGGCAGGTATCTTCAAATCTCATTGGTGTGAGGTCATGGGCTCAGGCAGTATTTGTGGCATTTTTAAAAAGCTGCCAAACATGTCAGAATAACTACAGAGGCATAAGTACTAAGTACTACTGCAGGTATGAGTAATGACAGTAGATTTTGGCACAAAGTTCCAGCCCAAATTCTTTTTTAGAAAAGGTTCGACGACCTCAGTGTCAGCAACTCCTTGTTTTATGACTGTTTATCCTTCCTGCAAAGCTTAGATTAGGTAGATGCAAAATGAGTTTCTCTCATCTACTGAGCCCTAAGATCAGCCATTTTCACCCCTGCTGTTGTTATCGACTACATTCAGGGTTTGTAATTCAGTACTACTACTTCTCTTAGGATAAAAGTGGCCTTTGTCTGGGTTACTGTAAGCTTTTTGCTGGCACTTTTAACACAGGAAGTGGTTATGAATATGCGTTTATAATCTTTCTTATTCTTCCTTAAAATAAGGTTTATGAATGCAGGAAAAGTTAAAACAACATCCCCAGCGCTGTGGTTTGGATGAGTAATGCAGCTTACGCATTAGCTGGGTGGAAAGCTGTTTTTCAAGCTCCTCAACTGAAAGAGTAGCAGGAAGTGTGAGAAATATATAAATGTGTTTTGAATTTATTTTACTACTAAAAAAGAAAATGAAGATGTGGGCAGTACAACCTCTTCAAAAAAAATGTATAGTATATTTGAATTTTTACATTATTTACAATATTTACAAATAAATACATTAAAAAAATCTCTTTAAAAAAAAACAAAAAAACAACAGCAACAACCTTGAACCAATAAACCCAGAGCGGCTCAAACTTTGCATGGATATTTATATTTTCTTATAAAACACATTCAGATTACACAGCTTGTGTGATGTTGCAGCAGCGTTTTAGACAAATCACTTAAGGTGGTGCCATTTGATTGGTTATGCATGCCTGGATTTTACAGCTTTGTTTTTGATACAGCGCGGTGGAAAAAGATCTGATTGCTCAGAATGAATGTTGGAGCCAGAATAAAGGAGCGGGCAGGTTTTTGAAAACAAAACAAAACAGGCAGTTGTGGTCCATAAAGCAGATGTCTGTTGTAGATTCTGATGGTGTTTGTGCATCTCTTTTTCAGGTGGTGATCCAGAAAGAACAGATATTTTTCCTGTAAAGATAAGAATGATTGCACCATTATTACCCTTTGACTTTATCCAGACCATGCATGCAAAATACACGTGTACACACCTTCACACTGCCTATGTACAGCATAGTAATGAACACACTGTGAAAACTGTTTTTTTTTAAAGAATATGATGCTGAGTTTGACATTTAAGAGCTACACAGAGTTAATGTAAAATAGTCAAAAAATGATCAGGAGTATCAGGAAGACAGGTAAACCGATGGACTGTCATGAAATATTTAAGCTTCAGCTGTACCTGCAGTATTTTGTGCCACACTCTAGGTGATCCCTGCAGCTGGCACCGACTGGCTTCAGACTGTTCCAGCGCCACAACAGTGAACGTTTGGTTCGCTGAATTAAGCCATGCCACTCGTCAGGCACAGGCATTGAATGAACCTGTAAAGGCAAATACTTGATCCTTTAGCTTTGTCATATAAAACACTGATTAGAAAAAAAATATTTCCATGAAAGTTCAACAAACAATAAATAACTTACCTGAACGACACATAACAAAGACAGAAAAACAGAAAGGATGATAATTTTTTCCTGGAGAGTCCTCATGCTGCTTACAGATGACGTTCAAGACAGGGGCTGTTTTGCTGCAGGCTTGGTTTGTGAGCTACGCCTGTATTAAAGGCTTTAATTGGGTTGGGGAGGAGTTACCTTCTGAATAATTCATTAATTTGTTACTTTATTGACTAAGGCGTAAGGTTTGGCAGACTGAGCAAGTCAAGTCAAAGTCACTGATGGGAATCTGTTGCACAGTGGTAGTTATCACACAGCTGAAGACAAAGTTTATCTATGTGACTCCAAAGTACACTTTGGACCTCAACCTACTAAATGAGGCCAACTCCACGTCGGAGGTTTCTAAGTGAAACCCTAATGTGACTTTAGACCACTATGCATTTAGCCATTTGCTCCACCCATGGAGTCTTGCCGGAAGGAACTTAAAAAATTAAATGAAGTTGCTTCATCAGATGTCCAAGATCTGATGAAGTGACTTCCCGAAGATTCCCTGAATTCCCCCCTTTCCCTACAATCAGTTTAGTTTCTGCCCAAACAAAACTTCGAACAGAGAGACCGCTTCCAGACTTTAAGCTAAGCTAACTAATAACATAACTTAAAAATCATTCAGATATGAATATGCAATTCCCACAAATTATCAAAATATTCAAGAATTTAGGATTTTGTGCACTGAAGTTTACATGAAGCTGGCAAAAAGAAACTAACAGTTAATGCAGATATAAACAACCATTTCTAATGGAAAAAAAATTAATTACACCATATGCACCCGTAAATATCAGGGGTTAAACTGCAGTTCACTGACAGACCACTTGGGGCAATATATAAAAATGATTTCATAAATATCTTCTTGCTATGATATAGCAAGCGTATTTAAAGCGTATGCATGTCTTTATGCATCATAAATATTACAAGTTATTATTATTATTACTACTACATCCTCCTTAATGGTTGGGCCATTCTGAACAAAAGTCTTCATGACCATCACCACACATTGATTATTAACATCTATGTGTTTAAAAAAAAAAAAAAAGATTTATTGTTTCACGTGTTGCCCATATGTAACAATGGTCACTAATATTTGTATTCATGACGAATTTTGTTTGAAGAATTAGAAATAAAGTCTTTAAATATCACAGATACATAACAGACAAAAATTCTAATTCTGTCGATACTGAATATGTTTACGACGACCATCAGGACTTGCGTGAATGCTACGGCAAGTACTGCTAAGTTTTATGTAAACCTTTAATTGTTGTTATTCATTCCTATATTACACATGTCTGTTCTGCATGTAGCATATACCGATTTAAAATATAGATGAAAGACAGTGAAGGCAGCATTTTAAACTAAATGATCAGCCTGTGGGCAAACTTTGATCAGCAGCCATGATGTGAATCCAGAAGGCTACAATACAATTGGGTTGTTTGTGTGTTTGTGTGTGTGTGTGTGTGTGTGTGTGTGTGTGTGTGTGTGTGTTTTTTTAATGATTACTACCGGTCACACCAACATTATGGTATTACGGTTTTCCACGTAAACATTAAAACCCAAGGTTTACAGGTTAAGTTTTTTTCTCCTTAAAAACTAATCAGCTTTTCTCAAAAGCTTGCAAAGACAATGACTGAATATATCTTTATATTGTTGTTACAACCAAAAAAGATGTTTTGGTTATCAACCTACATACAGCGCTATATTAAAGAAGGGAAAAAGCAGTGCACCGTAGTTAGTCAGACCTTAGTTTGTCATAAAGCCCGTCTTGCTTTATTGGTCATCTGCAGAGCAATGATTCAATACTTTTGCAATGTCAGACAGGAACTACAAACACACCTTCAGGGAATAGCATAGAAAGTTTATTGTTGAGTCATAGCAAACGACAACGTGCAAACTGTCATACATGTGACCCTAATGAGAGATTTGCGTATAAATCGTGATTATAGTTAAGTACTGATTTTGCCAGGGAGTAGTAGTAGTGTAAACAATGTTCTCTTTTAGGCACAAAACAAACACACACACTCAAAAAAAGAAATTGAACACAAAAGATTTTGTCAGCAAAAAATAATGACTGAAATAGCAAAAACATCTATATTATAGTGAAACTGTGTGCAACGTTGGATAGAAAAATAACATTTAGGCAAGGCAAGGCAAGGCAAGTTTATTTGTATAGCACAATTCAACAACAAGGTGATTCAAAGTGCTTTACAGAGACATTAGAAACAAGAACAAATAAAAAGCATGATTTAAAATTGATTAAAACAAGCAAATAAACTAACTAACTAATTAACAAACAAACAAACAAAACAGTATATAAAATCAAAACAGATAAAATCAGAACAATAGATAAAATCAGTAGTTAAATGTAAGTTTTGAAATTTAAGCTTAAAGTGTGGGTTTGGTGCTTTATTCAAATGCAGCTGAGAACAGGTGAGTCTTCAACCTGGATTTAAATAAACTGAGTGTTTCAGCTGATCTGAGGCTTTCTGGGAGTTTGTTCCAGATATAAGGAGCATAAAAGCTGAATGCAGCTTCTCCGTGTCTGGTTCTGACTCTGGGAACTGATAAAAGACCGGATCCAGATGACCTGAGGGATCTGGATGGTTCATACTGGGTCAGGAGGTCATTGATGTATTTTGGTCCTAAACCATTCAGAGCTTTATAGGCCAGCATCAGAACTTTAAAGTCTATCCTCTGACGGACAGGCAGCCAGTGTAAAGACCTCAGAGCTGGACTGATGTGGTCCACTTTTTTGGTCTTAGTGAGGACTCGAGCAGCAGAGTTCTGAATGAGCTGTAGTTGTCTGACTGATTTTTTAGGTAGACCTGTAAAGATGCTGTTACAGTAATCAAGCCTACTAAAGATGAATGCATGGACTAGTTTTTCCAGGTCCTGTTGAGACATCAGATCTTTTATCCTTGATATATTCTTGAGGTGATAGTAAGCTGACTTTGTTATTGTCTTAATGTGTTTTTCTAAGTTTAGGTCTGCATCCATCACTACACCCAAAATTTCTCGCCTGGTTTGTGGTTTTTAGATGTATAGATTGAAGTTCTCTGGTGACCTGTAATCGTTTTTCTTTGGCGCCAAAGACTATTACCTCAGTTTTGTTTTTGTTTAGCTGGAGAAAATTGTGGCACAACCAGTCATTGATTTCCTCAATGCATTTACCAAGAGCCTGTACAGGGCCTCGGTCTCCTGGTGACATTGTGATATATATTTGTGTGTCATCTGCATAGCTGTGATAGTTTATTTTGTTGTTGTTTATAATCTGTGCCAGTGGGAGCATGTAGATGTTAAACAGAAGGGGTCCCAAGATGGAACCTTGGGGAACTCCACATGTGATACTTGTCTGCTCAGATGTGAAGTTACCTATTGATACAAAGTATTTCCTGTTTTCTACGTATGTTTTGAACCAGTTTAGTACAGTTCCTGAAAGACCTGTCCAGTTCTCCAGTCATATTTAGTCATATGTGCTCTAAAAATTCATAGGCCAATAGGAAAACAATGTGGGGTTGTTGTTTTTTATTATTAAAAATGCTTCAATAAAGTTATAAAATGCCACAGAAGTTAAACTGGGGAAAAAACAAAATCAGTCTAAGTGCTTCAAAAGTTTTTGTGTGTTTGTCAGTGTCACTACCACAAAGCTTCATATTCCGGTTTCAGCAATGTAAATCAGTATAATTTATATTAACATATTTATGACAGTACTGGAATTAAATGAAATAATATTGTATTAGACATTCACAACAGGAAGAAAGCCATCCTGTCATTGTTGGGTTAATACTGATTGGATCACAAGGAGGACACACATGTATATATACACTAGGGCTGCCACAAACGATTATTTTGATAGTCGACTAGTCACCGATTATTTTTGCGATCAGTCGACTAATCAGATCATCATCCACTGGACGTAAAACGTACAGCTTATTGCACCAGCATGAGTCTGCTCTTATATAACTATCATTAGCTTACAGCTTTAAGTGTTTAAGGTATGTGGTAACTAAAAATAAAGACAAGATGGTAGTTTATTAAATTTTAATGAAATTTGCAGATCGTTTCAGTGCAGTTTAATAAACTCAGCCGTCTGCTCCTTGCTATCTAAAATATAACAGGACACCGGAGTATATTCTCGAGCATCTCACGCTTCTGATAATCAGCTGTCTGCTTGACGTTTATTCAGATGTGTAAAAACTATAACTTTAATCTCAGACAAACTGATTTACTCAGGAACAAATAAAATACTAAAAAAAAAAAAAGCCAAACAATAACATTTTTAAGTTATCTAAGTGACTTATATATGTTTAACCTGAGTGGCGAAAGACGGCGGTGGGTTTGAAAACGATTTGCGGGGAGTCCGGTGTTCTCACCGGCTCTAGTGAGCCTTGAACCCCGGCTAACACTGGAGCTGGTGGGTAACAGACGTCTCCGAAAACGTCGGAGCGCTTTTGAAAATATGAGATGTCTTGATAAACTGAGCAGATATTTGAGGTTTACATAGTTACATTCTTGCCTGAAAATATGTTAAACGTTTATTTTGTGGCCCAAAAAGAATAATAAGAGTACTATTAAAACTAACTAGCTGCCGCCATTGTTGGAAACTGAGCTGGGCCGCGCTATGAATTCTGGGACAGAGCTACTTCTTCTTCTTCAGGGTTTTGAAACGATATTTTGAAAAACAAGTTATGGGTACATATTTGCATAACTTTTTAGGTATATGTACAAGTAGCGGTAATTACAAGTACGAAACATGTACTGTGCTTCATAAATGAGTAACAAATGTAGTACATAATAACCTACAGCACACCATCTTTCTCTTCTTCTTGTGCACTAAAACCACCAAAGTCCTCTCCTCCAGTGTCGGATACGAACAGGCTCAGGGTGGCTTCGTCATCCACTCTCCGCTTCTCTCCTTTGTTGTCACTTTCAAAACCAAACAAATCCTCGTTGTCAGTGTCAGAGTCGAACACCCTCAGAAGGGCCGTGGCGGTGTCCTCCTCTCCATCATGCAGCAGTCCAGCCCTTCGAAATCCGTTGGTGATCGTGGATGTTTTCACACTTTTCCACGCTGTCAGAATCTACTGGTGGAGTTGAGCATAACTTGCTTTTCGCAAGTTTACCGCCGCTCATCATCCACGCCTCCAACTGAACACATAGCGCTACTTTGAAGTTTGTTTTTCCCGCTACTTCGTACGGCACTACGTTGCCTGGCAGACGGACATGTGACCAACATACCACTCTTGAACCCCGATCCTTCCGCCAGGCAACGTAGTGCCGTACAACAGCGGAACAAACAAAACAAATCCGCTTACGATATGACAAAAATCATGGACAATCCATAGAAAAGCCGCACCTGACTAAAAGCCGCAGGGTTCAAAGCTTGTGCAAAAAGTAGCGGCTTATAGCCCGACAATTACGGTACTCATTCCTGCGTCTTTTGGGATCTTACAAAGCTTCAAACGACGCATCGACTATTAAATTAGTCGTGACTAGTCGACTAATCGTGGCAGCCCTAATATACACTGTAGATTACTGAGCTTGGCTACAACACAGAACATCATTTTAAAATGAACAAGACCACATCGCCATAGCATCTGAAGCCAAAAGGCTGAAAGACAAGCCCAAAGTAATCTGCACTTCGAACAGGCTGCACTACTAGCCTGACTTTTTACATCCACTTCATTATAACATACAACCAACCTGGCTTCTTAATACTGTTTTTTCTTGCTTTTTAAAACTAACTCTGACTCCCAAACTAGTCTGGGAATCTAGTAACTGTTCAAGCTCTAGCCAGTTGCCTTGTAGATAGACACAACGTCTTTTATATTCAGAAACGCAGCAACAGCTCACACATATATGGCCACTTTGCAGTACAGTGTTTTTCCCACTTCCAGGATGTTTGATTAATTCAAAGCTGGGTTGTTTAAGGGGGTTAACTAACCCCGTGTTAATCCAATTCAAAAATCCCATAGTTAGGAGTTAAAATAAAAACAAGCTCAATTTAAGATTGACTGGAAAATCTGGATTCCAGCATCATTACAACTTGAAATGAAGACATTATCCTCCAAACCCAGCAACAAACACAACAAAAAGACAGTTTTTACCACTTTCTTACAACCATGAATGCGAAAGTAGATTAAAATATGAAAACCACTGTATTAGTGTTACTTGAGAATTAATGGGTGAACCCCTTGAATTGTATTGCAACCAAGGCAATCTTCCTCTTTCCACGTTCTGTTTGCTGTTACGATGAGAGCAGGGGCTGTCGTTCGGCAGCAGTGCTCTGAAAAAGAAAAATATAAAAAAATATATATATAAAATGCAAATATATTACAATTTAAAGTACTGAGAGAGGAACTGTGATGCTGCATGAGTAAGTCAGGAAAGGCAGTGAAGTATGTGAGGGTTGTTCAGGACATGCATGTAAGGAGTAGATGGAAGAGATCCTGGAGTGGTGGAAATATGCAACGGAGAGAAGAGGGATTTAAATTCACAGAGGACAAAATGCATGTGTATGAATGAGACAGATGCATATAGATCGATAAAGATGCAAGAAGTAGAGCTAATTAGGGGGAATGGGTTTAAGGTAAGTTAGAGAGGCGAGGCTGAGATGATTTGGACATTTAAAGGGGAAGGGTAGTGGAGATATTGGACAAAGGATTCTGAAGATGGAGCTGCCAGGCAGGAGGAAAAGAGGGAAACCTCACACAAGGATATAATGGAGGAGGGACATGCAGAGGATTGGTGTGACAGGAGAGAATGCTAAGGATAAGGTCAGATGGAGGCAGATGATCCAAATACCTAAATATCTGATCAGACAATGGCCTGTATTTGTATAGCGCTTTACTTGTCCCTAAGGACCCCAAAGCGCTTTACACATTCACACAATCACACGGCAGCAATTGATTAGCTGCTGATGCTGCTCATGTTCAAACTGAACATCAAAAGGGGGGCAAAAGTTGATTCGAGTGACTTTGAACATTGCATGATTGTTGGTGCCAGTGGGGCTGGGCTGGGCATTTCAGAAAAATATCCAGTAAGCAGCAGTTCTCTGGGTGCACGTGGCTTGTTGATGCCAGAGGATTGCCAAAAAAATGGCCAGACTGCTGCTAGCTCATAGGAAGGCAACAGTATCTGCTCTGAATAGTCTTAAAATCTACTACAATATTTGAATTAGGGCTGCCCCAAACGATTATTTTGATAGTCGACTAGTCACCGATTATTTTTGCTATTAGTCGACAATCAGATCATGCATCCATTGGACGTAAAGCTTATTGCACCAGCATGCATGTTTAAGGTATGTGCTAACTAACAAGAAAGACAAGATGATAGTTTATTAAATTTTAATGAAATTTGCAGATTGTTTTGGTGAAATTTTAATAAACTCAGCCGTCTGCTCCTTGCTATCTAAAATATAACAGGACACCGGAGTAAACTCTCTACCATTTCACACTTCTGATAATCAGCTGTCTGCTTGATGTTTATTCAGCTGTCTAAAAACTATAACTTTAATCTCAGCCAAACCGATTTACTCAGGAACAAATAAAATACTAAAAAAAAGCCAAACAATAACATTTTAAGTTATCTAAGTGACTTATATATCATGTTTAACCTGAGTAGCGAAAGACGGTGGTGGATTTGAAAACGATTTGCCGGGAGTCCGCTGTTCCCACGGGCTCTAGTGAGCCTTGCCCCCGCCTAGCTAACACTGGAGCTGGTGGGTAACAGACATCTTTGAAAACGTGGGAGCGCTTTTGAAAATATGTGGTGTCTTGATAAACTGAGCAGATATTTGAGGTTTACACAGCTACATTCTCGCCTGAAAATATGTTAAACGTTTATTTTGTGACCCAGAAAGAATAATAAGAGTAATATTAAAACCAACTAGCTGCTGCCATTGTTGACAACTGAGCAGGGCCGCGCTACGAATTCTGGGACAGAGCTACTTCTTCTTCGGGGTTTAACGGCAGCTGGCATCCTTGTACATGCAGTGCTGCCATCTTCTGTTTCAGTCCGTTATTACACTCTTAAATCCTGCTACTTATTCCTGCGTCTTTTGGGATCTTACAAAGCTTCAAACGACGCGTCGACTATTAAATTAGTCGTCGACGATTCTGATAGTCGATGTAATCGTGACTAGTTGACTAATCGTGGCAGCCCTAATTTGAATAGACTCACCCATTAACTTATTTCAGTTAATTCGTTTTTTTTAGTTGTAGTTTGTAGTTCTTTAGAGTGGAGCGCAGCATGGCATTAATTAAACAGGTTCGATTTGTATTTTCTAAGTTATTTTTCTTGAGCATTTATAGGGCTTTTGGGGCATGCTGTGGACTAATCTAAGGTGCTTCATAATGAAAAATAAATCAATTTATTTGAACTATTTTTTAGATTATTTTAAATTGACCACATACACCATCATAAATCTGAATGAAAAAAATTGAGCCATCCTGTATGTGCAAGCACTTGGCAGAACCAGGCTCAGGCCATCTGTCCCAACATAATGACATCACACAGTTGCTTATTGCACAAGCTCACCTCGGGGACTTTCTGTTGACACACCAAGAACATGAAGATTCCTCCCACAATGATGGCTAGGCCAATCAGCATGAAGGGAATGTTCTCCACAACGTTCTGCTGAACACCAATCGCCTTTAGCTTCTTGGCTGCTGTGTCATCAATGGTGGCGCTCTGTTAAGACGGTAAGAGAAAATATTGTGTTATAGCACATAAGAACACAAACACAGCCCCTACAAAAGTAAATGGTACATTTACGGCCCTTTCATTTACCGTCTGTTCATCTTGGTGTTCAAGTTTATGAAGAAACTGAGACCATAAGAATTCTATAAACAAGTAATATTAAATTTACTAATTAGTGATTTATATTAGATTAGTCTTCTGTAGCTTTGATTCTGTGGAATCATAGTATCTACCTCTGTATTTTTCTTTTTTTGCCTCCACACAAGTTAGATTTACTAATTTATAGTCTGTCTGAGCAGGATTACACAATGCTTTAATACATAAAAGAGAAAAACACGAGGTACATACTGAAAACAAAAATGCCTCCTTTAACTACAGGGTACTCAAGGGAGTCTTTTCCCTTTGAATCATTTGTATTTAACTGAGAGTTATAACAGAAAATGTATATAAACCAGAGCTGTGGTGTGTGTGTGTGTACGGGTATTAACATCATTGTGGGGACCAAAAATTGGAAGTTTACTTTACTTGTGGGGACCGACAGCCCTTGTGGGGACCAAAATCCCGGTCCCCACGAGTTTGAAGGCATTTTTGAGACTCAAAATGTGGTTTTAGTGTCAGGGTTACAATTAGGTTATGGTTAGGTTTAGGCTAAGGGTCAGAGTTAGGCATTCATTTTTGATGGTTAGGATTAGGGTAAGTTGCTAGGGAAACCACACGTACGTACGTGTGTGTGTGTGTGTGTGTGTGTGTGTGTGTGTGTGTGTGTGTGTGTGTGTGTGTGTGTGTGTGGGAGAGTGAGTGAGAGAGAGAAAGAGAGAGTTTGTACCTCATTCAGATAAGCCACAGGGAAGACTACTGTCCTTACATTTCCCGTTTGACTGAAAGAGAATGACATGATAATCTTTAACTATGATGTAATGAAAAATAGCAACTTGGAAAACACAATATAATATACTTGTGTAATATAAATATACTTATACAATGTCTTCCCGGGCATGTTCTGTAAATTCATACTATCTGTATAATAATAATAATAATAATAATAATGGATTGGATTTATATAGCGCTTTTCAAGGCACCCAAAGCGCTTTACAATGCCACTATTCATTCACTCTCACATTCACACACTGGTGGAGGCAGCTACAGTTGTAGCCACAGCTGCCCTGGGGTAGATTGACAGAAGTGAGGCTGCCATATCGTGCCATCGGCCCCTCTGGCCAACACCAGTAGGCGGTAGGGTAAAGTGTCTTGCCCAAGGACACAACGACCAGGACAGAGAGCCCGGGGATCGAACCGGCGACCTTCTGGTTACAGATACGCTTCCCAACCCCCTGAGCCCCATAAATAAAGCTTGATTACGTATTAATCTCACACCATAAATTATGTGGAGAGTTACATAATTTATTTTTGGACTTCAAGCTCTGTCTCTAGCACCTTTAATTTGAAACGGAATAACAGATATAACATAAAAGTGCCATATCTGGGCTTGTTGGCATCAAAAGAACTGCACAAACTTTCCTTTCAAAGTTCAATATTGCACAAAAGAGCCGACGCTTGGCTAGGGATTCAATTTGATAAGATTTTACTGATATCAGCCCCAATCAGTTCTGTTTATAAGTTGGATTCTATATTTACTCCCTTAGGCCCCAGAGACAGGGGGCAGCCTCTCTCTGACCAAAGTATTCACCATTGTGAGTGCTTTTGCTGCTAGCAGATAGCAGCAGTTGCCTGTAGTTTGCACTCGTGTGCAAAACACTCACCAAATACTTGCTAAGTGGTAGTGAAATTAGAAACAGTGTGAGTTAGCGCGGTTAGCTCATCTACGCGTTAGTACCGTATAGCCCCGCGCACGGGGCGATCCGCGCTAACTCGCAAACTGAGATTTGCCACGTTATTGCAGTTATGGTGTTAACGTCATTTTAACAAGATTAACGCTGGCAGCACTACTTTAAAGTAAAAGCTTCACCTTTTGAAACATGCTGGTGTGTTGCAGTAAGGCACAACCTTTACTTGTCTAAAGATTTTGCAATCTAGTTCACAGCAACCTCCAGGAACTGCTCGTCATCCAAGCAGGAAAAACACATTTTTCCCTAATGACCAGAGACTGGTTTCTAAGCCTCAGTTACTGGGGGGTTATGAGCATTTGTTCCATGGGAAAAAAGTAGATTTGAACAGTTTTTTACCAACAGCATAAATACTTTTATTATCTGAGTTTAACTACAGTGAAGAAAGAGAGTATAAAGAGGTTTTCTTCACTGACTGGCATCATTTTCTTTGTAATGCACAACACTGTGGTTGTTGCATTCACAAAAGTAAGTGTGGACTGTGTAGCACCCATTCGAGACTACAGTACCTACAGTTAGCTTACTTGAAGTTAAGAGTTTTCTGTCATTCCGAGTCATAAATAAAGTGACTGTGCAAATGAAAATGAGAATAAAAATCTATTAGAATGATACAAAAGTTCATGTTGCGGCTGCAGTGATGCGGACGCTGTACCGATCCATCGTGGTGAAGAGAGAGCTGAGCATAAAAGGGAAACTCCTCCTTCCTGGTCCATCTACGTCCCCACCTTCTCCTATGGTCACAAGTTTTAGGTAGTGACTGAAAGAACGAGGCCGTAAATACAAGCAGCAGAAATTTGCTTTCTCCAAAGGGTGGCTGCCCTCTCCCTTAGACATAGTGTGAGGAGTTCGGCCATCCAAGAGGGGCTCAGAGTAGAGCTGCTACTCCCCCACACTGGAAGGAGGCAGTTGAGGTGTTTCGGGCATCTGACAAAGACCCCCCCCTGGGTGAGGTGTTCATGGCATGTCCGGACCCAGTACACGCTGGAGAGATTAGATCTCTCAGTTGGCCTGGAAACGCCTTGGTTTTACCCCAAATAAGCTGGAGGAGGTAGCCAGGGAGAGGGAGGTCTAGCCTTCTCTGCTTAGGCTCCTGCCCCCATGACCTGGCGCCAGATAAGCGGAACAAAATGGATGGATTCGCAAAAGTTAGTTTGCCAAAAATAAAGAGGTATATTCTAAAAGCAGAAGGCATGCACAGGACAGATCCAAAATAGCCTGGTGGACAGAAGAGCACAAATCTTGTAGATGAAAGCAAAATGATTTGCATGGGAAAGAAAGGCCCCTTCATGACTCTATGGCAAATTACAAATATTCTCCAGGATGTAGGCCAATGTGTTTCCTTGTACATAAAAAAAAAAGCCAAACCTCATAACCAGAGCCAATTATCTACTGATGTCAGTACGTTTAAGAGACATTGTTAACATTATTCAGTATAATAAATTCTGGCCACTAATGTTGTCTTGAGGGCTCCAACCTTATACATTTCAAAATATTGATGTAAACCTACTCACATTAAAGCTGACTTGCCACTTTAATATAGCTTTTGTTATTTTATCTTATTTCAAATAAAAATAAAAATAACAGTAATATGTAACTATCTAAACACATACAGTCTCATTATCTTGCTGCTAGTTCCTTCTGAATTCAGATAAACACGTAACAAGTGAGCCAGGTCTGTGCAAAAGTCCACCCATAATGATGATGGTGGCATTATTGCTTTACAATTAGCTTACTGGCAGCCCTTCACAGACATGGGTACTCATGCAGCTATTGCGGCTTCACTCTTCATACTAATATAGTGAAAGTGAA
Organism: Diplotaxodon limnothrissa; assembly: GCF_057381915.1. NCBI lineage: Eukaryota > Metazoa > Chordata > Actinopteri > Cichliformes > Cichlidae > Diplotaxodon > Diplotaxodon limnothrissa. The sequence continues at coordinate 44,764,543 of NC_140602.1, read as the reverse complement.
ATTCATGAAAAATCAGATTATTCAGCTGCTTGAACTGATGGAAAGAGCTGCTGATTACCTGAAGGTGGGAATTTGCTCTACATAGACGTTAATCTGGAGTCGCTTGGCTGTTTGGAGAACCACTCCTGTCAGCTGTAAAACACAAATTCATTTTAATAATAATAATAATAATAATAATAATAATAATAATAATAATAATAATAATAATAATAATGGATACTTTATTGATCCCCATGGGGAAATTACTTGTTTTTCTCTGCATTTGACCCATTCACTCAGTGAAGCAGTGGGCAGCCCACTAAGCAGGCGCCCGGGGAGCCTGCTTAGTGGCTCCCCGGGCCACTTTTGTTAGGGACACAGAGAATGTGGGAAAAACTCCTGTCACTCCTGATGTATGAACACGTATACCTAAACACCTAAATAATTGTTTTCTGCCCACACTGTATTATGGCCATAATCTTTATAGTAACATGTTGACATTATTTGTAAACCAACAAACCACTGGATAGAAAAACACAGAACTATGCAAAGGTTTTTAGTTAGGTACAGCAGATTTTCCATCCATTACATAATACCATCAGGGAGGCATGTGCTCTGGCCCAGATTCCTCATGCAGCTTGAGAATGACCTCAAACATACAGCTGGAGTGATAAAAAGGTAACTTCAGTGAAAAGAAAAGAAATAAACTGAGTTAATCTGAGATTATGTGAAAAAACGGAAGACGGTGAGACATGGCAGCTGTCAAATAAACCTAATTGGGAGTTTAGTCGTTTCTTTCTTCAGTTTTCTGCATTTTGAAAAACTTAAAAGAGAGAAAAAAATCTCAGGATGTATCATGTATTTATCTAAAGTTACCCCAAACTGTTTGCATAGTACTGCCTGTAGTTTTAATATCTTTACTGTAGGCAAAAATAACTTCACAGCTCTGGGCAAGCAGGGAAGACAGCTGAGGGCATCACAACTCAGCAGTTATGATAAAATTCACAGGACTTTGATCAATCTTAATGATATCATGCCGTGGCAGAGTGATCAAGGAGGATAAACACAAAAAAATGGTAGCTTGTTTATTGGATTCAATACTTTTGTAACTGTAAAACCACCACTTTATATGTGGATGTGTGAAATAATTAAGTGTACTTTTGTACGAAAGCGTGAGAGCGACTGTAAGAAGGAGTTCTGTGTTAGACTGGTGTACAAAGAGCATCTTAAGAGTGGCGTAGCAGTAAAGACAAGCAGAGGTACACCAATCTGCAAAATATCGCATCTGCAAATTGTGAACAAAAATCCGAAAAATACTGCACAATGTAAAAATGCTAAGACTTCAAGTATCTCAGCATCTAATAACATGATCAAAAGACTCAGAAAATCTGGAGAAATCTCTTTGGTGTAACAAAAAAAGAAGAAAAAAAAAGTATTTTCTCTTAAATTTTGAAAACATGGTCGCTGCATCCTCCAGATTCAAGTGGAGAGGGATCATCTGGCTTGTAAATTAGTGTTCAGTTCAGAAGCCTGCATCTCTGATGGTATGGGAGTGCATCAGTGCCCATGGAAGCCATATATAAAGCTATACACAGGCTTTACATTAACATATGCTCTAATCTTGTCTGGGAAGAACTGCCATATTTCTTCAAGACAATGCTAAACTCCATACTGCATCTATCACAACAGCTGTAAACCCACTGAAAACATCTGGAGCATCATGAAGAAGAAGAATGCTTTCTGTCTTTTACTGTGAATGTAATACAGTTTATTTATTTTTGGGAATTGCACTTTTTTTTAAACTTTTAACTATTACAGAATCATTCATCGTTTTTTTCTGTTTTCTCTGAAAGTGTATCATGTAAAATTTGTAAAAATAAATAAATAAATAAAATCAGAAAATTAGATCATATAGCAATTGTTAATTTTTGGCTGCTGTGGCATAAATCTTTCATTGGATGGTGGTCTAATACATTTGTTAAGCACTACACAGTATGTTCAGCTACATGTTGTGCTGCTGGAGGTGTTTTTTTTCAGTCTGTCTCTCGCTATCAAGACTTTACTACAAGTTCAACCAGGTAATTAGAGTATTATTATCATGATAAGAGCAGTTAGAGCTTATCTTTCGTGACAGCCCCGTACCACGTACCTCTGATTTAATTTTTAACCACTATTTTAAACAGAAGCTCAACTATTGGCTAGTCATGACAAAAAAAAAAGCTGAGACACTACTCCATCTAGTGTTGAAGATTTAATACTATATAAATCATAATTGTATTAGACAAAATATGTATTATAAATTGAAGAGAGATTCACAACAACACGAGAACGAATTAAACATTTAAGCTTTAAAGTTGTGATTCCTACCGGATTGATATCAATGGCAGTCTGGTGCTCTTCCTTGTTTGGCGTCATTCCGAATACATCCTGAGCAAATTTCTCATCTGCCTGGTAGAAGTGTGGTGAAGACATTATGATAGGAGCCCCTAAACAGCAGAAAAAACATTACAGAAGATATTAACAAAGCAGGGACAACATCTTACTCGACCTGAGGAAAATATGCCATGTGTAAAATATACCTGTAAATGTAAAACATCAATATTCTAATAATGCTATGGCTTGTAATAAACACAGCGTACACTTGTCAGGGACACTGCTAAAGTAGGCCCCAGAAATGACAGTCAGTGAATTAATTTCAGGGAGTCTTTTGCTAAGTGTTGACTCCATATTCTTTACAGTGCAATGAGGAATTGATACAAGTTATTACTCAGCACTAACAACCATAGTTTGTTTGCTTTAAATCAGATGCACCAGAGCACATCACAACAAACCACAAGAGAACTTTCACTTCACTTATTCTACCGTGTCTGAGGAGCCAGAAAGTAAATATGGGAACAAGTTCTCGTGCTTTCGACTAGTGGATGCGTTTGTAATGGAGACGGTCTCTGGCTAGCAAGCATTACTCCTTTTGTGTGTGTGTGTGTGTGTGGGGGGGGGACGACACACGCCTGACAAAAGGCGCGGTTAGCTGAAACTTGGTACAAACTGATACAACTCGGTCAGATCATGTTTTTGCCGCAAATAAACATTTCCAGAGTTCATTGGTTGAGTTATTTTGTTTTAAACACAATTGAAACACAATTTCTTTGTTCTCACCTGTCCACACAAATCACACCATGGGGGAAAGAAATGAGTCTGAACTAATGTAACTTAAAAAGCAGCATATCAAAGATCATTTGGCTATGTTTAACACAGTAAAACATTGTCTTACCTTCTTTACATACAGACACATTCAGCAGGCCAGACCCCAGGCAATTACCAGCAGGCACACAAAAGCCTGCGTTGTCTGGGTTCACAGTCAGATTGGCGAACACTGAGCTGGGAGGAACAAATCGATACCCAGTGATCCCCTTCACTGTCACATCCTCCTCATACACTGTGTACAGAGACCTTAGAAAGAGAGTTACATGCTTGTTAATCTCTGGATGCACTGCGTTACTGGACAATGACACATGGTTTGAATTCATGAGCTCAGCGATAAACTGATTTACAGAAAACCTGCATTGAACAAACTGGTTATACCAGTTTTTCAACGGTTGTGTTGACACCTCTTATTAACCAAGCTGTTAGATGACCTGTAAATGTGACTTCTGTTTCTAATATATTAACAATCACAGAGGACTGACATTTGTTGTTTTAAGCAGCATTAAATAGGCTGTGGCCTCATTTAGGAGGCTAACACTGACCAGCCTTGAAACCAGCCAAACTAAATTAGGATCCTTAATCCAATATTCAGACCAGGGAAAGGCTCAGGAAGGCTGTGGGGGGAGCCATTTCACTAGCTCAAGCCAAGAGGGAAAATACAGCAAATGCTGCATGAGTCAGCAGAATATGGCTTGAAACTGAACTGAAATAACCTTCATATGAAACTACAAAAGTCCAGATGCTCAGCTGAAAAACACATTCAGCTACAATGACTAAAATAGAAACAAACATTTACAATGAATGTTTTATACATTTCTAAATTCAAATAGTTTAAATTTACATTTAAGTTTTTTGGGGGGTTTTTTAAATACACAACCTTTTAAATTCAAGTGACGTATTAAATGTGTCTTTCTTCAATAAAGATTACATTTTGAGTCGCACGGCTTCAATCCAAATTTGAAGGTTTTGGAGGTTGGCCTCAACATTACTGAAGCAGTGTGGGATCGTCTTGACAGAGAATGGAACAAAAGGTAACCGGCATCCAAAGAAGAGCTTTGCATGTCTTTCAAAAAGCTTGGAGAACTTTTCCTGAAGACTACTTCAAGAAATTACAAGGCTGTGTTCAAGAATAAAGGTGGTCATACCACCATGTGTTTCATTAAATTACTGCAATTATTTCCCAATTTACTAGCACACCAGTAAGAGATGAGGGGTGGCTCAACACTTTTGCACAGTACTGTATATGCAATCAAAAGATTGCATCTTTCACTGGTACAGCTTTTCTGCTCTACTCACCTGCACAGGTCAGACGAGAAAATGTAGAGCATATCATTCTTGGTGATTACAGGATGGAAGCCTGTTCCAATGGTTCCATTAATCATGTTGCACTCATCAGACGTCCACCAATTCAAGGAGCTGCACAGATATTCAAAATGTTACAAAGTTCGAAGGTTTAAAAATGTTTCAGACATTTAGCACGCCCAGCTAAAAGCCATGGAAAGCCATTTGCTGGGCAAAGAGGACTGGATATATTTGTAGGTTAGGAAGCACACTATAAAATAAGGGTGTTTCCCAAAACTGCTGCTCAAGGTACAACAGCCTAGTCTTAAAACAATTAGGTTTGTAAGACAGGCAGAGATAAAAGGCAGTGCAAGAAAGATGATCATATTTTGGGGGTTTAGTGAGTACAGATCCAGAGCCGATGGTTGGCTGTTCTTCTCTGTGACAAAGATAAGAGAGTTTGGTGCTTTACCTAAGTAGTTATTTCATTATTGATTACATTTTTTAAAATGATGTTAAAGGGAGAAACATCAGCGTTTGATCCCTGCAGTGAGTGATTCTGTTTTGCTGTTGGGGGGATTTGGCTAACATGATTTGACTTTCCTCATTTAATGGCTATGAAATGAAATGATAATTATAAAAGGTATATAAGCCAAACTAGCAGCCAGTGGTTATTTTGGTCACATGTCTGTAAACAGACTCAGTTTCAGTGTCCTATCGGCGGTGATATAAGAAAGAGAACGAAAACTCAACAGGAACACAGTTAAACCCACCTTGATCATATGACACAAATCACTTGGTGTGCATCCATTAACTTCATGTCACCAACAAAACTCACTGATGAACAATTTTACAATTAAACTGTAAATCCAACATGTGCTACAGGTGAGAGGAGACAATTACCTTTCACCTTTCCACGTGTCCACTCTGGAAAAGTCCCTATAGTTCTGCTGACCAGTGAAAAACACATATTCTCCATCATTGGAAGCATTGTTCTGTAAGATGGGGGGAAAAAGTTTTTTTTTTTTTTTAAATATTAAAAAAAATATATATATATGGTTTACACAAAGAACACAATTACACATTTATGTGCATTAAAGAGACCTTATAGAAAAGTCCAAAAACATCATCCAGATCCAGATCATGTGTAATGGTTTTCAAGGCTTTAAGAAGTCCATCTTCATATCCCCACAGCAGCTCTCCCACTGAACGAGTGGTAAAAAGGCCTTGCCCGGTGCCCTTCATGTAGGCAGAGATCAAGTTGGCTTCAATGAATTTATCCTTGAGTCTTTCCATCACTGTCTACCAGGACAAAAAGAAACAAAAAAGGGAGAAGAACGCCGTTACAGGATTATTAGTTTGAATAAACATAAAGCAGGCCATGTAAGTAAGTAAGTAAGTACATACGTGTGTGTATGTATGTATGTATGTATGTATGTATGTATACACACACACACACACACACACACACACACACACACACACACACACATATATATATATAAACATATTAAGAGAACAACTTCCTTATTTAATCTTGCTGATTGACTGAGGTTTTGCAGACATGTGAACACAAACCACATGCCCATGTGCCCATTAACCATGTTACGTGAACTTCTCCACAATTTTGGACAAGTGACAATCATGGTGACAATGTAGGATCAAGTGACTAAGCCCCCAGTCACACAGACCTAGATATTGACCCTCTGGCAACCACCACTTGCTAGGGAAAAACATCTCATCTCCAAGCAAAAACCTCCATTTGACTGCTATCCATCAATCCTCTTCTGCCTACCCAATTAAGGGTCAACAGGTGGATGGAGCCTATCCCGCTGCCATAGGGCGAGAGGTGGGGTACACCCTGGACAGGTCGCCAATATGTTGCAGGGCTAACACAGAAAGACAGAACCATTCGCACTCATATTCACACCCGTGGGCCATTTGGAATCACCATTTAACCTCCATTTAGAGTCTGAATGGAAGTGATAGACTTGTCAACAAATACTACCCAACTACTCTCCAAACTGTAGTGAAACCGTAGAAAGTGCAGCACAAACCAGAAATCTACCCCCTTTGAAACATGTTGACTGTAGCGCTGAGGCAAAACATTACTTTGAAGACAAACCTTCTCCATATAGGAAATGCTCCACAGGAAATGCTATAGGCACTGGGCAACCTACTAGCAACCAGAGCAAGACCCCTAAGAGGTCTTTTCTGCAGCACTTTCTTTGCAACCAACATGCAACCGACAACCAGCAACTCCTGTGAACCACTCAACAACCAGTTGAGGAATACACATGAGCAATGCCCACATGTGAGAAACCTTAATATTCGTCCTAATGTGAGAAAACTATAATACTGTGAGTGGCAGATCAGATCGGTGCTGTAGACTATTGCTCACCATGGCAGGGATATTAACTGTCCTGATGAGGTCACTCTCTGGACCTCGGGACATGTTACGCTGAAAAATGTAGGTTTTAGTGTTGACAGCTGTTACTTTAGTGCCATTATCCTGAAAGTCAATTTGCTCCATAGGCCGGTACTCTCTGTGGAGGAAAAGCAAAACATTTTTAGACAAGAGAAAAGATTCTTTGTTACAGAGCTGCAGCCAAATATAACAACTAGCTTTGTTTGTGATTTTAAAAAAAAAGCTATAGCGTAACTCCCTACTTTGCATCTGCACTCTTTAACACGCCATGTTATATAAAGCACAATACATGAAAAAAGTGTGGGGATATTAAGACATGCAGTTCTTCACATGACTGATAATGTCACATTTACTCTACATGAAAAGTGGGTTGAAGATTGTTCGTCTATTGTGGCTCAATTTCCCTTGACACACATCTGTGCAGTTTGTGACTGTGTTTGTGACATGTGACTGTGATGCAATTATTGGAAAAAAAAGAAGAAGCTTTTTTTTTTTAAACCATAAAACGTGTCAATGGTGAGTTGTTTCTTAATAACTCAATAACAATTTCCTAAAACTGCTTTATTTTAACTGATTTGGTGACCCAGATAACGTATGTAAGTATTTACGTTAGCTTTCAGTGCTACTGAAAACAAGTCAGTGCCAAAAGAGATAAGATGGTTATCAGCTGTGTGCAGCGATATATTATACTATCACTGGGTATATGGATAATATGAATCAAATAAACTTTCTTTTCACCTTACACGTATATCTAGTTCAAAGTGCTTTACAGGTAAAAAAAAAAAAAAAAAAGGCAAATTAAAATTGGCATATATTAAAAGAAAATTAAACAGAATAAACTTTAGAACATGTATACACCAAGTGAACAAAATAAGGCCAATAAAAATTCATTTTAAAAACGTAATGCTACATAAAACAGGAAAACCAAACTGTCAAATGATTAAACCAATAAATTAACCTATCAGCGAATAAAAATAAAAAGATCTGAAAAGGGAAAACAATGAAATAACATCAAGTCAAACAGTAAGTTAAAAATGTAAAACAAAGTAAGTAATATATGTAAAGCACGTTTAATCAAAAGCCAGTTTTATGAATGTCGAGATCCTGTGGGTGTGGACTGGGTAGAAAATAAACTGCACATTGACCTTTCATGGCACAATAACACTGAATGTACACAATAAAAAAAACAATAAAATGTGCTTTCGGAAAAATAAACATCTCCGTGTCACAGTTCGTAAGTCTCAGCACCAAAACTAGTACAAAAATGCTGTCTCTCAGGTGCTTACAGGTATCCAAGCACAGGATTGCTCTGCATCTCTTTAAATTTATCTCTAACAACATTCACATGTTTTTTTCTTAAACACACTATAGACCAGGGGTGGGGAACTCCAGGCCTCAAGGGCCAGTGTCCTGCAGGTTTTAGATATCACCCTGGATCAGCACACCTGAATCAAATAATTAGTTCCTTACCAGGCCTCTGGAGACATGTGTCCAGAGACTTCAAGACATGTTGGGAGGTAATTTAGCCATTTAAATCAGCTGTGTTGGATCAAGGACACTGTGCGACGACAGTGTCCTGTGAGAGCTAAGCACACCCTGGGATTCAAAAGCTTGAGCAGAAATGACTTGATGTAACAATTTTCTGTATTGACTTTATCACTTCGTCATATTGTTGTCGAGGAATTTTGGCCTGCTCTTTTCACAGCATTGTTTCCATTCATTGAGATTTACAGGCTCAGCTCTCTTAAGGCCCTGAAACAGCATTTCAGTCAGGTCGATGTCTGGACTTTGACTGGGTCATTGCAACACTTTGATCATTTTCTGTTTTCAACCATTCTGTTGTAGATTTGCTGCTGTGGTTGAGATCATTGTCCTGCTGCACGACCCAGTTTCAGCTGAAGCTAACTGTCAGACAGATGGCCTCACATTTGGCTCTAAAATACTTTGGTATACAGAGCAGTTCATGATCTAATCAATGACTGCAAAACAAGAACAAATCATCACTCCTCCAAAACTGGCTGAAAATTTGTATGAGGCGTTTGTGCTGATACACTGTGTTGGGCTTTCTCCTAAAAGTAGGGCTGTGCATTGTGGCCAATCATCTCTTTGGTCCATCTGAAAAAAAGCACAGTGTTCAAGAAATCTTGTGGTTTGCTCAGATGCAACTTTGCAAACATAAGCTGTGCTGTCTTGTTCTTTTTTTTAGAGTGAAGAGACTTCTGCCAGGGAATCCTGCTGAACAAGCCACGCTTGTTCAGTCTTTTTCCAACTGTCATGAAGTGTAATATTTAGATGCTAACTAATGCCATCTGATTAGCCGGACCTGGCTGCTATTTACCTGCTTAATTACTATTGCAGTGTCTTTTTCTGATCTTTTTAACTGCTCCACAGTTTGCGTGCAGCAGCGTTGGCTTTGTTACTTTTATCAGGTTGTTGATTTTCCAAATCAGATGTATTGTGCTTTTATAAACCTTTTTCATCTAACTCAACACCTTCACTAGTCAAATTTATTACTAGTCAATAAATTTGTATCACATTTATTCTTAATATACATCGTAAGACTGGCACCACTGAATCTTAAAAGCTCCCATTATGGGTGCTGATACATCATTGCTTTGCCTCCACCTCTTAAAATGTTCCAGTAACTTGACACTTAGGTTTTTTTGTTGTTTTGTTTTCTTTAAATCAAGAGATGAATGGAGAAACAAATGTTAAGCGTTTCTCCTTTCCCTCCCTCACCTGTATGTATACGGTCCAATCTCCACCACAGCTGGCCTCTCCCCATCCAACACCTCTTGGGGATTTGTGAGATTGAAGAAGTAAAACTGCATGTAGATATGTGCCGGTGGATCCTTCCAGGCCTCAAACGCATCTGTATCGTTTTTCAGAATGACTTGCTAATGGGGGACAAAGGGCGGTGGGGTTAAAAATGTTATTTTAGATGACTACTGTGCTGATGATATGCAGTTTCACTTCACGTTACACGGTATGAACCTGCTGAAACAGATGAAATCATCATTTGGTGTCATGACACACACACACACACACACACACACACACACACACACACACACACACACACACACACACACACACACACACACACACACACACACACACACACACACACACACACACACTCACAGGCCACTGCTTTTCGGCACAAATACATAATCAACTCATTGAATTTAGCAACGTAGCCATTCTCAAGAGGACCTGCTGAAGTTCAAACTGAGTATCGTAATGGGAAAGAGACGTGATTTAAGTGACTCTGAACATGACTGCTGGTGCCAGATGGGCTGGTTTGAGTATTTCAGGAAATGCTGTTTTACTGGGATTTTCCCCAAACAACTAGATTTTACAGAAAACTGTGTGAAAATAGAAAGAATATGTAGTGAAAGGCAGTTCTCTTGGTGATTGTGAAGGTTAGAGGAGAATAACTAGACCACTTCAAGCTGATAGAAAGGCAACAGTAACAGTAATTACGTGTTACAACCAAGGTATGATAAAGAGCATCTCTAAACCCATAACACATCAACACAACCTATAAAATTGGAAACTTAGGCTACAATTCACACAGACTCACCATAATTGGACAATAGAAGATTGAAAAACTATTGCCCAGTCTGAGGAGTCTTGATTTCTGCTACAACATACAGGTGGCAGGGGCAGGATTAGGCTGGAGCTGATGGTGTAATGGTGTTTAGATATGTTCTTTGACCTCTTAGTACCATTGACTGTAGAAAACAGTTTTCTACAGTCAATGCTTAGTACCAGTTGAGCATCATGTAAATACTACAGCCTATCTGATTATTGTTGGTGACCATGGCTATTGCTTCAGCAAGATAACGCAGTATGTCACAAATCATCTCAAACTGGTTCCTTGAACATAACAATGATTTCGCTGTACTCAAAGGGCCTCCACAGTCACCAGACCTCAATCTAGTAGAGCACCTTTGAGATGTGGTTAAACATGAGATTGACATTATAAATGTGCAGCCGATAAATCTGCAGCAGCTGTGTGATGCTATCATATGGACCAAAATTTCAGAGGAATGTTTCCAGCACCTTTTTTGACCATGTGAATTAAGGCAATTCTGAAAGCAAAAGGATATCCAATCTGATACTAGTAATGTGTACCTAATAAAGTGTCCAGTGAGTGTTTATGCCACATATGATACACAATATTTGGTGACAATCACAAAGCACAAATAAAAGGCAAAATGATCAAATGCGAAATACTGAGATGGCATCTATGTCACATGTTAAACTATATTTAGCAATGAATGTTATAAAAGCATACAATACTCTCTGTGCCAATTGTCGAATAAGCAGTGGAGAACTTTTTTTTCAACTGATCCACACAAAATTTAATTTAATTCAACGGTCTACAATACAACAGATCTGTCTAGCGGATAATCACCTGTTCTCTCATGTAAATATTTTTAGACCCTCTACAATCAAAACAGTTAAGACAAACTCAAAGCTCTTACTGCACAGCACTGTCTGTGCCCATTTAAAATCATCTGATTTACTATCCTGGTTTTTTATTACATTTAGTAAGACGTGTTACATTCTGTAATACTTTGTTGAATTTGCGCCATTTCGCTTTTTTTTTTTTTTTACAATTACTTAATAGGTCTGAACCATACTGAGATTTGGGTTTTGTCAAATTATGTTTGCTTTTACTGAGCGTTTATTGATATATTATTCTATTTATTTAAACTATTTCAAGCCGTGTTAATTTTAGCTGTGCTACCAAAAGATTTCCGCATGTTTAGGATACAAAATGTACACATTGTGTGATCTCATCTTTTCAACCCTAGAAATAAACACTGCTACTTAAGTAAATGGGTGACAGAACAGATCTGAAATTGTATCCTAAGGCGAGCCATTTGTAAAACATTCAAACCTGAAACGCTTAAAACTGTTAAAAACACTTCCATAAATAATTCCACGCTGTATTTCTTAGACGCTAAATGAGCTAACTTTAGCTACTATGACAATGTCTCATATTAGCTTATCTGAGGTTAACGCCTACTGCAAAGGCTAGCCTAAATTAGATGCTTACCTTTTTAACCATTGACTGTACTAAATGTGGAAACACGCTGGTCAAAACCAACGAAATGCCGAGAATCAGCATCAGTACAGAAACAACTCCGACGCTGTAAACGCAACATGACTTTAGCACCATGACGAGGCAGTAGAAGGCTAAACACGTCTCTCAGCTTTCACTGACAGCAGCTACCCACTGTTTGCTGTTTTTGTTTTGAGAAGCCAGGAACTTGCTCGGTAGAGCAAAGACTCACTTCCGGAATAAGACACTTCGCTCCTACCACATCCGGTTTCATAGACAGTCGATAGGGTCAGTGAGCATTCAGCCGTAAAAAAGAAGCTGCAGTGATTTTAAATAATCTGTTTAACCTTTGTTATGGGGCTCAATGGTGAAATATGATGTATGAAAAACATAACAAATTAAACTCCCTCCACAAGAGCTGGTCGTTATTATAGCTGAACCGCAGAACGAGTAGGCTATCTATCTTGAAGGCAAACATTCTTTGTTTTTTTTTTTATCTAAAGCAGTAGCAGTTTAAACCTTTTGTTACGGACTTAAAAAAAAAAAAAAAAAAACATATTTGTTAAATATGAGTATAAAATTGTGTCATTCATTTCAGTGCGACTCGGACTAAGCTTTTTTTAAAAACAACAAACTGCAATAAAGAGACAAGAGAAAAAGACAAAAGAACCAAGACAAGCCAACTGTCACGAGGGGCAGGACGGACAGGTTCAGTCTGTGAATCACAAATTACAGGGCCCTGTTTCAGGAAGCCGGTTTAGTGGAAAAACTGAGTAAGTATACCCTGAGTTAACGAAAACTCTGGGTTTTCGGTTTCAGAAAGCGAGTTCAGATGAAGCCTCAGTGAGTCACTATGACGACACACTCCGTGAAGCTAACCTGCCCCCTAGCAGGTTTACTACAACTAACCCTGACTGTCTCCGCCCCTTTGTCGGAAACCTGACAGTAGGAAGTGTCGGACATGGCGTGCCCCTTCCTTGAAGAGCCAGTAGATCGTGAAGCCCAAATTCTCCGCAGGGCTCTCCGCCGGGAGAGAGTGATCAGAGCGCGTTTGGACATTTTATCATTTCCTGATGATTTTCTGTGTGAACGTCACCGTTTCTCAGCACAATCTATAATTTATTTGGATAACATCCTCAGGCCATATATTACGCATGTGACACATCGCGGACATGCTCTCAGTTCTGTACATATTATTTGTATTGCACTTCGGTTTCTTGCAAACGGGAGCTTTCTGTATAATATTGGTGATGCTGAGCACGTTTCCAAGGCTACCGTCTGTCGGGCAGTCAGGAATGTTACAGTTGCACTGAAACGTCTCCTGTACTCGTCTGTGGTGTTCCCCGGTCACAGACCCACAAGATTTATCAAAGAGGGATTCCACAAAATTGCAGGTAGCAGGATGACCAAAACTTAATTTATGATGTGGTGATACTTGAACTACTACTTAAATTTTACATTTATTTTCACGGTTCCCAGGCGTGATTGGCTGTACAGATGGCACTCACATTCCAATCATTGCTCCTTCAGTAAATGAAGGAGACTATGTGAACAGGAAGTCTTTCCACAGCATTAATGTACAGGTACATAGTTCCCTGTAGCATTTCAAACTAACAAATTATTTCATCATAGTAATGGATGCTAATTTGTGTTCTCTGCACTGTGAAGATCATATATGATGCTGCCAACATTATCACAAATGTGGAAGCCAAGTGGCCAGGCTCTGTCCATGACTCACAAATATTCCGTGAATGTACACTGAGCACAAAATTTGGACATGGTGAGTTGAGAATACTGTAAAATATATAAAGACCAATTGCTTCAGGGACATTTGAACTGAAGTGTATCCTTCTGTCTTAGGAGAGTTCACTGGCTACTTGCTTGGTGATAGGGGGTATCCATGTTTACCCTATTTGCTTACCCCTTACCCTGACCCTGAACCGGGCCCACAGCAGCGATATAATCTGGCTAATTGCAGGGCAAGAGCCAGAATTGAAATGACTATCGGAATGCTTAAGGCCCGGTTCCAGTGCCTGCAAAGACTCAGGGTCACCCCAGAAAGGGCATGTGACATTATTGTGGCATGTGTGATTCTTCACAACATTGCCACAATTAGAGGAGAACACTGTCCTTCTGAACCAAACATCAGCAGTGATCCAAACCATGAACATCCTGACCCTCCCACGGACATACAAGATGGAAGAGCAGTCAGAGACACCATATGTCACAATCATTTCTTTTGACCCATCACCTCAACATGTTGAAAGAAGAATAAACAGATTTATTGTTCAACTGGCTTTATTGGTCGCCTGTGTTTCCTGTACACAAAGTATTAAAGGATGTAAACCTCATAAAGTGTCTCTGTTGCTTCTTCCTCTGTAACAGCTGTCAATGTTTCTTCATTATTTTCCTGTAGTAAAGAAATTAACAACATTGCTGTTCTACTGTAAACTCATATAATCTGTGGAGTATTACTCACAACTGCATGTTGGTCTGGCTCAACAGGAGGCTGCACCAGATGCAGTACACCATCACCATCAACTGATAGAATATGAGGTTTATACAGGTCACTTATAACTTACAAGGGACCAAATGGCAATTAACAAACATACCAATCACCTTACACTTCATTGTCATTATGCTCTCAAAGACAACCAAGACTGAGGGAAGGCAAAATCAGTAGGAAAATAACTTCACTACAAAAAAATTCATTATGGTAAAGAGTTTATCAAATGAATGAGTAGCACTGCAAAGGTGACTGTGAAGAAAGGATGTATGCACATCATGTATTATTTTGAATTTGCCCCTTATGTAGGCACTTGTGTCTTGTGGGGTTATTGACTCAGAGGATGTCCCCGCAGAGATGCCTTCAGCCACAGGGCGCCCACTGTTTTGGCTGAGGGCCAACTGCTCAGCCTCTGTGAGTGGTGGTGGTGGAGGACCCCCACCTGTTTTTCGGGCCTCCGCTTTTTTTCTGTTGGCTATAACGGGTCACATTTGAGCATACAGAGTAAGCAAATATGTACTTGTAATGTGCTCAGATAATTTCAATAGGTGCTTAAAGAAAGAAAATTAATGTAGCCTCTAACTGCAATTGATTTACATGGGACAAACAGACCAAGCACTATGGCTCATAATACAATTACACCTCACCTGTTTGGACTATATTTTTATATTTCATTTTTACTTGCTGCCAGGCACGTTTGGGGCCTGTTGGGTTGCACCTGCGCTCACATCACGTCACAAAATAAAATGTATAAAATAACAAATAAAATAACATATGATAAAATAACGTGTTAAATGGGTGGAAATCCCTCGATCAATGTTTATATTAACACTCACGCATTGACTCTGTCGGCTATGTTTGCCATGCATGCTCACTTTCTTTTGCAGCTGTCGCTGTGTTACTTTTTTCCGCGGAATTTGCATGTTATCGGCATATGCTGCCATCAGAATTTCGGCCTCAAGCGCTGTGAAATACATTGACCGCGCCTTCTTTCCCTCCGTCTCCATGGTGACTCGCTTAATCTGTGCTCCACTGATCAGGGCTTTATGTATCCTCGTCCGCGCGCTTCACTTGGGGTTAAAGCAACTCCGCGTTGACTGAACTAATTGTTATCAGCCTTTCTGAAACCGAATATTCCGAGTTGGACAGTTCGGGGTTACTCAACCCTGCGTATCGTTTTTCACTCTGAGTTTTCTAAACCGGCTTCCTGAAACAGGGCCCAGTTCTTTATTCACACAACACCAGGCGCTACGTTTTAGGAAGTGGCATAGCAGTAAACAGCTTCTCCACTAGATGTCCCTGTCTTACCATTTACTAAGATTTTTGGTTCTCTTTGCTGCCTCTAACCTGAAATTATAGCGGACCGTATACCGGGGTTGTCATTCGTCTAACCAGACTAAACTATGAGTAACAACGTGTGTCAGTCTTTGTCTCACTTTGTTTTCTGTTTTTTTTTTCTTCTCTGATCAGAAATTCCCAAATTAGACCGCTTCATTAAAAAAAAATGCTGCTCATTTTCATCTGAGAAGCAGATCAGAACACACTTTATATTAGTTTATTATAAAAAACAAACAAACAACAATTTAGTAAAAATGTATAGTTTACAAGCACAAAAACCCTAAAATAAGGAGAAAAAAAAACTTTGAAAGAATGGCTACTATATGACACAGTGAGCTACAGTGGGGCAAAAAAGTATTTAGTCAGCCACCGATTGTGCAAGTTCCCCCACTTAAAATGATGACAGAGGTCAGTAATTTGCACCAGAGGTACACTTCAACTGTGAGAGACAGAATGTGAAAAAAAAATCCATGAATCCACATGGTAGGATTTGTAAAGAATTTATTCATAAATTAGGGTGGAAAATAAGTATTTGGTCACCTCAAACAAGGAAAATCTCTGGCTCTCACAGACCTGTAACGTCTTCTGTAAGAAGCTTTTCTGTCCCCCACTCGTTACCTGTATGAATGGCACCTGTTTGAACTCATCATCTGTATAAAAGACACCTGTCCACAGCCTCAAACAGTCAGACTCCACACGCCGCCACGGCCACAACCAAAGAGCTTTCGAAGGACACCAGGAAAAGTATTGTAGACCTGCACCAGACTGGGAAGAGTGAATCTACAATAGGCAAGCAGCTTGGTGTGAAAAAATCAACTGTGGGAGCAATCATCAGAAAATGGAAGACATACAAGACCACTGATAATCTCCCTCGATCTGGGGCTCCACGCAAGATCTCATCCCGTGGGGTCAAAATGATCATGAGAACGGTGAGCAAAGATCCCAGAACCACACGGGGGGACCTGGTGAATGACCTGCAGAGAGCTGGGACCAAAGTAACAAAGGTCACCATCAGTAACACACTACAACGGCAGGGAATCAAATCCCGCAGTGCCAGACGTGTTCCGCTGCTGAAGCCAGTGCATGTCCAGGCCCGTCTGAAGTTTGCCAGAGAGCACATGGATGATACGGCAGAGGATTGGGAGAATGTCATGTGGTCAGATGAAACCAAAGTAGAACTTTTTGGTATAAACTCAACTCGTCGTGTTTGGAGGAAGAAGAATACTGAGTTGCATCCCAAGAACACCATACCTACTGTGAAGCATGGGGGTGGAAACATCATGCTATGGGGCTGTTTTTCTGCCAAGGGGACAGGACGACTGATCTGTGTTAAGGACTGAATGAACGGGGCCATGTATCGTGAGATTTTGAGCCAAAACCTCCTTCCATCAGTGAGAACTTTGAAGATGAAACGAGGCTGGGTCTTCCAACATGACAATGATCCAAAACACACCGCCCGGGCAACAAAGGAGTGGCTCCGTAAGAAGCATTTGAAAGTCCTGGAGTGGCCTAGCCAGTCTCCAGACCTCAGCCCCATAGAAAATCTGTGGCGGGAGTTGAAAGTCCGTGTTGCTCGGCGACAGCCCCAAAACATCACTGCTCTCGAGAAGATCTGCATGGAGGAATGGGCCAAAATACCAGCTACTGTTTGTGCAAACCTGGTAAAGACCTATAGTAAACGTTTGACCTCTGTTATTGCCAACAAAGGTTATGTTACAAAGTATTGAGTTGTATTTTTGTTATTGACCAAATACTTATTTTCCACCCTGATTTACGAATAAATTCTTTACAAATCCTACCATGTGAATTCATGGATTTTTTTTTCACATTCTGTCTCTCACAGTTGAAGTGTACCTCTGGTGCAAATTACTGACCTCTGTCATCATTTTAGGTGGGGGAACTTGCACAATCGGTGGCTGACTAAATACTTTTTTGCCCCACTGTATCCTAGCATACATTATCACATCTTAACAAATGACATAAACGTCAAACCCTTACAGCTCAGACAGGTTCACACCTGTATTATTACGTTTCACCGCAGTCCTGTTGCAACATAGACCCATAACATCAACATGACTTGTTCAGCTAGGAGCATTTCTCAACTTCAGAGATTATGCACACTGAATTTACAGCCTGGAGACCAGGTGACACCCTGTGCACAACTTAAACAAACACCCATTCACAATCTTTGGGGCACTGAAGTGCAGAGTCCAGATTTGTGGAGGTTGAATAATATTAGGGCAGAAATGTTATGATATATTAAGTCCTGCTGTGCTGATCTTCACCATCCAACATAAAATACAATCAAAGTTTTATTTCTGTTGCTTTTCTGTCTGGTAATCATCTTTGGGTTTTACTCAGGATTTATCCATACATCAATGTTTTTCTTTCAGTACAAAGTACAACATTTGCATCTAAAATATAGTGAAACATTACATAGAATTACTTAAATAAAGCACATCCCCTTAAAGCATTTGAGTAAATTTCCTGAGTTATGTTCCAAAAAAAAAAAAGAGAAACAAAAGAAAAAGAAAAGAGACACTGGACTTACCATAAACAATGCTTTTCGAGTTTCAGGAAAGCTTTATAGGGTTTCATCACTGTGATGTGTCCTTTCTAAATAATAGACTTTTCTTAGAATGTAACATCAGTGGCACATCTCCAGGGGACCATTATTTTACAACATTTAGCTTACATACATACATAAAACATTTGTCGCTGTGGCTCAGGAGATTGAGGTGGTAACCTGTAGTTAGAAGGTTGGAGGTTCAGTCCCTGGGTGCTCCAATCTGCATGCCAAAGTGTCCTTGGGCAAGATACCTAACCTTGACTTGCCTCTGATGCATTCATTGGAATGTGAAAGCACATAGATGTAGAAGAGAGTGAATGTGTGTGTGAATGGAAGAAATGAGACATGTTGTATAAATGCTTAAGCAAAAACATGCTATGTCATGTTTATAATATATTTGATAGTTTTATATAATTACACCATTTTAAATGTCAAAAAACCAAAACATATTTTTGACCTGATAAAAGCACAGCTCTTACGCATGATACCTGCCTGTGGCACTGATGGCAAAGGAAGCTGTAATTGTTCAAAATACATTTTATTTTATTTTGTTTTAACAAATAAATAAATTGTAACCCTAAAGTGTTTTTCAAGTGTAATATCACTATAAAAGCTCGAGACATATTTTTTTTGCATTAATATTATTATTATGTAGTTGAATTAATAGCTGAAGCAGAAGTTTAATGCATGAAAACGCGTGTTCAGTGGGCGAGGGTCCAAATGTTCTCAAATGTGCACCCCTCCGGTGGGGTTTTGTGGGAAATGCCCCTTTAACCACAACATGAATGGGGGGTACAATAGAGAACAGAACAGGGCTCGCTCGCCGCGGTCACGAGAGCTCCAGGGGAGTGACGTCACTTTCCTAAACCGGGCAGCGGCCGTTGAGTTGAGTCCCAAACCAGAGACGAGCAGGAGTCCACCAACAGCTCAACTTTTAATGAATGCGGGCCGAGGAGAGCCGCCGTGAAGGGTCGCGCCGGTTTCGCCTTCCGTATGCTCCCTCCTGGTCGACATAGCTCCACAAAGACTCGCTGTGTTCACACTTGTTCAGCGGCTAATCTGGTTTTAGCTATTTTTAAAAAGCGCTCGTCTCTTCTTTTATGTGTCTCGCGCTCCCCGCGACTCTCGGCACAAGGACTAGGGTAAGTGTGTCCGGTAATTTCACATCATGTAAGCAGTTTAGGTCGAAATGATGCTTAAGAGTTGAACTCTGTGTGAGTCCCGTTGGTGAATTTAAACGGAGCACCGCTCTCGTGTAAGTCCAATCTGATATCCAAGCTTTAACCGTGTCTCTCCGCGTATCCATAATATCCGTGTACAAAAAAAAGAAGAAGAAGAAAAAAGAAATGTGGTTGTTTGATGTGCAGTGAGGCAAATATGCAAAGGTTAGTTGCTTGAGACGCTCGGGTCAGAGATGCTTGTTGACAGCAGTCAGTAGTGAAGTTTGCTTTTCAGCGGGACATCCTGGACAATTATTTTTTTATTCTACTCCCGTGTTTTCTGCTGAGAAATTATAACAGCACACGCCAGTTTCATTGTACGCAAAGCAGGATTAAGGTTGCCTTATGAATGCGGTTGGCAAATAGCTTGAATGTTGGCTAGATATTGCAGGGGTTATTTTGCACCCTCCCACTTCTCTAATAAGACTTAGAAAGAGTTAATCAGATTTTAACTTATGTTTCTGTGCTTTCTACACATTTAAAATATGTTTATTCCTGCACCCCAGACTGCCAGTAATGTTTGCAAAGAATCTCAAATTGCTTACACTGTGCTCTGAGTTGTAATACAAGCAGACCTTGGAAATAATGAAGTAAGTTAGATGCCCAATTTCGGCAGGAATGTGCCAAAGGATATTTGGGGGTTAAATCACTGACAAGGTCATTTCAGACTTGAGGAACTGAAAATTACTTGAGGCAGTCAGGCTGCAAAAATACAGTCGCCAGACATCCCCAAGGGTTCTGCTGTGATTTATAACATCCTTGTAGGAAACGATAGAAAGCGAGGCATCGTAATCAGCAACAGGTTTAAAAGAGAATTGCATGTGGTACTATAAAAGAGGAGAAATTAAATGAAAAAGTGCTTCTGACATATAACAAATGTAGGACTCTTTTTGTCCCTTAGCGCTACACTACAACTCATTGATGAGGCTTTAGCAAACACTGCTCTTTAGTTTTTACAGACTACTTTTTGTCTCTGCTTCTGTGCTCTGTGTTTACAGCTCACCAAGGCTAACCTATGCGAATATAATGTTACAAAAAGCCCAAAAATCAAGTCTTCAGAAACACTGAGTCACATTTAAAATGGGAACTAACATCACAGAGGCTAAGTTTAAACATCTGTGTGGCTTTTTTTCCCCTCCCTTCTTCTTCGCAGTCTCGACTGAGCGATTGAGTGAGCGACTGCATGGGTCGGACTGAACATGAAGAGCCTCAAAGCCAAGTTTAGAAAAACTGATGTAAGTAATGTAACATGTGCTTCTGGCTATGTATGTTTTGTACATGCAACCGTGTGTGCACATGTGCATGTCTGCATGGATGAGTCACTGTCTGTGCATGTATGTCTTGAACAGTCGGCAATGATTTTTGGCAGAATTCCTCAGTTTTTGGACTCTGCAGCAGAAGCCTGTGGCTTGTTGATATTTTGATATTTTCTGTAGAAAAAAATAAATGGGTTTAGAGAACTAAAACAAATCATGATGCCCGTGTAATCCATTTTGGAGCTCTTTATAAACATACTTGATTTCGCTTGGCATGTCATGGGATTTTAAGGGCCCAAAAAAGGATGCAGAACTATTTATTGTGGTAGCTTTTTGCTTTTTTTTACCCTGCTTGACAACGTAGAAGCTATATGCGTTTATCTTTGAGTCACTTTGGAAACTTTTTAAATGAATCCTACAAAAACCACAGATACGTCTGACTCTGCATTGCTCCGAATGAGAATTTGATCCTGCTGACTATGAATCATTCTTTTGGGAGGAATTGCTCCAAGGTAGTTCAGTCATTTGTTCGGTCACAGTCTGAGATGCTCCACACTCACAGGAAGTTAGGCGTCTCCACAGCGTCTGACTCATCTTTTGTCACAGTGACCCTAATGACACAGAGCCAAACGGCAAGACAGGAAAGGTCTGCAGAGTTTACTGGATTTAAGGAGGGTGTGTCAGAAGTGGAGACGTTGGCAGCTGTAGTGAGGAATGGTATCTAAATGAGACGCTTGGTTTATGTAAACAGTTTCCATGTGATCAAGTGTGTGGTGGGGCAGGATGGTGAGCTCTGATTTAATGGCATGCTCTGCTGAGGGAGAGGGAGAGAGACTGATCTGCAGAGGAGGAATTAGGTGAAGTACATGCACCCTTTTATTCAATTATACCCACAACATGAGCTGCAAGGCATAACACGACTCGGGATTATTGTGTAGTGGGCTAGATGTGTGCTAGTATGGAGAAAATGAAACCCCCCTCGAGATCCACACGTAAAACATCAAGGAAAACAATCAAATGTGCACTTAAAATTATTCTGGGAACAACAAAACTATCAGCAATTTATTCCTAATGTTTGATTCCATTTTTTTTAAAGCTGCATCATTGCATATAAAATCAGAATCAGAATACTTTATTGATCCCTGGGGGAAATTATTTTTTGTTACAGTGCTCCATTATAAACCAACATTAAGACAAGACAGACAATACGCTAACTAAGAATAGTACCATATATATATATATATATATATATATATATACACACACGCATACATACATACATAAGTCACTCATAAATAAATAGCTGGAAAAGAAACGTGTAGTCAAAATCAATCAAATCTTAGATAAGGTCCCCCCCTTGGAATACATTTTCTGTTTTTGTACAATAACATCAGAATATTTAACAAAACCATTAAAAATAAATGGTTGTTATTATGAATATTTTGTCAGTTAATGGTTCCCAAAGTCTGGTGCTTTTTAATTTGAGTTATTTTTTTCAAGCATTTTGAGCCTTCATAACTTTTTAGGTACACCGCTGAAAGGTTTGTCAGAATGGAAATCAATTTTACACCTACTCTCGAAACCCTAAATCACAATTATTCAGCTAAATTTTTTTTTCCTGCAAGCGACATTGAGCATACATTATAGTTTCAGTAGCAAGCCTGCACCGAATTAGCATCTGTGATAGAAAGTAACAGAAAGAAGCATTGGTACCCTGGATTTTTGCTTTGTTTTCTGATAATTAACTGACGAAAACATCAAAATACCTAAGTGATTTTGGGTAAACCTTTAAAGTGTCACACCACCATGTGGGCTGGTCTTAGCACGTGCTGATTTCTCACAAAAATGACCCAGTTTTCTCTGTTTTGTCTCTACTGCCGAATATCAGTAAATTATTGCAAATTCATTCATTTATGTGGGAGGAGTACAATAGTGTCAATTGTTCTTGAAAATGTGGAGTCCAGCACTGGGCTCCAAGGTCAAACAGCTCCTTCACAGTGCGTGTAATGGATGGTGTCTGCGTCACCTTTGCCAGGTGTTTTCCTGTCTAAGCCCCTGTTATATCAGTAGCAGTTGCAAATTGTTCGAGATGCTTTTACAGTGAAATGCCCATCCTCACTAAAATAGCCAGTCGTAGGTGGAATGAGAGAGGAAAGAGAGAGCTGTGGATGTGAGCGTTGCTTAGAAACAGAACCGATGCCGTTTGCTGTCATGCATGCCTTTGCAGACCTGCCACCCACATACAGTACACTATTGCACTTTTGATTGCTTGGACAATTCATTGGTTTGTCTCCTACTTTATGTAATTGGTCCCCATTTTCGTATTTGTAATTTGATGTTTGGACCTGCACTTCTGTGCCATGCATAAGTCATAGACAGTCTTTTGATAATAGCTGTCTCTCTTGTAAAATTCCATGTCAAATTGACTATATTCAGGCAATGTTTTGCTGTAAAGTAGGCCATATTTTTAAATAATTTAATAACCTCATTGATCTCCCTGCAAAAGTGTCTGTTTCTTTATGGTACACGTTCCTCACCATCAGTCAGTATAACACCCTCAGTGTGTCTTGTATTGATTTTACTATATTCAGAAAAACTGTTTCTGTCTTACTGGCTGCTTGAAAAGTACAGTAGCCAACATTTTTTTTCTAAAATGTTAGATTTTTTTTCACCATTTAATTAAGAACAGATGCTTAAAAGAAGCTTACTTAATTTTTTATTTTAAAAGCAAGAAACTTTCAGTAAAGCACACACTTGTTTTTATGCTGTAGAAAACTGGTTGAAACAGTACCAGGACTTCAGTCCACACAGAGTGATAAAACCTACTGGTCGTGATTAGGATATGCGGCACCAAAGTTTCACAGGCTGCTGTGTTTACCTTAGCCTATAGTCATTCCATTGCTTTTTACAGAAACCCTTAACAGCCATTAGTACTATTTCAGTCTGGCAGTGACAGATGCTCAGGAATGTCTCCCTGAAAAACAGAGGCTCCTTTAAAAGAGAAAATCAAAAAACAATAGTAACAGAAAGTTTATAAATAGCTTTTTTATGACATTAAGGTATTTCCAGACAATGTGCAATGGAAACTGTGGTTCAGTGTCAAATCTTAAATAAATGCTTCACTTTAACGATCCTTCTCCAGCTCAGCCAAACAAGCCTACAACACGAGGCTTAACAGGAAAAGACCAGCCTGTGTTAATGTCACAGTGTGATTTATGAGCTGTAGAAGGTCAATTATAACACATTGAATACATGTTTTTTTCCAGTTTGAGAAGGGTTCATGATGAAAATTTATTCAAGCCGTAGCGTAGCTGTATATGACCTGTAAACTTTGTAATGACACATTTTATTCACATAAGGAAAAGCACGTGAAACAGATTACTTTACCAAAATTAAACTTCTATTTAAAACCAGGAAAACACCCTTTTCGTGTCTTTAATGCCACGTCTCCCACTCAGTTTTGTTCTAACCATTGCATTGTTAGAAACTGGGGTCATTTATTTTGAATATTTACTGGATTGCACTCTGCTTTTTTCTGACGTCCTGTCCTCCTTACCGTCATAATAATAATAATAATAATAATGAAACTTGCTATTACTATTAAAGTTACTATTAACTATATATAACTGCTCAAACAAGTGAAGAAGTGGAAAAAAAGAATGCATTCAAATGCTATGCTCTCAAGCTGTTTCATGTGTTGTTTCACATGATATCTGGATTGGGGCAATAAACTTATTTGTTTCTTTCTCACCAACTGTATCTACAGAGAGGAGAGAATTTGAATGTTCAAAATAGGCTTTCACTTGAGAGAAAGCTGTGCTTTTTCCTATTATTTCTGGCTATTTTATATACAAAATTGTATTTTATAAACAAATTAAACCCCATTTAAAAAAGCTAAGTAATTTGTATCAATAAGTGAAACCCTTTTATGCTACTCTTCCTTCTTCTCATGCTTACTTGCAGAAATTGTGCAAATGTGACATGCAGAATTTTCCATTTAGTGCAGCATAACAACTAGAAGTGTAATCTTAAAGTTTAATATTTAAACCTAGTATACAGTAACACTAATATGTTTATATGACATAACACCTGATCACCCTTTACACTCCCTTTTTGCCAGTTGCCCCTGCACAACTTAATCTGCGATAAAGACACGGACACAAACACTTTGCATGAATAGTGAATATTAAATGTGTTTATCATGGGAGTTACGTTCTAAAAATAACCTGCGATAGGTGAAATCCGCGAAGTACCCAGCTTTATTTTTTACAATTATTATAGATGTTTTAAGGCTTTAAAACCCCTCACTACACACTTTATACACTTTTCTCAGACAGGCACGAACATTTTCACACTTTTCTCTCTTGTTTAAACATTCTCAAAGTTCAAACCTTTGTAGAAAAATAAGTCCAGTATTATAGAATGAAACCAAAGATCAAACCTTGTTTTCAGGTCCAAAACATGGGAATACAGCAGCTGTGAGAGAATTCAACATTAATGAATCAATGGTACGGAAGTAGAGGAAGCAAGTTGAGTAACGTTTGACTTATCTGACGGATAAGTCAAACGGACGGATTTGATTCGCGCCTTATAATCCAGTGCTCCTTATGGTGCGAAAAATACGGTAACTTTACCTTCCTTTAGCATGTCCAGAAGTCCAACTTTTTGTGCGATGGTTAGCATCTTCATCTGCCTTTTGGGTGCTACCGCAGGCGCCTTTGACGGTGCAAAACATTTTGTGGACATTTTTGTGTTTGTTGGGGAGAAAACTTACAAACATACGCTACAGCACTTCAGAGTCACACTGCTAGCGATCGAAGATTTATGTAAATTTGACAAGCTGAATGCATTCTGTGCTGTACAGGAGACACGGCACAGGATTGATTGACAATGGTCTACAGACAATCAGGACGCAGAACACAACATGCTGTTTTTACAAAAAAAAGCATGCAAAATTGCACACACAAAAAAAAATTCTGCGACCAGTGTATAGTGTGATCTTTCTTTGACTTTGTGTTTACTTGAATAAAAAGTTAACAGTTTTGATGACGTCAAACTTGGCACGAATAGTTAAAACACCTCTGTCTTTGTGGTGTGTTGCTTTAATGTTTAGGCTGCTGTGGCAGGGTGTGTCACCTTCAGGCTTAAGTGTGATTATTTGTGAAAGAGAAGATGGGAAGAAGCCATTGGGGTTAATTGATCCGTTTTTAACCACACAGGAAAGAACCATTGCCCCTGTGTGATAGGATTTTTTTTTTTTTTTTTTTTTGCCATCCTTGTGCTATATAGACTCACTGAAACAGTGGGTATAGAGCCCAGACATTGTAATTGGTTACTAATGCAGCTAAAATCTGATATTGTGGCATATAAAACTGTTTGAGTGAAATGCCACCTCTATCATAAGTCAACATTTGCCATTTTCCACTATGGCTTTACTAAACTGACGTCATCATCTCTATTATCCATGACAGAAACCAGGGCTTTCTTTCCCCATTATGTTTAGCAAATCCAGTATCATTTACTTGAATTATTTTACAGCATGTAACAACAGGTTTGATGAAATAATAGACATGAATGTAGAAACCAGCTCAAAACTGTACAGCCAGGCACACTCAGCAGAATATGCAGGCAGGTTAAGTAGATCAGCTTCCTCAAATGCTGCGCTGTGAATGCACTGTGAGGCTGAGTAGTGTGAAAATGCCTCCTACGCTTGAGGTGATCATGCATTTCCAAGTTTAATATTAAACAGCGTTAATGCTGTACAAAGAATTGACTGCGAACACAGCTAAATGTGTGATTTTTGTCACAGATTATACAGCAGCGATAATAACATGGGTTTTTCTGCACTGGGGTCATCATGGCTGAGCTGTGCTCTGTCTTTTGACACAAATTCAGTGCATACCAATGCTTGATATAGAGGGAGTGGTGCCATTTTTGCTTTATCAGAATCTGCGAGCAGGTGTGCAGTTATGCAAGGTCAGTGAATCAGAAGAATTTCTCTTTACTGTTAAATGGAGAAATATCACAATAACTATGTTTGTAGCTGTAAGCTTGTCTGCTAGACTTTGTGTCTGCCTTGTAGTCCTTGTGCCTGAGCATCTCTTTGGACTATGCTACTGACATTTTGGAATTTATGGATCATTTCAGCTAAGCCTATTTACCCAAACAACCAGTATAATGAGGGGGTGTGTGTGTGTGTGTGTGTGTGTGTGTGTGTGTGTGTGTTGGAGAGAGACTTGTGTTTAAGAAAAGCAGACGGTGTAATCTGGTTTCTGGGAATGAGTTTGGCAAATAGCCACAGTGAGATTTAAAGCATTCTGCTTCAGCCATGTCTGAACAGTCAGCTTTCAAAAACTGTGCATTGGCAGTGTTATTAAAAAATATTTTAACTGTCTTGTTAAAATGAATTAAAACATAATTTAATTTAAGTTCAGTTAGGTCAATGTTACTTTATTTAAACATGTAAAAAAAACCAAAAAACTGAAGCCCAAAACCTTCTTTAAAGTAAGGTACCCTAAGGATGTAAACGCCTTTCAGTTTATTAATAACCAGCTTTGCAATGTAATATTAATGTACTTTTAATTAATTTAAATCTAAGCTGAACTGTCGAAGATTAATTAAGTGTAGAATATAGGCCAATGCTCAGAACCATATGTGGTAACACTTCTATCATATGTTACATATAATCTGTATATTTAATACATGTGTTATATATTGTGTTGAAATAATGTGTTGGCAAGTATTATCTTAGTTCTGTATTAGTGTAGATGAATATGGAAGTACTCAATATGGGAGTATTGCAAAATCACATTTGAATTTCTCCACCCATACCAATAGTAAGCTTTCCTTACTGTGTGTTTAATATGATTGTTTCGTGCAAGTCTGTTTTCTCTTTAACTAAGCTTAAACTATGTACTGTTTTTTGGATTTAAATATTTTGTGTAGAAAGCAGCCTTTTGGCTTTTAATTTGGAAGAGAACAAGTATTTAATTCCAGCACTGAGTAGCTTCTTTCAGTTCTTGGTCGTGCAAACACTTTTTGGTTGATAACAGAAATAACTGAGATTTCAGAACACCTCCCAAATGCTACTACAGTATAATACATAGTTACAGTGATATGATATGAACACTATTCTAAAAACATGTACACTCTAACTAATGTCACAGTTAAAAACTGTCAGTACACACGGTTACATTTACAAGGTTTTAACTGTTATTTTACAGCGTACCTATTCAAATCTATGGCAACAGATTCTTACTATAAAAAAGTAGTACTTTGCTCTAGAATATAGACTTTACAGTCTAATACTCTCAGCTTTGTTGCTGTTGTAAAAATAAAATTACAGTATTCCTGCTGTAAACTCTGAAGCTACTGCAAACACAGTAGGAATTGGCAGTGCTTGATCAAAACTGTTACTGTTAAATTAGCATTAGAAAAGTACATTTTTGTAGTCACTTTCCTGAGTGTTACAATGTCACTCATTATCTATTGTATCTACCATAACCACATATCAAAAAAACAACTTGCATAAAAATACTCGATGTACATGGCATATGCACAACAGAAATATAATTGAACGCAGCATTGGGTTGTTGTATAAAAAGTGCCTATCACGTCTATTGTGCACCAGGTAATCTACACAATTTCCCTGTTAAACTGTAAATTACAGGCAGCTAGATTTGATAGCTTTTCACTTTCATTTTACACTCTGTCTATTGTAATCTGTAATCTAAAACAACCGTTTTAGCACAGTTAGCTTGTTTACTGGTGTACTGTCCAAGAAATCGTCTTTGTTCTAGTTGGCCTATTTCCTGCACTGCAGAGTTATGATAATGCTGCTGTTTTAACAAACATCCTGAAGACAGCTGCTGGCCAGTCTGGTTGCCTATTACTAGCTAAACCTTAACACTCTTTTTAGAAACCGTTTTGATGGTTTCTAAGAACAGTGTTTCCATCAGTTTTAAAGCTTGGAAAAGAAAGAAACTATTGTATTATATGGCATTAAAAGTTACAGTAGCATACTGTCAGTATTGTTTCTTCCTCAAAGGCATTCTTTTAATTATTTAACCTTTCACCAAAACAGCGTAATTTTCTTTTTACAGTGTCATGTAACATTTTTGTAGCATACTTTTTCTTGATTGTGTCAATAGTTTGAGAAATCTTTACTGACTCTCGTGTGCTTCGACCTTTTGAGGCCGCATTAACAGCTTGGTCCCTGCGGTTTGAGCAAAGCTTCTATAAATGAGTTACCTTGCTTTAGCTGTTATCTGACTCAGCGTCTTACTACCCTCCCCCAAGCACATTTTCACAAGCTGGACAGTTGTGGACTGAGATGCAGACACATACTTACACACACACTGATTGACTGCATGTTATTGTCTGTGTATTCAATTATTGTTGACAGTGGTCCTGGTGTTATATCCTCTTCCAGCCCTTCAAACTGCCAGACTGCTTAAACCTGCTCCCCCAGCTGCTGGACTAAGCAGGATTACTCAAGGCTTACACACTCACACACATTCAAACACATGCATATATTCACATTCATGCGCAAAGACCACTATCAGACACACACATACCCATGCCTTATCATCCAGCCTCTCTGTGTCTAATTCATGTGTGGATTATGCGGTCTCCTCTCACTTGGCACAGCTGTTCCATAGCATAAATTTAACGGAGCTGCTAGAATCTAAACTGTACACGTAGCTTTTGCTGTATTTTTGCCATATTCAGAATATGTAGCGTCTGTATGTGGTTGTGCAAAAACGGGAGGAATGGATGTCCATTTCATCAGTCCTTATCAGGAGTGATGAAATGTGTCCACTGTGTTAACTGGTGCAACAATGCAATCATAATCACATGCTGATCATCTGAAAACATTTATAAAAGAATGCCTTTTGCACTGGGTGGTTAAACATTGAACCAAAAGAATTTACTGGGTTATAAATGCAGAACATCAAGGAAAATCTTAGAAAAACATTACATTCTATTTTTCCCCCCTGTAAAGTGTAAGAATCACTGTAATATATTTGTTCTTCAATTAAAGAAGTTTTCCTTGTAAGTAAGCCATAGACTGCACTTGGCAGTGTTTGATTAGGCCCAGTCTAAGTTGGTTTGGCATTTAATGGTTTGTTCTGGCTGGGTGTAGTGAAAAGGGTATTAGTACTGAGAGTGACAGTAAACCCTTAGGGACAGGCGGGCATTAATCTGGGAGACTAGGAGGAAGGGTTTGCATCTGTCTGTGTGTGTGTCAATTGTCAGCAGGAGATTAGGGAGTACACAACTCTAACAGATAATTATGACACTTGCTGCATACAATCTGAAAATATTGTATCTTAGAATCAGTTGAGAGAATATTCCAAAATGTCAAAACGCACATGTAATGGTGATTATAGGTTCAAAACACTTGCCATATAGTCACAGGAGCTTTTAGAAACCTGGTACGGCTCACCAGCATGAACAATGAAATGGAGCTAAAAGCTTTCATCACTTAACCATTTAATTGATTGAAAATTGGTCATCTAGCTGGATAGTGAGCCTTTGAGATGCATGTTTAGTATACCAGTATTGGTTCTTTATAGGCTGGAGTTAGTCAACTGCTGACAGCACTTGCAATGCTCTCATCATTCCAGATTTACTCCACAAGAATATTAAAGAATACAGCCTTGAACTAGTTTCAATTAATCCAAGGAAAGGCAGAAGAAAATAGCTTAGGGTCTGCTTAAACATGGATCCAATTAAAACAGGACTTTCCCATGGGATCCCTTTATTTCTTATCGCCTGTGCACATGAACTGCAGACACACTGCTAGAAAACCTGCTCGTCAGCAAATACATGAAACGCAGAGCGTGTAAAGAAGAGCCGGGTATGACGAACCTGGTGCCTGCATGTGTTTGCATGCTCATTTATGTGTGGGTGTATGTTTGTGCATGGGCTAGTTTGTTGTCTCATGTGGGTGTGAAGACATCAGTGGTGATGTAAGGTTAGCCTGTTGGCTGCCTTGTGTGAGTATTGATGTAATCATGTCTGAGAGAAAGGACATTTATCAGACTGGGTTTAGGAAAAAGCATGTGTTACATCCAGCATAGCATGACTGCACTACATGTAGATGAAGTAATGAAGTAAGTAAGACCCAACAAATCACTGATAAAAATGGCGGAACCTTTAAAACAGACAGAAACCGATAAAGTGAGTGAAAGGAGTTCAGTTAATGGGGAGTAGGGAATGAATACTGCGATGAAGTCATCCTGAGCAAAATGTGACAAAAAGATGATATTACAAGAGCAAAGAAATAGTGATTGTAAATGATGAGGAAAGGATGAAAGTGTGTAAGAAAAAGCCTATTTCTCTGAGAAGGGTACTTAGGCTCCCTGCCCCCAGTTCAGTTCAGACGGGTTGTTTAGTTTGGCCTTCTCTGAACAACTGGAACAATGTTCATGCTAGGAGATGGATGGAGGGAGGGTTAGACACAGTTCATCTGAAAAAACTGAGACTTTCCTTTTTAAGAGACTTTTGGCATTGTACTTCTGAGAACAGTTTGCGAGACGTGTTTCTTGTTCTGTGTAGTGGTTTAAAATTAAGTGAAGCAACAGACAGGTTTATGTATAAGATTGGCGCAAAGAGTTCTAGCTTTTAGCTCAACACAATGTCTTTTTTAAAAAAACAAACAAAAAAAACCCAAAACTTGATACACATGCGAGTCTACAGTTGAGTGTGTTTAAACTGGCTCCTATCTTGACTGAAGTGGAACTGTGTATTTTTTTTATACTCCCTCAACTTTATGAGCAGCCCTCTAGTGTAATGAGGCTGGTCGCTTTCCAAGTCTAGCAGTGTTTATTTATAGGGCAGGAAAAGCTATTTGTGTCAGGAGGAAGTGTTGTACGAGAACTATTTTTTAACTGGAGGTCCCCTTGCACACACAAAGCCCCCATGCTGGACATCCTATGCAGTCCTTTGGCTTTAAAATTGATTCGAAGTAGTGTATTTTATTGAAAAAAAAATTGTTAATGGGTTTCAAGTGATCTACTGCCTGTTTATAGTCTAAGGAGGTTGCAGTCTGTAATACAGTTGGTTCATTAAAGCTTTAGCTTGTACACAATTAGCTGATCCTTGTATTCACAGCAGATGTGAATGAGCACATAGTTACAGTGGGCTTTGCTCAACAGTTGGTCTTATTGTTCCTGTAACTGCACAAGTTGTTTATGACAGGAGCACAATTAAAGCTATAAAAGCAGAGGCAATTAGGAAGGTTAACTAATTTGTGTTGTTAATTTGTGTGTGTGTGTTTTAATAAGACAGCGCTTAGTGATGAAGTGAAAAGAATGGAGGGATTTTATGGATGTGCTCACAGTTTTGTTTTTTGTTTAGTTTTTTTTCCTGTCTTTATGTGTACTGCAGTGTTGGCTAGTAGAGCAGGGCGATATGGCCAAAAATATTTATCACGATATATATTTGAAAATTTGCGATAACGATATAACCGACGATATAATTGATGCGAGACAAAATACAACTCCACAACATTACTAGCGCAAAAAGACAACCTTCCATTTATTTTCACTTAAACAAGAAGCTGGTTTTTATGTACATTAAAGCTTTATAAAAATGTAACAGTGCAAATGCAAATTCCTTGCTGAAAGTTTAACCAAAAGGCATTTCCAGTATAAATGGGCTGACATATCCTGAGCATAACCATGTATAATATCCACTGAAGTTAAAAAGAGGTGCTTTGCAACATTAAACTGCAGTGTGCAGTACGCATTTTTCGGACCATAAGGTGCACGGGATTATAAGGCACATTAAGCGAAACAAAGCAGTCAGATAAATCAAACTTTATTAAACTCATTCTTCTTGCTTCCTCCACTTCTGTACCATTGATTCATTAATGTTCAATTCTCTGGCAGCTGCTCTATTCCCATGTTGTTGCAGTATAGTAATGACTAACCTCGTATTGTGGATGGATTATCTCAGTTGTTCTCCTGACTGAAGTTTGGTCCGTTTACAGCACCCTGCCATGCGATTGCATTTGTTTCTAACCATGAAGAACCTTCACGTTAACTTTTATAAGTGGAAAAGTGTTAGTGTTCGTCCTCCAGCTTCACTGTTTATGTTATGCTAACATAGCTGTGTCGCTAGCGATCACGTAGCACATCATTATATACCAGCTAGCCCAACTTCAGTAACCCTACAAACGTCACTGCTGTTTAGTTTCCTGTCTTCATTTATGTTGGAAGTGATAGCAGAGCTGTACGTTTGATTTTTTTCAGAAATCTCTTAGTCAGAACATGCAATATCATGCTTAGGTAACTAGCGAAACTAGCGAGCTAACTTCCGCTAGCTTCCTGCTAACTTCTAACTCCGTTAAATGTAATAACTTTTGTTTTCATGGATGCCTGGAAGTTAAACTTTATAGTTACACCTGGTAAAGCAGCAATGCTGATCGTTTTATTAAAGATGAAAGAATTTAGACAGTTTTTAACTCTAAGTGATGCTGCAGTGTTGTTTGACCTGAAGTATACGGAGTTTAGGACCCAGATTACTCCCAGATTTAAGAGCATCTTAGTCCGACAAATACGACAATAACAACGGCCGCTTGCATGTTCTGCAAAAAAATGTGCTTTGTTGTGTATCTGACGGACAAACACCAAACCAGTTCCACATCACGGAAGTTGCACCATTTTTACAAACCAATTCTGGTTCATCTGTTTCACTCAACAATCGGCCATGTGCGTATGAAAACAAAGGCACTGCGCATGCGCGTTTTACTCCCATTCTATCGCGATATTTCATTTTCCTATCGTTGCCTAACATTATACCGGTATTACCGTGAACGGTATAATATGGCCCAGCCCTATTGGCTAGTGATTTTAAAAAAACTGGGAAAGATGGAAAGAAAAGCAAACATGTCAACCATTGTCATGTCTTGTTTTAACACAAGTCAGCTACTTTAGCTACTTCCCTCTGATTAACAAAAAGTTATGCAGTAAAACACAATGCAAAGAACAGAGCATTCACTACTTACTGTGGAAATTTAATGACTTCTATGACTGAAACGGAAATGTACTAAAATGCTGGAAATATAACAGTGAGGCAGGCCAACATAGTCATGCAGATGTAATGCATTTGAAATGTATGTTTGGTCACTGAATCCAAGACAGATATTCTGCATGGCAGTGTTGGTTTTTGGGTACGTTGGCACAAATTAATAAATAAATCATCTTCATTGGCCGACATCAGGTGTTAATGAGAGCACCATTTAACTAAGTTCACTATTTTTATACAATGGAGTCTATTTACAGGTCATGGTGAATATTGTATACGTTTGGGGGAAGGAAGTTGTGTAATCTTTTTGTTGCGTCAGAGGGAGCTGATGAGTCTGATAAATTGATGTAAGTAATCCATTAAATAAGCATGGGTAGGTTCAACATATTAAAGAAAATCTCTAGGTCATTGTTTTTGTTGGCTTCTGACCACTTTAGTCACCACCACTAGTGTAATACACCCAAATCTGTGATGCAACTATTAGCGGTTGAGTTGTAGTGTGAGGTCCAGGTTTGAACAAGAAAGAAGACCTCGTGTTTTCTGTTCGTTTCTTTAGTTTGTATTCTAATTCTCCAAAAACTGTCCACCAGGAATTGGACAGTATTATAGATATACTATAGTGAATCTTGTAGTCTTTGTAACTACACAGCTAACTAATGTTAGTTAACGGTCAGTAGTAAAGTATGTCAGGCAGTTTTTCACAGTCACCTGTGAAGCAAGCTGGCTGAGTGCTCACTTACAAGTATGTATGTATTTATTTATTTATTTATTTATTTATTTTTCAACAAAAATGTGTCTGCTAGGGCTGGGCCATATCATACCGTTCACAGTAATACCGGTATAATGTTGGGCAACGATAAGAAAATAAAATCTCACAATAGAATATGGGTAAAATGCGCATGTGCAGTGCCTTTTATTTTCATACGCACATGGCGGAAAAAGCATGGCGGAGAATGAGAAGGGCGAAAGCCGATCGTTGAATGAAATGGATGAACCAGAATTGGTTTGTAAAAATGCTGCAACTTCAGTGGTGTGGAACTGGTTTAGCTTTCGTCCGTCAGATACACAACAAAGTACTATTTTTGGTAGAGCATGCTAGCCGGCCGTCATTATTACCATGTTTTTTGGAAAATACGGCACACCTAAAATCAATCCTTTGATTTTTCTGAAAATCGACAGTGCCCCTTATAATCCTGTGTGCCTTATGTATGAATTCTAGTTGTGTTTACTGACCTCGAAATGATTTTATGTCGTACACGGCGCTCAAAAATCTGTCAAATGTTTTAGTATGACTTTGCTAAGCTACGAACCCGCACCGCTTGATGGATTGTCGGAGCATTACGGCTATCGTAGGCAGGAGCCTCGCTGAGTGATACATACTGTGCTTCAACATAATATTACGGTATTGTATGTGTATAACTCAAGTTTTGTGGATATTATACATGGTTATGCTGAGGATATGTCGGCCAATTTCCACTGGAAATGCCTTTTGGTTTAACTGTCAGCAAGGAATTTGCATTTGCACTGTAAACTTTTTATATAACTTTAATGCACATAAAAAAACAGCTGCTTGTTTAAGTGAAAATACATTGATGGGGTTTTTTGCACTAATAAAGTTGTGGAGTTGTAAAGTATTTTGTCTAGTGTGTCTTTTATATTTATGTGTGTGTGTGTGTGTGTGTGTGTGTGTGTGTGTGTGTGTGTGTGTGTGTGTGTATATATATATATGTATCATTATCGCAAATTTTCAAGTGTATATCGTGATAAATATTTTTGGTCATATCACCCTGCTCTAGTGTCTACCAGTTTGTGTTTTGTCCTCATCTCTATATACTCCCCCACCACCCCGAGCTGGACCAGGCAGGCAGCTGCCCCACCCTAAGCGTGGTTCTGCTACAGGTTTCTTCCTGTTAAAAGGAAGTTTTCTCCTTCCCACCATCGCCAAGTGCTTGCTCACAGGGGATCGTCTGATTGTTTGGGTTTTCTCTCTAATATTATATGTTCTCTACTTGGTAATATAAAGCACCTCAAGGCAACTGTTGGTGTAAATTGGCACTATATTAATAAAAATGGAATATAATTGAATAAAAGTTTTTCATCGAACCATTTAAATGGGAATGAAAGACATCTTTTCACTTGCTCCTGCCCACTGCTGATTTGGTGATCCCTGCAGCAGAGCTGAGTCTATATAACATTTTAAAGCTTAGGTTACTAATTAATTTGCATATTAGGATTGGTAATAGAAAATATAAGTCTAATAAATTATGCTTCTATGGATTAAGATAGAAGCATAAAAAGTAATTACATGAGCTTTTTTGTGCTGATCTCTCTCCTGATGGTCCAGTGCACAAAACATGTTATGTTGGGCACTACAGCATGCTCTAGTTTTAGAGCGGAATATCTTTTGTAAAGAAAGGGTGGTGCTAAATGTTGCTGGAGATTTATAAACAAGAGCGTTAAACTAGAAAATACTCTCATGATGTAAATTTGTCTGATTATCTAAACGTGCGGCCCACATTCGGCAGTGTTGTGAAATATGTGGCAGCATCTTTCCTTACAAAAGCAACCATCTGGTCTTTGTTTGACAGTTCTATGCTAACCCTTTCTATTCTTGCTTTCAGAGTCTATTAAACCATTGTGATGTGTATGTGTAGACTTGTGCTTGTGTGTTTTTGTACTACAGAGGGCAGTAAGCAGTTTCAGCTGTGGCCTTAGAGAAAGGATGTATTGTCTGAGGACATTTGAGGATCTGTTTTGTTACAGATAAGGGGTTTGAAGTTAACGTCCACAGCTTGATCAAAGGGCAGAGATATTGTTGATGCACCAATCTCTGTATTTTCTTCTGCTTCTTTTCCTTTTATTTTGTACACTGTTCTTTCTTACATCCTCTTGACCACTTCCTGTATGTCCTGCCTTCTTCTGAATCTCAACTGTTCTCAAGCTGAAAATACCCTTTCTTGTATAGATGTGTTTTTCCCCACTGCAGTTAAACCTTGTTGTATCTGTGTCTGACCTACTTTTAATGTGAGTAAAGCTAAAAAGATTCTATCTCCAGTAAACATAATGAAGATAAATGTAGGTGAGTTAACTGGTGCAAGTTTCAAATCGAGTAGTGTAGTGTGTGTGTGACTAAATAAATTTACCTGTCTGGCACAGTGTTTCTTTTTTTTAAATTCTAATGTCTAGTTTTTTTATCTTGTCTGTTACCTACTTATACAGACACAGATGTTGCTTTTTATGAGTTTTCCTTGTATGACTCCCTAATCCTTGACAGGACATCTGGCAAAGCAATTGTTGTATTTCAATGAAATTTACCATGGATATACATTAGAATTCCTGGGAAAAGTTTTGCATAGATCTGTTGAACAATAGCGTCTCAGATGCCTTCTGGTGTTTCTGATTCTTGGGTCAATCTTAACCAGCTGGCTCAGAGAAGTTGATGTCCTGTTCTCTTTTTTTTTTTTTTTTTTTTTTTTTTTTTTTTTTTGGTTGAGTGATTTAGAGCATATTGAAAGTAAACAGAACTACATGAAAAGTGAAAGTAGAACAAACACCTTTTCATTCCTAGATCAACATGAATGTCATTTGAGGGTAATACTATTGGGTTTCCGAAAGTAAATGTTTATGTGTTAAACTACATCTGCTCTTAGCAGTGCAACTCTACAAACATACAGAATCTGATGTAGGAATTACTACTTCCTGATATTAGTTTATTTTTCCTTCTGAGAACTAAGAAGGGAAAACACAAATTGTTTATGCACAGATCTTTAGGTTAACAAACAGGCACACAAACACACACACAACCGATAGGCATCTGTTTGCTATTTACTTTAGAAGGGCAGAGGAGTTTCAGAGCTTGACAGAGAAATGTATACCTGTGAAACACATGTAGAAAAAGAGTGAGTCTTTGAAAAGAGTACAAGTTAACAGAAGTCAGAGTTATGCCACTTTAGTATTTCTGTCCCTCAGTATCTTTTCTAACACAGTACCGGTAGTTCCTTTTTCTTGGGTCTTTACTACTGTTAAATGCTGGCTTCTTGCTCTCTTGTTCTTGCCCTTTCTGCCTGCTTCAGGCTTGGACAAACAGGAATCGCTTAGTGTTATCAGCACAGTCTTTGTGTGTCTTAATGAGCGTCAGGGCAAAGACAGAGAGGGAACACACACTCTGAGTGCAGTGTAAACACTTGATGCAGACTTAGAAATAGAAAGAAGGGGGATCTTAAAACTAACACCGGCAAACAGCCAAAGGCAGGGGAAACTGACTGAAACCAAGAGAGAGAGGAAGTAACAACCCATAGTAGAAGCAGTATGGCGGGGTCTTACTAGTTAATAATCTCAGAATAAGTGACCTGTGACATGTTGCTTAGGCAAAGCACGTGTATATTATTCAGAGTTATTCAGGGTTCATGTGTTGTGCACTCACTTATGTCAGTGTTTTTCAAATCTGTTTTGCTTTTTGCTTCATTGTGTCCAGCTTACACATAACAAGGAACAAAACTTCTGCTAATCTATTGTTTTTCAGTGATAATTAATCTGCCAAGTTTTACTTTGATCAGATTAATAATTGTTTATGTTAAAACACTGTAAAATCATATTTGTTGACTAATCTGTTAACTAATTGTTTCAGCTCTAATGAGCACTTCAAGGTTAATGAGAAAAACTTGGACTGGTCTGCCTTTTGGTGTAGATAAAAACATTCATATAGTGTAGGGTCAAGGTCCTACAATATTAGAGAAAGAGCCCCTGTGATCCAGCAATCCCCTGTGAGCAAACACTTGGATGTGGTGGTGAGGAAGAACTCCATTTTAACAGGAAGACCTCAGGCATTATAGGCCTAAGCCAGGCTGTGAGACGGGTTGGCCATCTGCCATGACTGGTTGGGGCAGGGTGAGCATAGAGGAAAAAGATTAGCATAGAGACAACAAACAACCCACATGAAAGACGTTTGGCTGGCTGGTGGGAACAGAAAGGGAGAGATCAGACTCACAGTTAATGTAATAGCGATTATATAAGGCCATACATAAGGAGAGTAGAGGCAAGGTGCCTCGGCAGCAGCAGGGAGGCCCCACATTCCAGACCCCAATCGGACAGCCAACTCCTCCTCACAGACCCCCCGCTCCAACAGGCAATAGAGAACAGGGGTGTGTGAAGACTCCAAACCTCCCTCCGCCCGCTCATATGTAGTGTTGATGCATGTGTGTTCTAAGGTGCATTAAAAACCCAGGAGGGCATGGAGCTACCTGCCAGAGAGCAGCTGGTAAGCGCACAGCCCCTCCTGATAGCCCTCAATGTCTACGTGTATTTAAAATTGAGAGGAGGGCGACAACGCCAGGGGTGAGGTTGTACACCCTGATGGTCTTTTGGATTCGGTGTAGCGTGCCCACCCCCAAGATCGTATATGTATGTGTTATGAGAGTGTGAATAATGTGAATGTCTTTAAGTTGTGGGATAAAATTGAGGCACAGGCAGCCAGAAGGGGACAGAGGGGGGGATGCCTCCCCTGCACCCTGGTGACACACCTTTACCCCAAGGCCCTGCATGTGTGGGTGATTGTGGTGGAGCAGGACGAGGGAGGCAGCTACAGGGAGTGCAGAATTATTAGGCAAATGAGTATTTTGTCCACATCAACCTCTTCATGCATGTTTTCTTACTCCAACCTGTATAGGCTCGAAAGCCTACTACCAATTAAGCATATTAGGTGATGTGCATCTCTGTAATTAGAAGGGGTGTGGTCTAATGACATCAACACCCTATATCAGGTGTGCATAATTATTAGGCAACGCCCTTTCCTTTGGCAAAATGGGTCAAAAGAAGGACTTGACAGGCTCAGAAAAGTCAAAAATAGTGAGATATCTTGCAGAGGGATGCAGCAGTCTCAAAATTGCAAAGCTTCTGAAGCGTGATCATCGAACAATCAAGCGTTTCATTCAAAATGGTCAACAGGGTCGCAAGAAGCGTGTGGAAAAACCAATGCGCAAAATAACTGCCCATGAACTGAGAAAAGTCAAGCGTGCAGCTGCCAAGATGCCACTTGCCACCAGTTTGGCCATATTTCAGAGCTGCAACATCACTGGAGTGCCCAAAAGCACAA
This sequence comes from Diplotaxodon limnothrissa, assembly GCF_057381915.1. Lineage (NCBI taxonomy): Eukaryota > Metazoa > Chordata > Actinopteri > Cichliformes > Cichlidae > Diplotaxodon > Diplotaxodon limnothrissa. Next base: position 44,724,559 of record NC_140602.1, on the reverse strand, counting down.
GGTGTGCAATACTCAGCGACATGGCCAAGGTAAGAAAGGCTGAAAGACGACCACCACTGAACAAGACACACAAGCTGAAACGTCAAGACTGGGCCAAGAAATATCTCAAGACTGGTTTTTCTAAGGTTTTATGGACTGATGAAATGAGAGTGAGTCTTGATGGGCCAGATGGATGGGCCCGTGGCTGGATTGATAAAGGGCAGAGAGCTCCAGTCCGACTCAGACGCCAGCAAGGTGGAGGTGGAGTACTGGTTTGGGCTGGTATCATCAAAGATGAGCTTGTGGGGCCTTTTCGGGTTGAGGATGGAGTCAAGCTCAACTCCCAGTCCTACTGCCAGTTTCTGGAAGACACCTTCTTCAAGCAGTGGTACAGGAAGAAGTCTGCATCCTTCAAGAAAAACATGATTCCATGCAGGACAATGCTCCATCACACGCGTCCAAGTACTCCACAGCGTGGCTGGCAAGAAAGGGTATAAAAGAAGAAAAACTAATGACATGGCCTCCTTGTTCACCTGATCTGAACCCCATTGAGAACCTGTGGTCCATCATCAAATGTGAGATTTACAAGGAGGGAAAACAGTACACCTCTCTGAACAGTGTCTGGGAGGCTGTGGTTGCTGCTGCACGCAATGTTGATGGTGAACAGATCAAGACACTGACAGAATCCATGGATGGCAGGCTTTTGAGTGTCCTTGCAAAGAAAGGTGGCTATATTGGTCGCTGATTTGTTTTTGTTTTGTTTTTGAATGTCAGAAATGTATATTTGTGAATGTGGAGATGTTATATTGGTGTCACTGGTAAAAATAAATAATTGAAATGGGTATATATTTGTTTTTTGTTAAGTTGCCTAATAATTATGCACAGTAATAGTCACCTGCACACACAGATATCCCCCTAAAATAGCTAAAACTAAAAACTACTTCCAAAAACATTCAGCTTTGATATTAATGAGTTTTTTGGGTTCATTGAGAACATGGTTGTTGTTCAATAATAAAATTATTCCTCAAAAATACAACTTGCCTAATAATTCTGCACTCCCTGTAGAGATGAGGAGGGAAGGAAGGGAGGGGCAAGTGACCCCTCCCTGGGGCCAGCTCCCCCACTGACCCCAGTAGGCATCCCCATACTTCGCAACCCGCCAGGGAAAGGGGGCCCAGGCCCATTCGGACCGGGGCCCAGTTCAGCAGCGCCGCCCGGCCCCACCACAGAGAAAACTGCACCCACCCCGTCATCCACTCAGCTTCCAGACTACACAAGACAATAGACGCCCAGGCTGAGATCTTCCTCCACCTCTCCTATATCTCCCCCTCCTGCAGAGTGAGTTCCTGAAGAGAGGAGACCTCCTGCATGATGTAACAGCCTCCCCCACCAGTTGAAGAGCCCCCCAGGTGGCTCGATGCACTGGCGGAACCCTGCGCCAGGGCCAGGCCCCCATACACCCACCCGCCCACAATCCCGGCGACACACCAACCAGGACCCAAGCCCCCAAGGCCCAGCCAGGGCCCCAGCCCAGAGACGGAGCACCCACAGAACCCCAGGGGTCTTCTTGTTCAACCTTTTTGTTGGAGCTTACATCTTTGCTGATATTACATCACCTCTGCCACTACATGATTATTTCATCAGCCTCCCGTTGATGACACCGGTTGTGTATGTGGCTGAAAGTGGAGCAGTGCATTCCGCTCCACTTAAATCTGTCCAATACAATGTAGTCTAACGCTATTGCTGTCATGCTGCTCTGATCCGACTGCCCTTCATTCTTTCTTCGGCTTTGCAAAGCCACATACTGTAGGCCATTAGGAGCGATCATGTTATACTAGACATCAGTGCTAGTGGCAATTTTTATCCCAACATGCAGTTCTTGTTAATGGGACCACAGCATTCACTATCCCACTGTATCCCAACTATATCATCACCTGTTGTGTAGGTGTTTAAGAACCAGCATAGTACTTTATTGCACAGGAAGGAAGACTTGCTTGAAAATAGTGCGAAGTGGTAAAAATGATTTAAAGTGTCGCCCTACACTGTAGACATTGTAGGCTTTTAGATGAAGTGTACTAAAAGTGAAAGATGTTGTGAAGTAGGCAGTAATTAAAAGATGGGGATAGTGGGCCATTCTACTCTGTTCTTTTGACCTAAATATTCTGAAGTTCTTTGAAACAAAGTAACTGACAACCAACAAAAGCATGAAAAAATGTCCACTGAAGCAAATATGCAGGGTGCTGCTACGCTTGTACTAGTGGCGTTTATTATAGCGGAGTAAAACTCCTGACTGAAAAAAATACATCACTTCAGCTCACCGATCCTTAGGCTTGTATGACCGACCATCTTTAAGGGGAGCTTTATTCCTCCTTGGGTGTGATCACATTTCAAGGAAAAGGCATTAGTTTAATTTCAGCTTGTATTAAATAGCCTAGTCTATCTCCTTAATGGGTGGGCCAATCTGAATGAAACTTTGCACAAACATCGCCATGCATATAGCAATTATGTACATCTATATGTTTTCATGTTTATTATAAATACCAACTCTTTTGAGTTTCCTATACATTACGTTCATTTCATCATAACCCTGCAAATGCATTGTTACATTTTCCATTTGCATTTGATTCATGTCACATGTTCAGCGTATGTCAACCAAATGTAACTTTAACACTCACCAAAATTTGCATTCATACTGGAATTTGTTCAACTCTCCAGTAAATGTGAAATGAAGAATTTGAAAAAGTGCCCAGAGAGCACATAGGGTGGGTTTTTGCAAGTATTTATAATTAAGTAATAAGTGTCTCTGACTGCTTTGATATTCAGTCTGTCATCCAAGGGGGTGGGTTTGTTTTGCTACTATTTCTGGATTACAAAGGCACTCAATTACCACAGTAGGTTCTGCCCTTCCTGGTTTCCACAAAACAAGATAAGGAAAGCACTGGCCACACTAAACAAGTACTGTCCCTGTTTAATTAAATGTCTTGAATTGTGTAAATAAACTATATTTGTTTGTTTATATTAGTCAAAGTTTTGGGGAAACAAGCACAGAGTTGGTATTAATTTCTATTTTCTAACCTCATTTTTGTCATTTCTATTCCAATCCCAAGCACAACTATGTTGTATGAGTGATTGAAGTACATTCTGCATGTAGGAAATCACCAGACTTACAATAATGTAAAAGTAAAAAGCAATTTTAGTTAATTAACTAATAATTAATTAATATCATGTCTCAGATAATTTCCAACATGTGACATATATGGCAGTTAATGTGTGAAAATAGCCTTGTTTTGCTTTTTCCTCCCAAAATTTTGGGTTTAGTTGTAAGTCCTCTGGTGGAAATAAAACCCGAAAGCTGTAAAAACCTGTTAATTTAAAGGTTCCTGTGTATTCTTGTAAACAAACAGAAGTTATATTTGCATGTATTTTTTCTATTAACATATAATGTGCACTTTTGTTTTTGTGCATGTTTTGAGTTTATATGGCTCCCACCTTAAACAGTTCTCCCTTTTAAAAGAAGTTGGCTCTCAGTGGGGCTTCTTGGTTAAATGAAAGAACTAATAATTGTATGTGGTGTGGTGAGATTAATAAAACATTTAAAAGCCCTTTATTAAATGTTTTGTCACATGTACAGCATGTGTGCAGGTGTTTTCCAGTCTTGTTTGTTACGTTGCTATATTTTAACACCATGTGTGTTAAGGGAGTGTTTCTCTGTAATTTATTTAAAATCAAATCTGTAATGGTTCTTGGATGTATTACATGTGCCTGATAGAGCCCATCTTCAACTTGCACACCTCAAATCTTACCCCCCCATTTTTTTTTCCTGTGTCTTCTCAATGTCCAGCTGAATGTTTTTCTAACCAATCTGTTATTTCCAGTCTGTCAGAGAACCTTCTCGTGCTACCACATGGATATCATGTGTGCGTGGGGGTGGTATTAAGTTACAGCTGGATAAGAATTGCTTTTCCAGAGTTAGCTTTTAAAAAATAGCAGGAATACTCCTCTGTTCTCAGCCATCTTACACATTACATTTGAAAACACAAACACATTTTAATATTTTTTCATACTCAATAATCTGTTAATTACCTTGTGGCTTATTAGGCTGTAGAGCTCAGTGGTCATCTTTGCTCTTTCGGTGACAGGAGTGACAGGATTTTTATAGCCCAGCATTTTTCCACCAGTTGTGCAAAATGTATTGCAGTGGTTGCATTTGGGTGTTTGCCACAGAGGTTACTTACACTCGGTGTTGCTTTGCCTGCTTATTGCGCTCCTAAAATAGCATCCAGTCTACCACCACAGGTATTTCTAGAGTCAGAGAGTTCACCTCGTTGTCACGTGTAGGTCAGTGGGCTATCAGGTCAAGATCTAATACTGTACTGCATCCTAATATGCACAGGTGTTTGTAGGAATAGCTGACGCATGAACTTGTTTGCTGTTATGTTTGGGGTCATGGATTCAGTTCTCTCCCTGATTCTGCTATTAGATTTAAGGAACCTCTTCCAATATTCCCCAGTAAAGGTTTCCTTAAATACATTTCCTGTTAATAAAGTAGGTCATTATAGAAGTGTTTCAGCTATGCCAAATCTTGCTCATTTCATAGCTGTATCCTGCAATTAAAGCTTGCTGTGCTGTATCTTGTACTATCAAACTGCTCTGTAGCAAGATGGTGTTTGAATGAGATCAGGCTAGAAGCTTTCCAATAGCTGACTTCTTTCTGTGTGAGCAGCCTATCAGTGGTATAAAGGACGATTTGGTTTGTGTATGCGTTCTTTGGTGAGTGTGTCTAGACTGGATACTGTGAGTGTGTGCTCTTGTACACATATGATAACAAATGTTTTGTGTGGGCCACAGCAGAGCCGAGAAACATTCCTCCCTGTGAGAAACATTACTCACATTTTGGGCATCACGGTGACTTTGACTGCAAAGTAAACATGCTGATATGAGTGTTAACAAATGGAGCATACCATTTGTTCACATTATTATTGATATTATTTGATAAGTTAGTAGATAGGAGATAAGTCTTAAAGTCAGTAAAAGTCTTTGATAATATAAAAAATATGGGACAGTGTATGCAATACAATAAAAATAGTACACACTGATTTGCAAATATCATAAAACCCATAGTTTATTCACAACAAAATAAGAAAATATTTAAACTGGGATAGTGTAGCATTTAAAAAAAAAAAAAAAAGGTGGTGGCAGTAACACATCTCAAAAGTTTACATGGGGCAACAAAAAGCTGGAAAGTAAGCGGTACTAAGACGAAAAAGCTGGCAGAATAGTTTCTGTCTAATTAGGTTAATTGTCAACAGGTTAGTAACATGATTGGGTATGACAAGAACATCTTAGAGGCAGAGATTTAAAGAATTAAAGATAGGCAGAGGTTCACCAGTCTGAAAAGCTGCATTTACAAATGGTGGAAAAATGTGCAAAATTTGAATATCTCATCATCTACAGTACATAATTTCAATAAATCCTATGAATTTGGAAAAATCTATGTGTGCAAGTGACAATGCCAAAAATCAGTATCTGATGTCTATATTATTTAGGCTCTCAGGTGGCCCTGCATTAAAAACAGGCATGATTCTTTCATGGAAGTCACTGTTTGGGTTCACTTCCAGAAACATAGTTTTATCGTCAGAAATTTAAAATTCTTTTTGGAAAACCTGGACAGAATGTCCTCTGGGCTAAAGAGGAGAGGGACCAGCCATCTCTGATGGTACAGGAGTGCATCATTGCCTGTGGAAAGGCAACGTCAACGCTACATCTCCACAGTGGTAAACATGGCCCTGTCCCTACTTTTTTGAGATGTGTTGCTGACATGAAATTCTTGCCATTTAACAGCGTCTCACCTAACTGTAACCTTATGGGGTTATATATTTGTATATTTATATTTTGTGTAGTCTTCGTATATTCTTCACCACCTTTTATTCTCCTTCTTTGTCCTCTGTCTTTAGACAAATGAGTGGAACAAAAACGATGAACGCTTGCTTGCTGCAGTGGAGCATGGCGAGGTTGAGAAAGTCTCATCCCTTCTTGCCAAGAAAGGTGCCAATCCTGTAAAGCTGGACAGTGAAGGCAAATCAGCGTAAGTGGTCTTGGACTTATCCACTTACTTTTTTCTGATGGTATTTAAATGTTTATGTTTCCAGTGCAAGAATTCCATTTGATTTTCCTGAGGTGACGATAAAGTCAAAGCATAACTTTTGCTTAAAATAAAAACTAATTTGTTGATATAGACACACAGAGATCACAGTCTGCAGTGCTTTTTGTAGAATGAGGATGACATGGGGGAAGCAAACTGACTTGAGGCTGCAAACCAGAGAAATGCATTAAGTGTTGACACCAACATGGTTTTGTCTGGCAAGCTTGCACATGTTTTTAAAATAAATATCCAGCAAAGCACAGTGAATTTTCTCATTTCCTTTCAATTCAAAGATTAAACATATGTCTATACTATATGCTCAGATTCTCAAGTAATGGCCTTATATAACTGCTTTCATGCTCCACAGCACAGTTTTAAAAATGAATGGCCAATCTAAAAATATGTCTCTTACTTTTTCTTGAAACGGTGACATTCATTCAGCCTCTCTGAGATTCTATGTTTTGAAAGCAAGTTCACTTCCGCAGAGCCAGTGGAGGTTACTGTTGCGTCACCGCTTAGTATTAGTGATAACGCAGAGGCTTGTGTTAATATTTGACCCTTTTCTTTTTTTCTGAAACTCAACACCTCTGACCTTGATTTGTAGAGCAGCTCTCACAAAGCCAGGAAAATCAAATCTCAGGAATAAATGCAGTGAAAAACAAATATGTAGGTTTTCATTTATTTTCCCATTCACCTGTAGTTCACATCCTTGGCCTTTTCCTCTGTGTGCTGCTAGAACACAGAAACACACATCCAAATGCATGCAAAGCCTTTGTAAGTCATGGCAAATGTGTGGGCTTGGAATCGCAATGCTCCGATCTTTTCAGCACGCACGAAGGGGGAGTCTACAGTATCTCTATGGTGATAAAACCTGACTGAAAGGCATGTAGACATACTTGTGTGTTTGTGTGTGTGTGAATGTGTATCCTACGCACACACTGATGGAAGGCTGAGCTTGCCCTCCCCCCGTTCATCTTACTGAGGTGGAAAGAGGTCGTATTGATCATTTGCTGCATGCATATGCACAAACCTGCGCACACAGTGCATACACAGGGCAATTTTTTTTTGCATACGCAGTCATATCGACTTACAGCATTCCTGCTCACAAGTCAGCGCTTTACCAGATTTTCTAGAAATGGTCAGTAAATGGGTATTTATTGCAAGAACTGAAGCTGTGCCCAATAACTTCTTTTACTTATTTAGTTTTGCTATAGCTAAAGCTTCCCTAAAATACTATCACTTCCAAGCTTATCCATTGCTTTTATCAGTGCTGACATGTTTTTCTGGCAGTTGCATATTGCAAAACAGTGGCAGTGGAGCTTTTGCATACCTGGGTCACGTGAATACCTTCTTCTACTGTAAGACTGGCTGAAACACTGACAGTCAAAAAGCTCTGAAGACCTACTTTTTTCTTCTCCATGGTGAATATTAATTAAGAAATCGATATTTTACTTTCAATAAAGGATCTGATCTGTAAGCATAATTAATACTGGCTTTTGTATCAACAAGATCAAATCTCATACTCGTTACACGGTTTTAAAAAAAAAATAGTTTGACCCTTTGGGAAGTGCACGTATTTTGTTTCATGTTGAGTTGGAGCAGAAGAGGTGCTCCCATGCCTTTCTGCTAAATATAAAGTTGGTTGAGCATAAAGACCAGAGGCAGAAGGAAACAGCTAGACTGGGTCTGTCCAAAGTTTATGAATTCTAAATACAACAGCCTCTAATTAACACACATGCTTAAAAAAAAAAGAAAAAAGAAACGAAAATCAAGAGGAGGCTCTAGGAAGACGCTGAGTCGGCTAAGTTGCTGAGAGGGATTAAAGAAACTAAGCATAAGTGTATTACATTATAAGGACCAGAGCGTCGCATTTAACAGATATGGGAGTAGTTTAATCTTCTCATCTAAACTTAGGCGAGTGAGCAAATAACTTTATTTCCTAAAATGTGAAAACTTTTAATTGGAGACTAAGAAATCACTCTTCAGTGTAATTTAGAGTCGTAGATGGAGGACTAGTGTGGCCGAGCAATCAGAAAAGTAGATGAACGTTTTATTTATTTATTTTTTTAATCTTTTATTTGCACTCACTGCTGCAGCATAAGGTTCTCACCAGAGCTGCACCATGTTTTATAATATTTGTAAAACTGTTAAAAGCATCTGTGTTGCTGTAAAACTACTGGCAACAAAGTACTGTGTGTGTAATTTGTTCTTTTAATTGTGTGTGTGTGTGTGTGTGTGTGTGTGTGTGTGTGTAGTCTTCATGTAGCTGCTGCTCGTGGTCAGATAGACTGCCTCTCTTTCATCTTGGCTCATGGAGCTGACCTGTCAGTCACTGATGCTGCTGGTATGTATAGCTATATTCACTATAACTTCAAAAATAGTTTCTGCATAAATTTGAGAGTTTCCCTCTATAAATACTGTAAATACTGTAACATGAACAGGTGTAATGTACTGTCTGGACTGATACATAAGATTTCACATACGTTATCTCAACTTGCCTGTCTTCTTGCTGCGTGCATGTTTTTCTCTTTTTTTCCCCTTTGTGTAGGTTTTAGTCCTTTACACCTGGCTGCCAAAAACAACCACACCGAATGCTGCAGAAAACTCATTCAGGTAAAGCTCATGAAGTGAAGTTGGGTTTTATTAAGTTAAAACGATTTAATTTCCCTCCCCAAATGCCTTTGAATTAAAAAGAAATTGATTCAGTCTGTCAAGCCAGATATTTAAAATACATATACCCTGGTCTCTCAGTGTTAAGATGAGACATAGTGGTCCCCAACCCTGGGCCGCGAGAGTTGAGGCTTGGGTGTGAAATTTATGGTTTTCAGGGTTTTTATCGTTTTTTGTTTGTTTTTTAAGCATTTTTAACGTTAACTCAATTTCCCTGGGTCTTTTCCTGTGTGTTATGAATAAATCTTCCCTTTTTTGTACTGGTACTGGTGTTATTTTGTTGTATTTATCCACGACACCTTAAAGGCCAGCCTGTGAAAATATTGTCGGACATAAACTGGTCCATGGCGCAAAAAAGGTTGGGGACCGCTGACATAGTTCTTAATATAAGGGCTATAAATTATGTTGGGTATAAATGATTAGGCAACATAACTTCAAGATGTGTTATACAACAAAGAACTGATATAAATATTAACTTAAGATTGTTTTGATTGTGACTGTCAGTGTCACCCAGCAGGACCACTTGTTCTTGTTTATGAATAACAGTGTGTGAAACCCACATCTTGAATCATCTTACTGTTCAGTGAAGATGCCTGAAACTAAAAAATGTTATTGCTTCATTTCTTCAATCTGCTGATTCTTGTGTGTGCGTGTTTGGGTTTTGGTCAGCAGATCTTAGCAGAGACACACACACACACACATCCAGCTCTGATCTGCTGACCTCACTTCCTCGTGATAGTCGGCAGCATCTCTGCAACATGCACCTGGCTGATCAAATAGTCATTCAAGTCTTTTTGTATATAGCAAAACACAGTACTGTGAAAAAGAGAAGAACCAAAAACATTCAGTCATATATTGTTGTGACGTTGGACCCCAACACTAGCCCGGGAGCTCATCATGCCAGCCCTCCTCTGCAGCGGGCCAGAGACCACACCCGCGCCACAATTGTTTACTGCAGATGTATGAATTTATGGTATAACCTAATATTACATGAAATTGCATTTGCCTGAAGCACCACTGGCAAACAGATTGTGGCATCAGTTCCTCAGATAATAAACTCCAGTGTGTATACACAGTTTATAAAAAAAATTGAAATTAAGCAAGCAACACACAGATACTTCAAACCAAATTTAAAACGTATATTTTGAGTTGTTTGGGGCCTTTCATGATTTCACTTGATTAACAATAGTCATTGCATATGCTGTATGCGTATACTGTATGCTATTGTTACTAATAACTTTCCCACTTTATCCAGAGTAAATGTCCTATCGATGCTGTAGATGGATCAGGAAAGACTGCTCTGCATCACGCTGGTAAGTATATCAAGATCTTGAGAGTCACTGATATAAAAAAAAAAAAAAAAGGCTGCTATGCTTTGGGGATGTGGAATAATATCTACTAGTTTTAAGCTCTAATTTTATTTGAATAAAATCATCATATTTGGTCGTAAGTGACTAAAATGCATTTTTGCCCAGTTAGTTTCTGTTAAACACAATCCTATTTTTCCTCACTCTCTTGTTTTAATTTCTCTTGTTTTGTTTCACCCCCTTCCAGCTGCTAGCGGGAACATCCAGATTGTCCAACTGCTGTGTGAACTCAAAAGCCCCATCAACCTTAAAGACACAGTATGTACTTCCATTCTTTCGTCCATTCCCCAGACTTATTTTTCCTGGCTCAATAGATTGGGGGGCTCTGAAACAGAAGAAAGACCACAAAAGTGCTTCAATGAGTCCATTTCCAGGGAGGAATGTATTGAATTTGTTTGAGGAATCATTGTCCGTTTATTGACTCTGATTGTTTTATGTCAAATAGTTGTTAATCCACATTATAAAGGCTCCTCATTAACTGACTGCTTGAGGATTAATATTGGTGTGTGTGTGTGTGTGTGTGTGTGTGTGTGTGTGTGTGTGTGTGTGTGTGTGTGTGTGTGTGTGTGTGTGTGTGGGGTAAAAAAAATCAGCGTACTGTGGGAATGCAAGCCGCAGACATGTGGTCTCCATTGCAGTGCCGCACCATGCCTGTGGTTTCTGTCTGGCTGGGGTTGTGTGAGCATGAAATTTTGTGTATGTGCATTTGTGTACAACAGAAACTGATGGTCTGTCAGCCTATATGAAAAGATGTTCTGTTGTTTCCGATTAAAATTAATTTTAGCAATTTTTCATGTTTAAATCAATGGCAGTTTGTATGTTCAAGCTTCTTAAACTGGTTCTTGTGACCACTTTGTACCGTGTGCTTTTTGGAGTTGTAGCTTAAGTGTAGTTTCAAATCCTGGCCCTGCCAGTTTCTTGTGACTTTTACTTGTATTCTTCATAAAATAGTAAGACAATAATAGACAATAAATAATAGACAAAACATTTTTCTTGATGCATATTGGACTGGTGAGAATCTAACTGTAAATAGTGGTGCAATTTGAATTTTGGTATTCATATTTTCTTGTTGAATGAAAGTGGTCCAGCCAGCGAAATCTGAAAATCTGTATGTGAGGTTTGCAAAGCTCTTTCTTTGTTTTGTGGACATGTAGACTGTGAATGCATGAATGCAGGCCGGCTTGTTAGCCTCGGGCATACGCTGTAATATATATCTGTACCTGGTTATATAAGTTACTTTCAGCTATTCTCTTATTCACAAGAGGTCACCACAGCAGGTAGCTCCATGCACGTGTGTGCGTGTATTTATTTACTTTTTTAAATGCCGGATGCCTTATGGGATGTTTCCTCCTGGGATTTAACCAGGGATGTTTTGCTTTGCAATACACTATGGAGTAACTCTGTACCTGATTATATATTTGTGACTTAAACAAACACTCAGGCAAGGCAAGGCAAGTTTATTTGTATAGCACAATTCAACAACAAGGTGATTCAAAGTGCTTTACAGAGACATTAGAAACAAAAACAAATAAAAAGCATGATTTAAAATTGATTAAAACAAGCAAACAAACTAATTAACAAACAAACAAAACAGTATATAAAATCAACAATAGATAAAATCAGTAGTTAAATGTAAGTTTTGAAATTTAAGCTTAAAAGTGTGGATTTGGTGCTTTATTCAAATGCAGCTGAGAATAGGTGAGTCTTCAACCTGGATTTAAATAAACTGAGTGTTTCAGCTGATCTGAGGCTTTCTGGGAGTTTGTTCCAGATATAAGGAGCATAAAAGCTGAATGCAGCTTCTCCGTGTCTGGTTCTGACTCTGGGAACTGATAAAAGACCGGATCCAGATGACCTCAGGAATATCTTGAAAGAAACAGAGGGACAGCTGCTAGGCCTGACATGTGTCAAAGAATGTGTATAGAGGAAAAGAGGTAAATGTAAACTGTAATATGAAACCTTACTGCTGTTGGACGAAAGGGGAGGAGAAACCTTTGCTTGATTTCTGTCATTTATTTTTAAAGTTTCAGATAAAGAGGCCAGGATATGTACAAGTAATCTCTGTGAGCCAAAGTTTTTTCCTACTCTTGATTCTTCTATGATGTCATTGACAGTGGATGTCCTTGTATGGTCGTCTCAGGCACACAGTTCCGGCTGTGAGTGCAGCAGTCCCATCTACCTGCTGTTTAAAAAAAAAAAAAAAAAAAAAAAAGTGTTTCAGAGCAGCAGCCAATCAGAAGAAAGCTAACTTAAAGGGCAGGCTAACTTAGAATAGCTGAAACGACTTATTTCAGAAGATGAACTGAAGGACTGCACTAAAGTGTGTGCAATGCAAATTCATGCTTTTCTGTTTTGGAGCCATGTGTGCCATAGCTTGAAATCTTAACAAAACTGGTAAAGTAAATACACAGATTGTGGAAATGGGTATAAAATTAAATAGATAAACTAAATTAAAATAAATATACATAAATAACAGCAAAAACAAAAGTAATGGTAAGAGAGGGAAAGAAGAAAGAAACGAAAATCCTGCTGTTGTGTGTATGCATGAGAAGATGGACTAAACAATACTTGTATTGTTTTGAATTCAGATCTAATCACCAAGTCATGATCACCATGGTCAGACACCTCCATTTGATAGACATCTTTTTGAAGTCTAAGGGAGCATGTTGTTGGTTCCACCTGATATCTATTTCTTGATCTAATTGGTATACTATGAAGGGCTCAGGTTTAAGCTCTCTAACTGTGCTACACTTGATTAGTGCCTACATTTAGCTCTTTCATCAGTATTCCTCTAATATTTGACCCATCTGAAGAAGTGGCATCTTCAGATCATTTGGTGGAATACCTCTTTAAGTGCCTTTAATATCTCTTCCCAAAATATTCATAGATTAAGACATGACTAAAATATAATAAGGATTATTTTTGAACTCTGCAAAGCTGTAGAAGAGTCCAAGAATAAAACTGTGGAGCTGAAAATTAGCATAATATTTAAAGCTCAGCTTTGGCGCAATTCATTGTTATGCCCTCATAATTCTTCAGCATCCGTGTATTTGGATTTGAGTGGGTTGAGATTTTTTACTCTACTATTTACTCTCCGTTTCTTGGCATTTCTAGATACTTTTTTATTGCCTGTTATAATTTGACATTGATATGATGTGCTCATATATTCATATGATGTAGTATTACACATTCAGCTGTTATCTATTAAACAGTTAGGTTGAGCAAGTAGTGCAGTAAATTGTTTACACACTGATGTATAATTATCACACAGTGAGAGAGCAACTGTGGATAGAGTATGCTCACTGTGGTCACTTAAAATCTTAACTAAGTTACTTTTACCTGAGTAATGAAGTATGTTTACATTTTACTTGTAAAGTAATATTTCTGCACTACTTTTACATAACTGAAGGAGCCCCTTTAAACGGAGCAACTGGGAATAAACTTGATCATACACAAGCAACTACTGCAATACAGTGTTGTAGTAAGATATGTTTGAAATAGTCTAAGACTGCAGAAATGCTGCAAACACAATTAAGCTTCATCTGAGGTTGTAGTATACCATAAACGTACAAGTTCCCCTGAGCTGTAGTGTTGTTTATTCATCTAGATTGCTTAGGATTCAGTTGCTAAATGTTGGAGCTACCTGCTGAAGACAGAGGTGTGGTGCTCAAAGCAAAAGAAAAGAAAATGCATTGAAAAAGTCAGAAAAAGCGGTGTCTCTTTACAGAAATCATGAACTGGTTGCTAGTTGTTAGCCGCTTCATGTAGGAACTGTTGCCCTTTGAGCTGTGATATACTTGCCAACTTTATCACTGCAGGAAGGCTTTAAAAAATGTGAAGGAGGGCATAATCGTAGAGTCTTGCTTGTGAAATAATCATAAATTTTTAAAGATGGCGCCGGTGAGGTCGGCTGCCGTCACGACTGCTCCGACCACTTTTTCTTTGTCTTTGTTTTTTAAGTTAGTTTTCAGCGTTTCTAAATCGGCAAAATCACCACCATTGGGTACATTAGGTATGACAGTGACACTCTTGTTTCTATTGGTTTACAATGTACTCACAATTCGAAGTTTTTAACTCCGGATCCGAGCTGGCCGAGTGAGATCTTGAGGGAGAACAAAGGGAAGCGGCGGCGGCCTAGAGGGAAGCGAGCCGGCGTCAGGAACAGGCTGAGAGCTCGTGCACACCGCACACCTCTGCCTAGCATCCTGCTCGCCAACGTCCAGTCACTGGAGAACAAGCTTGACGACCTCAGGGGCAGGGTAAAGTTCCAGAGAGACATTCGGGACTGCAATCTCCTCTGCTTCACCGAGACATGGCTGAACCCAGCGGTGCCGGACCACGCCATCCAGCCGGCCGAGTTCTTCTCGGTTCACCGCATGGACAGGACACGGGACTCGGGGAAGTCAAGGGGAGGCGGCGTGTGTTTAATGGTGAACAACAACTGGTGCAACAGTGCGAACGTTGTTCCTCTCACACGCTCCTGCACACCAAATCTGGAACTGCTGTCCATCATGTGTCGTCCTTTTTATCTACCTCGGGAATTTACATCGGTCATTATAAGTGCCGTTTATATTCCACCACAAGCGGACACGGTCACCGCCTTATGCGAGCTGCATGAGGCACTCACACAGCACCAGACACAACACCGGGACGCTGCGCTTATTGTGACGGGGGACTTTAATAGCGCCAACCTCAAACGCGCAGCGCTGAACTTTTATCAACACATCTCCTGCCCCACCAGAGGTGAAAGGACACTGGACCACTGCTACACTACAGTCAAGGACGGCTACAAGGCACAATCCCGCCCTCCTTTTGGCAAATCTGATCACGCCGCCATCTTCCTCATCCCAAAATACAAACAAAGGCTGAAACAGGAAGTTCTGGTTCAGAGGAAGGTCGCGCGCTGGACGGATCAATCGGTGGCCGCGTTACAGGACGCACTCGATGACGCAGACTGGGGCATGTTCAGAAACAGCTCCGATGATGATGTCAACGTGTTTACGGAAGCGGTTGTGGGATTCATCGGGAAACTAGCGGATGATACCGTGGAGACAAAGACTATCACAACGTTTCCCAACCAGAAGCCGTGGGTGGATAAAACCATCCGCGACGCTCTGAGATCCCGCACCGCTGCCTACAACACGGGACTCATGACGGGGGACATGGACCCGTACAAAGCCGCGTCATATAACGTGCGGAGGGCGGTGAAAGAGGCGAAGCAGCGCTACGGGAGGAAACTAGAGTCACAACTCCAACAGAGTGACTCTAGGAGCCTGTGGCGGGGACTAAGGACAATAACGGACTATAAAGCACCAACAACCGGTATGACGAACGCGGCCGTGACTCTGGCAGACAAGCTGAACACTTTCTATGCTCGCTTCGAGGCTGCAGCTAAGGACTCCAACAATGCTAGTGTTAGCGGCGCTAACGGCTGCAGACAGGAAGATACTGCCAGCACCGGAAACGTGCTCGTCATCTCCGAGCATGAAGTAAGGAGAGCCTTCAAGAGAGTGAACACCAGGAAAGCAGCAGGACCAGACGGCATCCCAGGTCGTATCCTAAGAGACTGCGCATACCAGCTAGCTCCTGTGTTCACTGAGATATTCAACATCTCTCTATCTCAGTCGGTGATCCCCACATGCTTCAAAGAGTCCATCATTGTTCCTGTCCCGAAGAAACCCCTGCTTCTCTCAATGACTATCGCCCTGTAGCCCTCACCTCAGTAGTGATGAAGTGCTTTGAACGCCTGGTCAGAGACTTCATCATTTCTTCACTACCAGACACACTGGACCCACTACAGTTTGCTTACCGTCCAAATCGTTCCACAGACGATGCCATCTCTCATCTCCTCCACACATCACTCACTCACTTGGACACTAGAAGGGGGAATTATGTTAAAATGCTCTTCATAGACTACAGCTCTGCATTTAACACCATAATTCCCTCCACACTCACCACCAAGCTGGAGCATCTGGGACTCAGCTCATCTATGTGTCTGTGGATCTCCAACTTCCTAACTGGCAGACCACAGGCAGTAAGGATGGGCGGACATGTCTCAGCCTCCACCACTCTCAGCACTGGAGCCCCCCAGGGGTGTGTTCTGAGCCCCCTGCTGTACTCTTTGTACACATATGACTGTGTGGCCACTACCAGCTCCACCACCATCATCAAGTTTGCTGACGACACCGTCGTGGTGGGCCTGATCTCTGATAACAACGAGACGGCCTACCTGAAGGAGATTAGGAATCTGGAGAACTGGTGCCAGAGGAACAACCTCCTTCTAAACGTCAGTAAGACAAAGGAGCTGATAGTGGACTTCAGCACTAAGCAGGAGAGGAACTACCAGACCCCCGTCATCAACAAGTGCCCAGTGGAGAGAGTGGACAGCTTCAAATACCTCGGAGTTCACATCACGCAGGACCTGTCATGGTCCTGTCACATCAACACCGTGGTGAAAAAGGCCCGTCAGCGTCTCTACCACCTCAGACGCTTGAGAGACTTCCAACTGCCCTCCAAGGTGCTCAGGAACTTTTACTCCTGCACCATAGAGAGCATCCTGACGGGAAACATCTTAACCTGGTTCGGGAACAGCACCATGCAGGACAGACGAGCTCTACAGAGGGTTGTGCGGTCAGCTGAGCGCACCATCCGCTCCGAGCTCCCTGACCTGCACTCAATCTACAGCAGGCGGTGCTGGACCAAGGCCAGGAAGATCGTGAAGGACCTCAGCCATCCCAACAACAGACTGTTCTCTCTGTTGAGGTCAGGAAAGCGATTCCGCTCCCTGAAGACCAACACAGAGAGACTGAGGAGGAGCTTCTTCCCACAATCACACCACCACACAGTACTGACCCACACATACAGTTCTTACACACACTGGACATTCTGGACATTGTTTCACTTCATTACTTAAATCACGCTGCTGTTATTGTGTATATGCTGCTGTTATTGTGTATATATTTATTTATATTTTTTCATACATTCTTATATAGTTCTATATTGTGTATTTTGTTGTACAGTTATTTTATTTTCAACTTTAATTTATATATTTTATCTTATTCTCCCAGTTAAATTTACCCTTCATTCTAATTTGTGTTGTACAGTTATTTCATTTTTAACCTTAATTTATATTTTATTCCTTCCTAGTTAAATTTACCCTTTTTAATTTTTCATATTTATTTCCTATCTTATTCATAGCCTTTTCCTTTTTTGTTTTCTTTAGGTCACGAGCAGTTGTCCAAGCATTTCACTACATATCGTACTGTGTATGACTGTGTACGTGACAAATAAAATTTGAATTTGAATTGTAGAAATTGACTATAACTGTGTCCTTCATTTGGTTGGTGGGCGCAGTTAGGATCCATTTCAATTATACCAAACTGAGGAAAAAAATTTTATATTTTATTTTGAAGTGAACTGTCCTTTTGAAAGCTCACATCACAAGGTGCTCAGCTGTCCTGTCTTTATAATGACTGGCTCTGTGTAACTGCTCATTTTCCTTATGTTAAACACAGTTTGTGATCTGCGTTGGGGTAATACGTGTACCCTGCTTTCGAGTCATAGCTCAAACATTTCTACATGGCAAAATTACAGCATTTGTGTGCATTCCTGGCAGCATGGCTAAAATTAAAGCATGAGTCAAATTTTGGCTCGTATAGTGGAGAACATCCATATACAGTATACAAGGAAGTAGCTGGGTGAGTGCAAGATTGGAAACAAAGATAAATATTTCTACAACATAAAATGATTGTTGTCTTTAATGGCGCTCAACTACCTGAGAACTGAGACTCTTCCCACTGATTCATTTTCCTGCCATTTTTCATGAGTAAGAGGTGTTGTTCTTACATTTAATAGTCCCATGCAGAGGCCTGCATGTATGTGCAGTATCAGTGTGTACATGAAACAAGAAAATGAAAGTATGCAGCTACTTGTAAATGATCTGGTTTTGTTAGGCTCCAAGATGTCTGGTCCATTATCTTCTATGTTTAATGACCAAAATCAACAACTTCATTAGGTATAGCTGGTCAGCTGCTTGTTGTGAAACTCAGTGCCTTTAAGATATAGATTACCTGATTATTATTATTATTATTATTTTAATTATAGAGGTTAATTTATAGAGGTAGCCCCACTGAGTCTCAATGTCTCATTTACTAGCAAGACCTGTTTCAGACAAACATATTAAAATTACAATGAAGTTCAAACAGCATGGGGAAGAAAGGTGATTTAAGTGACTGAATTTAGCATGTTTGTTGATGTTAGATGGGCTGGTCTCAGTATATTAAAAACTGCTGATTTACTGGGATTTTCCTGCACAACCACCACTATAGAACAGTTAAACTGTCAAATTTTATATTCTGGGTCACATATAGCACATTTTGAGTTTAAGTGGGCCGGACCAGTGAAAGTGCCCCTTCAGTCAGTGTAAAGAAATTTAATTAAACCTTTATTATAGTTCAGAAATAGCTCAGAAAAAGAAGCGCAGTTTCAACTGTGTGTCTCAGTTTTATTACATTATAAATATAAAAAGCATGAGAAGACCACACTGGAAGCGAGTCCTGTCAGTAAAGAACAGAAAACTGAGATTGCAGTTTAAAATTGGACAAATTGGAAAAATGTTTGCCTCATCTGACAAGTCTTAATTTCTGCTGCAATATTTAGACGGTTGGATGAGAATTTAGTGGAAACAACATGAAAACATTGATCTATCCTGCCTAGTATCAACAGTTCAGGCTTGTGGTGGCAGTGTAATATTTGGGGGGCATATTTTTTTGGCACACTTTGGTCCCTTAGTACCAACTGAGCATTGTTACTGACCATGTGTATCCCTTTGTGACAACTTCTGTTAACTGCTTCCAGCAGGATAAAGCCCCATTTCACCAAACTCATATTTCAAACTGGTTTCTTGAGCATGACAATATGTTCACTGTACTCGAATTGCCACCAGATCTCAGTCCAACAGAGCACCTTTGTGGTGTGGTGAAACAGGAGATTGTCATCATGGATGTGTCATCTGACAAGTCTTCAGGAACTATGTGATGCTGTCATGTCAATATGGACCAAATGTTTTAAAGAAATATTTTCAGCACCTTGTTGAATCTGTGCCATGAAGTATTATGGTGGGCCTGAAAGCAAAAGGAGGTCTAACCCAGTGCTAGCAATGTGTAACTAATTAAGTAGCCATTGACTGTACATGCAACCAGCAGACTGACGGTTTTAGGATCCTGTTCATACAAACAAAGACACTATTTGGATTTAAACCAGTTTTCAGGTGGCAAATGAACATATAATGGTAATGCTGAGAATACTGTTGCATGGTGAGTGTATTCAGGTTTAAGCAGAGCTGTGTTTTTATTTTAGTTGTCTTGATTGACAGGCCTCTCTGACTGTAACACCTTGTCCTAACAGTTAACTTGTCATGCATCACCTCTGCCCAGCGTTTACACTGTTGCCCATATTTGGGTAATATGGCTTTAAATGTCAGACACGATGACAGCAAGTTAGAAACACAGCGAGTAACACATGCCAGCAAACTAGCAGTAATACACCTGTGCGCCCACATGCCTTTATACACACGCATTGAACCTATTACCCAGAGAAGAACAAAATTACTTCTGTCTTTTAGATTCCAGAGAAATATAAAACACAGACAGGGCAAACACAGACACATGCCTGTTAAAGTGTTTAGCAGAGCTCAGAGGAACCCAGAGCATAGTTCTGTTCTCTGTGGTGTGTGAAAGCAGCAGCCTTGTAATATAAAACACACACAAAACTATGCTGACAGACGTTAGTGCTTCTTGAAGTTCGTTTTCCTACTTTTTTTTTTTTTTTTTTTTCAGGAAAGACTTGGATCCCCCTCCCCCAAACATGTTTCACAGTGGAAATGTCTGTTAAACAACTCAGTGCTGAAGAGTATTATCTATTGCTCCTCATAGTTTTTAGAAACTACAGTGGCTTGCAAAAGTATTCGGCCCCCTTGAACTTTTTCACATTTTGTCACATTACAGCCACAAACATGAATCAATTTTATTGGAATTCCACGTGAAAGACCAACACAAAGTGGTGCACACGTGAGAAGTGCAACGAAAATCATACATGATTCCAAACATTTGTTACAAATAAATAACTGCAAAGCGGGGTGTGCGTAATTATTCAGCTCCCTGAGTCAATACTTTGTAGAACCACCTTTTGCTGCAATTACAGCTGCCAGTCTTTTAGGGCATGTCTCTACCAGCTTTGCACATCTAGAGACTGAAATCCTTGCCCATTCTTCTTTGCAAAACAGCTCCAGCTCAGTCAGGTTAGATGGACAGCGTTTGTGAACAGTAGTTTTCAGATCTTGCCACAGATTCTCGATTGGATTTAGATCTGGACTTTGACTGGGTCATTCTAACACATGGATATGTTTTGTTTTAAACCATTCCATTGTTGCCCTGGCTTCATGTTTAGGGTCGTTGTCCTGCTGGAAGGCGAACCTCCGCCCCAGTCTCAAGTCTTTTGCAGATTCCAAGATGTTTTCTTCCAAGATTGCCCTGTATTTGGCTCCATCCATCTTCCCATCAACTCTGACCAGCTTCCCTGTCCCTGCTGAAGAGAAGCACCCCCAGAGCATGATGCTGCCACCACCATATTTGACAGTGGGGATGGTGTGTTCAGAGTGATGTGTAGTGTTATTTTTCCGCCACAAATAGCGCTTTGCATTTTGGCCACCAGAAAGTTCCATTTTGGTCTCATCTGACCAGAGCACCTTCTTCCACATGTTTGCTGTGTCCCCCACATGGCTTGTTGCAAACTGCAAATGGGACTTCTTATGGTTTTCTGTTAACAATGACTTTCTTCTTGCCACTCTTCCATAAAGGCCAACTTTGTGCAGTGCACGACTAATAGTTGTCCTATGGACAGATTCCCCCACCTGAGCTGTAGATCTCTGCAGCTTGTCCAGAGTCACCATGGGCCTCTTGGCTGCATTTCTGATCAGCGCTCTCCTTGTTCGGTCTGTGAGTTTAGGTGGACGGCCTTGTCTTGGTAGGTTTACAGTTGTGCCATACTCCTTCCATTTCTGAATGATCGCTTGAACAGTGCTCCGTGGGATGTTCAAGGCTTGGGAAATCTTTTTGTAGCCTAAGCCTGCTTTAAATTTCTCAGTAACTATCCCTGACCTGTCTGGTGTCTAAATCCAATCAAGAATCTGTGGCAAGATCTGAAAACTGCTGTTCACAAACGCTGTCCATCTAACCTGACTGAGCTGGAGCTGTTTTGCAAAGAAGAATGGGCAAGGATTTCAGTCTCTAGATGTGCAAAGCTGGTAGAGACATACCCTAAAAGACTGGCAGCTGTAATTGCAGCAAAAGGTGATTCTACAAAGTATTGACTCAGGGGGTTGAATAATTACGCACACCCCACTTTTCAGTTATTTATTTGTAAAAAATGTTTGGAATCATGTATGATTTTCGTTCCACTTCTCATGTGTGCACCACTTTGTGTTGGTCTTTCACGTGGAATTCCAATAAAATTGATTCATGTTTGTGGCTGTAATGTGACAAAATGTGGAAAAGTTCAAGGGCGCCGAATACTTTTGCAAGCCACTGTATACCCTTATGCCTGTGATGAAGTAGCTCTCTCTAGACTGGGAATTTCCCTTATCCATCTTAGGCAGTCAAATATTTATGCTTGAGCATTACAAGACTGAGGTTAAGTGAAGGGTTACACTTGGGGTCAGACCCTGACAGTCCTGGAGAAAAATGGGATAGCCTGTCTTATGAAATACTGCAGTCATCCACCAACTCTCTGCAACCTGCTGAGCTCAATCAGTAATATGATTTGGGGGATTTTCCCATGCTCTTATTTCTTTCATCTTAAACATACCATCTGAATTTTTTCTGTTTATCTGCTGGGGAATTCATTTAGAGCAGCAGACATTCACTCATTTTTCACACAGGCCTGAGATTTTTCTCACCTTACACACAGTTACCATAGTCTGTCAAGGCCCACGCTGTGACTAGTTATATTGCTGTGGGTGTGCGTCCATTTAAATCTGTGTCATGTTGTCTTGTCTTTTATTTTTCTCTATAGGATGATTTTAGTCATTTTGTTTTCTCGTTTTTATGTTTGTTTCTCCTATAGGATGGCCTCACTTCCTTGCTGTTGGCAGCCAAACACAGTCATGCAGAAGTATGCAGCACTTTGCTCGACTTTGGTTCTGAAATCAACGCTTCTGACAACAGTGGCAGGTATACAAAACAAAAAAACAACAAAAAAAGACCCCAACAAAGTCGACACACAATAAGACACAGGGAAAAAATTACAAATAAATTGTTGCTCATTGTAGGATATTTGATTGATGTTGAAGTGGTGATCAGTATGCTGTGTTGTCTGTGTTGTAGGACGGCCTTGATGCTCGCAACCGAGTCCAACGCAGTATCTGTTGTTGAAGTGTTGGTTCAGAGAGGAGCAGACTTGTCAGCTGTAGATGCAGAAGGCCATGAGGTTTTACATTACGCTAAGGTCTCAGGCAGCTCTGAAACCAAAACTGCCCTTTCAGCTGCACTAAACAAGCATCAGGTCTCAGGTAAGAGTTGTGCATAAACACAAACCTACAGTTCAGAGAAAGATAGGAAGTGAGTGCAGGTGGCTTTATGCAAGTGTTGAGGAAGTATTCAGTAAAGGTTTGTATGTAAATTTTGCGGACAATGTCACTCAGGCTGCGGTAGGCAGGCATATTTGTTTTTAGTTTTTTCCCCCTCCCCCCTTAAGGGCATTGCAGTGAACCAGTACATTTCCAGGGAAACTTACTCTGTACCTAATCTCAGTCTTAACCCTAACCAAAAACAATGTGAGATCCAGTCTTAATGCTTTCAGGGTTTTTTTGCCCTCCCAAAACCTGATCAGTGCCAATAAAAACACACATACTGCCCCTGTGAGACAGAGATCCATACTGCTCTGGGTTCAACACAAGTTAACACTGCCACCTGCAGTTGGTTTCCTGTTACTGTTGAATTTTTCTTAGATGTTTAGTGTGTTGTACCTAACAATACCTTTCCATCTTTTTTGGCAGATACGAAGTCTCCTAAAAGTCCCCAGGTAAGATATCGACCATCAAAAGTACTAAAACATGTGAAATTCCACAGCGGATGACAGTGAATAAACATTTTAGCACTGCCAACTGATTTATAGAATTAGGAAGTAAAATAAGGAATAAAACCAACTTCAGACTAATTTCAGTTTCATAGCTACAAATAATATAGTTCAGTTTCTCTCATATGTTAGTGTCATAATTCCGAGCTTTGAAAAAAAAAACTTTAATTGCTGTTTTTGAAAAAGAAACCTTAATTCTTACTGTAGCACCCACCGATTGACTCCTCTTACTAACCAGCACTGAATCCCACTTTTCTTTCTCTTTTTTTGGTCACCTTCCCTCTCTGCCTCTTTTGCTGGCTCTTCAGCATGATCAAGTAGCTAAGATAAGTGATGAACGGATCATAACTCCCAAAAAACGAAAAGCACCTCCACCTCCCATTAGCCCACCTCAGGTAAATGCATGTGTCTATGTCTGGCAGCTTGTACCAGTGTGCCACTCTCCATATTAATATTAATGCATGTTTGTAGTGTATTCATACAAAGTAATATAAGAACAAAATCAGCGATTGCTTATTTACATACTATCTGTAAAGGTCTCTTCGACAAACTATTAACTGATTTCTGGTGAGAAAATATCAGCCAAATTTTTCTGTTGATGTGCATGTATAATCACTGGCCACTTTATTAGGTACAGCTTTCTAGTACTGGGTTGGAGCCTCTTTTGACTTCAGAACTGCCACAAGTCTCCATGGCAGATTTAATTAGGGGCTGGAAACATTCCTCAGAGATTTTGGTCCATATTGGCATGTTAGCATCAGATGTCCATAATGCAAGTCTCCCATTTCACCACATCCTGAAGAGCTGGTGACATTGGAGGTCATTTGAGTACCCTGTATTCCTTGTCATGTTCAAGAAACCAGTTTGAGATTGTTTCAGCTTTGTGGTGTGGCATGTTATGCTAGAGGACATGGTTAGCAACAATACCCAGGTATTAAGTGATGCTAAGTTGTTAGTAATAGGTGCAAAGTAAAAAAAGAATATATGCCAAGCATCAGATTCTCCATTCTCATGTTCAGTTTGAACTTATTACACATGCGGACTGTCTGGACACAAGGCAGGATGGATCCATGCTTTCATCATGCTTACTCACAATTTTGACCCTGCTATCTGAATCTTGCAGCAGAAATCAATACTCATTAGACAAGGCCACATTTTTTCCAGTCTTCTATTGTCTAATTTTGATGAGTCTGTGCCAATCAAAAGCCTCGCGTTCCTGTTCTTGGAGGATTTGGAGATGTTCTTCTGCAAGCCTCGATCGTATCAAGTGGTTATTTGAGTTACTGCTGTCTTCCTATTGGCTTAACGCAGTCCAGCAATGCTTCTCAGTTATCTAGCATCAGCAAGTAATTTTCACCCAGAGAACTACTGCTCACTGGATATTTTATCCCTTTCTGACCATTTTCTGTAAACCCTAGAGATGTTTTTTGTAGGAAAACCCATTAGATCAGCAGTTTCTTTAATAATCAGAAATTCTGTTACTCAGTTTGAACTTCAGCAGGTTGTCTTGACCAAGTATACATGCTTATATGTATTGAGTTGATGTCATGTGATTCGCTGATTAGGTATTTAGTATTAGGTATACTGAGCAGTTTAACAGGTAACCTATTAACGTGGCCAGTGTGTATATTTTATGCACTGACATAATTTATGTTATTTTAGTTGTTTAGTAAAACATTTCAAGTAAGTTATGTTATACATATGGGTTCAAAGTGCACACCATCAGCTTTAATTGTAAGGTTTTTGTATCCAAATTCAATTAAAAGTTTAGCGATTACAACTCTTTTAGCATTTAATATCTCTCTCTCTCTTTTTTTTTATTTTTATTTTTTATTAAGAGGCCAAAGGAAAAAATTGTGGAAAGTGTGGTGTTTGCATTTGCAAGCTGTTTCTATAAACAGTCAGTGCAGTACAGGACATCCTTAGGGATTGTAAAATGTCTGAGAGATGGTAGCGACATTAAAAGTGGACAAATCAATGATAGTAATTTATCAGGAAAATTAATGCAACAATCCTCCTTTAGAGCTCTGGACCCTCTTCCCCTTCAATTGTTACATCTACTGGCACTCCAGCATCCAACAAAAGTGACACTCCTAAAAGATTCAACTACAAGGTAACAGAAAAACACAAGGTATTAAAAAAGAAATATGAAAGTAAAAGCTGCATTAGCCTTTAGGCTTCCATTTTAAGTACTTGGGTAAATTCTTTCCATCAGCCTTCATATGATGTTTTTTTTTCCTCCCAGTTTTTTCTGCCACTCGTCACTCCTTTCTCCTCCCCTTTTTTTCACAGGAAGATGAGATCAGAGGAACAGCATTGAAAGAGGAGGTTGACAAGGAGAGAAACATGCTGCTGGAAACAATCAAAGACCTGAAGCAAACGGTGGAGACGGTGACGGGTCCTGAGCTGGATACAAAGGTGACTAATATATAGTTGACAACACTTTGGTGCTTTATTTAAATTCCATATATGCAGGTTTTTAAACCGGGTGTATTGACTAGACCAAATTATCTGGAGAAAAATAATTAAATTAATAATAAGTATTAGCATGCCTTGTTCATGTGAGTACCCCACATAGAGTAAATATACTGCATTTATATGTATTTTATATGAAAGTTAATCTCTTTTCATGCATTTAGGAAAAACTTGAATCAGAGATGTTTGTGTTGTGCATATTTTTAACTGAATATTTTAACTTTAGATTAATCTTAAACAGTTTTCTACGTATAATATGTTTACAAAGAAGCCAGCCTGCTTTTGTAGTTTAGTGCTAAACAAACACAACAGCTTTTCAGCATTCTTGAAGGAGGTCTATACTAAGCTTAAGACGTGCCACGACTCGTGTTGTTTTTCAGTAGGCAGGTAGTGGTCCTTAGCGTTGTCTTTATGCCTCAGTCTGGTATGTGAATGTATGTGTGTGTATGTCCTGGCAGGCCGAGCAAAGTTTCACAGCGTCTGCTGCTCTGGTTTCTGTTCTGCAAGCCAAGATTATGGCTCTCACTTTGGAAAACCAGCAACTTGCAAGCAAACTTAAGGTATGTAACCCATTCATTCATGCTCAGGAGTTTAGCTATGAAATAAACAACCAAAAACAATCAACGAAACAACAGTAAACTGCTTGTTTAAGCCAGGTTACTACTGCAGATTGTTTAAAGTGATAGATTTTTAAAAAAATGTTTTCTGTTTTTTAACAAACCACAAATAATGTAGTAGAAGTAGAGAAAAACAGAAGCACAGAAGAAGTCGGCTTACAGTATTTCGGTGTTTGATCCTTTTATGCCCGGCGGGAAATCATGAAGATGATGAATGCCTCTTTACTGAGCGTGCTCGTTACACTTAGGAAATAGGAATGTGTCAGTTTAACTACAGATTACGTGACATTTGTTTGTGATTTAAGCCGGAGCCTGAAAAGCTTACGAAGACGATTGCGGTGGTTTTTGAAAGCGTTTAAGACTTCGAACAACAGGATTCAGTTTACAAGTATACTATTGTTTTGTTCCGTTTTTCACATTAATAAACACACAGAATAATTACACTTTTGTTTGTGTTTCCATTCTAAGTTTTGTCCTAGAGCTTATTTAAAGCATATTAAAAAGGTAATAACTTGTGTACTCTTTATGGTTAGCTGAATGCCTGGGAGCACTAGGAAAACTGCAGAAAAACTCAGCCTAACAACAACAACAGGATTACCAGCAAACTGCACATTCTTAAAAGAAGGCAACCTATAGTGTGCATATGCATCAGTGCAATGACCTTACTGGCTTATGTGTCACGTGCAACGGTGTGTGTTTATTTCTGGTAACCAAAACGTAGTCCAAGTTTTACATGTTTTAATTTAATGTTACTTTTAAATGTAATATTACTCAACACTGGTTTCTGTTTAACCTTCTAACCTTCTCTTTGATATTTGGGCTGATTGGGACCCAATGAGTGTAAAAACAAAGAATCACCAGATTTTTTTATTTTTTTTTACCTGATTTTTTTGTTCCTAAGAAAAACGAGAGCCACATATGAGGATATTCGTTTAAAATTTTGATAAAACAGTAGCAGTATAATGTCCTCATAAGTAGATATCAGGCCCTAGTAGAGCAAAATTAAATATTTTGGTCTAAATAACTCAAAATGTGATGTTCACATATGTGGACGCCAGGTCCTAGGAGGTTAAATAAATAAAGCTGACACTCTAATTATCCCTCCTGTCCTCCCTTAATGCTGCTAAGTGTTGCTCAGTACACTTGAGTAAATGAGCAATAATCCATTTGTGTAATATCTTATATTTAATTGTTAATTTAGTGGGTGTGTGCATTATTAATTAATCTGCCAATCCTGATCAAATTAAACAGTTGACCCAGCTTTGTGGTATTTTCATAAAGTGACTGTGCCCTAAAATTGTGTAAATGTGGCTGAGATTGAATCCACCAGATTGTGTGATAAAAAGAAAACATGGCCACTGGCTGTGGGTTGTAGTAAGAAGTGCCCTAAGTGTTCAGTAAGAATAGAAAAGTGAAAGTTTATAGTGTATTTTCATATTCATATAATTTTTTTTATAAATATAAATTGGAAAAAATATTTTATATGAAAAATTTGACTCCTATTCTTAAGACACCCACAGCTATATAAATACTAGAGATGGACCAATCCGATATTATGTATCGTATGTGTCACGTGATAGAGCGGCTGTCTCTTCGAGACCTGTCGGCGGTCTGGTGGAGCATTTGGAGCCTCACTACATGCTTCCAAACCGCGGCATTTAATTTCGAAGAAAACTATCCCAGAGAAGTAAAGCAAATGTGTATAAGTTCATCTCTGAATGTTTGAATAGTATTTCCGCGTTAAGCTAAACAACTGATATTTGGAGCCACAGCTGGACTGGCCATCGGAGTTTCATATTGAGGAGAAAAGGAATCGATTTGTCTCGTACTTCAGCTAGAATGGAAAAAAGACACAAAGCTGGAGTTATTCTGTTTTTGCTGCACAGCTGCCTCTTCTTCTCTCATTCTCTCCCCCTTCCTCCCCTGTTGCTACTTCAACCATGAAACTGATCAATGATCAGCTGGTCGGCTTTTCTGTCGCAAGTCCCGTTTTTCTTGTTTGTTTATCGCCCACTTTGCGCCAGAAAGAGGAGACCAGCGGATAAACAACAGTAGCACGTTTAAGCGTGGTCAGCTGTTGTTAGAATTGATTTAATATTACTTTCTAGTATTCGCTGGTGTTTGCTGGAGCCACGGCTGTAAAAGCTACTGCTCATTATATCGGTTTGGATATGTGGTGAGAGGGAAACATGAAGATGAAACCAGGAGATGTCCTGATGTTACTGAATCATCAAAGCTGAACAGTGATGGAGAAACAGGTTTACCTTTTAGGTGACAAGAATGAGTTGAAGGGAAGTTATGAACTGTTTCTGAGAGACAAATAACACCAGGATCCTTTTTTATGTAGCTGACAGCTGGTAACTGTGGAGGGGCGGGTCTAGCAAAGTTTTGCCAGGGGGGCTAGGCAGGGCATTAACAGGGAGAGGGGGGCACAAAAAATACTTTTCTTTGTTATTTCATTTAAAATGACTAACTTTTAATAAATAATTATCTGAATCTTACAACCAAAGTGGTCATCTGATTAAATGTCTAGAAATCCATAATTGTATACAAGTCTAATAATAATAATAATGGATTGGATTTATAAAGCGCTTTTCGGGGCCCTCAAAGCGCTTTACAATGCCACTATTCATTCACTCTCACATTCACACACTGGTGGAGGCAGCTACAGTTGTAGCCACAGCTGCCCTGGGGCAGACTGACAGAAGCGAGGCTGCCATATCGCGCCATCGGCCCCTCTGGCCAACACCAGTAGGCGGTAGGGTCTTGTCCAAGGACACAACGACCAGGACAGAGAGCCCAGGGATCGAACCGGCGACCTTCCGGTTACAGATGCGATTCCCAACCCCCTGAGCCACGGTCGCCCCTAATATATACCCTAGTAAGCTATAGTACTTTTTCATTTGGGAAGGTACCATCTGTGCAGTCTGCAATTGAAGAATTGAAGAAAGATGTTGAATCTATTTAATTATTGCAGAAAAATAACTGATTTCTGTGCATTTGTTTTACACTTACATTAAATTAAAGTTGATTGCGTCGATTAAGCATCGTGAGGTGGGGGGTGGTTCCCTAATATTTTTGCTGGGAGTTGGCAACCCTGCTAGTTAGGTTGTTTAATATTTCTGCTAAGTACTCTTTAAAACACCAGAATAGGGAGGATGGTCCAGGTTTAAGTGCATTAGATTGATCAGTGTTGCTGAACTATGAAATATTTTGGGTGCAGTGTATTTTTTGCATACAGGTATAACAGAATAGCTTTAGTGTTGTTGTTTATTTAAACTTGAGTATGAACTTATAAAAAATGCAGCAAGATATTAAAAAACAGTTTTATTGATTACAAAATACACTATATCGGATTCATATCAGTATCGGCAGATATCCACATTTATGATATCGATATCAGACATAAAAAGTGGTATCGTGTCATGTCTAATAAATACCTCTGTTTTTTTCTTTGTAATTAATCAATCCAAGCGAATGTGAGAGAAAAACATAGCTGCAGTTTCATTACTGAGCTTTTTGTATTTCCAGCCTCACTCACTTTCATTCACTTTTGCCTGTTCCCTCATCCCACAGAAACATCCATCCCTCCAAGGAAATGAAAACCTGAAGGAGAGGAGTCGTCCAAACAGCATTGCCTCCAACTCATCTTTCCACTCTACCCAGGATGAGTTTGAGTCATTGCCTCAAGTCCCCTCCACCACTCAAGTAGAAGGGGAAGATCCAGGAGCTGACTCTGTGATACTGGAGGAAGACGAGAGGGAGAAACTACGAGGAGGAGGCGAAGAGGAGATCAGATTGTTAAGGCAGACATTAGAGAAAGTTCAGATAAAACTGCTTGAAACCAGGAAGGAAAACCAGTCGCTTCAGACTCAGCTGAAGCCAGAGCGAAGCAGGGAAAGAGAGGACAATGAAAGCGAGAGAGGAAGAGAGAGAGAGCTGATGGAGAGTCTAGCAGAGCTGCAAGCCAAGCTGACTGACACTCAGGAGAGATACCACCAAGCTGTGGAGGAAGTGGAGAATCTGAGAGTACAGGTGGGAACGAGAGAACGAGAGAGCCAGAGGCTTACATCATCCACACTTGAACATGAAGTAACGCAGCTAAAGGCCCAGCTCGCCCAATCAGAGTCAGAGGTAGATAAAGCAACACAACATATCAAACGTCTGGAAGAGGCACTGAAGAAGACGGAGGATGATAGAGAGAGCGCTAAAGAGAAAGAACAGAGGGCAGCACAACTTGAGGAGCTGTACAAGGAGGCACAGGAGGAAGTCAGGGTGCTCCAGGTAAATGCAGGGTTCTTCTATATGAACAAAATTGATTTGTCCAACCTTTGTAGTCTGTTTCATCTCTGCTTGAGGCTGACAATTCAAGATTTAGCTGATATCAGAGGAGCAGAGTTTTTTTTTTTTTTTCTTTAGACTGCTTTTTAAAATGCAGTTCGCCACATATCATTCATCTTTATGGCCTGCAATTTATCCCCTTTCTGTTGCTTAGGAGGCTCTAAAGGGCACAGTGCCTGTTGAATCTGCAGCCAAAGACTTTGAAGAGATGAAGGCTGCCCGAGATGAGGAAATCACTGGACTGCAGCTCCGCTGCAGGGAACTTTCACGCTCCTACAGTGAAACCAAAAATCAGCTCAATGCCACTCAGAAACAGCTGGCTGAAGCTCAAGCTGAGAAGAGTACCTCCCCCTCTCCAACTTTGGAACAACAGGTGCAGGTGTTAAACAGTAAGGTGGAGGAGCTGCAGAGGCTGCTAGCTGAGGCTGAGAAGAAATATTCATCTGCTCAAGAGGAGATTTCACTACTGAGGAAGGCGGCAGAGGTTCAGGCACAGAGCTCCGTGGCTCTTGCTGATCAAATGCAGGTGATGTCGTCTCTGGGTAATGCGATCAAAGAGCTGGAAAATGAGGTGGAAGCCTTGAAAGAGGAGCTACATCAAAAGACCACGCAGGTGGAGGCTCTTCAACACAGGTGAGTGAAAAATAGCAACACAAACACAAAACTAAATATGTCAAATTTTGATGATGAACATGTTTCCTATTTTTTACTGAGCTCCACCTTGGTTGGCTACAACAAAAATCTTACTTATACATTGACGCACCTGTATAAATAACCTTTTGGATAATGTGAAATGATAACAAGTAAAAGAACCTAATATTGTACTAATGATTATCAGTAAATGA
Source organism: Diplotaxodon limnothrissa (assembly GCF_057381915.1). NCBI lineage: Eukaryota > Metazoa > Chordata > Actinopteri > Cichliformes > Cichlidae > Diplotaxodon > Diplotaxodon limnothrissa. The sequence continues at coordinate 44,692,992 of NC_140602.1, read as the reverse complement.
GTATAAAATTAAGGCACAGACTATATATAAAAGAAGGATGCACATAGTGTACCACAAAATCACCGATAGGTCTTGTGGTGTAGCAGCCTCAAGTTTAGCATAATGATGCCAAAAGTGATCATAATGAGGTAATAGAGTGCTAGTATTAGTGTTATCAGCTAATACTAATTGGCTTGTTTAGGAATGTATATCTGTAGAATGGCAAGTTAATGAAAGAAAAAAACAAGCTGACTAATCTTGATTGTTAGAGAAATACATTTATCTCATTTTTTTTAAAATATGAAAATGAAAAAAATAAAAGATATTAAAATATATTCACATCAATTACAGGGTTACTGGGTTTATCCATTTCCATTAAATGTTCCTCCCTGCTAGAATAAAATGTACTTCTATTTACTACCATGTGTCCCCTTCACAAACAGGCTGACAGCTGAGAAGGATGTCACCCCAGATGACTCAGTCTCCCGCGTGGAGCATGACACAGTGCGGGAGCAGCTGGAAGGTGAAGTGAACCATCTGACACACCTCCTCCAGGAGGCCCTCAGGAAGCAGGATGAGATGGCCCTGGAGGCTGCTGATGCCTGGCAGAAGGTGGGAGGATAGGCAAAAACAACATATCCACTTTCCAAAGGCTCTTTTCTCTCTAACATTTAGTACTATCTATTCTTAACACTTATCTTAACCGCTCATCCATCCATCAGGCACGGGATAATGGTGCAGAGCGAGAAGCCCTGCAGGAGCTAGTTATGTCAAAGGAGAAGGAGAACCAGACGCTGACCTCCAAACTGGCCGAGTCCCAGGATGCTGTGTGTCAGCTCAAACAGCTGGTGGAGAATCACACTGCATCAGAGAGAGAAAAGAACAAGAGGGTCAGTAAGGAAATGGCAGCTAAAAGTATTTTCATTTCACGGTGAACTTGTTCAACTTGTTCTATCTTGTTGTAGATAGATGACCTGTCTCGAGAGGTGGTGAAACTGAAGGATGCCTTAAACAGCCTATCACAGCTCTCCTACAGCTCCTGCTCCCCCTCCAAACGACAGCAGCAAAATCAGCAACTCGAGACGATGCAGCAGCAAATCAAACAACTGCAGTACCAGCTTGCTGTAAGATTTCTCATTAATAATTAGCGAATCGGTTTAAAAGCTCCACAAAGGTCACAGAAATGTTCCCTTAAACTGCTTTTGTAATAAGTTACAGCACAATCTGTCAACACACACACACACACACACACACACACACACACACACACACACACACACACGTATAACAGCCAAAGCACAGCCATGGAAACAGCCACATTCCCAGGTTTGCCACCCCCAGGCTTCAGTTATAATCAGAGAGATCTGATGAGCTTATTCCTTACTGGAGTCACAACAGTGCAACCTTCTGGGGGCTCTGTAAATTACTTACACTAGCTTTGATATAAATAAAGTACAGTTGTTAAGTTTGGGTTTGCCTCATGTCTTTTTAGGAGTCAAAGAAGCAACACAGTGAAGTAGTGTCAGTTTACAGAATGCACCTCCTCTATGCTGTTCAGGTAAGTCCATCCATTTGTTTATGTCTTCTTGGACTACAGCTTAATGATGTTCACTTTTAAGGGATCAGGTCACCCTAACTAACTTTAAGTCAGGCATTCAGATACTTTTGTTTGTGATTCGTTGGAAGGTTTTTCAAATGAATGTCACTTAATATTATCCACCTAGTAATCACTTTAGCAGTTGTTTTCTTTATTTTTAGTCAGTTGACTAACTGACCGTCTGTCTTGGACCTTTAGGGTCAGATGGACGAGGACGTCCAGAAAGCCTTGAAGCAGATCCTGATGATGTGCAAGATGCCAAGCCAAGCCAACGAAGCCTCCTGAGACAAGCAGGGAGTGCTTTACCAAAAGCATGTTGTCAGACACACGGTGCCTCTGGATGAAGCTTGAGGATTTGTTTATAAGGAACTGGTTTACAATCAGGTGTTCATTGCCTTTACCTAATGTCATTTTGACCCAGTTACCTAACCTACACCTGGTATCAACATGTCTAGGTAGCTTACTGTAATGTGAACGCACATGTAGTTGAAGTCGGCCGTGTCCTCCCAGCTCATCTTCTTGTTAATCACATCGCATGCACAATCAAGACAATGAGAGGCTGTTTTAATACCAGGATGAATGCAAACATTCATGGACCGGCTGTCAGGATCTAGATATAGTGTGCATGTTCATACCAGGTGGAATTGGGGCGTTAATGTTAGCATGTTTGTCAGGTCAGGGTTGTGCTCATCAGCTCACTGATAATTCAGATAAACAGAGGAACCAGGTGTTTATCGTGTGTGTGTACCAGCCAAATTTAAAGTGTGTACATGTTAACACTACACTGAAGATGTGCAGTAACCCTAAATCACATGCAGTTCCACACATGCACCCATCAGCCCAGTGAAAACAGTGAGTCCGTTTCTGTTCAAGTGTCTATTTTATAATACAGCAGTGTTAGTATTATCTGAGTTTGCTGTAAAATGTTAACTGTCCACAATTTCCCGATAGAATTAAAATCATTTGTGCTGTGTTAACAATTGCATGAGTCTTTGCTCTACAGCAGCTCAAAAATTGCTGGACTTGTATGTAGAAAAAGCAAAATGCTGTTTGATTTTTTCCTATCAGTTAAAAAAAAAAATGTAAAAAAAATAATCATTATTGAGCCGTTTTACCCTGTCGTGTTTTTTTTTTTTTTTTTTTTTTTAAATAACTGTACTTAAATGATAAGGGTTGATATCTTAGATGTCCTTGTTTTGTGTCAATGTTTTTCCTCGAATATAACAACGCACTATTGTTCCAGTGGCACCTGAATTAGAACATTTTCCTCTTAATATTATTATTATTATTATTTTTACATATGAGGGGTTAACTGTTTACTGTAGTAAAAAAGTAACAAATCTGAATTGTAACAAAAGTCCAGCAGTGGGCTGAATATTTTTGTCTTTCTGACACAGAGGGGGATAAGAGTTTTACTTTTTATATTCCCTCTACTCTTCTAAGAGTTGCAATCTCTTACATGAAAAGCATGTAAAATGTATTGCTTGATATCAGATGGTTGAGTTGTGTAAAAACAAAACACAAGTTCTCCTATCATGTGCCTGTAATCACACAGTATTTTTTTTTTGGTTCTACAGCAGCTTCAACAGGATTCTTTGTACCATCTTTTAATTTATTTATCTTTACCAGAAATTGCATTTTTCTCCCCTTTCCCTCAGTTTGTAATACTGTTCTTTCTCTCAGTGCTCCTTTGTGTGTGTGCAGGAAAACACTGTACAGTGTACTCTATTGGACACTTTTAAAATGCACAACCCGTTCACTGTTTAACTGGAGTCATACTGAATTAAATTGTATCTAAGTGACTGACCTTTGTTTCTCACTGACCAGGTCTTTATCGCCCGTCTGAGAATTGTTTGATTGTATGCCTGTCTTCAGTTCTTCTCGTTTTCTCTAAGCCTTGACTGAAACGTTTTTACCAAGAAAGGGAAACAAAGAAGCAGCTTGTCCTGTTGGTTGTTTCTTTTCTAACACTTTTGTAGTAAAAAGAGAAACTTGTTTGACAACTGTATTTTATCCACATAATAAATTTTGAAGATACTGCACATTTATCTGTTTTCTGTTATGATTAAGAAAGAGTAGCATTTAACCAGAAAATGAGTGATGACTGAGTGCTTATAGCTAATAGGAAGGTAACAGTAAATCATATGATTGGGGATCATACATGAACACTACATAACACAATACATAATTGGTTTATTTATTAGGTACACACGTTCAACTGCTCAACAGGCATGTAGAAATGTCCGAGACGACCCCCTGAAGTTCAGAGAGTCCGAATGAGGAAGAAAGGTGATTTAAGTGATTTTGAATGTAGTATGGTGACTGATGCTGATCTACTGGGATTTCCTACACAACCATCTCTAGGGTTTATAGAGAAAAGTAACCTTTATTGAAATGGACTCCTACAATTTGCACAGACTTGCCAACACTGGACAACAGAAGATTAAAAAAATCATTGCCTGGTCTGAGGAGTCTTAATTTCTGCTATAAAATTTGCAAAGCAATGTCGTAATTTGGCGTAAACAACATGGAAAGATGGATCGATCCTGGCTTGTATCAACAATTCAGGGTGCTGGTTGTGGTTTAATGGTATGGGGGGATCACTTATTTACCTAACCCCACTACGTACCCAGAGAACCCATGCAGACACGGGAGAACACGCAAGCTCCACAGAAAGGTCTCAAACTCATGACCTTCTTACTGTGAGACAACAATGCTAACCATCATGCCACAGTGCTGCTACTGTGTGATTCTGTCATGTGAATATTCTATTAGCAAGGTGTACCTAATGAAGTGGTTGTTGAGTTGCACCTTCTTCAATAGTTGGTTTGCGTAGAAGAAGTAGTGAACTTGTACACCAGAACACTTTAAGGATCTGGCACTTTAGTCAGCAAGCACCTCTGGTAGAATCCCCCCCCCCCCCAAAAAAAAAAACCAAACAAAAACAAACAAAAAACCTCTGTATATGTGACTCGACTAACAGGATGCACTGGCCTCGTAAGTATTTACCAGTATTGACCAACTTCAATATTCGCAGGCCACAATACTCCTCTGCAAACACCAAGTCATTCTAGCAAAATTAGATTTAACACACGTTTTGGATCCAACTTTGAGAGAATCAGCCACAAGGTTTCTTCATTCATCTCAGAGTCATTAAAACATGAACTCACACATATGCTTGGCAAAGATCACCAGCCAACAATTACTGGACAGGTAATGTATGACCACTAGATGGCGGCCATCACTAACACTAGATCTTTCATATCCTAATAGGTGGTTTTTACAAAGATATCTTTATCTAACAGGGGACAACCAAGTGAGATAAAATTTACAATGATACCCTGCAAAGCAGGCTGAGATCTCAACCAAACTGACCACTTTGTATGGAAAAGACTTTCAAACAACACCATCAAGAAACAAAAGGGAATGTCTTTTGGTGTTATATAACTTCAGTAGAGTTTTAAAGAGCATCTAGTGTATGTATGTGATATAGTGAGGCCATTTTGAATCACCATTAGATTGTTTTTTCCTAAAAACAAATATCCACAAATCTCCACTTCAGAGTTTAATATATCAAGGGAATTAAAAAAAATAATCTAGGATGTATTGTTTGTTTTTCTGTTGGTTTAGGCCCACCAGCCTCCATGTCAACACTCTGTCCTCCTTCAATGTCCTCTCAGCTTTGGCTCTCAGAAGTCCTGCCAGTCTGACTCTTGAGTAATGTATCTGCCATTCTGTTTCCTCTAACCGGTGGCACAACTACTTCGTTTCCTGCCCTGGCCCTGTGTTCTGCCCGCAGGCAAAGACACACTTCCACATAAGGATGCAAAAACACACACACCTCTGCCTTTACACGACAGCTTCCTCTCAATCTTGCTTTCACACACGTTCTGTCCTCAGGCCTTGGGTGTTAGTGGGCCCTAATCCAGTTAGGACTCATGTTTGTCAAGCATCACAGCTGCAGAAAACTCTCCAAGTCTGGAGTCTGTGAGTGGCAGGATGAACTTGGCTAAAAGTTCGAGGCTATGGTTTATGATGAGTAGAGCCCAACTTTTACGAGTTTGTGTTTGGTTACTTGACTACAGTTCAACAGATTTTTCAGTTTTCCTGAAGCTTTAACTTTGAATAAAGACACCACAAAGGTAGATTTTTCTTTATCTGCTTATTCCAAAGACTCAAGTGTAGGTAAAGCAGGAAATAAAACATGAAATAATTAGATATATTTCAGGTATTTTACTGCCAAATGTGAAATCCTGCCAATGTTATTGCTGCTAATGGTTGCAGCTGTTTAAGTATGAAAATTTGCCATTTATTATTACTTATCTCATATGCTAAAACTGAAAAAAACTTTGAGTTTCATCCTTTTTAATAGTTGGTTTATTTAGGAAATAATCTGTTAATCTGCAATACTATCTTTATTTAAATACTCAAAACCAGAAGCTGTATTTTTGTGAAAAAAAAAAAAAGATATCAAAGTGTGATCATGGACGTTAATTTTGTCAGTTATGTTTCCATGCCTAAAACTCACTCTTTGACAATAAAAACACACCACTGTCACACTAAAATTTAAGAGGTTGAAAGATTCAGCCATGACACAGTAAATCTCTGGGGACCCAGGGGTGAACCGTGGGGAACTCCAAACCAAGCCTGGATATATTTTGAGCATGTGTTTACAACATAGTGTTCCTAACTATCTAGATTTCCTAAAACAAACAAATAAATAACAACTCTGTTTTGTGAAAAAGAGTTCAGAAGTGAGGAGACAGAGTAAAGCAAAAGGGAAGAAATCATACCAGAAGGTCAAAGCCCAGGAGAGGAAGGCCGTTGCTGAAGGAGCCCATTCAGGGAGGAAATGAGGCGAGTTTGTGGCCAAAAAAATACCAAAAAAACCCAAGGAGAAGCAAGAGCAGCAGATCAAGAGGGACAAGTGTATATGTTGAATCACCAGGAGGATGACTAATCCACCACTGAGACTCTCTTGTGAAGTAGCGTACAAACTCGACTCAGCTGCCAAAGGCATGAGAGGAGCAGGCTAAGGAGAGGAAGCTGCTGATGAAGAGGTCAGCCCTCTTGTTAGTTTTCTTGACAACCATAACTTACTAGTGATTAAAAATGGCAGCAATAAAGTCGTGTATTTTGATCTTCCACCTTGTCACATTTTTTAAAATGTCCTCTGTTTTTTTGTTGATTTTTTTGCTGTTTGTTTAAACTCTGTATTTCCGGCTAATCAGGATTTGTGTTCTTAGTAAATATTGTTGAATGGCTTTTTGCTAACGTGCGTCATAACTCGCATGCTTGCTCTAAGAGAGCTGGCCTGTAATGTCAGCGTAAGTGTCGTGTATTTGTTTCTGTTGTTCTCCTACTTAATTATTTCCGAATATTTTCGGCTGGTAATAATGACATCTGGACCGGGACTCTTTTTGCCTGTCTTTGAACTGCTGTGAGTTTACAGAAAGATTTATTTACAGGCAAAACAGTCTGCCCTAATCAAATCTGATGCCGTGAGTGCTTAGAGGTTCTTCTGTCTGCTATCAACCTCTCTGCTTTGTGAAAATGCAGTGTTAAAGAGACAGGATGCACACAGTTTGTCGTCTGTACATGTAAAAGTGTGTGCAGAGCAACATTGCTGTATATATCTGTAATTTTACAGGGCTCAAAATATTTTGGTCAGTAATGTGTGTGTAAGCAGCACTGTTGCCTCACAGCAAGAAGGTCTGGGTTTGAATCCATCATCTGGCTGAGGCCTTTCTGTGTCTTCTTGCTCTCCTCATGTTTACATGGGTTCTCTGTTGGTACTCCGACTTCCTCCCACAGTTCAAAGACATGCAGTTAGTGGGGTTAGGTTAACTGGTGATTCTAAATTGCCTGTAGGTGTGAATGTGAGTGTGAATGGTTCGCTGTTGCTCTGTGTTAGCCCTATGACACACTGGAGAACTGTTCAGGGTGTATCCTGCCTCTTGCCCTATGGCAGCTGGGATAGGCTCCAGCCTTCCTGTGACCCTGAAAGCAACAATTAAGGGTGATTAAATGGGATTAAGCAGGCTCTTATGTTTAGCTTGGTACATATTTATCAGCATGTACTGTATATTAGCAGAGAAATAGTAATAATTAAAAAAAAAAACGAACGAGTAAATAATAATCCAGGAAAAGGTCACCAACATGTAGCCACACATCTGAAAGCATATTGATTTGCTCCCCTGATATTTAAAGGCAAAGGTTAAAGGTATCTGATCAACAGTATGGGGATACTTTTATGTCTGGATTGGTCCTCAACTGTTCTAAACTCTACTGAGTGAAAAGAAAAACTGAACTTTAGCTTGACAAGCAAATTCTGACTCCTAACTTCATTATTTGCTTGTGTGCCTCCTGCTACATGGTTTGGCTCACTAACAGCCCCCAATAGCCCTTACAATTTCTCATTGACTGCAGTCTCCATGGACAGATTATTTTACTCCTAACAAAGAATATATTTTTATATATGCAACCAGAACAATGAAAATGAATAAGTGGTGCCAGGCATAGAGAACACCGATCATATCTTGTGTCTCTCTCAATCTCCTAGGAGTAATTTTAGTGATTGTCACCAACTGGCATTCAGCTTTAAAAAAAAGCTTGCAAAAACATAACACGAACATGGGATTTTAATTTGCTGCTAAAGCTGGCTGATGTAAAGTTTCAGATGGGGTCAAAAACTAACGAGGGTGGGGCTACGGTGATGGCTACATTCATTATTTGTACTGTCTATACATGTGGCACTGTTGTCCACCTATTCCAGGTTCTAATTGTAGTTTATGATTTGCTACATTTACTTTTATTAGAATCTCCTGACTGAATATCTTACAGCCATCTTCTACAGGCCTAGCAGAGCTTGCTAAATATACTAGTTTCCGGGGGAAAAAATAGAGCTATCTTCTCGGTGGATGCATTGTCTCCGTAAACAACTTATGCGACTCTACACCTCCAACAGATTGTTTATCTGTTGTTCATCTGCTGAGTTCAGTGACCAGCCATTCTATTGTGACATGTAGTTGTGTTAAGTGCCTCTCAGAAATGCTAGGCACAATTGGCTTTTGGCATCCGGCCTGTTATCAACAGTTAAAGGTTTCGGTATGTCAGTAATTTCGGCCATGATAACTACTTGCATGTTTTCAAGTCATCAGCGGCCTCGGTGAAAACCCCCCAGAGTAATTCTCACTGATCCGTAGCTCTCTCTCTCTCGCTCTCTCTCTTTTTGGAAGAACATGGAGACCACAGGGGTGTTTACATGTGTATTTTAATGGGAGGTCTGATAGTAGTGAAATAAAACACGTCTGACATTTTTATGCATTTCAATCTGCTTTTTCGGTTCCAGTCCCAATTTTTCTGTCTTCACTTTACATCCTTCACCTAATTTTTTATCTCATTTATCTCCAACCTCCTCATTTTTCACATTTGCACCCCTGAGCCCTGCTGTACATCTCCACGGTTTGTCACTGCGGTGCGCCAACTTGCATTCCATCTAATACAACCGCATTTTATTGTCATATAATTAAGTGATGTGTGGAACATGTTTGCTGTGTTCAGCCACCAAGCCATCAAATGTTCTCAGTTTGTCTAACACAGGCTGGCCTTGAAATAAGACCCCGCAGCAGACGAATGGAGGGGCGTAAGAGACGCATGCAGCTTAATTGCTGCAAGATGTAACCTCGCCTGCAGCCCGCGGCCTACAAACACACTCGCACACATTTATGCATGTGAAAGCCAGCACAAACACACAAGCATGTGTGCAAGTAGAAAACACACTGAAGGAAACACAAACTGGTCTAAGTGTGTTACCAAGTGACAGCATGGCAACGGAGGAGGGGGTTCACATGCTTTCTTTTTTTTGTGGAAAAGCAAGGTTTTAATTCAACAAGAGGCCATCCTTTGATGGGGAACACTCAAAAGCACTTCTCTCTGAAACCAAACCAAACCCATCCAAAATCTACGTCGTGCATTTCCTTACGGCCATGTTTAATGGATAAAAGATGATATTAATGCAAAGATTCTTTGGAGTAGTCTCCTTTTGGCTCTTCATAAAAGCCCACAAAGCATTACTGAGTAGAAACGCTGACCAGTATGGGAGGGGATTGAGGCAGGAAAGAGGCCTGATTTGATCTTTAGCAGTTTTAAAAACCACAGGGATCCCCTCTAAATTAAGCCATTACAATATAACATTTCCAGGACAGCTGATACGGTGCAGCATGTGAACATTTAGTGCTGTCCCACGCCGATGAAAAACGATAAAGAATGTGTGACCATCATGTAGTTCCATAAAGAATCAATTGGGAAAGTTGGAAAAGCTGTTCACTGGAACATTTCCTATGGGGAGGAGAAAAACAAACAAACAAAAAACGTACATTTGAAGACTTGAAAAACATCATCTCGATTGTTGCTCCAGGCCGCACGCTAGAATGACATCACAAATTACGTCCTTGACTCTTTGGTTTCTTGCTCTCGGAGAAAAGCAAGTTGGGTCCCTTAAAAGGGGATTTTACAATGCTACACCATCTCTGGGCACGTCGATGATGTTCCCTGACATCATAGCGCTCACTGCGGTGGCAACCCAGGTCACTGAGGTACAATTACACTCACCACTATGGGAGACCGCAACACAGCAGACACAGAGAAGTTCAGCAGGAGGGTCCACCACGGAAACACTGCAAGCAGTGCATTGCGAGTGGTTATAGAAGCCATGGTTAAGTTACTGCAAACACAAGAAGAGCTACTGATAAGGTGCCTGTTCTGATTTAGCACTGAAGTTACATGAGAAGGAAGAAGATACCATTTACTGCGCTGTGTTTCAGGAAAACATAAGTCAGCTACCAGTTTGTGTATGCACAGTAAATATTCAAATATTGATAGTATTTAAGCCATAATCGTTGTGCTGCATCACAGATTAAACATGTTGTTTTCCTCTGAAATAGATGTGGGATAGTTGGATGAGTTCCCTGATCTGAGCAAGTTTTGGCTACAGATGCAACCCCTCGAGATATTTATTTCTGCATCTGATTTAGCACAGAATGATTGCAGCAATACAGTCTGGAGGTGGGGTAATAGCAGCGGGCAGAACAAGGCCTTTGATCAGACCATTTTCATGTTTATGTTTTACATTAAAGCATCTTACAAATATGTTAATAGTGAGTGTGTCCCAGGGCACCTACACTTTAAAACCAAACAAATCCTACAAGAGTATCACATGATCGTGTGTATGTCATGAAAAATGTGTGCAAATAAACTTTGGTAAGGAGCCACAACAACAGCAAAAAAAAGGGAAAAAAAAGTGCAGCATGCTGTTTCAAATTGTAAAAGAGGACACAATTACAACATTTCTGTAACAACTATTAATTGAAAGCAGGAGAATCACCTTTTGAAGCCCATCGGCTGCTTTTCTCTAACGGGACTGTCAGCTTGTACGTGTCCCTTTAGTGTTCATCTATGCACTGACATTCTGGATGCCTGGTGATTTAATTGTCATGCTCTGCCCCGCCATTCTCACTCTAGACCAGGCTTCCCAGTTTCAGGTCCTCTCGCTCACTCCAGCCTCCACACATCAGGTTCTGATGAGTCTAACTGGAAACACGTGCTCCACGCTGGCTCCCCCGACAGATGGGACAATAATCATATTATTAATGACACAGAGAAAGAGAGAGAGAGAGAGAGAGAGAGAGAGAGAGGAAGAGAGGTAGGGTGGGGTGGGGTGGTGTTCAGGGTGGGGGGAGTGGAGGAGGAAAATCCACCCTCCTCAAAGGCTTTCTGGTCTTAAATAGCTCAACGCTGAGCTGCTGACGCTTCTGAGGAAGTTATTATAGGAAAAGAGCACCTCTGTGTTTGCATATGGAATATCCTCTCAATTTAACTCAGTGCTCACCAGGCTTAGCCCCGTGTCACTCATTATAAAGCAGCTGAACTCTGGATGGACCCTGGTTCATGCACTGACTTGGGAAAATGTGTGTGTTTCAAATATATGTAGCCTTCTTTGAACTTTTGTTGTAGAGCTCATCTATTTTTCAGTGAAATTACGTGTGTGCCTGAGAGAAATGACACTTGAATACAAATCGTTCTGTATCCACTTTGTAAATTCAAAGGGTCACTTTATTTGATCTCTTTCAAGTGGGTGGGGAAAGCAACAGAAAGTGAGCACACACGGCCAGCAGAGCGCACGGATGCTGTCAGATGGCTTAGCTGAGGAGGCAGCTAATGCACATGCTCTATTGGCCCGTAACATGGACATCTTTTAGCTGATGCTTCAGAGAGTGACTTTGGAAGGATTCAATAAAAGGACTGTCAGTGACAACTTTCTGTGCTGCAAATTAAAGACAAAAAAACATTTAAAACCTGCAGTTCCTCGATTGGCCACTTGAATTTGGCTCCAAAAGGGGCTATTTTTCAGACTCCAGTGTTACAATATCCAAATTTTAAGAAGAAACAACAAAAAAGCAAAAACAAAAACAAAAAATTTGTTATTTTATGCATAATTAGAGGCTTGGCCATTTTCACTCAAAACCTTTGTCTTGTTCGCCTTCTGGTTGCACTCACAGGCAATCATTCTGCAGTCGCACTAGAGGACTTGGTAAATGGAGACAGCAGTATAATGACTTTCCAGTCTTGTTGCCTCTGATATGGTTGCTTCAAAGACAGGAATCAGGTTGGCAACCGCTTGCAGCTGTCTTCGAATGTGCAATGTGCTAGGACAGCAATACAACAACAATAAGATGGAGTCATGCTGCTATCAGTTTGAGTTTAAATGCGTAGGCAATTATATGCAGTCTGCTAGTGATTAACTGTGACAAACTGGTGAAAATCTCTAATCTCTCGCTTTTTACATATATACAGAAATTCACATTAACAGTCAGAGTTTGATAGATTTGCAGCAGAAATTCAAAAAAATTCCTCAATAAATAGTGATGTAGTTGCTGCAGGATGGCAATTTAACTGCAAACCTTGCTCAGCAACCCTGCTTTTATAAAATAATTAGTTGAGTCCCTCATTGCAAGGAGACTTATAAATTAGATGACAGTTATTTGCAAAAATTCACCAAACTGTCTGAGAGTGATTGCAATTAGTTCAAGATAGACAGCAATTGTTTGCCTCCCACCAGGTAAATTGTGGAAATCACCTTGCAGTCACCTGGTGAATGGTCAAACAGAGGTTGACGGTGTTGCTGGCTTGACTTCTGGATCACCACTTTGTTGCTACAACTAACTGCAAAGCAAAATAAATCAGTGCAATCACTGAGCAACCGCACATTTTTCAGTCACAAAGAAGTTTCCGTCAATTGTGACTGAGCCATTAAAGGAGTCAGGTGTTTAGTTTATTGAGGTGAGCGCATTTAGCCACCATAGCCTTACAAAAAAAGAAAGAAAGAAAATGCAATTAAAGAACAATAATAATATTAATATTGTGTGGCTAAAAGGTAGTTTCACAGAGATTAGCTTGGATCTCTGTGAAACTGCCTCCGGACTGTATGCCCGAGGAACAAAGGTGCTGGAACAAAAGTGTTGTTTCCCAGTGCTGGTGGTTTTTGATGCATCCCTATCTTTGTCCATTCAGTTTCCTGAACAAACTGGAGACACAACAATGAAAGCCAGAAAACAAAAAGAGGATAAAGAATAGGTCATTTTGATATTGTTTGACTATGTCTCAAACTATCAGGTGATGCATATTACTGTGGGAAAAATGGAGGCACCACAAGTAAACAGAGGAAGCTTTCAAACATAAGGCAAAGTACTGTAAATTGAAAGAAAATAAAAAACCTACTGATCACACTTTTCACTGTTAGTTCTGCACAATCGAGAAGAAGTGGCTAAAACGCAGTGCATCACTTCAGTGCCCTGATTTTGGATTACAAAGGAAACAAGCTGAGCTCTGTTAGAAGCTGAGTCACACAGTCCAGATTCACCTGCACCAAATTACTCAAGCAGCCCAAGGCTGTGTGTCTCACCAGAGCAGGAAACACTGAGCAAGTACAGATTGTGGTGGTGGTGTGGGGGGCAAATTGCGAGAGTGGGGGTAGCTTGATTTCGATTTGGAATAATGTTTGGGTATCCACATACTTTTGTGTATGTTTGTGCAATAAACAGACAAATGATCTGTCTTGAACAGAACTCCACACAAATTATGCACAAAAATAAAGGGCACATGCTGAGAGGCAATTAGGTGGTCCACTGCCTTAATGACTTATTTCACCCCCGGTCACTTCTGATTCACTTTGTATCAAAGCACCGGAAACTACATTAACGCTGAGTCAAACCTCCAGGAACCACCTCTGTCTCTCTTTCATTTGCCTACTCTCTCACAAACACACTCACATGCTTACAGTACCTCTGCATGCACACAGGAAGGGGTCTCTTAGTTTGTGGCCAAGTGACCAAAAATTTACAGGCGCGTTGTATGAACCTGTGGCCGTAAATGTGCACGTGTGTGTGTGAGACAGCGTCTGAGACAGCGAGCAAGAATAAAAAGGTCCAACACTTGTCTATGAGTGCCTTATTAAGAAGGTGAGAAGTGAGTTCGGTGTCTGGAGGAGGGGGTTAATTGTGCTCTTAAAAGAGGACTTCAAAGCGAGGCTGGTGTCAGAGCTGAGGGGCAGAGGAGTGAGAGGATGAAGATGAAGAGGAGGAAGGAAAAAAAAAGAAAAAGTAACTGATGTTGGAGGTTTAGGGGAATTCGTAGGACAGAGGTTATACCAATCATTTTGAAATTCCCTGAGGACAAAAAACCCCTTAAAGTCACAGTTAATTAAAAAAACCAATAAAAAAAATCAATCTCTGCTCAGTGTTACCTCTCTTAGATGTTTTTAGACACGATTTTCAGATATGTTTGGAGGCTCTTTGGAAAATCAGAGGAAAGAATGTAAAGAGGAGATGTTTCCATCAAGAAACAGGAGCAATGAGAAGAAAAATTAGCATTCAACGCTTTGAAGTAACCTGCTGTTTGGTTGAAGACAGGCGCAGCGGGGCTTCCTCAGCATTTTGATATTATAGAAACTCACTCAGCTGATCAGTTTCTCTAGTAAGTATGTTTCATTTAAGGCTGTTTTTTTTCCTAGCCAAAATTAGCACAGATTAACACCCAGACCTACATTTAGCTGATAACTCATTAGCTGCCCACCCATTCAAATATGTTCTGATTAATTAACCGAAAAATCAAGATGGAAAAGCCAAAGTGCCATACTTGAGGATTCTAGTTGACCAGAAATGTTACATCATGGCTGCTACTTCTGTCATTTATATGCAGTCAATAAAAGGTCTCCCAGGTCAATGTTGACAGTAGTTTTGAGATATCATTCTTAAGCTTACTGTCAAAGCTGCCGGGGCGAGCCGTGTGGTGTTGGAGGAAAAGGAGGACCCAAAATGCAGGCAGTGACTGATGATTCGAGTGACGTTTATTTACAAGTGGTGGAGTGGCAAAATCAGGCAGTGAGGGAAGAGAATTTACAGAACAAACCTAAACTGGGAAAGCTAAATAACAAACCGGAGATCATATGAACGGGGTGAGAGGCAGCGAGACGAGGCCGAGGACACCATGAAACACAGGATACCTAGAAACACAGACGAGCCAACAACAAACACAGACCGACACCCACTAAATATACACACACAAGGTAATCGGGTAATCACACACAGGAGGGAAGAACAGCTGATCCTAATACACATGATGACTGGAGGACACAAGCTGAACACAATGACAACAGACAGAGACCTTCAGAATAAAACAGGAAATCTAGAACCCGAACAGAGGAAAATAATCATAAAACACAAAATGCTGGGTCAACGACCCAGCACCATGACACTTACTGGTTCTTAAACTCGGGGAAAGAGCCACTGCAGGTGAGTGTGAATGTTTAGGTAAAAACATAGAGTTGAATATTTAAGCTAGCTTTTTTAAGTTCAAAATTCTGATTTTCTTTTGAATCTATATCATCAATTTGCATGTTAGAAAAATTTAGAGACCCACTGCTCAGATGGAGGGCTTGCTGTGCTTTCATCACTTGTTGAAGACTAGGGCTCTGTCTTCTTGTTCACTCACTCACCAAATAGTTTCTGCAAGTCCAAAACAAGTACGAACCACTGGTACATCTACTGGGATGTGCCACTCCTGCACAATTATTTCTGGCTGCTCGAAACTGTCTGCCACTAAAACTGATGGCTGTGGCACATTTATGGCCACATTTGCCATTTTTGTAAAACTATATGTCGGAACTGATTTTTAATTCTGACTGCAGCTGTCATAGCTGTCACTATGCATGTACCCTACCTCTTCCTTAATGGGTGGGCCAATGTGAGCAAAACTTTGCACAAAACATCATCACACATTAGTGATTAAATGTTGTTGTTTTTTTTGATGGGACAGAACAACTAATTATTTGTATTTTTTTCCTTTTCAAAAGACGAGCCAGTGTCCGACTGAGACTGAGACTCACCAGTAACAAAATCCCATTAGCTCCATATCTAGCTGCCATTCTGCAGAAGACAGAAAGACGGGCTGTAATGCATGATGGGCTTTGTTGATGGATGCAGTATACAGCTTCTGTACACTGCTTGTTGGTGTGTGACAATTCAAGCACAATTCATCCATCTATCCATGTTGTTCAGCTTCTGTCACAGGCTGGCTGTGTGGAGTGAGGAGGTGAACCCAAGTGCGGACACATAAAATAGACAAAACCTGAGTGCAACAAAAGGAGCCGTTTATTCAAGGCTGGTGAAACAGAAAAGGCAAAGGCAAAACTAAACCATAACCAAAACTGGGTGATCTAAACATAACAAAACCCTAGAACAAGAACATAGACATAGAAACCTGACATGAATTCATAACCCTGGAGACATGGCATGAAGCGGAAACAAGGTAGGATAACAATCGGACAAGGAATGAATGAAAACACACCGACTAAATAAACACAGGAGGCGATCAGGGGAAGTAGAAACAGATGGGGAAACAGCTGATATGAATGAACATAATGACGTCGCAGGGGAACTGAAACTAAAAACAGTGAACATGGTACGCCAGACCTCTTCAAAATAAAACAGGAAACAGGAGACGCAGACATGACAACACGAGCTTGACAATGCAGGTACACGCAGACATGAAACACATGAAGGGCGAGGGAGACTTAAACACAGGGGAGTGAGGACACAAGGGGAATCTAATAAACCTAAGAACTATGATGGCAACCTCGGCGTAATAGAAATGAACTTAGATAACCTAAAGAACTTAAATATAAACCATAAACATCAAAATATATTAAAACTCAAAACACTGGGTCAGATGACCAAGGATCATGACAGTCTAAGGAGCTTGGAAAGAAAAGCATCTGGATTTCTTTAAGTTGCTTGAAGACGTTTCAGCTTTCATCTGAGAAGCTTATACAGGAGAGTCTTCTCCAGGCATGACATCCCAGTGTACTTCGGACACAGCCACACACTCAGACAAAAACTGGCTCATCCAAAAGACAGAACTCCTAAACACATACTTAGCAACGTTGTGTATGCTGTACAGTGTAGCTAGGAATGCTCAGACCTCTACATTGGAGAGACCAAACAGCCACTTCATAAACGTATGGCACAACATAGAAAAGCCACCTCGATGGGTCAAGATTCAGCTGTCTATCTGCATCTTAAGGATAAAGGTCACTCTTTCGAGGATGCCAACGTTCACATTTTGGACAGAGAGGACAGATGGTTTGAAAGAGGAGTGAAAGAAGCCATCTATGTCCACTGTGAGCGACCATCTTTGAACAGAGGCGGGGGTTTACGACACCAACTCTCTGCCATCTATAATCCAGTTTTGAGATCCCTTCCCAGACGCCTTAACGCCCACTCACATCCTGGGCCTACTGACCTCAGGAAATCACATGATAGGGTGGGGCCAGGTTTCACAGTGGGTTCATCCGAAACCCTGGCTGATTGGGACCCACACCCGTTTTCACTCCTTGTCTCGTGTGATTAGGTAGAATTCAATTCAATTTTATTTTATTTTTAATAGCGCCAAATCACAACAGTCGCCTCAAGGCGCTTTATATTTTACAGTAGATCGTACAATAGGATCAACAGGGGGTCCATGTCCCTCTTGGGGATATACTCCCATAGGGCTTAAATCTGGGACTCTCCACCATGTGACCCTGGAACTGAAGAAGCTTCTCGGATGAGAGGTGAAACGTCTTCAAGCAACTTAAAGAAGTCCAGACGCTTTTCTTTCCAAGCTCCTTAGACTACGATGACCTGGATGACTGAGAACCTTCAAAGACATGATTGTCACAGCTTCTCCAGTTCAGAGTCAGAGGTGGTGAAGAAAATGGATGGATGGGTAATTCAAACAGAGCCCTGGACCAGCATGGCTTTTGTCAAAAGTAGACCCGGTGCTTTTTTGAGTGATGCGGACAAATAGCAGCTCATTTGGTGGAACTGCATTGTAGTACAGCATTGTTGTAGGCAGCTGCTATCAGCTCCAACGGCTGCGTAAAAGCGGTAACGCACTGTAGCTGATCCTGGTGTATTTTTTGGGTAATGGGATTGCTAAAAGTAAATATTTGATGGATGAACATTAGATAAGAGAACTGTCCCAACAACTAATAGGCGGATTGGCATGAAATGTGACATTCATAATCCCAGTGATTTTTGGAGTCTTTCTATTTTTTTTAATGCAACCAGCAGGTCAGTGTTTTGATCTTTTATCCAAATTCCCACAAAAACGTGCACCCAAGATTTCTCTGTATAATGGATTTGGTGATCCTTTAGCCCAACACTACATTGTCTGTCCTTGTATCTAATCTACTAGATGGCCTAGAATATCAGGAGTTAATCAAAGAGCCAGACAATTAATAATCTAATAATTTTAGAATGAGTAGTTTTGACCTTACCTTACTTTACGGACACTTAAAGAGCATTAGACATGTCACCTATGTACTTCTCACATTAGCAAAAGTAAAAATAATACTTAGTCGCCAATAAAATGACAAAAACAAAAGAAAAAGTTTTCAGAAGTTTATATCAGTATCCAAAACTGTTCATTTAAAACATGACAGTAATTGATTCTCTGGTGAGTTTTAAACTGACCTTCTGATTGGTTGTGTTAGATGTTAATTTAATATAACATAGACAATTGGACATTATCATGGTTGCAATTAGGTCTTCTGACAGGCAGCTGTAAAGCAGATGGCAGATTGCAGCTCTCAGACTAAACACTCCAGACCCAGAGGAGACAGATTCATATTTTCTGATACTGCTGCTGTCGGGTAAAAAAACCTTTTTGGTCTCCAGTGTTAGTTACAGATCAAGCTTCTGGCAGTAATAAAGCACTGGAGGTTTGCACCACCTAAACTCAACTATAACAGTGTAAATGTGTAGTTTATATCCATAAATGTGCTGTATGTAAATGGAAAACCTTGTGACGGCAAACGCATGACCTCAGGTAACTCCCGGTGTTTAAGCCACATGCAGAGAGCTGCACACAGCGACAGGTGGACAATAGCTGGAGTCAGATCACACAGAAAAGCGATGTTAGAACCCTGGAAAAAAATAAAACACTTGTCCAAGAAGAAAGTCCAAAACATTGCTTATACTTCCCGAACAGATTTTTAATCAGCTTTAGAATTTCCACTGATTCATAGTCCATCCATGTTATTTCACCTGACACTGATTACACTCCTGTTGGACAGATGGCTTTGCAGCAGTTGCACTGAGGATTTTACCCAACCGCAGCACCAAAAAATGAAAATGTAATTTGTAGCTGAATCAACTTGGCCCACGGCCCTTTGGTCTTTTCTTTTCCCCCCACAGTTAAAAAACATATTTCATTGCTCTTTAAACTATTTGTTTTGTGTAATGACATGCTAGCAGGGTATGTGAAGACAACGCAGAGCATGGAGTTCAAAGTATTCAGCTGAAAATGCTTTTCCAAATGACTTGCGAAACATTTTAAAATGTAAATAAATACAGTATGTAGGATATTTAAACACTATTTTTAACTGAAAGTGCCACAATCACAAGAAATGTGAGGATAGACATAAACCTTTACAATCATGTCGCATCCCCCCCTCCCCCGTTCCTTGTTTCCTGTTACATAATGCTCAAAATATTTCTAATAGCTAGTAGAACTGGACTATAGGTAGGCCAGTTCACCACCATGAAGCCATGCTGTTGGGATGTGAGCAGAATGTGCTTTGGTATTGTCTTGCTGAAATGAAAGCTAATGGAGCTTGGTCTAGAACCTGCATATGTATATCACTGATTATTAATAAGGTATTCAGAGACTTGTAATTTAATATTTAATTTCATTTTTTATTTGCATGATAGATAGTTAGATAGTTTGATGTGCTTTATGCAGTGTGACCTGAGGCACTGAAGATCACTGCCATTTAATCATGGCTTTTAGCTTAGGCCATTGCCATTGTTTATTTTATTACTGACTGTAATCATTGATTATGTTTTCATGTAGATAATTAAAACCTCCAACTGTTTACAGTTTTGCCCACACAGTCCTTAATCGCTCAGTCACATCAGAGTAAAAATAGGACAGCAATCTCCGTGTTACTAGGAAAAACTGGTGGTTTCGGGGTGATTGGACAGAATTTATTTTTGGTCCAATAGCAAGTAGTTCCACTGACCAGACCATCAACTGGTTACCCAGAGATTAAGTGCACAACAAGCTTTCACAACTTTTCAACCTGCGACTTGTCTGACTCTGTCAGACTGGTAAAGGTTTGCAGGTAACTGCCATCTAAATTATCAACACAGACAGACTGGGAATGAGTCTGAGTCAGTGTGTGCTGGTGAGTGAAATCTGTGAGGTGTCTCTTTGTGGTAGAAGACTCGACTCGGCTGGTTGTATTCTGTTATCCTTCGATATAAAAGCAAGGCCGTAACTACATCACTGTTCACGGAGGAATTCAGATTTATGAAGTTGTGGCTGGACTCTGAATTTAAGTAGTTACTGTGAATTTCTGTGTATCTAGAGGAAAAGAGATTTTTGTTTTTTGCCAGTTTATCCGTTAATTACTGTGTTACTGTAAATAGATTGCATTCCAATTGCCAGTCTGACCCCATTCAACTGCAAGCAGAGAGCAGATGACTTCATCTTCAATCAATCAATTTTCCTGTAGACTCCTGGTGGAGCATAAGTCCGCAACAACACCACGCCAACGGACTCTGTTCTGGGCCGTTCTCTTCAGCTGGGTCCACATCATTCCAGCGGCCTTCACTTTGCTCTCGACAGATCTTCTCCACATGTTTGGGTCTCCCCAATGACTTCATCTTATTGTTGTTTTATTACCATCATGGCATACCAAAGTTGCTTTGAAGATTGCTGTGAGTGGTAGCAAACCTGGTCTCCATGTCTAAAGCAACCATTGCAAAGGCAACAAGATTACAAGTTCATTGTACACTTTTGGTCAACACCATGGTCTCCACTACTGTTTTCCTCAGTGTGCTGACCTGATCCTGATCTTTCCTTCAGAATGACTCAGCTTGTCTCAGATTTTCTTTTCATGGCAAATTATTTTTATTAACCTAAATATTGAGTTTTTTGCACTATGTCTTTATTTTATACAAGTATTTCAAAACTTGATTGTATTTGCTTGGTACCTGCGCTTCTCCACACACATTCACACTCCACTACTGGAGTGAGCTTTGATACTAAAGCAGTGCCAATGGCTTTATGACAGTACAGTCTTGGCCTCTGAGGTGCTTCCTTCCAGCCCCCGTCTGACAATAATTACAATGATTCATTTAGTTTTATTATTTAACAGACATCTCCCTTTGTGTGTGTCTTGGCCTATAAGTCGCTAAGTGACAGGTCTTTAATTACAAGCACAAACAAACGACACCACGTACATATGTTCTGGTTTACTGTAATGTGGGAAACACCAGCATGAAAATAATGTCATCAGACAAAGGATTACTGAGGCAGAGATATCAAATTCTGCTGTTTATTAGCTCCTACCTTTTCCCCTTTGTCTTGCTGTAAAAAACAATCATCATTAATGTAAATCAGGTAATCCAATCTGCAGATACGGCGCTGCTTTGATCCGCTCATGTCAATGAGGGAATGAATTTAGATGTATATACAGTAATGAATTGGATCTAGAGTATCTGGCCCTTAGTTTCACTTCTCATCAGAGGCTTACAGCAGCTTAAGCATGTGTTTCTGATCAGTTAAATTAATCACCGTTTATCTGGCTGAAGTTTATTTCTCACCGGGGGAAAAAAACAAAAGCCCACCTCAAATCAGCGTCTTGTCCACGTTGCGCTCTCTGTCTCTGTCACCTGCTGGAGATTTGCTTAGGTTTGAATTACAAACCAAACTTGGTGTGCGAGCTGCAGTCAGGTAACAGGCCAAAAGAGCCTGAGAGCGGCGCGCACACACCTACAAGCTCGAAAGTGGTGTTATTGTTGCTCTGTGCGCTCCTTCATGGATGTCATGCATGTATGTGTGCGTGTATGTGTGTGTTACCAGAAACACCAGGCGGTGTGAGTAATGCCTTAGCCTTTGGATGTCTCTCTTATGAGGCGACGTCAGAGTGTGTTAGTAAATGATTAATCAGCAGTGTTATTTCGGCTTATGCTGTCTGATAGCATTTTTCCTGGAAGCTTTGGAATTTGTCTTCACAGCTGGACTTTTACAAGAACTCTCTGCTCTGCAAATGAAGAAATGCAGGAGCGTGCTGTAGTGTTGCAACAGTTTGAAAAGCACTTGGGCAGCGGCATTATCTGCAGAGCACTGATGACATGTCTCCATATACAACACTGGAGGACAAAAGTTATTAATAGCGATGACGTTATTAACAAACACACGGATTATAAGCAGAAAAATTAACCCAGAAAACCAAAACCATCTTTGTATCGGGTTTTCTAAAACATGGATTTTTCCTCTCGGCCCATAAAGTATTGACTTGAGGTTTTCTTACAATGTATCTCAGTGGTGATGTATTTGTCATTTAACCTCTCTCTCTCTCTTCCCCCATCTTTCTTTGGTAACAGCTTCACCACTTGTCTTTATCTCCCAGACAAATTGCTGCCATGACATCATTCGCTGTTTCATATATCACAGCCCACCCACTCATCTCGATACTCCCCCTCTTAGCACAAATAGCCCCGAGAGCTGACATCCCCAAAGCTTCAGCTCATTGCCCAGTATCACTTCTCATCCTTGTTAGTTCGTGTTTGTGAAAATATGTGCGCAGTCACAACTAAAAAGCACTCATCAAATAGCTACCTGAGCACAAACGTATCTTGTTGAGTGACTAAAGTAAAAGATGAAAGAAAGAAAAATAGCAGCAGGGTGACTTCATCTTCCTAGCAGGTAAAGAAGGGACCATACACCTGTATTTATGGTCAGTATGTGATGAAATGTGACATCACCGTCTACATCAAATGCCACATATTGCCAAAACAATATTCAGCCTCTACCTTTCAAATAAGAAAAGAGACTACTACAGTATTATTACACAAATAAGTTGTTTTCAAATGACATTCTCTGTGTGTGGTGTCAAATACAATGATCTGGCACAGAAAAGGGCAAGCCAGATGTGCACATGTGTTATGTGCAGAAATACAGTTCTTATAGTTTTGACCCTGTACTTCTGAGTACTCTTACTTCCTCCAAAGACATGCAGTTAGTGGGGTTAGATTAATTTGAGATTGTAAATTACCCATAAATGTGACTGTGACTGGTCATTTCTCCTCAGTAACTCAAAAGCATGCTCTGTTGAGTTGTGACTGACTTAACTTGAGGAACTCTTGGGTTGCTTTTGGCTCGCTACTCATTTTCACTGTGAGGTCAGTTTTGCAGCATTTGACTAAATCTGACCAGAGAGTACAACCCTCAGTAGTGTCTTCACATCTTGCTATAAACTGCACTGTGTGATCACACTTGCAGATCTTTTTGGTGTTGTTGAGCTCGCCAGTGCCTTCCTTCTTTTTAAGAATGTACCAGATTGTTGATTTGGCCACTCTTAACATTTTTGTTATCTCTCAGATAGGTTTATTTTTTCAGCCTAATGATTGCCTCCTTCACTTGCATCAACATCTATGTGGACCTCATACTGAGATTTCCAGTGAACAGAAACCAAATGCAAGTTCAGTACTTGGAATCAGCTCCAGATCTTTTTATCTTCTTAATTTGTCATGGAATACAGTGGACGGATAAAGTATTTGATCTCCCACTGAATTTCCAAGTTTCCTCACTTACAAAGAAATGAACCAATTTATAACTTTTATGTAATCTTTTTTTTTGCTCTCTTGCCATTAAAATGAAACTACCCTATAACAACAGACTTAGTCTAGTTTATTTTTTTGCAAGTCAGCAAACTTACAAATTCAGCATGGGATCAAATAATTATTTCCCCACAGTCATTGGGGAACTAGCCTCACCAGGCTGCATTTGGTTTGTCAGGCAATTGTGAATTCCAACCTCTGAAACTGGGGAACTCCATAAAAAATTGCCTGTAGATCCTTATATGCTCATAGATGCATCTGTAAACACTGTATAAAAGTTGCAGTGTCAATCAAGTGATTAAATGAGAAATAATAGTAATGATTATAATAATAATGCCATGTTTCAGCATGAATAACCCATTGTATTCACTTACACCTGAGATCAAACAGTTGCTTCCTACTTTTGGATCTGAGTTCACTAACGGTAACTTTGTAGATTAAAATAAAAATTCACAAGATTGCGAATTCTCTATCATCTGCATCATTTTCCCACTTCCCCAAATCAAGCAGACTCCTCTTGATTTCACGCTAGTGGCTGGATATGCTAGAAGTTTCGGACAGACGTATATGATGCCAGACGCACTGACAGATTTACCACCACACTGGCCACCGCATCTGCTGGGGTTACAGTGGAACAGGTGTGTACGCCAGTATCTTTGAATTCACTAAGGCTGGCAGTTTGACACCACTTCCAAACAATGCTGTTGTAACCTTTTAGGGACATGAAAAATATGTATATAGAAAAGAAACAAAAGCAACATACTAGGCTGGAGAGGGCCTGAAATCCAGGCAATGTAAAAAGAATTTGGGTCATTCTTTCTTACCGAGTTAACTGGCATGACCTGCTGGTCCTCACATGCTGAAGTGACAGCAGCTCTTAGAAGCCTTTAATAGGCTGCACACAGCCAAACAAAGCTGTTAAACTATTATTAATCCAGATAACTTTGAAGCTCATTTCAAATATGCACTTGCTGTTTTACATTTTAGTATCAAAATAAATGGGGTGCAGCTGTATAACAATGCATCTGAGCGATAAGTCTGATTTCAGTCAAAAAGCGTTATCTAACTTATTTTGCATTTTTCCAAATGAGCATTTCCAGCCCTGTGCCACAGATGTCCACAAAACACAGGGTCCGGGCTCCCTCTGTCTGCAGGTTGCAGAGACGTGACCAAATCACTGAAGACCCACAACAATCCTGATTGGTAAACACGTGCACATAGACAGAAATTTACCTCAACCACTCACCAGAGGGGAACATAATTCATGACTTGCCCCTGACAAGCATTTTCAATTCTGTCTGCTAGAGTAATACAGAAAAATGGATAAAATTCACTGCCAGCAAGGAAAACAAAAAGTTCTTAAGAGTGGAAAAACAGACCCTTTTAGGGAGGATGGAAAACTGGAGAGTGACAGTAAGATGAAAAAAAGCTCAGTCTCAGACTCACAATACAAGTTTGGTAATGTGAAATTGTGTGTATGCATTCGATCTGAGCAAAGAAACACCTGCACTGTTTGTTAGTTAACCAAAGAATTCCATTATTTGTGTAGAGGACCCATATGACTTCATGTTCAAGACAAGCAAGACAAAATGATTTGTCCATGACTTTGATTGTGTTGCATATCTTTCTTGCAAAATACAGTATTTTCTCAGTCTTTCCTTTTTTTCACTGATTACTAATTATTCAGTAGAGAGATGATGTATGACATGTGATGCAGGCATTAGTAGGCTGAGTCCTTTGGGTGGAAACAAAAAATTCACAACTGATGCTGCCATTGAGAGCTCAGGTGACTTTTCAGGATTAGCAATCAAACTTTCAGTAACAATCCTTGCTTTAAGAGCATTGCACCGTTTAGACTCAGGAGAAAACATATGATGGCCATATTCTTTAAAACACCAAGAGATGCCCATCAAGGCTTTTAGATGCATTTTGTTACTTTTTTGTGTTTATGTGAAAGTTTTTTCTGCAGAGGAAAAGCTCTGAACATTTTCTCCTCCTCCACTGACTCTACTGTTCTGCTTTAACCTCCTTCCATGAATGCCTGATTTACCAATGTCACACTTGGGTTCACTGCAAACCTCCTTGGCATTTGACTTTCTAAACAGACATGGGCATTGTTTTTATAATAAATTTAATTTCTTTTTTCTTTTTTTAAACTATGCCATTAAAATTTTTTACATGTCCTTGTTAGGTAAAAGTGTTACTTTGATAAATCAGAAGAACAGCTGCCTATCATCTGGTGGAAAGAGGTGAAAAAATGTCTGAATGTGAGACTAATATTCATGCCCCTCCTGTTGAGACAGCGGAAGTCTTGTCTCGGTGCAGTGGACCAGTCAATGTCAGGTCTGAGATTAAATCCATAACCAGACACAATATAATGAGGTTTCAAACCAGCAGCCCACTGGGACAGCGCACTGTAGTCTCCACCACTGAAAGGTTGAGTAGTCATGAAATCACGTGTGTTTGTTTTAGGCTCAGTGGGAGAGCGACTAAGGACTCCAATAATGTACTTTCTATGATTACCCTGTTGCCCTTTAAACAAGTAAATCTCACATGTATACATCAAATATGTAAAAAAGAATCCAAAGAGATAGATATATATATATATATATATATATATATATATATATATATATATATATATATATATATATATATATATATATATATATATATATCTGATATTTCTGTGTAAACGGTCACATTGGTTGTTTTATATATATATATATATATATATATATATATATATATATATATATATATATATATATATATATATATCTGATATTTCTGTGTAAACGGTCACATTGGTTGTTTGTTCCAATATATATGAAATATTGGAACAAACTCAACAGAGCTATAAAGTCCACAATTGGAGAATGGCTGAGTGGTTGTCAGGCTGTCAGTTCAAGGTGCTATGTGCAAAAACACGATTGTTTCAGATGACCATTATCCTGAAGTAGTGTTGGCTCATGGGAATTGTCTGCAATGCCCGTGACTTGAAAGCTAATGCCTTTAGGTTACTTGAGGCATAAATTCATCAGGACGTGTTCAATTGCACAGTAACGCCTTGGTCAGAGGTCAGAGGAGAATGGCCAGACAGCTACAAGCTAACAGGGAACACCTGATTATTGTTAGTGACCATTTATGACCACAGTGTACCCATCTTCTACTGGTTGCTTTGAGTAGGAGAATGCAGAATGTCACAAAGCTGCAACAACAGCTGCAATATTATCTCAATATGAAGCAAAATCTCAGAGGAATGTTTCCAGCACTTTATTGAATCTGTGCCATGAACAATTAAATCAGCCATGAAGGCAAAAAACTGTCCAACTGGGCATATGAAGGTGCAACTAGTGTTTGAACTTCTGTATGTAACTATCATTTAAAAATGAACAATGGCAATTACATCTCCCCCTTCTTCTTTTGGACCACATTACCCTATCCCTTGGTTACTCTGTCTCACCAACCCTCTACATCCCTTCTTTCACTGCATCTGTAAATAATCTCTGTGGTCTTGCCTCGCAGGTCCATATTTAACATACAAGGGAAAACTAGTCATTTTTTCATTTTTATACTGTCAATAAACTGTTAAAAATGCACACAGCATTCTACCCTCAATGAGCATTTTCCACCAGTCTACAGCTTGCCTGTACATTTGCAGGATACACTTGTTTCCCTCGAGGCCTGCTGTAAGTGTGAAAATGTCTCCAGGCAGCAGTAATGCACGTGTTCCCGGTGAGTCAACTGAGCTGAGGGAAAATTACACAACACTTACAGCATGAAATGAAGGATACAACCTCTGCAGAGATTGTTTCTGAAGAAAAGCCCTGTCCATAAGAGCAGCAGGTGGTTAATGACAAGAGAGGTTTAACTTAGTAGCTTACTCAGCTGTCTCAGTCATTCAGCCCACATGGCTAAAAAACACACAATGCTAACGCTGGCTTATTGGTCTGCTGATTGTGAGGGGCTACTAGCCCTGCTATGTAGGGGTAGAAGGGCGCACAGGCTGCCTTGAACGACTAGCGGGTGGTGGGATCTAAGTCCGTACCCCCCTCTAGCGCGATTGACCCGGACGCTTACTTCAGTAAGAATGGGGTTAGTTACCTGGCAACAGTAGGCACAAAAGGAGGACTCCAGGCCCGGACCTGCAATGATAGCAGCGCCTGCACACGGAATACTAGCACGGTCCCACTTAACTCCGTCGTCCTGTGCCTAACCAAATAACTCGGGTGCCCCTACTCCAAGGCAACCTGGGTCGGACAAAAGCATTCGACAACGACTTTTTAAACCACGTGGCTCTTTTTATTTATCTGGAGAGCCCTCAAAAAAACCAAACTTGGTTAACAATGTCCACAGGGCCCTGGAGAGCAAAGGGAAAACAGCAAGGAGCCTCCCCAGGACCAAAGAAATGAAAGAAATAAAATGAGGTAAAATAAATCAAAACAGACTGGTGAGACCCAGAGTTGGGAGTCCTCGACTCCACACAACCCACCCTAGTCACAGGAAAAACACTCACAACACAGCAGAACAGTAAAAGTTAACACAGCAAATATTCTGTCTAAAATGGTCGACACAGTCTCATCACATCATTTACAATGTCCGACACACCAAAGGAACATTTTCAGTCTTTACAGTTCACTCCAGTAAATTGTCTCTGGGGTGGGACGGACAGATAGTTCTAGGGGTATGTGTCATTAACCGGAGTTGCAGTCTGTTAGGCTGTCCAGAACTTCCACAGCCGGAATAGAATGTTCATTCTCTGGTCCACATCAAAGCAAGGAAATAAAACACAGGAACTGTACCTTTGCCCCTCCTGAAATGGAGCGTAATGAACCCATAGGTAGGTGAAACTTTTACACACAGCCAGCTGAAGCAGGGTGAACAACCGGAGCGTCGTCTGGGTGGCAGGGTACTCCAAACACCGCCGACATCGGGGCCCAAGATGGCGGTCCCGCGGGCTAACGGAGCTACGGCAGTCCCCAGGCCGTGCGAAGTGAGGCCGCCCAATTCCTCTCCCGGAAACTCGCTGGTCCTTCGCCAGACAGCCAGCCGTGCTGTCTCGCTTTCTAAAACGTTCTTGTCGCCAAACTCTACTGGCAACGCCGGGAAAACTGAGGCCGATTGGAGGGGAGCGGCCGCTAGCCTTAGCTCTCGATTAGCCCCTCTGCTAGCGCTATCTCCGCCGACACTTCGCCCCGACGTTACACCCGTAAGGCCGCTGTAGCCGGAGTCAGAGTGCATACACGGACGGAAACCCAGCCTAGACTCGCTGCGGTACCGTATACTGTCTCGCTAGCCTCCCGTTTATACTTTGTTCGGGTCTCTTCCTGACCGCGGCCCTTTCCTAGCGTCTCTTCTCATCCGGACACGTGTGCTTTTTTTTTGTTCCGCTCGTCTTCTCTCCCACTGCGCATGTCCGTCTTCTTCACGCTACGTCACTCCCTCTTGGCTGCTTCAGGCTGTAAACAACCCCGTGACCGTTTTCTGAGGGTTGTAAATATGTGCCCTCACATTTCCCCCCAGCTAAACCCTGCCACACCAGCGACGACTCAAGCAGTTCATCCCTGTAACAAACACAGAATAACACATATTAACTCACATGTTCAGTAACACTCTATACCATTCACATATGACTCGCATTACATTGCAAATGAGCATAACAGTAATCCATGGCTTCATTTCGTAACATAATCTCTATACCTCGCAGGAGGTACCCCTCGGGTTCGCCTCAAAGGGCGTTCAGACTGCAAAACCTCCCCTCGCTCCTCGTGCACCTCATCACTCGCCTCTGAGGCCCCATCGCTGTCCTCTGGCTCACTTAGGGCCATAACTGGTTGTACCTCCCCCGCTAAATCCGGCTCTAACCCCTGGGCGACATAGTCGCTGATCTCGTCCGCCCCTGGGGCAACGAGAGCGCTCGGGTCCGACTCACATGGGAGTGGTAGAACACAAACCCCCTCCATGAAGTCGGTATCGGACTCCACTTCGGCTGGCAGCCTGTTGGCCTGCTTCGGCTGCCATGTCGGCGCTTGAAAGGTGCACAATTTGAGCTGATCCCTATGCACGACCCTCGTCGAGCCACCCTTCTCTGGCTTGACCGTGAACACAGGAATGTCGGGGTGGTTTTGTTTCACCACCAAATAAGGGTTGGGTTCCCACTTGTCCTGGATCTTATTCCTGCCTCTGGGCTTGTGGTTGCGCAACAGCACCCGATCACCAGACTGAAGCAGGGCGCCGCGGGACTTCCGGTCGTAGATCCTCTTCCTCCTCCTAGAGGCCTCCTGAGTAGCCGAGCTTGCTACCTCCACCGCGGTCCTAAGCCTCTCATGGTGGTCCCGGACCCAGTCGTCCAGATTGTCCGCCTCTGGTTCCCTCATGTCTTTCCCTCCCAGGAGGTCCAAGGGCATTCTGGCATCCCTCCCGAACAGGAGGTAGAAGGGCGCATAACCCGTGGAGGAGTGCTCACGAGAGTTATAAGCCATAACCAACTCTGGCAAGTATGTTTTCCAATCCCGTTTCTTCTCTGGTGGCAGTGTCCTGAGCATGTCGTGCATGGTCCTATTAAACCTCTCACACTGCGCGTTCCCCTGCGGATGGTAAGGGCTGGTGCGACTCTTGGCAATCCCGTAGGCCCTGCACAGCTCTTTTATCACACTAGCCTCGAAGCTCCTCCCCTGATCGGAGTGCAACCGGGCCGGGCACCCGTAATAGGTAAACCAATGTTTCAGCAAAGCATTTGCTGTCGTCTCAGCAGTTTGGTTTCTGGTGGGGACGGCAACGGTGAACCTGGTGAACATGTCTGTAAGGACAAGGACATTTTCGTAACCCCCACAAGACTTTTCTAGCACCGTATAGTCCATAGCGAGGACCTCCAGGGGTGCGGTGACATTGCTGCAGGTCATGGGGGCCCTGTGGTTGGGGAAGACATCCTTTGCCAATGCGCACCTCCTGCATTGCTGAACCCAATCTTGAACATCTCTACTCATGGTAGGCCAGTAATAGCTCCTTCTCATCACCGCGAGGGTGCTCTTTGCACTGAAATGCCCCCCATGCTCATGCTGGTTCTCGTATACCTTACGTTGTAAGGTCTCTGGGACAATGAGCTGCCTGATCTCCTCCCCATCACGAGGGTCACTGACATGCCTATACAGCACACCCTTATAAAGCCTAAGGCGGTCGAGCTGTTGGTGAAGCCGCCTCGCGTCCGGTGTTAACGCGTGGAGCTCGGCATGGCTCATCTCCGTGCCCCTCTCAACCACCCGATACACGGGCCCGACGACCGGGTCGCTTTTCTGAGCCCCTTCGACCTCCTCCCAGCTGTGCCCACCGAGAGCTTTCCCAGCAGTCGCTTGTACTCTGGCTTTCAGATCAGCCCTACCATCCTTCTCCAACCTAGCGGGCCACAGACACGCACGCACTTCTTCCGGGCCCACTTTGATAAAGTCCTTGCCTGTGTCCTCCTGCTCGGGTTCCTCTTGGTCGGGGATTCTGGAGAGGACGTCTGCATTCGTGTTTTGTCGCCCAGGCTTGTGACACACCTCAAAGTCATACTCAGCGAGTTGTGCTACCCACCGCTGTTCGACAGCCCCCAGGTTAGCCGTTGCCAGGTAGCGCAGCGGGTTATGGTCCGTGACCACTGTGAATCTGGCGTACATCAGGTAGTCCCTGAATTTCTCTGTGACAGCCCATTTAAGCGCCAGAAGTTCCAGTTTAAATGCGCTGTAATTCTTGTCATTCTTCTCGGAGCCTCTCAGCCCCCGACTCGCGTAGGCTACCACACGCTCTACGCCCTCCTGTTTTTGACTGAGCACAGCCCCGAGTCCGTGCAGACTCCCATCTGTGGTCAATATAAAGGGTAGGCCAAAGTTGGGATATGCCAGGATTGGAGGGGACACCAGGCATCGTTTCAGCTCGTCCAGGGCCTCCTGGCACTCGCCGGTCCAAACAAACGCCTGGGTGCCCCTCGACGTGTTTTTCAACCCTTTCCCAACCAGGGCATGCAGAGGCTTGGCCAACTGTGCAAACCTTGGCACAAACCGCCTGTAGTAGCTCATGAATCCAAGCACCTGCCTCACCTCTCGCACGCTCCTTGGAGCCGGCCATGCCTCCAGGGCCTTGACCTTTTCTAGATCTACCTGGACGCCTTTAGCAGAAATCACGTGGCCAAGGAATTTAACCTCCGGCCGCAGAAGGAAGCATTTGGTCGGCTTCAACTTCAACCCGTGCTGCTTCAAACGTTCGAACACCGTCTCAAGCCTCTCGCAGTGACTATCAAAGTCCCGGGAGAAGACTATAATGTCATCCAGGTAGACAAGGAGTATATCAAAACTGAGGTCCCCCAGTACCATACCCATCAGCCGCTGAAAAGTGGCTGGGGCGTTGCACAAGCCAAATGGCATCCGAGTCCATTCAAACAGGCCAAATGGTGTTGTAACCGCCGTTTTTCCCCTGTCCGTTTCGCTCATGGCCACTTGGAAGTAGCCTGCGGTCAGGTCCAGGGTCGAGAATAACAGCGCATTGCCGAGCGCATCCAACGACTCTTCGATGCGGGGAAGTGGGTAGGCATCTTTGCACGTCACTTCGTTCAGCCGCCTGTAATCGCAGCAGAATCGAACACTTCCATCTTTCTTAATAACCACCACCGCAGGTGAGGCCCAAGGACTGGAGCTCTCTTTAAGGATCCCCTGGCTAACGAGCTCCTGAACGTGCCTCTTAAACTCTTGAAAGACATGGGGTGGGACCCTTCGGTGCCTCTGTTTGATTGGGGGTGCCTCGGTGGGGATACTGTGTGTCACCGTGGTGGTGTAGCCGTAATCAACTTCGCTTGCCGAGAATACGTCTTGGTGTTGGGCTAACAGCCGACAAAGCTTTTGACGCTGTAGCTCAGTGAGGTCCCGGGTGTTAGCCTGTACAGGGACCGGCAACTGCCCAACCTCGCCCCCTGTCGCTATACTCTCACCCTGACCCAGCGGTTTAACCACGAGTGCCCCCTCTCTCTCCTCTACCCATACAACCTCTTTGGGGAGCACAGCTCGTGGTTTGCTTACAACGGCAAGCCTGGCTCTTGGCATCAGCTTGACAGCCCTCTCGCTTGTGTTCATCACTCTGAGAGGGATTCTTCCACCACTGGTTGTCGCAATAGTGTTGGCAACTAACAGTCCCCGCGGCAGCTCTATCTCTTTTGCCGCCTCTGCCAGCACTTGGCACTCAACCCTAGGTGAGACCCCGCAACGACCCTCCACCACTTTCTCGCTCCTCGGGGGGATGATGACGGGTTCCCTGCCAGCCACCTTGACGAACCCGATTTTGCCACCCGGACCCGTGCGCGGGAACTCCTTCCTCGCTCGGGCTATCAACCGACGGATGGTGGCCTCTGTCTCGTCTGGAGCGTGGGGGTCCATGTGGACGCGACCCCCATCTGCGATAAAGAGTGCTTCGAGGTCTTCTATAACATTCATCCCCACAATCCCTGGGAGCCCATTAGCTTTGTCTACCTGGGGGTGAGTATCGGTGAGTACAAAAATGCACTTCTTACCAACCACTCTCCCGGCGCATTCAACCTCGGCCTCCAAGCAGCCCAAGACAGGAATATCGAGCCCGTTTGCGGCTGTGAGCTCAATCCAGTCTGCTGACTTCAACTCCTGTGGCCCAAAACACCTACGGAAATGGGACTCCGTAATAGCTGTCACATTTGACCCCGTGTCCCAGAGGCAGGTGGGGTCTACCCCCCCTATCTTAAGGTGGACGGTGCGACACCTCCCAAGAGCACTCCTTTGGAGGCTCTCCTCCACCTCTGTCAGAAGACACTCGGCTGCTTGGCGGCCTATGGCCGGTGTGGTGGGGTGTTTCTTGGCCCCACCCTTGGCGTTTGGATTGCCAGAAAATGCCACCTGCGCCCGGTCTATGGGGATAGGGGCCAGAGCCCCTGCGTCTAGCTTTTTGGTACAATGCCGGCTAGTGTGGCCAGGCTCTCCACAGCTGTAGCAAATATATCGCCCTTCGCTGTCCCTCAGGGGTGTTCGCCTGCGCTGTGCACTCTGCTGGCTGCTCCCTCTTTCCCTGCTCTGTAGTGCTAAGTACAGCTCTTCCTGACGAGCAGCTAGTTTCCTAACCTCCTCGTGGAGCATCTCCAGGGTGAGGGGGGATGGTTTATCTTCGGCCGGTACTGCAGCGTTCACCGCACCTCTAGTTCTGAGCCTACTTTGGGAGGCGAGAGAGGACTGGGCTTCTTCTTCCTCGGACCAGTCAACTGCGGCTTGCAGCAGCCCGATGAAGGTTAGGCCTTTCTCCTCTTTGACCCTCCTTTTCATCTCTCGCCTCAAAAGGTCATCTCGCAAACCCAGCACTAGCTGTTCTTTCAACACCGTCTCTGAGTCGGGAACGCGGTTGGGTTCTCGCCTCTTAATCAAAGCCAGCTTCTCCTGTAGGTCATAGGCATAAGTTCTGACCGTCTCGCTGGACATCTGCCTTCTCTCATAGAACTCCTTCAACCTAGTACCTATGGGG
This sequence comes from Diplotaxodon limnothrissa, assembly GCF_057381915.1. NCBI lineage: Eukaryota > Metazoa > Chordata > Actinopteri > Cichliformes > Cichlidae > Diplotaxodon > Diplotaxodon limnothrissa. The sequence goes on along the minus strand of NC_140602.1, from coordinate 44,658,678 downwards.
ACCTTGTCTCCATAGGTTTGAAGGAGAACCTCAAATATGCCCTCGACAGACTCTACTGCCCCATCCAACATGAACTTAACAGTTGCCCTGGCTTCATCTTTTATGTGTTGCTTGACCAGCTCTACACGGTCCGCCTCTGGCACCTTCATGACTTGGAACGCAGACCGCATTGCCGCGATCCACTCTTCCACACAATCATCTCCACTCTTTCCAGGGCAACCACTAAAATCTGCCAGTTTGCGGTCTCGGTGGACATAGATTGCCGCCGGGGCTTTTAAAGCTTGGGCCTGTTGATCAATCACTGCCCTTGCGAGAGAAAGAGCTTCTCTCTGTTCTTCTCGTGCCTGCTGTAAGGCACCCGCCTGCTCCGCAAGCCTCCCTTGTAGTTCATCAAAGCTCCTTTTCAAATCTTCTAGTTCAGACATGTTTGCCTTAACTCTATTCCTCCTCTATAACGACCCCGAGCCAATGGGTGAATCCTGTTCGTGACGCCAATTGTGAGGGGCTACTAGCCCTGCTATGTAGGGGTAGAAGGGCGCACAGGCTGCCTTGAACGACTAGCGGGTGGTGGGATCTAAGTCCGTACCCCCCTCTAGCGCGATTGACCCGGACGCTTACTTCAGTAAGAATGGGGTTAGTTACCTGGCAACAGTAGGCACAAAAGGAGGACTCCAGGCCCGGACCTGCAATGATAGCAGCGCCTGCACACGGAATACTAGCACGGTCCCACTTAACTCCGTCGTCCTGTGCCTAACCAAATAACTCGGGTGCCCCTACTCCAAGGCAACCTGGGTCGGACAAAAGCATTCGACAACGACTTTTTAAACCACGTGGCTCTTTTTATTTATCTGGAGAGCCCTCAAAAAAACCAAACTTGGTTAACAATGTCCACAGGGCCCTGGAGAGCAAAGGGAAAACAGCAAGGAGCCTCCCCAGGACCAAAGAAATGAAAGAAATAAAATGAGGTAAAATAAATCAAAACAGACTGGTGAGACCCAGAGTTGGGAGTCCTCGACTCCACACAACCCACCCTAGTCACAGGAAAAACACTCACAACACAGCAGAACAGTAAAAGTTAACACAGCAAATATTCTGTCTAAAATGGTCGACACAGTCTCATCACATCATTTACAATGTCCGACACACCAAAGGAACATTTTCAGTCTTTACAGTTCACTCCAGTAAATTGTCTCTGGGGTGGGACGGACAGATAGTTCTAGGGGTATGTGTCATTAACCGGAGTTGCAGTCTGTTAGGCTGTCCAGAACTTCCACAGCCGGAATAGAATGTTCATTCTCTGGTCCACATCAAAGCAAGGAAATAAAACACAGGAACTGTACCTTTGCCCCTCCTGAAATGGAGCGTAATGAACCCATAGGTAGGTGAAACTTTTACACACAGCCAGCTGAAGCAGGGTGAACAACCGGAGCGTCGTCTGGGTGGCAGGGTACTCCAAACACCGCCGACATCGGGGCCCAAGATGGCGGTCCCGCGGGCTAACGGAGCTACGGCAGTCCCCAGGCCGTGCGAAGTGAGGCCGCCCAATTCCTCTCCCGGAAACTCGCTGGTCCTTCGCCAGACAGCCAGCCGTGCTGTCTCGCTTTCTAAAACGTTCTTGTCGCCAAACTCTACTGGCAACGCCGGGAAAACTGAGGCCGATTGGAGGGGAGCGGCCGCTAGCCTTAGCTCTCGATTAGCCCCTCTGCTAGCGCTATCTCCGCCGACACTTCGCCCCGACGTTACACCCGTAAGGCCGCTGTAGCCGGAGTCAGAGTGCATACACGGACGGAAACCCAGCCTAGACTCGCTGCGGTACCGTATACTGTCTCGCTAGCCTCCCGTTTATACTTTGTTCGGGTCTCTTCCTGACCGCGGCCCTTTCCTAGCGTCTCTTCTCATCCGGACACGTGTGCTTTTTTTTTGTTCCGCTCGTCTTCTCTCCCACTGCGCATGTCCGTCTTCTTCACGCTACGTCACTCCCTCTTGGCTGCTTCAGGCTGTAAACAACCCCGTGACCGTTTTCTGAGGGTTGTAAATATGTGCCCTCACATGATGATATGCCTTACTTACTACAGATGCTTGACAGATCACATCAAAGACAGTGCTGACAGCATCCAGTCTTTTTGTTGTTTTATTATCATCATGCCACGTTTTTAGAGAATGTGTTGAGCTGATGTAGGAAACTATCTGTGTTTGTGAGGTCTGGAAAGTACTTTGTGTTTTGCTGCTCACACACAAAGCTAAAGAGAGAATATCAAGCTATAAACAAATGGACAAAATCTGCAAACATCAATGGACTTGGTGTAAAATTAAGTCATATTTACTCATTGTTAGGTGTAAAAACTGCAACTAGAAAATAATATGGGTGGAGTTTAAATATTTTATTTGCAATGGCACCACTGTAGTGCACTTTGAGTACAAAGAACCAAAAAACTGGTAAGGAAACAACCTGAACCTGATTATTTATTATATAACCTCTCTGGTTTTTACCAAACAAGGATTTCTGTATGTATTTTAGACTAGAGGTAGTGCATTACTTAGCTAATTCTGAAGTAACACACAACCACAGACAATCACTACAACATTTCTCCCTGTACATGCTCCTGTTACCTCATCACTCATCAGCAGCTCAGAGGAGACCGACAAACAAACCACTATGCAAACAAATGTCACACGACATGTTTGTTTGTTGTGCAGAAAGTTCACGACAAGTACTGCAGTCATTTGTGTTAATCCTTCTTTGGTTCTATCAGACATTAATCATCTCTTTGGGAAACATGTGGCCTCAGTTGGGTCTGCATCTAAGACATCAAAGATCTCGTCTCTTCTCTGTCGTTGCCTCCATATGAGGGATTTGGCTTCATTGGACACCTTTTTTTACAAGCTGCAAAAGGATATTGCCGACTCACTCAGTGTGTATGAGAGACGGACAGAAACTGGCAGTCCACCTCATGCCGTCGTTTCTATTTTGTTGCCTCCATATGAGTGACTTGGACAAACTTGACACATACTGATGTTTAGGACTGAGAAGTCAACTTGCCAGTTGCACTGGTCGCCATATGAAGAGCCCCTTTGATATTTACACAGATATGTCAGAGCTCCAAATACTGTATGTCACTGTCATATTTGTAAAAGAGCATCCAGACATGAAACAGCTTATGGCATACTGATAGTATTATTCAAGAAATATTTTTTATACCATTATCTTGTATAGCGCAGAATAGATTACAGCTGCTGTACAGTGTGAAGCAGAAAACTATAAACTATAGTCAGCTCCATTTAAAGCCTACATAAAGTAAAGTCAACAGAAAGACTACACACCAAATCAGCACAATCCCAATTTGATCCTCCTGTGAAAGAGTTTAAACCTTTTAAAGCCGTGTATCCTTTAGAGTGGGGGTGGCCAATTAATTTTCCCAAGGGTGTCACATAAGAACCTGGGACTGTTGTGAAGGGCCACACCAATAAGCTTATAAAGTGATACAATTAATATATGCAGGTCCTCCACAACAGAACTAGTTTTTAATGTAGCCCCTTGGGAAAATTAATTACCCAAATCTGCTTTAGGGAGAACAAAAGTTCCCCTTATAGTACTAATAGATTACTGCAGTGTGATCTGCTATAATAATAGTTTCTCACAGACCCAAAATAACATTATTTGCAGTAAACGACACAATATGGTTGTCTTGCAGATGCAATTCCTTCCGTTCTGTAGATATGAAAAAGCTGTGGGCCACACTTTGACAACTGTCACTCTAGTAAGACTTAAAGCAGCAGCACTGTGCATTTATGTGGACTGGAACCAAAGTGACACAGAACCATGAACTTTTTACTCAAGAAGTGCATGTTTTTAATATTTAAAGTTACAGTGTAACATTTTCACTGTTAGATGTAGATTGCAGATTGCAGTCAGCTGAGATCTGCTTTCTTAGACCTCCAAATTTTTAGTCATGTTTAGTCATGTTTAGTCATGTTTTAGTCAGCCATGGGAGATAAATGGATGTGTCCCAGAGTTTTTCGCTATCTGTTGAAGGCTGTCAGTTCACTGTTTACCTCAGCTGTCAATGCACGATGAGAAGCATCCATTATTCTGGAAGAGGCTGTAAAACGTTTTGAAAAGAGCCTGATACTGACCAGTGACAGTGATAGTCCCCCCCTCATTAGCTGTTGTTAGCTGATGTTCCAGGTTAACTGTCTTTTACATTCACTGGTTAGATTTCTTTATATACTCCAGGTATGACCAGGTTAAAGACCTTGCGGAAGAAGGAGGTTGCCTTTTGCAGTTTATGCAAACACATAGGTGTCGATATTGTCTACAGATAACAATGCAACTTATACTGATAATGTCAAGAAACCATGGCTGACTAAGAGAATGCAACATGAATGTAAGAAAAACAATTCTGCTGTGTAAAGAATTAAAAAAACCTGATCAAACCAATAAAAATTAAAATGTAAATTGAAAAACTGTGAGAAATTTTAAAATAGATTACTATCAATTTATTTTACTACTACTAAAGGATAACAAAATAATATGAACACATGGGAAGTATTAATTGACACTTTTAACAACAGAACCAAAAAAACAAAACTAGAATGCGAAAATAATTTCCTAATAAAAGACACAGCTACCAATGACACATGAAATTATAAATCGTTTTAATGGCTCCATTGTCAGTGTTGGTCCCGGTTTGGCCAGAGAAGTTGCAAAACTGAGGGAAGATCACTGAAGCAAAAAAGGAAAAAAAAAAAAGGAATAACACTAACAAGTAATTGGGTTGTTTTTATGAGGGATACCGATGAAAAGAAAATCATTGATAGAGTAAACTTATTTAAGGCCAAGAAATAATTGGACTTGGTTTGAATCTACTTACATCTGTAACACGTTTTTAGATAGTGGTGTTTTTGCTAAAAAAAAATGAAAACAGCTACACAGATTGTACCAATTTATAAGGCTAGAGATCTATTTCATTACTCTCTCAGAAAATTAAAAAATATTCTGCAGGAGACTGTATAATGTATTTGTCACAAATAATGTGCTACACTAACAGCAATATGAGTTTAGACCCAACAGAACTGCAGCATATGCACTAATAGTTTGTTGATTAAAAACAACAGTAATATAGGCTAAGCAACGGGGCTATTGTCTTAAAAAAGGCCTTTGACACTGTTGATCATGAATGATTATAAAACAAAAAACAAAACATATGTCTGGAGGTAGGTGTTGCCTACTATCATTTTCATGGGTGAAAAGTTATCTTGGAAATCTGAACCAGTGTGTTTAAAGCTGATATCTATGTTTGTTTGCACATTTCTATAAACCACTTTGCAAAGTACTGTACAGACCAATGATTAAAATGATAAAAACCCAAAAGCCTTGATCCAGTCAGTGAGGGGACTTGGTGTCTCTGTCACTGAATCTACTATTGATAATTTGGTAATGCTAAATTCTCTCAGAAAAAACAATATTTTTCAAGTTATATTCAGTTAGATTTTATTTATATAGCAGTATACAAGAACAACTGTTGCCTCAAGGTGCTTTACACTGTAGGACCCTACAATAACACAAAGAAACCCCAGCAATCATATGACCCCCTATGGCCAAGCACTTTGGTGACAGTGGGAAGGAAAAACTCCCTAATAACAGGAAGAAACCTCCAGCAGAACCAGGCTCAGGGAGGTGAGGCCATCAGCCAAAAATGGATATTGGTAAGGGGAGGAAGACAGAACAAAGACATGCTGTGGAAGAGAGCCAGAGATTAATAATAACTAATAGTTAAATGCAGAGAGGTGTATAAACACACATCGAGTGAAAAAGGTGACTGAACAAGAAACACTTAAGAGAATTTTCCCAGCAGTCTAGACCTGCATCCACAGGGTTGAGTGCTAGGACCAATTCTGTTTACATTATACATGCTTCCCTTAGGCAGCATCATCAGAAGACATAGCATACATTTCCACACCTATGCAGATGACACCCAACTCTATATCCATGAAGCCAGATAACACACACCAATTAGTTAAACTGCAGGAATGTCTTAAAGACATAAAGACCTGGATGGCCGCTAACTTTCTGCTTCTTAGTTCAGATAAAACTGAGGTTATTGTACTCAGCCCTGAAAATCTTGGAAATATGGTATCTAACCAGATTCTTACTCTGGATGGCATTACCTTGGCCTCCAGTAACGCTGTGAGGAACCTTGGAGTTGTTTTGACCAGGATATGCTCTTCAATGTACATATTAAACAACAGCTTTCTTCCATTTGCGCAACATCTCTAAAACTAGACATATCCTGTCTCAGAGTGATGCTGAAAAACTAGTTCATGCATTTATTACTTCCAGGCTGGACTACTGTAATTCATTATTATCAGGATATCCTAAAAACTCCCTGAAAAGCCTTCAGCTAATCCAAAATGCTGCAGCAAAAGTGCTGACAGGGACTAGAAAGAGAGCATATTTCTCCTGTTTTGGCTTCCCTTCATTGGCTTCCTGTTAAATCCAGAATTGAATTCAAAATCCTGCTCCTCACATACAAGGTCTTAAATAATCAGACCCCATCTTATCTTAATGACCTTGTAGTACCATATCACCCTATTAGAGCACTTCGCTCTCGCTCTGCAGGCCTACTTGTTGTTCCTAGAGTATTTAAAAGTAGAATGGGAGGGAGAGCCTTCAGTTTTCAGGCCCCTCTTCTGTGGAACCAGCTTCCAGTTTGGATTCGGGAGACAGACACTCCCTCTACTTTTAAGATTAGCCTTTTTGCTAAAGCATATAGTTAGGGCTGGATCAGGTGACCCTGAATCCTCCCTTAGTTATGCTGCAATAGCTGTAGACTGCTGAGGGATTCCCATGATGCACTGAGTATTTCCTTTCCAGTCACCTTTATAACTATAACTCAGTATGTGTTAATAGACCTCTCTGCATTGAATCATATCTGTTATTAACCTCTGTCTCTCTTCCACAGCATGTACTTCATCCTGTCTTCCTTCTCTCACCCCAACCGGTCGCAGCAGATGGCCCCGCCCCTCCCTGAGCCTGGTTCCACTGGAGGTTTCTCCCTGTTAAAAGGGAGTGTTTTCCTTCCCACTGTCGCCAAAGTGTTTGCTCATAGGGGATCTTATGATTGTTGGGTTTTTTTCTCTGAATGTATTACTGTAGGGTCTAGCTTACAATATAAAGTGCCTTGAGGCAACTATTGTTGTGATTTGGCGCTATATAAATAAAATTGAATTGATTTGAATTGAATTACTTATTTATGTCTCTTTGCGCCTCCAGTTTCCTTTCTCCAAGACTCAGATTGGACATACCTGCAGTACAATCCCCTAGATGCTGGTCACTCGTGCTAAAGTCTGTGTGTATGCCTGTAAGCTCCTTCATTAGAAACTCAACTACTCACCACTCTCACCTGCTTGACTCCTCCTCTGGAACTCTGGAAATACAAGGTGAGAACCTCACTCACCTCACCATTCAGCTGGACGCTCACTTAGTCACCGTCCACAGAGCTTTTCATCTTCCACCTGCAAGTAAGCCTTCATCCTTCAAACCAACCTGGAATTAACCACCCTCTCCCTCTGTTTCAGTTGCCTTCACACCAAAGACTCTCGCTACATTCCCACGCCTACAATTAATGTCACTGTGTTCAATCGGCTTTCTTAAATTTGCAATCTAACTGTCCATGGGGCCTGCTTTTGGCTCCACTCCTACGTACAGGCCTCTTGGCCCCTGACAAGAGGGAATAGTACTGTTATGTTACTCTTTGAGTATTGTTAAGTCTAAAAGGGCATGCCCACTCAGTAGCAAAGTAATGTGTAAAGGAGTCCCCGCTGTGCTAAAAGGCTGAGCATATTGGTTAAACTTTATAAGATATACCTCTAAATTTCTGTCTGTGTACTGCAGATGGAGGTCTGCAGCATACAAGTGGTCATGCCCGAACCAGCAGGCATTTCCTACCTGTGGGACAGACTGGGTTAGGAGCAACTAATCCTAGCCAACCATCTATGGATTGCAAAGCATATGTTGTGTTCTGTGACTGATGAGTTTCCTTATTTTTCTTTTTCAGCACACAGACGGAAATTGAAGTGCAATTACATTGCTATGACGAGTGGGGCACTGATGTAATCCACTCTGGCAAACAACGCAGTAACATTCCACTTTCTACTTAGTAAAACATCTCTTTGGATGTTGAAATCAAGTCAAATGCTTAGGCCTGTGATTTCCAAACTCCACTTTTTCCTGCCCACTCCAATCAACATAGAGTAGCTCTGGGAGATGAACTCTATCATCATCAATACAAGGCAGCACTGACGTTGTTTTATCTATCTGTCTGTATAGACTGCCTGCCTATCCTTGATGGTTTACATAACATGTTTCTTCTGTTTTGCAAACTTAATTTATTATTTTCCTCTTTGCAGTGGTCCACTGAGGACTAAAGCATCTACATATGTGGATTCACCTGCAACCAGGATACGTGAGGAGCAACAGTGGAGGGAATCCATGACTCAAGTTAGCAGAGGAGGGGAAGCCCAGCCTCACTGTGTTCATTACACGCAACAGACCACTGTGATGATGAAGCGTGATGACTCCTTTTATGTGAGACCAAGTCTCATGTCTAATGGCCCTATCATTACTGAGTGTAAACAGGAGAAAACACTGCATACAGACATGGGATTAGTTCTGGAGCAAGTGTTTGTTGTGGTTTTGAAAGCCGCAGGTTCCCGTGCGTCTGGAAGTGTGTGCTATCTCTGGTAGCAGCGTTTCTTCTGATGCTGCAGATGCATTTGTTGTTGTGAGGCCCAGCATGGAATCAAAGTGGCTCACAGAACATGATCAAAGGTGCTCGTGTTAGCCTTGTAAAAGCTCGCAAGTCTGTTATTATTGTAAAGTGACAACTTACATCATCAATCAACCGTCACAAACAAATTAGGACTAGAAGGAGAATGCCGCATGATGTGTGCATATAAATGTCAAAACATCATTTCTCGACAAAAGAGAGAAAAGTGTAGAGCTTGTTGTAGACATTTTGCACACTGCCACAAGCGCAACAGCAGTTCGGTAACTAGTGTTACAAACTTCTGTAAGTTTATAACATGCTGTAAAACTTCAAAATGTGAGAACATAATACTGGAATTAATACACTCCTGCGAATCTTCAGTATCCACCACTCAACGTATGAAGCCCTGAATCGAGTTTCTCTACCTTTTGAAGCATGTTGAGCTTTTTCAGTCTGTATTTGATAGTGACAGTATAGAACATTCAGGAAAGCAGCAAAAAAAAAAAAAGAAAAAAAAAAAGGGGGAGGCACTATCCAAATCCACAGGATTACTAGGACACCCTAATCTCTGTATTTTCACTTTGTGATTTGATTCATGGTATGGAAAGAAATGGCTCTGCAACTTCACTGTACAATGTGTGTTTATTAGATCAACTTCCTATTAGTAGCAGCTGTGGCTATTGGCAGTGCTTCAATTATAGCTACAATTACACTGTTCAATTGATTTCTGAACAGTGTAAATGGTGATATCTTTATGATTAAAAAAGCATTTAGTTTGCAGTAAGCACAAAGAAAGGGATAAAATATTAAAGACTCCTTGGAATCATTAAAATTGTTAATTTAGTAGTTCTGTGATGGTTATTTTAGTTATTTTTGTTTATATGTTGTTGTGATCTGGTTTCCAGTGTTTGCATGTGTGAGTACTATGTTAACAATTACCTATTAGATCAACAACGGACTGCTGTCATATTCATCTAAGCCCTAGTTGCCTTGGGGTAGCAGTGCTAGTGTTTTAGGGTGTTGTCTGGTCTTAACTGCTTATTTTCTGCACCTGATGAAGTGTGGATAAAAGCATACCAGAGGTTTGCGTGCAAGGGACACTCCTTTTGTTAGTCTTGGTTTTTTGGTGTTTTTCTTTTTTTAAAATTAAAACTTGTGTCCAAAAACTCTCGAGTGAGTCGTTGTTCAAACTTACAAGCCGGGTTGTAACACAAAGGCAGCTTTAAAGGCTAAACTTGTGAGCAGGCAGCAGTCCAGAAATGTAGTACATTGCCAAACTTTGAAACATACAGAATAACAATGAAACACCATAAACTAAAAAAACAAAGACAAATAACAAACAAACAAGATTAAAGGGAATTGGATTGGATCCAGAATAGCATTCTGGCATCTTTATTTAATGAGAATTAAATTTGATTGGCAGGTTAATGCATATTACTGCTGAATGAGTTAAATTTTTGTGCTCTATTGCCTGGTGTTGGAAGCAACACCAGGCAATAGTGTTGCCTGGTGTTGAAGATTAGTTTTCAGTGATAAGAAAATAATTACACTCCGCAGACTTGTTTGCGCCCTCTAAACATCTGCTATTTCTTCTCATCTCTGTAAAGTGTTCATGTTGCGATGTAAATAAAGTAATAAAGTAAATAAAGAAGGGTTAATATCAATGGAATAACACGTTTTAAAGTGGTAGGTAATTTCAAATACAACTTTTCAAACAGTGCAACAAACAAAAACTCTTTCATCTTCATCCTATAGTTTGTATCAGTGTGTCTAGTTAGCTAAACATACAGTCACCGATTTCAGAGAGATGAGGAAAAAAATTAATGTGCAACATAGTGATGGAGAACGATTAAACAAAGACAAGACAAGAGAGGAAGATAAACTTTTCATTAGGTGACATTTAATATACTTGAAAATGAAAGCTTATATGTAATAAATTCATTTAAGTTTTAATCAGACAGACTATTGGATCTTTGATTTCTGAAGTCGTGCTTTTTATGTAATTTCTTTAAGTAACTTTAAGTATTTTATCATTTAAATTATTGCATGAAAAAACTTGGAAGGATAAATTTGTTAGCATTATGTTGGTGCAAAGCAGACTGTGGTGTTCATTGACAATGTCAAGTTATATCAAGAATAGAAGACATGAATTTAAATTCAGTGCAGTGATGCTAATTAGATTATGTTTTAAACTAGACTTATAGTGTCTAGGGTTGGAAATCAGCCCTGTGAAACATCTGCCTATATTCAGCAGAAATTTGCTGGGAAAATTTGCAGAAAATAGTGAGTATCAGAGAAGCACGGGCCAGGTGATCACTTCTAAGTAAATGCTAAGAGTGTTTTCTCAATAATAGTGAACATCTTAGGTTAACTATCGTTTACCCTATCAAAAACAGTCCAGAGAGTCCAAAAGATCCCGGATAACCCCCCATTTATGTTATGCCAAGACTTCAGGCTTTTTAAAAAATTACTGAGCAATTTTAGTTACATAGACCTAGACATTACTTGACAACCCCTTGTCAACCTCTGATCACTAGTGAAAAATGTGTATTTTCCAATTTTTCTTAGTTTGCATCACATGTTTCATAATTTTACTATAGCTCAGTGAGTAGTTGGTGAGTGTCTGCAGACAAGGTGGCATCTTCTATGCAAAATACAGACGATGATGGCCATCTGCTAGTAGCCAAAGCAAGGGTTTTTTTGCTGCAACGTCCTCTTTATGACCGATTAACAAATGCCCACAAACTCCAACAACCACTTGCAAACTGGCTGGGAAATGTGACTGTTGGTTGCCAGGGGGTTGCTGATTGGACTCTGGACCTTTTCACTCGACCCTAAGCTAAAACAACAGCAAGGGGAGCGTAATGAGGTCAAGCAAGTAGTAGTTCTCATTAAAGGCAAACCTCAGGCTTGCTTAAATGCAAACCTTTTCAGGTTCAGTCAATCAGAAACTGAGCCCAGACAACACCCCAAAACTCTTGCACTGCTGTGATAAGATATGTTGGGGTTACAAAAGGGTGTGACAAATCAAGGCGCAGGTTAGCACTGTTGCCGCACAGCAAAAAAAAGTTCAATTCAACCATCAGGCCGGGGTCTTTCTGTGTGGAGTTTGCATATTCTCCCCATGTTTGCGTGGGTTCCCTCTGGGTACTCTGGCTTCCTCCCACTGTCCAAAGACATGCAGTTTGTGGGGATAGGTTAATTGATTATTCTAAATTGCCCATAGGTGTGAATGCGGAAGTGAGTGTGAGTACGAATGATTGTATGTCTCTGTGTGTTAGCCTGACTGGTGACCTGTCCAGGGTGTACCCCGCCTCTCGCCCTATGACAACTGGGATAGGCTCCAGCACCCCCCGTGACCCTGAAAAGGATAAGCAGAAGCGAATGGATGGATGGATGTAAGAAAAAAATGCTTACAGTAGCAACACTAACATAACAAAAAGGCAAGAAAATGGCTATATTATACTTGAAAACATATTCTAGAGAGCAGTTCATGATTTACTTGTAAATCTAGCTAACAATATGTGACTGTAATTTGACAGATGGCAATCACTATCTCTGGCACAAACAATTATAAATTAGACCTTAATATATTCTCAGGACCTATGAAAGAACTTTTAAGACCTACACATATGCAATATCTTAGCCGAATTAAGTGAAAAGAAAAAAACCCTTAAGATGTCTTAGAAAAACAGGAGCTATACTTTTAAATACCTCAAATCATAGAAAAAACTGTAAAACAATCCCACATGTTTGATCTTTAAAGTGCCCACTATAGAGACAAATACTTAACAGGTTAATTCAAGTGCTCAAAGTGCTTTTAAAACATTTTGAGCTTTATAGTTTTTTGTTCTCGTCTTACCTACAGAGGAATGTCCTCTGCTCTGTATGGACTTTTTTCTTTTTTGCTTTGGTTTTTCGCATGTCTAGACAGAATACAGTTTGCAGGGCTTTGAATTGACTCTCTTTTGTCTACCTGTGTACCCGGGGATGGCTGGATGGCTTCACCACATCACAGCGCTTTGTCTGCCTCAGTTTGTTCTCTCATCTGAGACCAGACATAATTTCATCCTTTCAACTGGTGTCACCCTCTTTCTCCCCTCACTAGCATGTTTTGTGGGGGAGGTGGGATGTCTCCACCTGCCATACGTTCATATATGTAGAAGATAAAGATAAAGTTGTATGCTAGTCGTGTGCTGACTGAGTGTGTGCAGGTGGGTGGAGGTGCTGATGGCTCACTTGAAACCGACACCTGAAACCCTACCTTAGTACATGGAACAAGACAGGTGTCCTCTTCCAAATGAACAACGTAATGGGCAAGTGTGTTGGTGTGTGTTTGTTACTGTGTGGTTGGAGGTTACAAAAATCCAGTGTAACATTAGGAAAGAGATGATGAACATTTTCCCTTGATGACTCACCCTCATCTGACCTTTATACAAAAGTTTGTGTATATAATACCGTTTCCGTGTGTGTGTTTATGTGTCAGTAAGTGTGCAAGCTTGTAGGTGGGTGCATTTGCGGAAGCAACAAGGTCAAGAGAACACAGAGGGTGTTCCTTAAAATGAAGAAAAGGTGTTGTGCTGTTCTGTCAAAAGCAGGAGTGTTCATGTTTGAAAGGTCTGGGAGCATTTTAGCCAAATAAACCCTGAGTGCTTGCTCATGCACACACACACACACACACACACACACACACACACACACACACACACACACACACACACACACACACACACACACACACCTGGCCTCCATTTTACCTCCTGCCTGATACAGTCCTGCATGTCATGGGAGTTACTCAGATGTCCCCTACAGAGGATTTCTCGTGTGAACTTTGGTGGTGGCCAAGAAGGAAAAAAGCTTGTGGAACTGGATGTGTTTGACTGTGTGTTTTAGTGGCAGACATTTCGAGTAAACATATTACTCAATATTCACTTGGAACTATTTGATCATCAGAAAGAAAGAAAAGGAAGAAAAAGTTACATAACGTATGTCTGATGCATGCTCAATCATCCAGATACGGAAATCCCAAAAAGTTGATTCTGTTCATCTGGATGGTTCGTCACTCATACATGTGACTTCTTCAGTCTCAGTTGATGCAGGTTTTCCCAACCTTATAAACAGTACCTTTGCACAATGAATGAAACTAGCACCACAGACGAACAATGGGCTGTGAGGTCAGTAGACCATCGATCAATGGTAAATGGCCTGTATTTGTATAACGCTTTACTTAGTCCATATGGACCCCAAAGCGCTTTACACTACATTCAGTCATCCACCCATTCACACACTGGTGATGGTAAGCTACATTGTAGCCACAGCCACCCTGGGGCGCGCTGACAGAGGCGAGGCTGCCGGACACTGGCGCCACCTGGCCCTCTGACCACCACCAGTAGGCAACGGGTGAAGCGTCTTGCCCAAGGACACACTCTGCACTTGAGAGATAGTCTTTTCCTTTTTACGTTAATATTTCTACCTTAAAATCGCCTTGGTGATCACTGTGAAGTCTCTTTGAGCTGGTTTTTATCTTTGCTTTGTTTTGCTACATAAATACTAGAAGAAATCCTGTATATGTGTCCTCATTACGATTCAGATTCGTGTTGATGTGTGGGACTGTAGCCTAAGGTTTGTCTAGGCAAACAGTGCCCAGGACCACGTTAGCATCCATTATTCTTAAATGGAACCACCAGAATCCTCCCTATAGACGGTTGCCCTTCCAAAACGTTTAAGTGGTAACCAAGGACCTTTCAACTGCTGCTGCTTAGAAATTGTTTCTAGGTGGAAACCTACATTCCACCTGTCACAATAATTGCCCTAATGTAGTGTAGTGTAATTTTCATGACTGTCGTGTCCATATGTGAACAGTATCAGTACTGTCATTTGTGGTCTGCAGGGACGTGATGAATAAGCTTAAAAAATAAAATAATTATTCTAAGGAAAAATAATTGTCTTAAACCTTACTAATGTCTCGGTTTTACTTTCCTTTGCAGTACAAAAAAAATGTTTCCTTGGAAAGAATGACATTTTTTAAGGAGCCCAAGCTTTTAAGCAGTAATGAATAATGATACACTGGATTTTATCTTGTACTTGTTTCTCCTTCATCCGGCATTTGATTGGTTCTGGCACTCATCACGCCTTTTAATGATAACCACTGATTGGCCACAGGGCTCCTCTGTTTTGAACTTCCTGGCTGGTGAAATAAACAAAAAGCCATGAGAATCATCAGTCATCAAAGACAATTACCTCCCTCTCCCCCCCCACTACACGTTCCACTTCCCAGTGTCCCTAAACCTTCTCTCCTTCTCACTCTTGTAAGCCTCTTTCCTGTCGTTTCTCTTTAACTACATACGTGTCTGGACTGTGACAGATGTGCTAGTTTATGCTAAATGTCAAACTTCATTACAGTTACATAAAAAGTGCTCTGTTAACTTGTTTCAAATAAACAACGTATCCCTAAAGTTTAAAAGGAATAGCTTACATTGAGGAACAGGATAACAACAACAAAACCAGTTACTTTCCTCAAAGTTACAACTAAAATGCTTAAAGGGGTGAATAAAAAACCTTTTTTACCATCATAATTGAATTGAATTGAATTGAATTCATTTAATTTTAAAAACCTTGATGGAAGCATCTATAATTATTAATTTATCCCCCCACTCGCTTTCTCTGAAACCAGAACTAATCCACCTGTTGCATTATTCACCCAGAACCAACATTTCCTGTCCCCGCATTAATATTTTAGTGAAGACCCATCACCCGCCACTGGACTTAGCTCAAACATCATAACAGGAGAGATGAAGTTAAACGATGCATGTTTGACAAATCTTGCCAAAATGACCAAAAGAGAGGCAGGTAGATTTGTTTTAATCAGATCAGAGGCACTGCTTGAAAATCCTCTACCACAAAAAACCCAAATTGACTTGCTAAAGTTCAAACTGTGCATCATCAGAGTGGGGAAGAAAAGGGACTGAAGTAACTTTGAATGTGGCAGGGTTGTGGTAGACAGGTAGGTTTGAGGGTTGACAGGTTAATATCTCTAGGGTTTACAGAGAATGGTCTAAAATGTTGTATTGTATTTTGTAGATGCCAGTGGTCAGCAGTAAACAACCAGACTGCATTGAGTAGTAGTAACTCAGCAACTCTTTACAACCAAGGTATGCAGAAGAGCATCTCTGGATGCATTACACGTTGGACTTTGGAGCAGATGGTCTACAGCTGCAGACCTGTATTGCATGCCAGTCATGTCAGCTAAAAACAGAAAAAAGAGGCTAAAATTCACATGGGCTCACCAAAATCAGACAACAGAAAATTTTAAAAAGACCAGTTCTTGCCTTGTGTGATGAGTCTCAGTTTCTGCTGTGACATTCAGATGGTTGGGATGGAATTTGGCATGAACACCAAGAAAGTTTGGATCCACCCTGCATGTTGTGGGGTAATGTAATGGTGTGGGGATATATTCTTGGCATACTTTAAGCCTCTTAGTTCAACTGAGCATTGTTTAAATGCCACAGCTATGTCCGTCCTATTATAACCCCAGTGTACCCATCTTCTGATGGCTGCTTCCAACAGGGTAATGTTTGAACTTGACAATGAGTTCACTGTACTCAAATGACCCCGAGAGTCAAGAGATTTGAATCCAATAGAGCACATTTGGTTGTGGTGGAACAGCAGATTCAGATCATGGATGTGCAACTGAAAAATCTGCAGCAACTTTGAATGTGTTGCCATGTCACTATGGACCAAGACCAACTAACTAGTGAGGACTTTTAGTTTAAATCCCCTGCAGGCTGATTATCTTTGCATTTTCTCCCATATTACTTCTGTATTTACATTTCTACCAGCTGATTGATTGGGTTTCAAAAAGATTATTGTTGCATTAAAATACTGCGTTATAAAGCTCAGTGTTCTTGGTTACCTGTAAAATGAATCACGGTCTCTATGAGGCACCTAGAAAAGTTCTCTTCTATAAACTATTGAATTCATTTTCCAGGATTTCCAGGATTAGACGATGTGCCAACATCTGGTGCTCTATGGAGCCAGAACAGTGCCATAGGATGCTTTCAAAAACAAAAAAACAAAACAAAAATGGGATTGAAAGACAAAAACTTAAGTGTAAAAGGCAGGATGCAAATTATATGAAAATGGCATACAAGACGTACAACACTCTGCTCCTCTCACACATGCTAAAAGAGTGCCACAGAATTGAAACTGAATAGCAAAAATGTAAAAAGAAACTTTGAGTGTAAAAATCAAACAGACAAACCTGTAAATGTAAAAGAACAGTTCGTTTTAATTGCTTTTTAACAAAAATCAGCATTTTTTTTGAATGCCGATGTTTTCTTTGTCAGTTTTTATCTTTCAGTGCCATTCTTTAAAATATTTAAATTAAGCTCCCCTGTTCCAGCTTCACGGATTCTCCCTTGGAAATGAAATGAAATTAAAAAAAGGAAAATATCAGCCTCGCGTTCACTGCCTCAGCATCTGTGTTGTCTGTATACATCGATCAAAGTTTCCACAAAGGTGGGCATATGGCCCCATCAAGTATGTTTTTACAATTCTTCTCTTTTCCATCGGAAATGGCACACACTTCTTTCAAGCCGTGTTTTCGTGCGTGTGCAACAATTATAAATGAGGCGTCATATCACAAAATGCATTTCATCGACTGAGTTGGCTGCCAGTAAGTGAACAGCCGGTCAAGCCATGGAAATGAGCATCGCTACCAAAGCAAATGCATCATGAGATTTACAATTCCAGTGGCAGTTGTGTTTAACATTCCTGCTTTCAGACTGCTTTCAGTCTCCTGCGTGGGCCACACAATAATTACTTCCATGTAGGTAACATTATTAAAATATGGAAGCCATCCCACAAGACGAAGAAGCTGTCAGCAGTGCTTTGGGCAGCATTTCAAACTTTGGGTTTACATTTCAAAATGTAAACTTAATCCCAGACCCGGCACCAGCTGATATACAGAATAACAGTTTATAATTTAACCAATACGTGATAAATTAAGTGTAAAACTGGCTGCAGACGTATCTGATGAGATTTTGTGACGTCACATTCAAAACCTGAAAGTGCTCCAAAGCGGAGTCCGCTTTTTCCTAAACTGTTAATGCTTCTTCACTCGTAGAGGTTGTATCATAACAAACCAGGACCAGTTTCATCTGTCTAAAGTTCGACTGACTCATTTCCACTGACAGCAATTCTTCATGCTCATTAAACATTAACCTCATTAAACATTAATGACAATGCTAAATAATGAAGTTTGTTAAATAATGAAGACATTAGCGAGCCAGCACACAAATGAAGCAACAGATACTTCCGATTGAGGAGGAACACCCAACACCTGCTGCGCACACTTGCTCCGTGCTCTGTGAAGTTAATATTTGTCAGTGCTCTTCTTTTGACTGTGGGGCTCATTATGGCATCAGTGCTGCTGGTGTATGGATATTATCTGTAAGGCAGATGTCAGAGGGCTATGTCTGTTTCACAGATGGGATGTTTGGTGTCTGAAAACTAAAATATGGCATCACTTTCCTTCAAATATATAATTAGCTCTATAATTAGCTGACTTCATATTGAGTCATACTTTTCTGCCCCTAAGAAATCAAATATCACCTTTTTACTATTAGTGGACAGTTGTGGACGAAGAACAGAAGTCCTGTGTCAGATCACTTCTCAGTTGTTTATACGAATCATAAGTCTGCCACCTGAAGACGTTGTCACTTTTATAATGTGGGTGTTTTATGTCCACACCTGCATGGGTATTTTGCAAAACAGGGATTTTCCACTTTCTGTCCACATGGAAATGCTGAAAATTAGGTCAAGTGATGTGAAAACAGTTGCTGAGCCAGACAGAAATGTTAGCCAGTTGGAAGCCTAAAAACAAAAGTAAATGGTAAAATTGAATAGGTGGTTACAAAAACAATTTCTTTTGTCAAAAAAGGCGATAAAGGCTCTCATTTCAGATTAGTTTTTTAGAAGGAAAATACTGAGTAGTTGCCACACAATTTGACTGAAATGCTAACAAAATATCTAAGCTGGCTGAAAACATTTGTATATGTATGAAATGTTTTTGAGTTGTGTGTATATTTATATGTATTTTTATTTTTTAAAGCCAATAATAGCTGTTTTTACTGCATATTTTAATGACACCTAGCTCGCACAGGTATTTTTTGTGGCATGTATTTATTTCATTACATATTTTGGAACCATATTTATTAATGTCACTTTGAAAAAAATGTCATTCTGTAGTTTTAAGGATGCAGGGAATACCCGCTGTTTAAACATCAACATAAGCCTAAGCCACCTTTCAAAATTACACCACTAAAGACCTTCCCTGTCCCTGACCTTCGCTCTCCTCGCCTTCAGTTTGCCTCATCATAATCTCATCATCAAATTCCGTGTTATGATTTACTTTTGTTTGTGTTTGACGAGGTTTGTGGTTTTGACACGTGTCACAAACCGCGTCTTGGCTCCGTTTGTGATCAGCCATTATTGTAAACTGTGTGACCGAGAACACGTGAGCCATGACGCATTTTTAAAGCCATATTTGGCATGTGGCTTTGACAGGCGGAAGAAGAAGTAGTTCCTACCACCATTTAGACGACCCCAATATGAATGTTACTGTCCACCGTGTTACTGTTAGACAACCTACAAATTTACCACAATTTACTAAAATATTGATATTTTAATATGAGAATCGATTGCAGAATATAACTATCTGGTATTGGAAGAATCGATTTTTCAGTATTAGTATCGACCTGCACGCCACTAATTCTGATGCTCAGTTTGTATTTCAGCATGTCCTTTTCTACCACCTGTACATGCCTAAATGTACTGAGCTGCTGCCATGTGATTGGAGCAGGTGTCAGGGTCCCACCATTCGCTCTGCTGTTAGAGCCTCACAGCTTAGTGTTGTTACCCTTTTTGTCTGATCAGTGTCAGTTTTTTCAAAAATTCTTAACCCTCATGGTAGTGCATCCCACCACCACGAGGTTTCTGGGGTATGTTTTCTCCTTTCTGTCTTTTTTATGACATTTTTGGCTGAAATCACAGAGTCGCTGAAGTTACCAGTAGAGGTGACAGCATCATCATATGTTTCTATTTTTGCAAGATAATAAATACTGCAAAGCCATTTGACCTGATTGTTAACTGCAAATTGTTCTCGTTCATAAAGAAGACAAAAGCCAGATGTTAATGGGTGTTCGAAAGCTTTTCAGTCCAGTGTGAAATAGGCTGTAGAATCTCTTTCAAGAATCCTTTAGAGAATCCAATAGTGTTATCCAATAGTGAGCTGAATCAGGCCTCCAAGGCAAAGGTTCTCCCTTCACAAGAAAATCCTCATGTGCGGCTCATATGATGTTGTATGTTTTAATTTCTAAACAATAAAACATTCCAGTCAATGACAGAAACCAGATCATCAGAACTTTAAAGTGTGTCGTTATCTGAAGGGAATTATTACTTGAAGACAGTGTTGTCTGTATGTGCTTTTTTTTGTTTTTTATTTTAGCTTTTTTAGTATCAAGAGACCATCGGAAATACTGTGGTGTGTGAACCATAAATCACCCTTATTGTTCCAGGTCACCGTCTCAGAACTTCTTTGTTTATGCGATCTGAACATCGTGTGTCTTTGCTCAAGAGTCTAGCATACCTTCTCAAACTGACTGACAAATAAGTGTTTACTCGTGTTTTTCTCGTTGCTGCAGTTAACCTGCTGATCCATGTTTGTTTGCATTTCATTGCAACTAAATGGCAAAAATAATTCGCTCAGTGGGAGGGGCAGTAAAACTACCTTTAAAGTGGACTCCGATTTGCTTAAACCATTCAAACCATTGCTTGAAACAGATTGTAATCAAAGTGCTTGGGATTATTAAAGTTGTCACTGATGGTTTGCATTCGCTGAGAATTATCTGTTCCGCAGCTTGGTCGCAACCATAGTTTATCTGTAAGTTAGCTTATCGCAGGAGCTCCTTTTATCTGTAACAGCTTTAATGTTCTTGTAATTAAAGTTAAATGCCAGGGTCATTTCTGCAGAGTTAGTTTGAAGACCATAATGAGTTCAAAGACACCAGCTCAACCGCAATGAAACAATTAGAATCAGCGCGCCAAACTTCTGGTCCGTAATGGCTTTCTCCTCCTAGGCATGAGCAATCAGGACTTATCCAAGGCATGACCAACGGAGCCGGAGGGGACCAGCGTCAGCTCATGTGGGCGAGAGTCTGCAAAGCCATTCAAATTAGCTGTTCTAAAATCCACACAGCTCTTTGGGAATAAATACGATTACAGCCATTAGCTTTGGGTGCTGATCCCAGATCTGCTCTTCAGCTCTCTGGGACTTTGAAGCTTGGCCTCAGATTGCAACGCAAATTTTAGCCAAAACCACGAGACAATGAAACTAATTCCTTTCCTACAAGAGAAGAAAAAGATTTTTGAGAAACGTGGCCACATCTAAAACACTTCATCATTAGCACAGCACTGCTTTTACAACATGACTAAAATATACAAGACTTACTGCAACTGTGGTGACGACAGATAGTTATTTTTTCAGCGGGATCATGCTATGTATTGCGCAGTATTTGGAAATATATATTTGCCGTTACTATAAAATTCATTGCGCTGAATGAAAACAATCTTGGGATCACATGTCGCTTGAAGTAGAGTAAACAACATTTGAATGACAGCAGCTCCAGAGAGGGAAACCCCTGCAGCTTTCCTAAATAGTTTAGAAAAAAAAAATCCAATATGTGGTGCTTCACTCAATCCAGAAAATTGTTTTCTGGTGTGATGAAGCTTTTTTTTTTTCCCTCACGGACAACTGACTTCCAACATCTGAGTCTTGTTAGGACGGTTACACAAAACAACGAGACTGCAGGGCAATGCAATGAAGAGATCAGTCGGAAACGGATCGGTAACTCATTATTAGTTCATTAGTGCAATGTGCATACCGTTACCACAGACCAATGATTATACAGCTTAAAAAACATCAGTGCAGTGACAGAGGGTTCAGAAACATACTCTGTGTGTGTGTGTGTGTGTGTGTGTGTGTGTGTGTGGAATGTGCGCATTGTGTGTTGTCAATCTAGACCCCAACATCAAACCACAGAGCCACTGACCAGATGTTTTCTGTCCTTTTCTCCCTCTCTTGCTCTATCTCTTGGCATCTTTCTCTCTTTTCCCTCATTATTTTCCCTCAGAGTTTTCCCACACTTGCTGCAGAAGTCCAAATTAATTCATTTTTGCAGTAGTTTGGCTCACATCAAGCATGCTTAGCTTACAGTAAGGTCTTCTGCGTTCATAGCTGCATCTAAAGCCAATTACAAGTGCACAGTATCTTTACAAAAGGCATCCAGGTAAAAAGATTATTACTGACATAAAATACTTTAATGGTGTTGTTTTTACAACTAGATAAAAGTAGAGTTGTATTACTGATTTAACAGGATTCAGTTACACTTAATTACTTTGCTATTTTCGTGCAGTTAAGCATTATTAGTGCAAGTTACATTTTTTTTAAAATATGTGTTGTTTATAACTTATAACTGTATCACCATTAGAGACTTATAGACCCTAAATGAAAGAACAAGTTATATAACTTGGCACGCTACGTCACATCAACTAAGACCATATTTCTGGGACTCTTCCGCTTTCTCCATCAGCGGGATATCTTTTTGTTCTCCATCTTCCTAAGAGAGTCACCTCAATCTCTACTGAACAGAATAAAAAGTTAAACGGAGGCAAGAACTGTTGTGATTTCAAAGGTGACATGCTTCAATTAAAGCATTAACATATTGGAATAGCACACTGTCAAGTGCTGTCCGCGGTGCTGAACGATGCCAACAGCATACATGTGGAAAAAGTCCAAGTAAGGAGTTTAACAGTTGGTTGATTTTGTTATTTTAGATAGAACTGACCCTGGAGGGTCCCTCGTAAGCCTCAGTCACACAGGCCTAGAGACCAGTTGATGACCATCTGACAACTAGTTGCAAGAGAATGATGTGTACTAGGGCTGCAGCTATTGATTACTTTGTATTCAGTCAGGGGGTCAGCGGGTAGTCTGCTAGGTTTTCAACCATGAGGGCATGTAATGCTTCTTACTGCACATTTCACCCAACCAGCATCTTCAGCAAAGTATGTCCAGACAGACGACCAACTGTGAACAATACCCCAATTTGATTTTCAGAATCAGAATACTTTATTAGTCCCTAAGGAAATTTCCCAACATTGTCTGGAGTTCACATGCAGCTGCACTGAGCTTCAAAACAATTAGTAACGTTTTTTGCCATTTAATATATGAAATCATTTATTAATTTGAGAAAACAATTAGCCCGCGAACTCATGGATTAAAATAATTAGTTGCGCTCTTACTTTGTAAAGTCCATAAAAGAAAAAAGTAGAAACAACATCGGCACGTGCAGGATTTTTTCTGTTGCCTATCACTTAAGAATACACACTAAACTTATGCAGTGATTGATCGTCATTTCATCATGACATTCTGCACAGTGGTTGGCCTTCATCAAATCAATCTTCACCATCTGTGAAGTCGGGACCTCAGCGGGAAAGACAAGGCTGTAAAGCTGACATGAACGACAGATTGCTGGCATCGCCCAACATCTGTCCATTCTCAGCTGGAGTTACCACCGCAGAGGGAAACACTGGCTGACTGAAAGTGTACAGGTTGTCTTTACACGGTTATTTCTGTGCAACTGATCCATCCCCAAATGGAATTGTTTAAAAGTCAAATATGTCTGCAGCATACCATTGACAGGCGTGAGCTGTTACAGCAATAATACTAGATAAACTAAGAAGAAGAGAAGAAGAGGAGGAGATATGGTTGTTGTCTGACAATGTGAATAGGAAATTAAACAGTGCTGAAGCCAGACAGCAGACCTAGATTCTTGAAAGGTGAAATGCAGCAACACACGTCAGGTACAGCGATTACCCAAACACAGAGAGGTGTTCAGAAGGTTCAGGGGCTTAAGTGACTGAGGCTGAGAAATTGCTAAATGCTAGTCAAAACAGCTGAGGAACGATGACTCATTTCATAACTATTTTTTGCATTTTTAAATCAGAAAGAGAAAGTCTGTGACACTGTCAGGAAATCATGTGTCATAGAGGGAGGAGAGTTTTTAAGTGCCAGTAAAGAAGATGCAATAAGGGAAAATTAGCTGTTTATCACAAGTTTTTCAGCCGATTTAAAAGAAGACACGGATGTCATTATTTGGCTTCAAGTCAGTCAGAAATACATCAATGAATTGTTAAACAGATTTGACGGCTCTTTTCAGGCAAACCTGGAGTGAAGTTTGGCCAGCGTTTAGTATTTCAGACGGTTTGGTAAATTAAAAAAAAGTGCCTCTAATCAAGAGGAAAGTAAGATCAGAAAGATGGATGACACTCCCAAAAACCTGGGAGAGGGAGAGATGAACGGCTCTCTTTCCTTCTTTCTGACCTGCTCTGCTCAGCTAGTGGTCTGGGAAGGGGAGGAGAAAGAGAAATGGGGGAGAGGGAGGGAAGGCGAAAACAGGGTGGAACAGAACACCCCACCCCCTGCTCCCCTCTCCCGCACAAACACATAAATGCACACAGCCCTTCAAAGCCGAGTGGTTTTAATAGACGTCCAATTACACTAAGAGATGACATCTGGGGAACTACAGCAGATAAATAAGGTGAAAGAAAAGACAAGATTCAGTCACCTCAGACAAACTCCAAATAACCAGCGAACCACTGATAGACAGATAGGAGAGAGAGGGAGAGGCAACGGAAAGAGGGAGGGGGCCAAAGGAGAGGGAGCCACACACGGGAGGAAAGAAGAGAGGCAACGCACCGCTCCAGCATTCAGACTCTGAGAGGCAAGGACAGAGGACAGACAGGGAGCTCAGCCCACTGACAGACGCACTACAAGAGAGGGGAGAAAGACGAGAGCTCGCGGGGGTCAGATACACACTCAAGTAACTTCAAACCAGCTCAGACAAAACAAGAGAAACAAAGAAAGAAAAGAAGAAAGTCTGGATTCTGTGACGCCTACTTTTTTTCCTTTTTTTGGTGGCCTGGACACTTCATAAGAAACAGCATTTTTATTTTATTTTTTTCTTGCTTGTTTTATTTATTTATTTTATTTTTTTTTTTTTTTACTAAGCACTTTGCCATCTTTTTTTCCTAACCTGCTTCTCCTCCAACCAGGACTGAGGGGGGATAAATCGTCTGGGACGCGTGTGTTCGTGTGTGTGTTTGTGTGAATGAACTGATGATGTGTGTTTTTGTCTTTGGATGTGAACTTTAAAATGGGATTTTGAGTGATTTTGAGAAACCAGGAGCAGAGAGTGGCAGTGTCAGGAGGAGAGGTAGGAGGAGGAGGCGAGAGGTCCCCAAGGAGCGCGCCTAGTAGTTCTCATTGTGAGGTGATCTGAGTTATGGTTGTTGACGCATTCCTGTGACGATTGTGAGGAATAAACAGCACCGGGGGACTACAGCGGCGTCAGCCACAGCGCTGCGGGCTTCACCATTACCCCCCGCTACATCAACGTTTATATTCCTGATCAACCTACATCTGCCACAGCAAGTCGCACCATCTTCATCCCAGCTGTTCTACAGGTTTTAACACCTACAGTCCCAGTGAGGCTGGGGTTTCCCAAACAGAGGAGGTTTAGTTGGGGGGAGTTTCTCCCACTCTCATTCCCTTTCCCTGCACCAGCTCAGCATGCCCCAGCCCCTGAGCACATCCACAGCTCTCCCAGCTCCACTACCATGTGTAGATGGACAGTGACACAAGGTGCACCGGCCGCCTGGTTCTCCTCCTGCCCCTGCCGTAGACCTCCTTCACACCTCTCCCTCACCTTGCTGCTCTTGCTTCTCCTGCTCGGACCGTCCTCATCCTCCCCGCTGTCCGCTTCGTCCGAACACGGCCGCAATGCACCAGCAGGGACTTCTCCTCACTTCCTCATCTCATACCCACCACCCTCCTCATCACCCACACCGCTTCACGCATCCTCTGCAAGGTTGCCAAGGGCGACCAATGTGTCATCGTCGTCTGCGACGGTCGTTGGCCGGCACGTGCGAAGCAGCTACAAGCATCTACAAGGGGACGTGCGCTGGCGGAAACTGTTCTCCTCCCAGAAATTCTACCTTCGCATTGGCGAGGAGGGAAAGGTTAACGGCACCGGAAACAAGGACGATCCATACAGTAAGTCATCTGCCTTTAATGTGTCAGCTGATCCTTTCTGGTGCAAACAGCTTTTAACCACACACACAGCAGTTTATGAAAGTCAGAAATCAATTTCATATTCAAGATCCTGATATGAGATCTTTCTTTTTAGACTTTTTAAAGAGAGCCAAACGCAACCTTAGTATCTGTCAGTGGCACAACTGTGGCAAATGCAGCACTGCTTGTCCTCCACTTCATCTCACATGTTTATCTGTGGCCACTGATGTTTCCTTGTTTCCGTTCTGTGAGCACCCATGCACTTCCAGACAGGTAGCTGGGCAATAGAACAAGTAACAGAGCTGTGTGCCTGCAGCCTTTTCACCATGTGCAGAGGCAGGCATATTGCCTGACTACAAAGAGTTTGGGAAAGAAAAGCATGACAGTAGAAGAGCAGGAGAGAAGAAGAAAAAAAAAAGTAAACCAGGCAGATAAAAAAAGAGCGATGATCCACTGGAACCAATTAGAAATTGCCCAGAGAAAGTTCTTCCTGTTTGAGGAAATATCTAAAACACAGCTATTACCAAACCCCAGGGGAGAATGACAAGTACTCTTATTCCTTGCTGCTATTGTGCTCTTGCTATAATAGTGTTGGGCATATGCTAACTATGAGGTTGTACTGACTCAGATATAAAGTAATAACCAAACGCTTCCTGCTCCCCCTTTTTTTGTTTTCCTGGTTGTGCATTTTGCGGGCAGGGAAATATGATTTTAACCTTTATTTATCCTGAGAAGGGTCACTGAGCACACATGCTTATTTGTCAGCATCACTCAGCCTCACATTCACACAGTTTCTCTTTCACATTCACAGTTCCTCTGCTGCTGGGAACTCAGAAACTCCGCCAGTATATTAAAAGCACCTTAAGTTTCTGAAGGAAAATAGTACAAATGCAAGGATGAGTTCAAAATCCACAGTTACAGCAGGAAAAAAAACCCTGCCCCCCAAAATAAAAACAAATTATTTTTGGTTTCTAAAAAAAATGCTAAATAGCCAGATGGTATCACGCAAATCTCACCAAAGCATCAGATCTGTACTGCAGCAAATCTAAATAGTTTTAATGACTTGCAAGGCTCATCATAATCAGTTATGACTGATTCAGAACAGAAAATCAGCTGTTATCATTTTGTAGTGTGCGGCTTTATCTTCTAGTTGAACACATCTGGAAGTTCTCCAAGTCTGCCACAGTCTTTTGGCCTGTGAGCAGCACAGAATAACTGCATGGCCTAAGGACATACTGACAGTAGTTGTTGAGTGAGAACAGAACATTGCTCCCACATTTACCTGCCCACAGTCTGCCTGCCAGTTCACTGAATTAGATGGGTGATGTTCAAAACTCAAGCTAATATCTTTATTATTAGAAAACAGGCGTTCGCTGCATTACTGAATAGTTTTCTTCTAAATGTATGATGTCAAGTGTCTGTGTACTTGTTCTAAACTGGTCTTTATCACTCGCACACCTTCATACACATGTCATAGGGTTGCATGCATCTGTACTCGACGCTCTGGTGCTGTACAAGGCTCGCCTGCTGAGTACATGTGCACACACACACAGATGCAGACACACGCTTGAGCACAGAGAGGCCAGTCTTGCACATGGCCTCCATATGGCAAAGCCCACTTTTATTAGGGCCAGTGTGAATATGTGTGCGTGTGTGTGCCACTCAGACACCAAGGCTCTGCCAGACATGGCTGAAGGAATTTCAGTTAGCGTCTCTTCCTCCCTCCCCTCGCCTGCAGTCCTCTTTGACACACACACACACACACACACACACACACACACACACACACACACACACACACACACACACACACACACACACACACACACACACACATGTACACACTTTTTTTTTTACTCACATGCACAGAAAGAGCTCAGCCATTAGGCTGCAACGTGTCACTAACTATAATGGCATCAGGTCATGGCATTAGAGGCACAATCCATCAATTTCAGCAGCTCTTGCCACTTGATTGTTTTAGGAAATAGGTAAGAACCTTCCAGGGAGAAAAGCGAATCTTAATATGGGAACTCGGTCGTGAAGGCTAAACCTTTCAGGCCATATTTTGTCTTGGCGGCATATTTAGAAAAAGCATTTCATCAATCTGTATCCACCTGATGGTAAGTGCAGATGTTCGACATGCTTCAGACTGAAAGTTTGGTGATTAAATAATGCGTGTGTCTGCCCAGCATCAAACTATACTCCACGTCCAGGTGCTTGTGCTCATATAGCATGACTGCGTACAGGCTCGCGAGCAGAGCAGCGTTTATGCTTATGCTAACACTCCCACTTACTGACATTTTTTATGCACTCTGAAATAAGCAAAGAACAAATTGTACCCTTCAAACTAAACCAAACAGAATATATTTCAATTCCGTTCCCCTAATGGTGATCATGGATGTGGTTTTTCACATACTAGACAGCGTATGACTGGTCCTACTCAAAACTGCTCTGGTGTGTTTGTGCACAAGTTTTGAACACACTTTTTGTTTATTTTTATACCTCAGATTATAACATTGCTCATTTACACTGGTATACTTTTGAAGCTAAACACAGACTTTTAGACAGATTATTTCTCTGATGCTGGTTTCTGGCTATTAGAAACATATGGCCTATGTGAAATAATGTCGCAAACTTTCTCTATATGCAGCATCTTATATAATACAACTGCACAGAAACAGTGCACTCAAGTTTCTCCAGAGTGTAAACTCAGGTGTGGAACTACCCGATGCGACAGTTCTTCAGGAAAGCATTAGATTGAAAAACTACCGCGGAGGTTAATTGCAGTGGTTATCGTAGTCTAATCGTCTGCTAATGTTCAGGAAGTCAGATTGCAAATGAGTGTCATTAGACAGTGTCAGAGGTGACGGAGAAGTTTTAGCTGCTGGTCCGGGGTCGCTGCTCTCCTCCGCAGCGGAACCTTTCTAATGATCTTGTCAGAGCCGAGGCCGGCACATCACTCAGGCTTTAGCGAATCGTGCGTTCTGATGTGTTTTGTTCTAAACGCCCATCTATCCATCTCACCTCATAAGGCCTTTTGAAATGAGAGGTTCTGGTCTCAGTTTGGAAATCTTTTGGGGCTGCCATGTGATTAGCATCCATCCTCACACTGACTGTAAGAAACAAGACTGTCCTTGTTTCCTTCCCTCCATTTTGTCCACAGACTGTCACATCTTGTTTACAAACAAACGAATAACACAGTGTAATAAATGGACGTGCGCTTGCAGTTGGACTGCAGACTTGCGCTTGTGAGTAGCTCAGTTACTACTAAACGGTGCCAAGGTGACAGCAGTTGGAGGTTTGATTCTCATTGTAAAAGCTGCCACACACACACTTCAAACATTTATCATGCATTAATCACTGAGCTGTCATGGGAGAATCAAGCAAACCACAATTTTAGACTCTTAATTCTCTGGACATCATTCTGATTTAGACCAGGATTTCCCTGTCCTGGATAATTACACGGGTCTGCCCCCTCTTGTTTGACCTCTACCTATTGACCTGAGTCAGGAAGCACTGCTAATGGAAAGGTCAGCACTACAAGTATTGTATCACTTTTGGTTGTACTCTGCAAATGCCAGATTTTTTGCAACTCAAAGAGCCAAATTTTATATTAACAAGTCTGCAAGAGACAGAATTGTATTTGGAATGATGCATTTGTATCCAAATATTATTTTTGTGTATGTTGTGGAGTCGGTGCCAAAGCTAAAATCTTCTTTCAGCCAAAATAACTTTGTTTAGCCGTTGGGATCCAGAGTCCTCTTCAACTTTTAGAATTATTTTAGGGCAATTTTAAGAAGAAATTACAGGAAAATGTTAAAATATATTTTACTACACTTTAGCAAAACTAGACTATTGAAACTCCATCAAAGCGCTGTAGGCTGCACTGTGTATTGTAAAGGAAAAAAAATGCAATTAGAAATGCAACATTGCAGATTGTTGCTGTGGAATAAATGTGCACATATTTAAAACCACATGCACTTCTTCATCTCTGTACTTTGCATCCATAAAGCTTGAATGACTCAGCAAGGTGAGAGCCAAAAACAAAAGTAACAAGTCCTGACATCAGTCCCCGTCTTCTGCTCTTCTACTTTTGGTCGCCTCTATGTTGCTGCCTTCGATGGGATGCTCGATGAGCGTATTTAGGGTTCTCATGGGAAAAGGTAACAGTGTGGCCCATAAAAGAGAGTTATGAGGAGGTACTGGAAGTACCAGAGGTTAGTGTCAGCATTGGTTTTCATTTAAAGTTACTCTGCACGGACTCTTCTCCCTAGCGGCTGTAAATAAAACGGGCACGCAAACATCACTGAAGGAGCTCGTTCAGGAAAAACTAAACGGGTGCTCTTAAGAGCCAACATCAACAATTACATTCGGCTGTACTCTGAAAACACACCTTCCTCTTTCTGACCTTTAATTCAGCTACAACTTTCATGTTGTTTACATGCAGGATGCCATTAAGGGTGCCCCTGATTGGCTATACACAAAAATAATGGAAAAACCATTCGTGGTAATCAGTGAAATTAGTTAGAGTCTTCCTGTGGGTGTGTAACTGCGATAAATTATTTTGGTTTCATACTGCACATCTTCCCTGTGATGTTGTTGCAGCGGGAGTCTGGATCAAATCATGTCACTTTTGAATTATGACTCATTTTACTCTAATCTGCGGAGCAAGCGAGGCCATAAAATAAACGTTTTGGGATCTCTTACAAGGGCGAGACATTTCCAAGGCCCCCTGATAATCTTCATTAAGCATATCCTTACTACCATTCATACTCTCAGATGCAATTAGAGCTGTTTGTATTCTAAAACCTTTCACCTTAAAGGCTTCAGACCTGTTTCATAGTAACTGAAAGAAGTATTTCAATCTGCGCGCTCAGTGCTTGCTTTGCGGCCTGGCATCATGTGCCAGCACCTGGAGACACATGACGCATTTTGGTTCTCTGTTGCTGTCATCAAAAAAATCAAGCTGAATGTAACCATCTGCATATTTTATCAATTTAGCTCATTTAGCCTTTTATCGTCACTTGATGATGGAAACTCGCTCTAATACTTCTTTAAGCTTGCCAGCTAGCTCGCTAATAATCCAAGCCACACCACAGCAACAGCAAAGGGTTCCTTTCAGAGCAGTTTTATGTGACACAGTCATATCAGAGTTTGTGTTTGCTCAGAGACAATGTGGGTAACAGTGATGTCTTTAATAGGATACATGTCCCAAATCAGCACATTTTTTATAGCTTATAGTAAAATATTTAGACTCCTTGGTGCAGAATACGCCCCCCGCCCCGGGAGCTCCAGGTCCCTCTTTTGAGACCCACTGATTTAGAGAATTTAGAGAATTTAAAACCTCTTAAAATTTAAGAGTTGAATGTTTGAGTCTTTCGTGCAAACTCTTCAGGGGTCTCTCATACACAGGGATAAGCCTACAAGTGTCCTTTAACGCATTCACTGATGTTTGGATGCCTCAGGAATAGAAACGCATGCATACTGACAGTAACACCTCCACTTTTATTATAATTTTCTCGTTAAGATGGCCCTTTTACTTCAGTGCTGTCTTTGTTTAACTTTTTTTTTTTTTTCTTTGCAAAAAGTCGCTGAGGACAATGACAGGATCTGTCTTCCATCACTATTTACACACTTCCTGTCATCACCACTTGATATCTTCCCATAAATTTGCTCCCCTGTCGATTAATGTGTCAGCTACAACAAGATGGAAGAGCCAGATTTCCGAAGGCAGACTGAGGCAGTCCCGCCACAAACCCAGTTGGGCACCACCTTAAACAAAAGTCTTTCAGCAACAAATTATGTTTTTGTAAGATCTTCCGCTCCTTTGGAGCACTCCAGCTCAGTGAAGAGAGGGCCAAACATCGAGAGTCCATTACTATCCGCAAAACCTTTTTCATTGTGTATATTTTGTGAACGATTGCTGAAGAATACTCTGACATATACTTGAGACTGGGAGAGAGAAAAGCAGGAGGAGATTCTCTGATAACCTTTCATACTTCTGTACTTCTATAAAAAGCTTCGGGGTGAATTATTTATTTTCATGCATTTGACAAAAGGTTTACAAAAACGCTGAACTAATGATAGTCTGC
This sequence comes from Diplotaxodon limnothrissa, assembly GCF_057381915.1. NCBI lineage: Eukaryota > Metazoa > Chordata > Actinopteri > Cichliformes > Cichlidae > Diplotaxodon > Diplotaxodon limnothrissa. The sequence goes on along the minus strand of NC_140602.1, from coordinate 44,626,630 downwards.
GATGCAGGCGGACTTATTTAATGATTAGGTAGAAGTTTTGGAAGTATCCATGGGTCATTAAGTTTTACCAGCATGCAGAGTTTCATATTATTAACATGGAAGAACTGACAGCATCTGAGAAGTCATCTCAGTGATGCTGTAGCAGCAAACAGTTTATTGTTGTTTAAATAACAAATCACAACAATGGAAAAGTTGCTAATGCCATTTATGGAGAAAAGTAAGAGCAACAAACTCATGCTGAGAGCTTAACATCATAAAATTGTACAAATGCCCAAAAACTGCAGGAAAATTATTATTTCTTTTTATAAGATAACCCAGAATCAATTCAGTCACAAACAGTCATATTAGTAAAAACAGTGGTTGGAGACCGTGGCATGAACACAATTATTCGGGGTCTTCAAAGCACCTTTGGAACATAAGTCCGTCTGAATCAGCCTGCCATCAGTTTGCAATTATATCAATTAAGTCAAGTTGACAATTCTACTATGCCATGTGTGGTACTGTTGAACTGTTATGAAATCAAAATCAAAAATTGCTGCCAATCTGTTACTGTTTGTTTCCAATCTGCTGTCGTCTCCATACACAGAAATTCAGATTAACTTCTTTCATTCAGAGTCCAGTTAGAACCTCATGTATCTGAAACATAAATTCTGAAATCCCGCCACAAATAGTGACGTATGCAGTTGCTGCAGGACAAGGATTTAACTGTAAAATGACACAGGTGCTCAGCAATCTTGTATTTATATAGGAATATAACCAGAATACAACCAGATGCCAACCAGTTGACTCGAGTCCCCTCCTGCACAAAGACACGTAACAGAGGAGTTGTGTTCATTGTTGCAGAATGACTCAAACTTGTTGCGACGTGGCAATTACTTGCAACCCTGCCAGTCTTTGCAATCACTCTGAGTTGGATCGCCACTGTTTAGACAGAGGTTGTTTCCTATCAGGAAACCAATGCAATCGCCTTGCAAATGAAAATGATTACAGCAACAAACTGGAATTGGTGACTGAATGAAAACAAATTCAGTGGAATCACAAGACAATTACATTTTTCAAAGCTTTAAGGAGCTTATTGTCCTATTTTGTATGATTGAGCCATTACATGCGACCTCTTGTAGCAGAAAAGAGGTAAAACTGTTAGACATGTGAGTCATCAATTGACAAAAAAAAAATGAGTTAATTAGTGCCAGGTTTTGGGTTAGATGAGGATTTGGGGCTTTTGTTTGTCATGCAGTATCTCCTTGAACATCATCGGGTTTTAGATTTGAAGATGTGAAGCAAATTTTGTTTCCTTTCCTCTGAAAACTTCTTTGAGAAATTGTAAAATGCCACAACTGCCTTATAGTGTATTTTTTACAAGACTCTTTCTACCTGCAGCGCTGCTGTAAAATGTCCAGATGAAGCCGAATGCACAAAGTGTCATTTTGGTGCCTGTGAACAGGCTGAATTCATGGCCAGTAAAGCAGTGGGAGATGGAGAATAGCATCTGTGACAGATAACATCCAGGGCTGCTGCCATATAGACACCACGTGCTTTAGGAGAAGCCCCCAACCAAACACACATGCACGCACACCTCACCCCTAACCCTGCTGCACACACACTGCATAAAATTGAGCCTCTTAATGGAGTCATCAAAGGTAGTGCTGTGAGTTGAGACCAGAGAGGCATCTGGACAGTCTGGCTGTTTGAACTGAGCCGTCAGGAATGCCGGCTCATTACTCTGTGTGTGTTAAGTGTGTGCGTGTTGAATGCGTACAAAATTAATACATGTGCAAACAAACACAACACAGAGCAAAGCAGAGAGAGGATGTGACAAGTATTTAGTATTTATTTATTTATTGTCATTGTCAAGAACAATGAAATTGCGTTTGGGGCTTCCATACAACCCAAAAAAAAGAAGAAAATAATAAATACCCCTTAAAACCCAAGTGTACATATTTAACCCAGTGTGACTCCAATGCAATAAGACAATCCTTAGCAATAATGTTCAGTAGATCATCTCTGTTGTATTGAAGTAACCCCAGACTGTGTGAAATAATACACAGTACCACCAAAAGTGCAAAAGTGTAGGAGCTCCGGGCCGCTGCGTCTGTGCGCGCCGCCATCTTGGTTACGGAATGATATTGTGGGTAATACTTGTGGTGTAATATAAGAAGATCTCTAAAAGCTAAGAGTCCCTCAGCAACAACTCTAGCCACAACAGTTGGGCAACACCGCACTGACAGCTGAACTGTAAATGAAAAATGTGTGAAATGCAGACGACCATCACAGCACTCTGCCTGAAAACACGACTCCTGCTGTGTCAGGCTTGTGAATGGTTTTTGACAGAAGCTGGCAGCACGCGCGCTCTATCATGTTACAAAGTAAACCACGTTTAAGGAATCACAATTTCTCAGGTGTTTCTCCACTCAATCAAATCCCGGTTAACACCACTGCAAATTCCTCCTGGCTGCTCTTAAGCGTGAGTGATTGCAAGTGATTGCAAATTTCATGTTATCTCTCACCTAGACTGTTGGCTTTCTAATTTTTTTTCTCCCACGCGATCACCCCAAGGCCAATGACATCAGATGAAGGTTTAACAGCGTGCAGTTTTGCTCATTTCTGTATTTTGATGTGAGTGCATCAGTCAGGAAAGGACATAAAACCATTGCCCGGGCAAGAGTAAGCTGATATGGTGAGTGCGGGCTAAAAAGAAAATGAAATGAACTGAGAAAAAACACATTAAATGTAATTCACAAAGGCCAAACACAATTTATTTAATATGATTTTTACACAGCAAATCAAATATGTGCAGAACACAATATGAAAAGAAATCAATTTACAAAAAAAACTTGTATTTGTAGAAAAATTCTGGCCATATTGGAAATCAGAAACAGCCCTCTGTTCCCTCTTTCATGTAATCCATCAGCTAGGCGTGCTTTGATGTGGCCACTTAGCACAAGAAGATACTGCTGTCAGCCACATCAGTCTAAACAAATACCTCAGTGCTCCCCAAAATACACAGCATGCAGCAGTTTCTGTTCAAGCCCAACATCTCCACAAGCTCTCACCAAGCAATCTGCACAACCGAGAGATGTTTGTTCTCTTTTGGACTTCATAAAGAAACGGAAATAGTCCGCTCAAACTCCGAGAAATAAATAACGCTAACAAAATTGTTTAATCCTGATAAAACTGTGGCCTCAAAGGCCGAGACAAATTAAAAAGACATTTTCTCTATTTATGTGACCAGATAGAGCAATTCGTATCTGATTTGGTGGTCCATTTCCCCCCTTGTTGAATTCTTCTATTCCTTTGCATGTGTTCCCACTGGATTTTCTTTGCTTTGGAGTCTTTGGTGGTTGCCTGGATATAAACTCTCATGTCACTGTGAATATGAAATGTCGTCAGTCACTATGCTGCTTGTTTCAAAGAGAAAAATGATCTTACTGTTTAGACCTCAACGCATGAAAGGTTCCTATTAAATTTTTTTTAAGAGAAATACATAATAGGGTCCTTTTTGTCTTCATGAGAATTTTGTTTCTTGGATGTCACATTTATCTCAAAAAGGGTGAGAGAAATCAGTCACTGCTGAAATAAAAATAGTGAAGTCAGAGGTTCATAGCAGAGCACTGGACGCAGAATAAAAGAACAAAAACCGTTTTCACTCTGCTCGCGGAGTGGAGTTCACGACACAAACTGCTCCGCAAGTGATGATATTTCACAACGAGGAGCAAGACCTCTCCGAGCTGTAGACACGCAGTAGACCCGCTCACAGCTGGTCACCGTGTCGAGGTCACAATGTGAACAACTGCAGTATAATCTTCAAAAAGCCCCTGGATAAACAGTGGAAACATTTTCACAACCTCCTCTAACCTTTGGGATCAGCTGGAGTCTAACTGACCACGTTTCCAGAAAGGGGCCCAACAGGGGTCGGTGTGAGGTCTGCGAATGTGCGCGCTCCTGTGTGAGAGTGTGTCTTTTTAATATTTGTGTGACTGTGCTGATTTGCATGAGCTAGAATGATCATAGAAGAGTGTACATCCCAGGCTGATGCTTAATCTTTACATTAGAGTACATTTATTTTCACATCTGTTGAACAAATTACAATGAAATTTGTAGCAGTCCTGGTGGTTCCTGCATAATTAACACACATGACTATGATATAATTCAGTACAATTATAAAATAAAACAGCTGAGTTTTATTGCACTTGGTTACACTGCTCACTGGAATGTTGACTTTGTAATGCAAGAGTGAGTCCTGTTGTGCTGCTTAGTCAGTAAGTAAGTATTAACATATAAGTACTAAGTATTTAGCAGAGTTCAGGTTTCATAGGTCTCTCTGCAAAGAAGTTGTTTTTAAATTGGTTGATTTCAAAAGTATTTTGCCTTAAAAAGTAAACACCGTCATACATCCAGTGACTTTATCCTGTGACGTCAGTACGTTATTACAGTTTTCGCTTAACTGGCAAACAGACAAGCTCGGTGTGACTGCTGACCTGTATGTGAAATAATGCAAAAGCTAAATTAAGCTTTGAATTAATTCTTTGCTCGTTCCTGTTCTAATTATGTCATAGCACCTTTATCATCAGTCGGTTGGTGGCTGATTTATAGCCGGTCCACTAGGGTTTTTCTTTTGCTTTGTAAATCCGGTTGAAATTGGTGCCAAATTTAAATAGAAATCTGGTTGAGAAATTCTCTTGCCTGTAAGTCAGAGAGACTGCGTAGATCATTGTAACAACAAGTATAACAATCGATTACACCAAAAATCTCAATCAGTTACGATCCAAACCGCTACTATGAATAGCAATCATTAAGTCTTAAAATGCACGAAACCTGCTCTCGTGAGCTCAGATTTGGCTTTAAAAAAAATAAAAATCTGATAATTAAATATCGTTAAGGTCATTATGGAGTCGTTAATGAACAGTTTCTTCCTTGTTAGACGGCTGGGCTGTGTTTATTTGAACTTCCAGCTCTGTCAGTTACAGCTTGACAAGCAGAGACCATTTTGGCTCGCTCTTATGAAAGTTGAAATGTTGCCCTGTTACACACACGTGTTTGCCTTTGGTAGTTCTTTAAATAATGTTGATAGCAGCAAATGACCATGCCTTTTAAATTAAGTAAACTTTGTGCTTTTTTTCCCTTCTTTTTTTGCTTTCAGTGCCAGATCATAAAACTCCCCCTTTGCACTTAAAACATAATTCATTAAGATGTTGGGCTGAAATCCAAGGGACACAGGGAGGGAAACAGCAGAGAGGGGGGGAAAAGCAGAAAAAATAAAAATTACACATTAACAAGACACCAAAAAAGACAAGGTGTTGAGTGAGAGAGTAAAATAATAAAATGCAGCTTTAAGGGCAGCAGGTTAACGTTAGCCTGACACAAGCTCAGGTCCTGTTTTTCTCCATCTCCCTGCATTACTGCCAACTGTTGTTGCTGCAATTTAAGCCTTTTGTTGCAGCCAGGCTTTTTCACTCACAGGCAGGCGGGCTGCTTCTGGTAACTGGCGCAGGGGCCATAAAAGAGCCCTGTGCTTTTGGTTTAGACAAACCACATCAAATGGAAGGAGGAAGGTTTGAACAGGTGGACCAGCCTGTAGCGCAGCACAGACAGATCCCTTTTTTTTTAATGGATCACAGCTCAGAAATGTCAGCTGGAACATTTTGAACCTGATAGATCAGCGCTGTGTTGCAGCACATGCCTGTGTGAGTAATGGACTTCACACAGCAAGCCTGCATGACGCACCGTGGAGCTGCGAAACTCTTCTCAAAGTTCTTGAAATCGACCACATGAGGGATAAATGCATCAGCCACAACATTTAACACGAGGCCACAAGTCATTAAAAAAATCACAAACATTCTCCAAATCCTTGTCCAGTGACAACAAAGACAAACTAGGCGACGCAGCGTAGTCAGTGAAAGACATATTCTTTATATAGATTTTGTATCATTCTGAGCTGGAGGCTCACATATCCCCTTAATCTCCTCAGGCCTGACCTTCATAAAACTCAAAAGCCTGCAGGAAGTTGCAAATCTCCGTCTGAGTACAAGAGAAGAGGGTTAAGGGCAGTGAAGGGTCGTCTGGTAAAAAGGCAGCTACTGTTCGAGGCAGTTGAGATACACTGAATATTTTTTAAGTGTCTCACAACCAGATTTTGGGGACACGTGAAAATTTGCATTTAAATTTTTTGTTCATTTACCACTAAAGATCAGGTGAATATCCAAGTCTCTTTTCTGTCTAAAGCATTCCTGCAACCAGCCTCCACTTCCTACTACCCCCCTCAGCTAATCACCTCATCTCCTGATTACTTTATGGCCCGCTGTAACTGGCTTTAGGATGAGAGAAGGAAGGGCTGGTAACCACAGCTTAAATCAGTAATTGGTTCAGGCTTGAAAACTGATACAAACGCGTTGACCTCTTGCCAGTCTGGCAGGCAGAAAGCCTTGCTCCGTCCAGCCTGCCTGTGCTCCTCTGGTCAGAAAAACAAACATAGAGCGCAGAAATGTTTTTTCCTGGCTAACACCTTGGTCCCAGAGCATACAGCCCACAAGCTAACCAGGGGTAAGAGGCCGGGCTGACTGTCACACAGTGAAGGAAAAAGAAAGGGAGGGGGACAAGACTGGGGTTCACTTGTGGGAAAATATGAAATAAAAAAAAAACAGTGCAGGAGACCCTGAAATTAACAAAAATATAGATATGTTATAGCAGCATTAAGAGGCGTGCAGATAAAAATGCATCTCCCCACACTTTAAAGTGATAGTAATCGTGTCAAACACCTATTTTTCTGCTTTTTGATGCAGTCTCTCCATTACAACATTAACACTTGCATGAAGAGTGACGGGAAACTTTGAGCTATATTCCAAAGTAATTACTTTATCATTAAAGTCATTTAAGTTGTCAGACATACATATGCATGTAAATGTAATGTAATGAAAAACTTTTACTTTTAGAGACAGACAGAATAAAAAGTAAATAAATCATCAAAGGAAACTGGAACCTGTTCAGGGTCCTGTTCCAGACTATAAATAGAAAAATATGTGGTTGTAAGAATGTAACTCTATCTGAGTAAATGACCCACACAAAAGTTGACTCCCTATTTGTCTCCCTGTCCCTGCTCCACCAGGTGTTTTGGAGATCAAATCAGTGGATGTGGGTGTGGTGGCCATCAAGGGCCTCAAAAGTAACCACTACCTGGCAATCAAGAAGAATGGCGTTCTGTATGGAGCGGTAAGTTTTAACGCTGTTTAACTCTCTGACCTGTCATTTTTATTTAATATGCATTATTCTCTAAGTCTAAGAGGATAGCTTTATTCTCAGTCCAAAAACATCCCTATTTATCTTATACTAGGCCTTGGTGATTGATTGTTCCTAACAAACAGGTTTAAACAGCAGGTGGGTGGAGATGGGTGAGAAGACCCTTTTAATATACCCTCTGAAACTGAGTATTGTACAAAGAGTCCTATGCAGCTTTGTAGTCCAGTGGGTGCCTCTCTTTTCAGAGAAGCTCCGCATTCTTCTTTGAATAATGAAGCTAATATCTTGGTTTGGATTAAATTCTTAACCACAGTTTCTCAAGAACTCAATCACTTTAACCTATTTAAGCTTGAGAGCTTAAATAATAAACTTGTTGAACAGATTACTTGCACAAACATCAAATTTATTAATTGAAATTTTTGGTCACCCTTAGTCTATGACAGAAAATAAGGTCCACTTTAAGAGATTTGCAGCTTGTTAGTTCAAAATCTTCTCCACTCTTTGCAAACGCACTTCTGCACTTTTGCGATTGCTAAATTTGACTGATGATGATAGTGAAAAAAAAATTGGTAAAAGGACGTTTTCCCTCTAAAGTGGTGGTTCTGTGGCTTTGAAGTTTCTTGAATTCTTTATAAAACAATGGACAAGGCTGTACGACTCACTGTTCCAGAAATAGGAACCACAGTTACTCTCCTCTGCCTACCTCTCCTCTCCACTCCATTCAGAAACAGGAAACACAATCCTTCAGTTTCTCTGTTCTGCTTCAGTCTCTCTGGGTAGAGCAGCCCTCGTTTTATCTGTCCTCTCTCACTCACCCTTCTTTCCTTCATTCGATTCTGCCTCCCCCACCCCCCTCTTTTCCCTACTTTGAAAGACCTGATTTTCAGCATGTCTCTGAGGAGCCACACAACAGATGAAATGACACACGGTAGAAAAGACAGAAAATAAAAAGAGGCATTTTGTTGCATGGCCTCCAACTGAATTCCCATGACGTCTTCTCCACAGCACAACACAAGCCCTAGTAGCGGAGCGGCGAAGGGCCGGCATTCGATTACACTTGATGGTTTTACACAGTGACTTCTTTATCTGGTGCTAATCAATTGAATTCATTGTTTCATTGTATTGGCAGATTAAAGCACATAGGTGACACCGCAGGTTATGATCACCTTTAACTTTTACTACTTTTACGTTCATTTCTGTACTTACTATAACGATTCTTTTGCCTATTAACACCATTATTTTGAGACTCAATCGATCCTTAACTATAGCTGCTACTTGCCTAACTCTAACCTTAGCCTTTGAACATGTCTTCATCTTAAAGCTTACCGATTTACTACTTACGTTTTTTAACCATTTGACCATGAACAGGCTTATATTCCTACATCATGCACTCACGCGATATTTAATTGTACCTTGTACCAGCGTAATTTAAAAAGCTGCATAGCGTTCGTAAAATATTTTCATTTTGCTCTGGGAACACTCAGCTTTACTTCTGGAACCAATTTGAACAGCTGTGGTGGAGAGAGAGAGAGCGCGTGAAGGAGAGATATTGGCTATTAGAGTGTGTTTGTGTGTGTGTGTGTAGCAAGTACATTTTTGCTTGCGAATATCAATTGCATCCATTTAACTGGCTGTTTAAGTGCTGTTAGCTTTAAGCACAAGGGCAGCTTCCAGTAAACTGACAAATGCAGCTCTCTCAGATCATTTTCTCTTCATTTACCAGTGGGTGGCCATTGCGGTAATGTAAGCCACAAACTTTGTGTCACAATGCTCTTTGCTCGGCACTAAGCCCGAGCCATCGAGAAGTCACAATAACTTCTCTGCCCTCATCCCACCACCACACAGCCATCCAAACTACTGACACACAAACAACACTGACAACTATTCAAGTTTTACGTCTAACTTTTTAAAATTACGCTGGGGATTGTTCTTAAGCAATGGCTGACCATTTGTTATTGGATGTTGTCACAAGAACTATCTCCAGGTAACAAAAAAACAGTTACTATTTTTGAGTAAAAACTAACCATGACTGAGAACTTACACATGTGGTACAGTGGGAAGTTTCAAGTCACTGGCTACCTGCTAGAGGTGGTTTTCATCAATGGAGAAAATCTTAAAAAGGCAACCTGTACTAATTTACTTTAAATATAAATTATTATCTTTTTCTTCAGCTCTTTTAAACTCTTTGCTTCTCCTCCACAGAGAGAGTACGGCCCAGACTGCCGTCTAATTGAACGCATCGAGGAAAACAAGTATAACACCTACGCTTCAGCTCAGTGGCTCAACAAGGACAAGCGCATGTTTGTTGCACTGAACCCCAAGGGAAAGCCAATGAAAGGAAGGAAGACACGAAGGAAAAACCCAGCCACTCACTTCCTGCCTATTTTGTCAGAACAGCGATGACTGGACAAATCAGCAAAGGGAGAGCTCTGCAGATTAAAGGCTATTGGACGTTTTTTGGAGTTGAAGTGATGGCTTCATTGGACAGATTCAAGTCTGAACAGTATGATGCACTGAGGAGGAAAAGAAAGGAAACAAACAGACATTTTATCACAGTTGGATAAAGACATTTCTATTTTTAAAGAAAGAAATAAGATATATCGCTATACAATGTACATATTATTTTCTGTTTTAAGTTATAAAGTACACTGGCACGGTAAAATTATGAAAAGAAATGACTTCTGTGCCAAAATGTGAAACGGTAACTCACATTTTTAGATTTGTGTACGTGTGAAGTCAGTGACTGGGGAAGAAATGGCAAAAGAGAAAACATGGAGGAAAACAGGGGAAGGCCGAGGAAGTATTAGCAGAAAGCTGACTGATAGAAGAAGAAGAAAAGATGAGATGGGTGGAGGAAAATGAAAAAAGGTTGTGTTGTGTTTAGTCAAGTACCAACACAGCAGCAAGTCTAAAACTATCATGTTTCTTCTTTGAATTTATTTATTTTGTGTAATATTTAACAAAAAAACCCTACAAAAATACAAAAAAGAAAGTCTTTTTTTTTTTTTTTTTTTACCATGTATGCTTCTCTTTGAATACTATACATTTAAACCTGAATAAATACAAAGAATATATTTGTCTTTAACCTGTCTGACTGACTTTGGTTATTTTTATTTTCAGCGTGTGATTATTGTTTGTTCTTTTGCAAAATACACAACAAAACATAAAAATAAATGCAAACGTAAAGGATATGATTGAATTTTGACTGATGCAGCCCATTGCTGTAACATATATATTAGCTCATTATTACTAACCATGAAAGCTACAATATCATTTGGTCTGTTCATGTTGTTAGCAAGCCTATATAATTAATCACTTTGAGTGTTTAAGTTTAAGTGGCACTGTTTGAATAGTAAATAATACGTTTTTAGGTCTGCAAAGCTCAGGTTCAGCTCTAATATAACACAATAAATAACACATAAATGTCTTTAGTTGGATTTTTGCCAGGCAACATGACGGAGTCATAAATCATAATCAAGTTTTGTTTCTATAAATTGTTATTGCTGTAAAAACACATGGCACAATGCTTTTATAAGATATTCTAGGCACATAAACATTACAATTAGGTCATTTTAGTGAGTTAATAAGTGGCTGATAGGCAACAGGATGACGTCACAATACAGTTTGTGATACAGATAAGAACGTAAAATTGAAGTTGTGGGAATATAAATTCAATTGTATAGTTATCAAAATAAAATGATACAATGTTCTAGGTGTATAAAGGGTACAAGTAGGTGATTTTAGCCCATTGGTGGGAGGTTTCTTAGACATGATAATGGCTGATACAATTAAGACACTTCTGGGGCCTAATATGTTTTCTGAACCCATGATTGTGTTTGCAGACAGAGACTTTTATGTACTTTTGCAAGACTGAAACAAATTTTATAGATGAAAGTCAGTGAGTTCAAATAAATTATGCATTTTATAAACCAGTGCACGCCCATGCTAGAGTATTATTTGGCCTGCCCATGCTATTGGATAACTGATATACTTCATAACACTGAGAAAATTCCAAAAACTAGATTGGGTAGCTGTTGTTTGCATATTTCTATACAGCAAAATCAAATTACTTCTATATATAATTAAGGGATTATTAAACCATTCACTGTCCACTCTCATTAATAAAAAATAATTGGTATGCTTGATATTGTTCTATTAATTTTATACCCATATAACACAAGAAGATGTAATAACTTTTTAATTATATTATGTTTCCATACGTGCCTTATGGGCTACCTGCATATTTTAAAAACATGTACCTAAAAAAATGTTTATATAATGATATGCTAGGGAAAAAGGGTGATTTTGTAGGCTGAATTAATTAACTACAAATCCCACTTTCATTTCCACAGCTATTTATCAGACAGTAAGCTTCTCATATACTAGCTACTATATAATTGGATTTTAATCAGTCAGTCACATGGTGGTGTCATATCACAGATATCTTAATATTCAACAGTTTTTATATAAATTAGATATTATTGTGTAATTTAAATAGATGCTATAATGTTTTCTGAGGTGCATAAATCCTAAAATCTTGGGATTTTCAGCTGTTGCAAGGTGATTACCAGGCAACATAATGGCTTTCAGGTGTTCAGTACCTACGTTATTTTGCGAAAGTCTTTATTCACACATGTGAACATTGCATCATTTCAACTATTCTTTCCAATCAACGTTCTCACTCCCAAAGCGTAACATTTTACGCTAGGCGACAAATCGTCAACATATTACGTTTTCGGCTACCCACCACGTTCCTAAATGACGACCTCGGAAAAAACAGGAAATATGAGAACCGTCTGGACTGAATCTACACATGTTCGCTCTTTTTCTTCAAATTGCTTAGAAACACGCTATTTAACATCATTATAGTCCTGGTTAAGATCAGGAATAAGGTTAGGTTTAGGGCTGGAATACAGGGCTGGAATGTCTATTACCGCAGGAGCGTCATTGCACTGGATTCCAGCCATAACCCGCCGCGTACCATAAGAACGCCGAAGGTCTCCTTTCGCGTTCCTCAGGAACGCCGCGGGACGTGACAAAACGTCGACATGTTACGCCTCGGGAGTGAGAACGGGCTGTTCCAAAAGGTTCAGGAGTGCATTTATGGGATCTTTTGATTCTTCCAAAAGCTATTTTGGACGAGAACGCCTGGCTCGTAGTCTCTGCTCTAATTCATCCCAAAGTAGTTCTATCAGGTTGAGCTCAGGACTCTGTGCAGGCCAGTCAAGTCCTTCCACACCAAACTTGCCCATGCATGTTTTTATGTCCAAAATATCTTGATATGTAAAAGCATTAAGAATTCATTTTACTGGATCTAAGGAGGCGAGTCCAACTCCTGAAAACCAACCCCCCACCATAATCCCCCCTCCACCAAACTTGACACTTGGCACAATGCAGTCAGACAAGTACTGTTTTGCTGGCAATGGCCAAACGCAGACTCCTCCATCAGATTGCCTGACAGAGAAAAGTGATTTGTCACACCAGAGAACACATCTCCACCACGCTAGACTCCAGTGGAGGTGTGCTTTACACCACTACATCCAATGCTTTCCATTACGATGAGTGATGTTAGGCTTGGATGCAGCACCTCTGCCATGATAACCCATTCCATGAAGCTCTCTATGCACTGTTCTTAAGATAATCTGAAGGCCACATGAAGTTTGGAGGTCTTTAGAGATTGACTCTGCAGAAATGTGTGACCTCTGCATGCTATGTGCTGACCCTGCTTTGTGACTGAGTTGCTGTTGTTCCCAACTGCTTACTCTTTGTTATAACACCACTTACAGTTGACTGTGGAATATTTAGTAGTGAGGAAACTTTATGACAGGACTTGTTGCACAGGTGTCACACTGGAATTCACCGAGCTCCTTAGAGCGGCCCAGTCTTTCACAAATGTCTGTAGAAGCAGTCAGCATGCCCAGGTGCTTTATTTTATACACCTGTTCTGTGGAAGTGATTGGTACACCTGAATTCAATCATTTGGATGGGTGATTGAATACTTTTGGCAATAAAGTGTTTATGCCAGGGTTGGTTTCTGAGCTTCCTGTGTGAGTGTAGGAGGAGTTTCTGGGCAGAGAGTTTTGGTGTATCATAGTAAGATAAACATGGTGCTCTGTGGACTTTACATGGCTGGAGCTTTCAGTGATTAAACAGTTTGATGTCGAAAGCTTCACAGCTGACGAATCCATCATGAAATGCTTTTTGAAGTCAATATTTCAGAGATCAAGAAGCGCAGCATTTCATGACTAAGTGAGACAATACTTGACTGGAGTCTGCCAAAATAATGAGGGTTTGTAACAAACAAGAGTAAGCCACTGGAGGGCTTTTAAATCCAAGGCGTGAATCGGGAATCTGTAAGAGATTAGGATTTTGAAGTGAAGCCCAGGAGACAACCTGCCTGATTGGCTCAGGGGTTTTCGTTTCTCGCTGCAAAATCTTCTGCCTTACAAGTTCATATGGCAAACATGGCTTCCTGGAGGATAAACACTGTCTTTTATGTAATAACAACAAAGACAAAACAGGCTTTAGAAATGGACGACACACTTGGGCGGCTGAGCAGGGGCGTGTGTGTGCATCAGTGTGGTCTAGCAGCTGGGAAAAGCCTCCTCTTGACCTTACGTGTCTGAAACCTGTTACTGTATCCCTCGAGACAGAAAGACACATGTAGCGGGGCATATGGTATAACGTAAATATCACTCCATTGTTTATCACCTGATTCTAATTAACTATGATCTCATGTTTTCTTTATTCTTCTTTTGCTTTCCCTCACTTTTTCTTTAACTTGTTCTCTCGTGTTGTTGCTGTCTGGGTCCTGCGATTTTCCCTCAAATTCATCTTTTTATTTTTTGGAAAGTTTTTTAAACGTAAGTCATGCCTCGGTAAGGCTGAGGTGCAGGATCAAACATAGAACAAACACACACACATGCACACATGCAGTCTCCTTGTCCCCGGGCCTGCAGCAGTTCTAATTTGTACATTGCATCCATCACTTTCAGCCCTCTGCCATCTGTTTTTGTGTGTGTGTGTAAGTTAATTTGTGAGTATGAAGGAATCCACCGGAGTCCGTCCATCCCACTGTGTTTATTACTAAAAAGGTCCCCGATCCTCTTATTGTGCTCAGGAATCCCTCGCCGTCTCACACTCATGTCAAAAAATGAGTAAGTATGATACATCAGTGGGAGATTCAGATTTCCTTTCATCCTCCCAGGGCATCTAGTCTTTTGTTTATATGATTACTTGGGTGTTCTCTAAACGACATATCAAGTACAATTACTTTGAAATGTGTTCAAGACACCGATACCCCTCCTCTTTTCCCCCTTTCGCCCTCCCTCATAAAGTTCAAGGGCTGGCATTCCCAGGCCAAGATGTCTTTATTATTTGGTGGGACAGCTTCAGAGATGTAAAACATCTCATTTAAGTCCATATTTGAACAAGGAAACCTGGACTGGAACTTGGATATCTGACACAAATTTGTACACTTCTTCATTCAGAGAACCTGGAATCGAGTCCGCATATATAACATGTGTAGACCTCTTGGAAGAGAGCTTGATGTATTTTTATTGCAACTCTAACATGACTTAATGCGCTCTTGCCTTTGCCCGTAATGCATAACGAGGCTAGACTTTAAAAGCGAGGCATTTATTCAAGACAGATGTTTCACACTGATTATAAACCTCAGTGATATCTCAGTTACTGTGTTCAGCGGCACCAAGCCACGTATCGTTTCTCCTATTTCTGCAGTGCGCCTGACATGTTTCTAAAAGCTGTTTGCAGTGTCATTTTTTCAGTGTTGTACTTGGGTATGTTTGGTTAGAGCTTGGTTTGTTGAGGCATGTGGCGAGGCTCAGTATGCGGTTTCTGTTTTGACTACATCGGGATCTATCGGACCTGTGTCGAACCTCAAATGAAACGTACACCATCGGCTTCACACGTTCACAGCTCCTCTGTTTGCTCAGAGAGTCTTGTGGCTGTGCTACCTGACCGCAGCAGCAGCTGTGAATATTTTACATCCTGGTGAGACCGAGAGAGAAAGAGGGAGGAAGAGAGGGGTTGCAAGCTCGGAATCGGAGAAAGACGTGGGTTTGGAGCAGAGGTGAATAACTGAAAGAACCTCAGTCCTGGGGGCATTTACAGCAGCCCAGTTGTGGGGAGGAGGGGAGATGTTTGCTGAGAGGGCAGCAGTTTGAACGGGATGCCAAAGGGTGAGAGGAGAGGGGGTGAGTGGGTGAGAGGAAGGAGCTGCAAGAAAATTTGGAACTGTAGGGCAGTAGTGGGGGGTGACTTGAAGGGGTATTTGCAGGCACGAAGAGGACCAAGAGGGGGGCAAAGGGGCAATCATTGGAAGCAGTCCAAGGGAGTTCCTAGAACCCAGAAGATAAACCAGTCATTCTCCACCTCTTATGTTCAGCTCGTTTGACTTTATTTCTTTCTTTCGACCTTTGAGTCCTCTGAAGCTCAGCTACTCAGTCCTTAGCATCCAGGCTGATTCAAAGCAATATTTTGCAAATTAATTAATTAAATTACTCGTAAATGTGTGAAATGGATGACTTATTGTGTAATTACAAAAAACAATCAAAACCAAAACACTACAGACTGCGTAGCCTCTTTTTAATTCGACTGAGAATTTACCCAGCATTAAAGTCTCACTCGCACCAATACAGTTTGAGACAAACAGTTATTCAAGAGAAAAGAAACTGAGAAACGTAGTGTAAACGGTGCACCAGCTGCTTGGCAGCAAATAGCAGACACTGTTTTGTGCTACAGTCACCCTTGGGAAAACAGCAGTTGGAGACCATGACATGACCAAAATTATTACAGTTGTGTGCAGTAAACTTGGGTTGACTCTGAAATGGGGGCCAGGTCTGCGACCACTTGCAGTCTTCGAAACAACTTTGGTGCATGAAGATGATAATAGGAGGGAGTCAGAGCTCCAGCCTGCTTCTGCGATAATCCTTTGGCTTTGGTCTACATGCTTTAGCTTTTTACTGTCACAGCAGCCATTTCTCTGTTTTAGAGACTTTGAGAGAGCTTTCCATGCCTTCATTTCATCTCACCTCGACTACTGTAATAGTCTTTACTCTGGTAGTACTCTGTCATCAGTTAGCCATCTACAGTTGGTCCAAAATGCTGCAGCACGGTTACTAATTGGCACACACAAGCGAGACCACATATCCCCATTACTGGCATCATTACATTGGCTGCCAGTTAGTTTTAGAATTAATTTTAAGATTTTATTATTTGTTTTTAAGGCATTGCATGGGTTAGCACCCTCATACCTTTCTGATCTTTTAAATTGGTACACTCCTGCAAGATCACTGAGGTCTGCGGATCAGTGGCTCCTGACTGTCCCGAGGTCCAGATTAAAGCACAGAGGAGATCGGGCCTTTGCTGTTACTGCTCCTAAACTGTGGAACAAACTGCCCCTTCACATCAGGACCTCCCCAACATTGGACACTTTTAAAAACCCATCTTTATTCCTTGGCTTTTAATCAGAATGAGTTTGTATTACTTTTATTTATCTTATTTCTTACTCAAATCTTCGAATTTTATGATTCTTTTTGTTAACTCTTATCATGTCTCCCTATGTTTTTATTTCTTGTAATTATCTTAATTGTACAGCACCTTGGTCATTGGTTGTTGTTTTAAATGACTGTTTGACTTTGACAGCAGCGTCACAAACAACCGGTTTATGGTCTCTTGTGTTTGCTGTGGTCATTCTATCGGCCAGATCCAACAAATAGCCAATAAATTAAGCAACAAATAAATCACTGAGACAGTTGTCTATATATATATAAAGTCCATCGTCAGAGATTTAACATTCTTCCACAAAAAGTGACACAGAACAGCAATTTAACTGCAAAACAGCATAGGCACCATGCAACCCCAACAAGTTGTCAACCAGTTGAATCAACTCCCCATTCATAAAGAGATGCATCTCAGATGAGTACGGTTGGGTTCATGTGTACAGTCAGTTCAAGTCAGACCATGACTATTTGGAGGCAGGTTGCCTTCCACCTGGCTACCTGTACAATCATCTTGCAAACTGAAGTGGTTGCCAAGAGGTCGAGGTTGCATGCTCAACTTTCGGGTGACCAGTTACTACCTACAGTCAATTCCTGAATAAGATTTAATGCAATCACCTGGCAACCACTGGTCTTTCCTAGTCACAAAGAGGTTGCTGTCCCATTTTTACTGTAGTGTGACTGAGTCATTACATCTTTCTTTGTTCTTATTTTTTTCCATGTCTAAGTATTTGATAGGGACCAAAACAAAGTAGAAAAGAAAGAAGCAGAATTCATCAGTTGCCAGACACAGGACTCTGATTGAAGGATAAGTGTCTCTTATAGTATGTGTCCATAGTAGACACCAGTTGATCAAAGTTCATTATAATCACGATCATTGGATAGTTTGGTTTTGTCTAGTACGGCTGGGCAGTGACTACATATCTTGGTCACATTGATGTTTTTCGTCTGGAGAAACGCAATATTTATCAAAGTTTGGCAGTCACAGGAAAACTGAAGCGTCAAAAAAAATTTCTAGGCAAGGCAAGGCAAGGCAAGTTTATTTGTATAGCACAATTCAACAACAAGGTGATTCAAAGTGCTTTACAGAGACATTAGAAACAAGAACAAATAAAAAGCATGATTTAAAATTGATTAAAACAAGCAAATAAACTAACTAACTAATTAACAAACAAACAAACAAACAAACAAACAAACAAACAACAGTATATAAAATCAAAACAGATAAAATCAGAACAGTAGATAAAATCAGTAGTTAAATGTAAGTTTTGAAATTTAAGCTTAAAGTGTGGATTTGGTGCTTTATTCAAATGCAGCTGAGAACAGGTGAGTCTTCAACCTGGATTTAAATAAACTGAGTGTTTCAGCTGATCTGAGGCTTTCTGGGAGTTTGTTCCAGATATAAGGAGCATAAAAGCTGAATGCAGCTTCTCCGTGTCTGGTTCTGACTCTGGGAACTGATAAAAGACCGGATCCAGATGACCTGAGGGATCTGGATGGTTCATACTGGGTCAGGAGGTCATTGATGTATTTTGGTCCTAAACCATTCAGAGCTTTATAGGCCAGCATCAGAACTTTAAAGTCTATCCTCTGACGGACAGGCAGCCAGTGTAAGGACCTCAGAGCTGGACTGATGTGGTCCACTTTTTTGGTCTTAGTGAGGACTCGAGCAGCAGAGTTCTGAATGAGCTGTAGTTGTCTGACTGATTTTTTAGGTAGACCTGTAAAGATGCTGTTACAGTAATCAAGCCTACTAAAGATGAATGCATGGACTAGTTTTTCCAGGTCCTGTTGAGACATCAGATCTTTTATCCTTGATATATTCTTGAGGTGATAGTAAGCTGACTTTGTTATTGTCTTAATGTGTTTTTCTAAGTTTAGGTCTGCATCCATCACTACACCCAAATTTCTCGCCTGGTTTGTGGTTTTTAGATGTATAGATTGAAGTTCTCTGGTGACCTGTAATCGCTTTTCTTTGGCGCCAAAGACTATTACCTCAGTTTTGTTTTTGTTTAGCTGGAGAAAATTGTGGCACAACCATTTTACAAATTTCTTTTTGATGTTTAAAAGAAAACTGTTTTCCTTAAACTCCTGATTTTCTATGAAACTGGGATCTGTATGGTTTTTATCCACACTTAGGGTGTTGCCTACAGGAGACGGCAACAGTAAAAAGAAGCACCAAGAGACAAACTTAAAAAAAGGTGCTGCTATGGATACTCTCAGCAGCAACTGCTCTTTCTGTCACCCTTCACCACACTCCACCTTGCCTACATTTGTAGACTTTTTTTAGTCTTTTGATGAAGACTGTTGATTGATACTTGATTGTGTTGACAATTATGTCAAAATTTTAAGCTAACTGCATGAACAACAAATTATAGAAGAAACAAACTAGTGTAATTTCATCATATTTGTAAATCTGATTCATCTGCATCATCACATCATTCATTTACCCCTGTCTTGCTTCTTCACACCAGCTCACAGGTTCAGAGGTGACCTGTACCTGGATCGCAGCCTCTGCTCCAGCGTCTTAACATCTCCAGAGGGCTTCAAGTTTCCTGCAACAGGTGGCTCAAACATTTGCCTTGGCCTGCACTGAGGTGAGGCCTCTGTATATCAAATCGGAAAGCGTGAGGAGAGGCAGACGAAGGGAAAGACAGACATTTAAAAAACAAAATTAAAAAATAAACCTAAAGCCTGTCGGCAGAAGCAAGAAACATTTAGGAAAAATCATCTTAACACAAGAGTCCTAATATGTGAGTCACGCGAAGCAGAGTGCGTTTCATCTTAATGCATTTGCTACACGAAGATAAAATCAAGAATGTAAACATGTATTTTGTATTAATAGTCAAGTCTTTGATAAACCAATGAAACATTTTCCAGAGCTAGAGCCAGAACAGGCCCCTAATTATTCTCCTGTCCTCTTCTTTCATCCTCTAGATCAGTCTCACTTAATCCATTTTATTTCTGCTTTC
Organism: Diplotaxodon limnothrissa; assembly: GCF_057381915.1. Lineage (NCBI taxonomy): Eukaryota > Metazoa > Chordata > Actinopteri > Cichliformes > Cichlidae > Diplotaxodon > Diplotaxodon limnothrissa. The sequence goes on along the minus strand of NC_140602.1, from coordinate 44,606,904 downwards.
TCTGCTCTGCTTTACCTCTCCTCCCTTTTCCTCACCTTCCCTCCCCCATCCCCTGCTCTCCAGAGGAATATGCCTGCAGCCAAATGAAAATATATTTGTTGTTTTTGTTGGCCTTGTCTCCTCAAACTCCACTGGCGCGATTCAGCCTGAGACCCAGGGTCGCTGGAAGCGGCTATGACAGCAGAAAGGCTCTATTAGTCCTTGATCACTGGCTGCTTGACAGCCGAGTCAACATGCAGGGCATTAGGCCCCAACATGGGATCAAATAAAGACTAATTTATTGGTTGGTTGTATATGGTAAAACCACATTAACCATTGCCTTTGCTGGCTTTGATTTTTGATATTTTAATATGTTGAAATTATTAAGTGACACGATTAAATGAAAAAGGGGTGAAATTACAAATATAGATTTTAGTTTTGTGCCTTTTTATTACTGCTCTTCAGAGAAAGCAGTGAAAGAACTCATCGACCTATAAGGGAACTCTTACACGACACCTGAAACATAAGTGTTTTATGTGAATATCATATTGGTTTCATTTAAAAGCAACAATACTGCCAAACTTTTTTTCCCTACTCCGAAGCATTTGCTAATTTAAAAAGGATTTAGTTGAATGTCATGTTTAGATTGCAGGGAAAAGATTGCGGTACATAGAATCTGAAGCTGTTATGATAGAGAATGCTTTTAACATCTGCTATCGATTCAAGTGGACTCACATGTAGAAAAGTGTCATCAAAAGGATTAAAATCACAATATCACTCTCACTTTGTTTTTTAACCACACAGATCTCCAAAGTAGAGTTCGAACAGAGACGTTTGTATTTGGCTGATGTATTTAATCCATTCTGACACCACAATACCAGACACTCACAAAGAGATAATGGCAAACATATACAAGGTCACTGTATTTGTAACGCTGTCTCTGTTCCTCATCATGTACTACATGAATCAAGGACCACAGTATTAAACATAAAACTGGCCAGTAATTCGTTGGACAAAGACAACATTTTTGTAGTTTTGCCTCTGTGCACCACTACAATGGATTTTAAAATCAGACAATCAAGATGTGCGTGAAATGAATATTTCTTGGAGGCTCCTGAACATTTTCAAATGTTCAAAAGTAAGTAAACATAATTGTTTTTTTTATACTTGGATGAAAATCCTTTGCAGTGACTGATATGCCTGAACTCTAGTAAACATGGACATCACCAGATGTTTCCTTATTTCAGATGCTGTACCAGGCCTTTGTTGAGCCTACTTGTCTTCATTTTTGTATTTTTTTAAAAGAACATATGCTCTATTTAGTTGAGACAGGTGACTGACTTGATCATTGAAGACATTTCTTTGCCTTGAGAAAGTCTTGCGATGCTCTTGCAGTATGCTTTATCCATTTTCACAACGAAGCACTGTCTGATCAGTTTCGCAGCATTTGATTGTATCTGAGCAGAGAGTACGGCCCTGAACACTTCACAGTTCATCCTGCTACTTCTATCAGCTGTGACATCATCAATAGACACTAGGGACCTGATTCCACTGGCAGGTAATGCTGTAGCCAGAGGTGTGGACTCGAGTCACATGACTTGGACTCGAGTCAGACTCGAGTCATTAATTTTATGACTTTAGACTTGACTTGAAAAAATGTTCTAAGACTTGTGACTTGACTTGGACTTTTACACCAATGACTTGGGACTTGAATTGGACTTGAACCGGTTTACTTGAAAAGACTTGATATTTTACCCCAAATATAAAATTTAACATGCATATTATATAGAGATTGAAAATGTGACGTCATTCACGGGTAGAACCGCAAAGGATTCTGGGAACTCGTGGCAAGAGGTACTAGCGCACACAGGCTTTCAATTGAAATCAGTCACACAGCGATAAAAAGAAACACAAAAATGTCAAGAAGCTGTTGTATTATTAACTGCAATAGCCGGTCGCATGACAGCCACGGGAAGCCGACGGGTAAAGAGATCGGTTGTTATCGGATTACGTCGTTGAAGAGAAATTGTTCAAGCCATGTTTCCGAAGTAACAAAGAGGCGACTGGATTGCAGCCATTCAAAGACCAATTATAATGTCCCAGAACACTCCAGCTCACAGGTTAGTCTGCTCCAAGCATTTACACGAAGGTCAGTGTTTTTTAGTAGTTAATACGTCATTTTCTTAACATAATTGGTGATAAAGGTTACAAGCAAGTCTGGCGCTGAACAGAAATTGTCGCGCTATGCTCCTTTATTTATTGTGCATAAATAGTGAATTGTCCTGACACAATATTGCGTTTCTCCTCTGTTATTATGGTACATTGACAAAAACATATACTTTTATTCACAGGATAAAACAGGTTTTTTGTATCACTAATTGCCCAGTACGATTACAGCATACAATATTATTGTCACTGCTACATTTCTGTGATGCTACCAGAAATTATTTCCACTGCTAATTAATTACCATTGAGCTCAAAGGTCCTAATAATAAACGGTTAACGAATGTGTATTTATGAAGACAATTTGTGAGACTGGTAAACTTATGATACGTACGATGGTCTTTCGTTCTACACGGTGCATTTCAAGGTCCTGTACCCATCCGTCGGTAAACTGTACCTGGGCTTGTTGCAGTGACCTGAAGTTACTAAACTTCATGAGTGTATGCACTCACTCCAAGAACCGTATGATTATAAATATGCATATAAATATGCTACGATGAGATAGCTGACTTCATCTAACTAGCAAATGTTTTCCAGGCTACGTTGGTGATGCAGTTTTTTTTTTTAAATGATATTTTAAAAAAATATATCATTTATTTATGTATGATATTTTTGTCATGCGATTTTAAAGCCGGTCCTACAACCGCATCCAAGAATAACATGCAGCTTATCTCAGAACTGTCGGTGAAAATTATTCTTGGAGCTAGGTTTAATTGAGCTGCATTTTAAAGAGGTGCAATTTCACAATTTGTGTATATTTTCTAAGTTCACTATTTTGTCATGTGTTGAGAAAAACACAGATTTAAAAATTACATGGTCTAATATTTACATTTAGCATATAACTGCAACATGCTTTTTTCGTTGTTTTTTTTTAAAGACTCGAAAGGACTTGAAATTCAAAATTTCAGACTTGTGACTTTACTTGGACTTTTACACCAGTGACTTGAGACTCGACTCTGACTTGCCTGACATTACTTGAGACTTGACTTGAGACTTGAGGATAAAGACTTGAGACTTACTTGAGACTTGCAAAACAATGACTTGGTCCCACCTCTGGCTGTAGCATCACCTGTCACCATGGTTGATAGATGATATAGTGCTGCTGAGTTCGCCAGAGCAGTCAGTCTTTTGAAGAATGTAGCAGATTACAATAAAGTTTTCACCCAAAGACGGCCTCCCTCACTTGCGCTGATGTCTCGTTGGGCCTTTTACTTAAAATCACATTGAAAGGCAAATTCTGATATTTTGTTTACTACATTTGTCATTAAATAACAACTAAACAGATCTCACTTGGTAATGAAACTGATTGTCATTTAAGTGAACAAATAATTTTACACTAAGTCCACCATAACCCTAACCCTAACCTCTTCCATTTTGCCATTATATGTTTTAATATAACATAAAGCCCCCAGTTGTAAACAATGACTGTAGAAAACAAATGCACTAATCAGACTAATCAAAAGAGAAGGAGAAATTAAGGCTATCCCATTTCTGAGGTCTGGCATTTCCAGGTATTACAGGTATTTAACCACAACCTTGTTGAAAAAAATCACCATATGTAAAATGATCACTCAGAAATAGCCAGAAGCGACAGCACGTCTCTTACGTCTACCCACCACAACATGCACCACTCTTAGAGCGCGCTTTCACTTGCAGAACAGAAGAGAGGGACAGACATGCATGTAGCAAAAACAGAAAGCTGGCACAGGACGGTGAAATGAGCAAAGACCTACTGTAAAATGCAAAAAGGTCCATCAGTTAGTTTCCATAAATCTATTTCTTTTAATCTGAATAATTTGAACTTGTACAATACTCCAATATTTCCAACATTATTTTGTACTTTGATGGACTATAAATATACCTGGGGCATTTTTTTTCTTTTCCCATGTGAGTTTAAGATTTCTCTGTTCAATATCTACCCTTTACTCAGCATCCTGAGCAAATGCTTCTGTCTTAATGTTATTGGTTTTCCTCCATTGGCCACAAACATCACTAGTCAAAAAGCTTGAATTGTGAATATAAGGTCACCTAATGGCACCTGTGTAATATAATCCCACAATATATATTATTCCTCACAAACTGTGCTAAAATGACATCATGTACTTGAAAATCTCTGTGACTGTGAAAGTGGGAGTTAAGTGCTTTCTTTTTTTAGTTTGTTCTCAATTACTCCCCCCTTAGCTAAGCTCACTTTGGCTGTTGCTACAATTGAGCTCATTCTTGGAGGCTCCTGAACTATTTCACGGCACACAAGCCAAGAAAATCAACACATTTGGGGAAAAAAAAAACCGAGATAGTCCGGTACACTCTTGAAACTTGTCATGCGTGATAATTTATACATATTGTTAGGTCCAAGTGTCCCCTTGAACCAGGATGAAGTTTGATAGTTTGCCTCAGTTGGATTTAGAGTGAGAATAAAAGTAGTTTGATGTGACAGTGTTGGATGCTTTATTAGTAAGAACTGTTAATATGAATGTTTGGATGCCCCGTTTCAGGTGTTTGGATGGCATAGTGAAGCCAGATTGTTGAGCCTACAGAAAAATGAACAGATAAAAAAGTTCTCTAATCCAGCGGTCTCCAACCTTTTTTGCGCCACGGACCGGTTTATGCCCGACAATATTTTCACGGACCGGCCTTTAAGGTGTCGCAGATAAATACAACAAAATAAAACTAGTACCGGTACCGAAAAAAAAGAAGATTTATTCATAACACACGTGAAAAGACCCAGGAAAACCGAGTTAACGATAAAAACGACAACAAAATAACGCTGAAAACCGATAAAAACCCTGAACACCATACATTTCACACCCGAGCCTCAACTCTCGCGGCCCGGTACCAAACGACTCACGGACCGGTACCGGTCCGTTTTGTGGGAGAAACGTTTCGTCACTCATCCAAGTGGCTTCCTCAGTCTCAGCTGACTGCAGGTTTCCCCAATCTTATAAACAGTACATTTGCATAATGACTGAAACCAGCCCACTGAAGGAACAATGGGCTGTGAGGTCAGTTCCTTGATGATTAATATCCAAATTGTCATGACCATTGATCAACAACCACTGATCAATGGCCATGAGTACCATTCAGAGAGAGTTGGGGAACGGCTGCAATCACAGCATTGTAAGATGGTGATGTACCCTTAGGCCCCCTCCTCGATTCAGAGATGGTTTTTCCCTTTTCACGTAAATGGCTTCCTTGACTTCCCGCTCAAACCAGCGATGTGTACATCCTCATCACTGAAAGAGTGTCCACTGGCCTGTAGGTGTGAGTAGACTGCAGAGTCCAGGCCTGACGAGGTAGCTCTTCTGTGTTGTGCCATCTGCTTCGTCAGAGTATAAATCATGATGTATAAATCGAGGCAATCTGCCTGGCACTTAACTGCGTACACTATATTACTCTGTTTGTGTCGGGAAACCTGGGGTAGACCATTTTTTGGCACAGCGTGTGTTGGGGTTTAAAAACCACAGAGTCAGTGTTTAGAAAAAATGCGTCTCAACTGTTCCGATGCTGCTGATACATTGGGATCACTAAGGGTTTTCGTTGATTTTGCTGGACTTTGATCAGTGGTTGTTGATCCGTGGTCATGACAACATATTAATGATCAAGGAACTGACCTTACAGCCCATTGTTCATTCAGTGGTGCTAGTTTCTGTCATTGTGCAAATGTACTGTTTATAAGTTTGGGGAAACCTGCAGTCAGCTGAGACTGAAGAAGTTACTTGGATGAGTGACAAAAAATTTCTCCACTGAAAATGCTCCGTTCAGATTAAGAGAATCAACCTTTTGGGGTTCTCTAATCTAAGTGTCCTCATCTCATGTCAACACAGTGTTGCTGTCCTTAGTGAGAAGAGGCAGAGTAGAGCAAGGATTGCATAAGTATATTAGAGAAAGGCAGAAGCAAAGATAACTTTACTTACAGACATGTCCCCAACAGTTGTTAATTCATGTCAAATTAAAGATAGTTGCCAACTGACCCCCCAGATTTAAAGCCCTGGTCACTCAGGCCAGATTGCACCTTTTTAAACATACTGGTTGCAGCTCTAAGACACAAAATTTACTTTATGTAACGGTTAGTGAGTGTTTGCAGACAAGTGGCTGTTTTCCATACAAACTATTCAAACTATTCAATTCAATTCAATTCAATTTATTTATATAGCACTCTTCACAGGATAAAAACCACAAAGTGCTTCACAGTAATATAAAAACAGAAATACATAAAATACATTAAAAATCAAACATACAGCACAAATCTAATTAAAAGCCAATCTGAATAACGGAACTACAGTTGACTGCAGCAATAAGTCAGATGGCAGAAAAGATAGTTTATACTAAATCACTAGGATGAGAGGAAAGCTTTTATTTGTCAATTTTAAAGTTGAAATTCAAAAGAAACAGTCCAATTTTCCTCTTTTAGAAAAGAAAGAAGTAACAGAAATAATAAAAAAAAAAAAACCTAGCAGGAACAAAAAAAGTCAACCATCGGGAAAAAACAGAGTGGTTGTAATGAAAGCAAGGCATTACTCTTTTGCATCTCAAACATGAATAATCAACAGAACTATATGAACTGTGTATACAGTAAAATTACTTGTGAGGGCAGTTTGTTGTCATTTTAAACTAGACTGAAGAACAACTTTACCCAACATTTATTTTGATTTTGTGACAAATTATAATTTATTAGACTCAGATCTTAATTAATATTAAAATTATTATTACATTTTCTCTCTGTGTAGCCATCCTCTTCTGCTTATTCAGGCTGCGTCGACAGAGGCCTAAGCAGAGAAGTCGAGACCTCCCTCTCCCCAGCCACCTTCATTGTGGAGGAGTAAAGGCTTCACTCAGAGTCCATCCCAAACTGGACTCCTCACCCTATTTCTGAGCCTCAGGGAGGGACGTAGATCGAGCTAGCTCCGCTCGTCATCACAACAGACCAGAACAGAATTGGCATCACTGCAGACACAGCTCCAATCTGACGCTGAACTTTTTAAAAATTCTTCAAAGTTAGGCTTAGGAACAGAGTCTTGACACGACTTCCTTGGAATCAGATTAGTTATGCAGTGACCATAATTATATGATCTGTAACAGCACAAACCACCACCAAGAGACCAAATGGCCAGGGTTAAGCCTTGAGTTAACTTGTAAACCCACTAATCTCACATGGGTAAGTGGAACATGGCCCTGAGAAAATAATTTCATCCATTTATCTCCCTCCAGCTTGAGAATAAAACAATGCCAACCAAAAATATTCCTGCTGGGCCTCACAGAAGGCTCATCATGGAGAAGATGAGCCCTGTGATGGTTTGATTGTGGTGTGTTTGAGTGCACACATGTGCGCATATGAATGATGTGGCCTTGCCAGTGCAGAGCACACAGGAACCTTGATGAGGTTTTCAGCGATGCGCTTAGCCTTTCAACACTGTAGAAGATGTCTCATTGATGTCAGAGTTTGCACATGCTCCGTGCCAGTGTATCACTAGCATTGCAGAGATCCCACCGACTGTCCGCATTATAAATCGCAAAGGATAATCAAAAGAAGCCCGATGAATCATGGAGGAACCACAGCCATCTCTGAGTAGGTGATACACACATCGTATTGGAACTCTACACTTTGGCTTCGCTGCAGCTTTTCCTTTGTACGCATCAAAAGCTGATTTGCACCCATTTGTTACAAAACTCTGTAATCCATTTATACTGGAGAAACACATGGAGAAAACAATATAGTGCAGCTGATGATTAGTTTTCCTGACAAATGATAGCAGTGCAGTAGAGGTACTGCGATGATGTCTCAATGGTACCGTGAGTGTACACAGTAAAAAAAAATCCTGTGGCAAATGTGAAACACATGTTGGCTCCATATGAAAGCAATAAACAGCTTCTGGCCCCATGTCCCCAATCCCAGCCATCATACAGGGCGTGCAACGATGAGTGTCCAACAAACATTTATAATATTTAATTATTTAGTATGGTGCTTTCCAGCCCTTGAGGTTATACGAGACACAATCATTCACTGCTAATCACACATTTTGAAATCCTAACCAAAGTCATGTGTAACAGTTTAGTGTAATATCAGTAATGAGTTCAGTGTTTTGTTTTTTTGGTTTTGATATGACTATTGTGAAGTTTTTATACCATTTTTTAAACATTCTTGCCTCGTCACAACACTTTTCTTATATTAACTGCAGTCGGACCTTAACCTTTTTAAAGGCCGGCAATTCGGGTGACTTCACCATAGCTGGTGTGTTCACTGACAGCTATATTGTGTTCTAGGCTGGCTAATGCCCTCTGGGTGTCCCGGTTCATCTCGCACCCTCATTCACAAATCATTATTATGGTGTCCCTCCATCTGACTTGGGTCCTCTTACATCGTGTGTCAAATCAATTGTCACCAACCTTGGAGTAAAATTTGACACAGCTCTTAAAATGGACAAACAAGTAAATACAGTGGTGAGAAAAAGCTTTTTTCAGTTGAGGCAGCTCTCTAAAGTAAAACCTTTTATTTCTTTTTGTGACTTGGAGAGAGTTTTGCACGCATTTGTGACCACTCGCCTTGATTACTGTAATGGACTTTATATTGGTATTGATCAGGCTTCACTATCACGCTTGCAAATGGTCCAGAATGCTGCTGCTCGCCTGTTGACAGGGACACGCAAACGTGAGCACATTACCCCTGTTCTTGCCTCCTTACACTGGTTGCCTGTCCATTTTAGAATTCATTTTAAAATTTTATTGCTTGCTTTTAAAGTTTTAAATGGCCTGGCTCCGTCTTACCTGTCAGACCTTTTACACCAATACACTCCACAAAGGTCTCTCAGATCATCTGACCAGTCACTCCTTGTTGTCCCCATGTCGAGACTTAAACACCGAGGAGACCGAGCTTTCGCTGTTGTGGCCCCCAAACTATGGAACAAACTGCCCCTCCATATTAGGCTGGCCCCAACACTTGAAATGTTTAAATCACTTTTAAAAACACACTTTTTTTCAAAGGCCTTCTAGGAGTGTTATCAGAGCCAGTTTGTAGTCAGTTTTTAGTCAGCTGTTGGTCATTCTTAATCTTTTTACTTTGTTAATTTTATTCATTGTATATCTTATTGTTTATTCTACTCATGTTGATTTATTTTTATCTTCTTTTTCAATTATATATTTGTTTTGTTTATTGATTTCATTGTATGCTTAAAGTATGGGTTTAACTGCTATCTCTGTTTTATTATTGGAAAGCACTTTGGTCAACTTTGTTGTTTTTAAATGTGCTATATAAATAAAGTTGGATTGGATGGATTGGATTATTCCCACAGCTTTAACAAATAAAACCCTTCCACGCTACATTCTTGCCCATATTTGTCTAGGAACTGTGGACAATAGGAACTTCAAAACTAAAGCCTAAAACAAAAAGAAAAACCCTTCTGGAAAGGCTTGGCTTTATTAGTCTGTCAAAAATGATGACCAGCTAATAGGAACCGCAGGCTTTTGCAGCCTGAGTCTGGTGCAGTCGGGCTCACAGACTTTTTTCCTGAGGCCAAAACGGTGGTTATGACAGAACAAGACTAGGAGGGGCAACCACAATGTCACTCACAGCACTGTGCCCAGACTCCGTGTGGGTACAAGAGGGAACGCATGCAAAAAAGACATTCCCATGTGTTGTAAAATTGTGTCCTGCATGTGCATTTACAGCATGTGTGCATTTTTCTCTATCTATCTATCACCTCAAGTTGCAATGGGACGACTAACCACCCACCTTTTGTTGCCACTTCATGGTGCAATAACAGTGGTGATTTAGACTGCCATTCTTGCCTATCCCCTCTGGTCACTTTCAGAGCCAGATGCTAGATAGCTTGTGACTCTGGTGGCGTCCGCTGGGGACCGCCAGCAGCTTAAAGTGTTTTGAGTATGCAGCTGCTGAATTTGGCGGGAAGTGTCATTTTGCTGGAATTAGTTAACCTCTGTTGCACATGTGTCAGAGTCGATTTTATCAGAAACCTGTGCGTGTTTGTCTGTGTGTCCCGTAAAGGATGCAGGACTATTTCATAAAGGGCTCCTAAATACTGCGGTGCTGCCGGCTGTTTGCTTAGAGAGAAAACAACCCGAATGGGACAGAGGAAAGAGACTCTTCAATTTCCTTATCTCTGATTCTCTCTGGTAACTGTCCAATATCCTTAGTATCTCAGTGTGTGTGTCTGTGTGTGCTTCTTCTACTTCTGCAGAGTCCGGTCTGCGCAACTTGCATTCACAAGCAGACTCTTTTGCTTTCGATTATAACAACCTCCATATGGCAGGCGGTACAGTGTTGGGCTCTTTTCTAGCATGAAACGCATCAGAGAGCCGCTGATGATGATGACATCCTGACCTTACATCACACACAGTTGTTATATCACAAACAGTTATATCCCCTCAAACGCAGGAAAATGTACGAGAAACTACAAGCAGATACCGACACACATAATTAACAATCAAAACACAAAAACACACGCAACGGACATTCGTGCACAGTCACAGAGACATTTAACAAGCAGCACTTTCAGGTTCCACTTCCATTTGTCTTCAAGACGTCAGATGTATCCCTGCTAATCCAGCCACCCTAACTGTTTATAATGAAATGACTTTCATCTGCAAGGCTCTACAGTAAACTGAGATAAACAGAAGAGTTTTTAACGTCACAGCTGGTATGTCATAGAAAAACAATTTATCTCTTAAAAAAAACCCACAACAAAAACGTGAACATACTTAAAACTCATTGTTATGCATTATTGCAGAATCTTTATTTAGGTTTTTTTGTTGTAGTTGTTGTTGGTAATTTTAACTACATTTAACCAGAAAGTCTCAGTAAGGTTGGAAACTTTACTGGAAAGGAAAACCTGTTCAAGTGAACCAGGAGATTTGTTCATTTTGTTTCTGCAACTATTCAAAGTGGCAGGAGTACCAGAAATGTGGCTTTTACGCTAAGATTTTATTTGATCCTCTGGCAGAAAAGGGAGAATAAATAAAAACTAAATGAACAAGCAACAAAATTGAACTTTAAACATCAGCATGAATAACATATAATTAATAATTAAGATGGCTGCGCTCGTATTATTAGATAAACAAAACAACACAAAACGTCATTCATCATAACAACCTCCATATGGCATGCGCTACAGTGTTGGGCTTTTTGTTGCATGATGCATGCATCGGATTGGTCACACACACTTACTGTAATGCAGAATATCCCATCAAATATTTGTATATGTACAAGAAACTAAAAGAAAATGACACACATAATTAACATTCAAAACACACATGCAATGGTTATTCGCACATAGTCAAAAAAACACATTTAACAAGCGGTGCTTGTAGGTTCCACTTCCATGTGCCTTTGAGGAAGCAGGTCTGTCCCAGCTCAACAGTTATGAGTCACTCTTGTTATCTGTTTTTGATTGTATTCTGTCATTTCCCATGGCCAAAGTGCTAACAGATTAAATAAACTATTCCACTGCAACTTTTGTACAGCTTAACTGAAATCGGGACATAAAACAGAGCTAATGATACTTTTGAAATCAAGATTTGATGAAAACGTGATTTTATTTCGTACTGTACAGACTGTAGGAACTAAGGTAAAAATTCCTCTGGAGGCAGCATACACCTACAAGTGTTACCTATCCTAAAATGCTAAAGAAGGAGGAGGACACCTAAAAGCACGGGAAAACCTACACATGGGCCGACTCCATAATAAGAAAGGCATTTTTGAAACAGCTGGCACTTTCATTATGACATTTTAGCCTTTGCGCACAGGCTAAAATGTTTTACATTACTTTAACTTAAGCTGAATTGCATGCATTGCAATGCATAACCGCAGGAGTGCAGACATGTGAGGAAAGAAGGGTGCCTGTGTTGGGACTGTCAGGTTATAATGAAAGTAATCTGCCATTTTATGCATGGCACAAAGTACTAAGCCACATTTGAATTATTATTTGGTAATTAAAGGATTTCAAATGTCACAGTTAGTACAGAGATGTATGTAATGATGACGTTACAGAGAAAAACGGACAAGGTAGAAGCTACTGAAGTTTTGAAAGTACAGCTGGAAAGTTAAATAAATAAACGAATAAAAATGTGCTGGCAAGGTTTATGCAGAGGAAATTGTTGTTCAGCTTGTTCGAAGCTTCAGTTTCATATGCTGTACCAGATGCCTGTCTGTCCGTGAATACGGAGAGATATCCCCATTACTGGGTTTCATTTTAGCTCATATATGGCACCATGACTAAGATTGTACATAAAACATGACACATACAGTGGGGCAAAAAAGTATTTAGTCAGCCACCGATTGTGCAAGTTCCCCCACCTAAAATGATGACAGAGGTCAGTAATTTGCACCAGAGGTACACTTCAACTGTGAGAGACAGAATGTGAAAAAAAAATCCATGAATCCACATGGTAGGATTTGTAAAGAATTTATTCGTAAATCAGGGTGGAAAATAAGTATTTGGTCAATAACAAAAATACAACTCAATACTTTGTAACATAACCTTTGTTGGCAATAACAGAGGTCAAACGTTTACTATAGGTCTTTACCAGGTTTGCACACACAGTAGCTGGTATTTTGGCCCATTCCTCCATGCAGATCTTCTCGAGAGCAGTGATGTTTTGGGGCTGTCGCCGAGCAACACGGACTTTCAACTCCCGCCACAGATTTTCTATGGGGCTGAGGTCTGGAGACTGGCTAGGCCACTCCAGGACTTTCAAATGCTTCTTACGGAGCCACTCCTTTGTTGCCCGGGCGGTGTGTTTTGGATCATTGTCATGTTGGAAGACCCAGCCTCGTTTCATCTTCAAAGTTCTCACTGATGGAAGGAGGTTTTGGCTCAAAATCTCACGATACATGGCCCCATTCATTCTGTCCTTAACACGGATCAGTCGTCCTGTCCCCTTGGCAGAAAAACAGCCCCATAGCATGATGTTTCCACCCCCATGCTTCACAGTAGGTATGGTGTTCTTGGGATGCAACTCAGTATTCTTCTTCCTCCAAACACGACGAGTTGAGTTTATACCAAAAAGTTCTACTTTGGTTTCATCTGACCACATGACATTCTCCCAATCCTCTGCTGTATCATCCATGTGCTCTCTGGCAAACTTCAGACGGGCCTGGACATGCACTGGCTTCAGCAGCGGAACACGTCTGGCACTGCGGGATTTGATTCCCTGCCGTTGTAGTGTGTTACTGATGGTGACCTTTGTTACTTTGGTCCCAGCTCTCTGCAGGTCATTCACCAGGTCCCCCCGTGTGGTTCTGGGATCTTTGCTCACCGTTCTCATGATCATTTTGACCCCACGGGATGAGATCTTGCGTGGAGCCCCAGATCGAGGGAGATTATCAGTGGTCTTGTATGTCTTCCATTTTCTGATGATTGCTCCCACAGTTGATTTTTTCACACCAAGCTGCTTGCCTATTGTAGATTCACTCTTCCCAGTCTGGTGCAGGTCTACAATACTTTTCCTGGTGTCCTTCGAAAGCTCTTTGGTCTTGGCCATGGTGGAGTTTGGAGTCTGACTGTTTGAGGCTGTGGACAGGTGTCTTTTATACAGATGATGAGTTCAAACAGGTGCCATTCATACAGGTAACGAGTGGGGGACAGAAAAGCTTCTTACAGAAGACGTTACAGGTCTGTGAGAGCCAGAGATTTTCCTTGTTTGAGGTGACCAAATACTTATTTTCCACCCTAATTTACGAATAAATTCTTTACAAATCCTACCATGTGGATTCATGGATTTTTCTTTCACATTCTGTCTCTCACAGTTGAAGTGTACCTCTGGTGCAAATTACTGACCTCTGTCATCATTTTAAGTGGGGGAACTTGCACAATCGGTGGCTGACTAAATACTTTTTTGCCCCACTGTAATAGGCATCCAATCTCAAAGAAATGTGATGGAAGTTTTAAAAACGTACCTTTCCATTTCCCCGTTTCTACGTAGGCCGATGTTCTAGTCATCTTTTGTATACTCTATACTTTTCTAATCAGCTTCCTGTGCTGCTCATCCTGCTCTGCTGGCAGTTACCCTTGCCCTGACATCTTACTGGCTCTCTCCTCCTTTCTGTCTCCTGTTGTTTTACTAGCATGCTCTTCCAGCCAGATGTACTCTATATTCAGAGTTTATCTTACCTTGGCTTTAAAAATCTGGCCCTCTATATGAGTCAGGAACTGAGGAAAGACTTCAAAAGTAGAAGATGAGGCACCTCGGGGAGAGAAGAAAAAGGCAAAAGCTGACTAAGGATGATATGTTCATTTTTTAAGTGTGGCTTCAGGCTACAGAATCTTTCCATACTTTTATTGCCTTGCTACAATGCATTGTTTTAAGTATCTAATTAAAGAACTACTCCTGATGTCTTTATTGATGCTTTTCAATATTTATTAGCAACTGCTTAACCATTTAATTTACTGTTCACTTACCAAATTGTAACACCTGCTTAGTATAGTAAGGTTAAGCTTATAGACTAGATTCGAGAGGAGTAAAATTAATTTGAGAGAATTGAGTGTTGAACAGCTGGCAGGTTTATTACAATGTTACAATGGTGCAATAAACTAATGTAAACAACAAGAAAATTATACCGAAGATCGACAGAGAAGAGCGCTCTTTTGAAAATAACAACAAAATAAAATAAAATAAAATGAGTAGTCTCTTTAGACCTGACTCCTGATGAGCAGGATATTGGGAGTTCAATAGTTTCCCGGAGAAACGATCCGTATGGAGTAAGCAATTTTTGCTCTTGCTTATCTGAAATCCTGCGATTTGAAGTAATTCAGACTGTAGCTCTACTCCTGCATCCAGAACAGCTGGCACACTGCTTTTCACAGGGTCTGGCTCGCCATCCCTATCCAGAACCACTTCAGAATCAGGTCCAGGATCACAAAAACCAGTCTGCACATACAGTACAAAGCAATGAGCGGAATAGTTCTTAACAGTTTTTCTAAATAAAATGAGATCTCATAAAGTTTTCAAAATCAAGTACACTGTTGTTTTAACATTGTTCTGTCTCCATGAATTCAATCTGTACTGCTTTACAGCATTTCAATCAATTGTATTTATATACCCCTTTTTAAGGCATATGTAATCACATCATGAAATGTTTGTAACGTAACTAGTTTTAAATAACTTATTTACATGAATCAACCCATACCTGAAATGACAAAGTGCAGAAAAAGCACTGAACAACATTTATGGCTAAAAGAAAAGTGCATCCTGCATTAGTTTTGCGCATTTGTGAAGATGCCCAATCAAATAGACAATAAAATAAAATACGACACTCCATTTCACACACAATTCAAGTTTTAGGTTTTGGTTTTATCTTTTTTTAGACAATACAGAATTTTCACTGTTGCAGTAGTTACCACATGTAAAATTAGCGTAGGTTTTCCTTAGGGCTGAACGATTTATCGCATTTGCGATAATATCGCGACATGATCAAGTGCAATTTTCTAACCGCAAAGGCTGCGATTATACTCTGGACATGTCCAAATTCATGGGCTGCATCCTCCTGAGGCCGCATTTGTAGACCGATTACGTCACAGCGACGCGCCGAAGGCTGTCCAAATTACTACCATATCCCAGAATTCATAGCGCGGCCCAGCCAAACTCCAGTTTCCAGCAATGGCGGCCGCTGCTAAGTTTTAAAATTACTCATACTAATCTTTCAGGGTCACAAAATAAATTTTTAACATATTTTCAGGCGAGAAAGTAGTTGTGTAAACATCAAATATCTGCTCGGTTTATCAAGATATCCCATATTTGCAAAAGTGCTTCGACGTTTTCAGAGGCGTCTGCTACCCACCAGCTCGACAGCTAGCCGGGAGCTCGAGGATTACTGATGCGGCCGAGAACGGCACAACTCCCGGCACATCATTTTCAGATCACCGCGGAGTTTCGCTGCTCGGGTTAAACGTAATATATAAGTCACTTAGACAACCTAAAAATGTTATTGTTGGGCTTTTTTCAGTGTTTTGTTTGTTCGTGAGTAAATCGGTTTGGCTGAGATTAAAGTTATTAGATTAGATAAAATAAAACTTTATTAATCCCCCGGGTGGGTTCCTCCTTGGTTTTCACACAGCTGACTAAACGTCAAACAGAAAACTTATTAAACAGAAGTATGAGACAGTCGAGAATTTACACCAGTGTCTGGTTATATTTTAGATAGCAAGAAGCAGACGGCCGAGTTTATTAAACTCCACCGAGACAGCGGTGACGCTAATCAGAACTAGACCGTCCAATTTCACGCCTTTAAACTTTAAAGGCGTGTTTGTGTGTGTGTTTATACAATTGCTATTATGTTTGCACTTTATGTGTAATGTTACTGACTGCAGAGATCAGTAAGATGTGTGTATTTTTTATTTATTAGTTTTATTTATTTAATATTATTTTTTAATTGAATGACTGTCTAGTAGTTCACAGATGTCGAAAAACTGAGTGTGGTAAAGCCACTGATTTTTTTTAATGTATATTTCTGCAATCTGCACATTGTACTGACTTTCATTTTAATGTTTACACCAGGGTTCCTTGTCAGCACTTTATGCTCAGATGTTTGTAAGCTAAAAATAAACTATTGTGTATGTTCAAATATACTGTTGTGATTGAAGAAGTTAAATAAAAATGTCAGTCATCAATTCATGCATCACCTCATGTCATCATAACAGAGGTCTGTCTTCCAGGAAAGAACAGTTTAAAATTAATGTAATATAGTATTGGCCATACTATATGATGTATTGCTTGTCTTTGTTTAATAATACAGAAGACAAAGACCTTAAAAAATAATCGCATATCGCATCGCAATCGCAATATTGGGGCAAAAAATCGCAATTAGATTATTTTCCATAATCGTTCAGCCCTAGTTTTCCTGCTAACTTATCATTTTTAGTAACTCACTGGAGTTCCCAAGAACAAACACACGCTCTGCCGGGTTTTGGTCGAGAGTAAAACACATAAAGGCCTCTGAAAAGTACATAACTTTAAGTTAGAGACTGTTAAAATACTTTATAACACTTATTTTATACCGAAAGACTCACTGTGTAGCTTGTTAATTGCTCTCGGGTGTCTTGCTCCGTTTTGCCTAGCTTAATGCAGCAGCGTGCTTTTGTTGCATTCATTGAACTACGGAAAATCAATGTGTGTTCAAGGGGTGTCAGAAGTAATACACAAGGTAAAAAAACAAAAAATACTAGTAACCATGTCTATAGGGGTTACAAAATATTTTACCTTAAAGCAATACATGTAAGAATGTATAGTAGCTCATCTTGATCACGCAAAGTACAAACTAAGCATCCGATTGGGGAAGAAAGGTGATTTCAGTGATTCTGAATGTGGCATGGCTAGACGGGATTGTCTCTTTTTCAGGAACTGTTCATCTACTGGGATTTTCCTACACATCCATCTCTAGGATTTATAGAGAATGATCTGAACTGTAGAAAAGCAGCAGCTCTCAGCTTAAAAATGACGTTGTTGATCCTTGAGATCAGAGGAGAATGGCCAGACTGCTCATAGCTGACATGAAGGAAACAGCAACTCACGAAAACACGTGAAACGCACGTTAATAAACAGCAGTTGCAACAAGGGCCCCCTTACACTGCATTTAGACTTTAGTACCAACTGAGCACCACTGAAACAGAACAGCTTACCTGAGTGTGTCCATCGCTTTATGAGAACATTAATATATGCGTCTTCTGATACCTGCTTTCAGCAGGTACAGAATATACAAATCTGCAACTGCAGGGACTGGGTCTTAACAAGTTCAGGGTGGGGTTTACAACAACAGATGTCTGGCCACAAGCATTTCATGATCTGTTCACTTTACATTTGGTGGAATAAAACCATGAAAAGCCAGCTTCAAACTCCTTTCTTAACCACATGCGGTGTATTACATCACAGTCTAGCCTGGTTATGCAGTAGGTTCAGGCTAATTCCCAGGATTTCCAAGAATGACACAATGCAGTGTAAATAAACAACACATCTGAAAATTATTTTCATGAATGAAAACAACAAATCATTCTTTTGGGCTCATTGGGAAGATACTAACAGCAGTGGCTGAAAAAGAAGAACTCATTCTCTTCTACACACTCAATAAAGTTCTAATGTTACATATTTCAAAACGTTGGACTCTAAGGGACGGATGTACTCAGTTCAAATCTGTACGTATTATGCTGTTAATTAGCAGCAGTAACTGGTGAGGCAGAAAAAGCGCAGGCAATCAAGCAACATTAATTGAACTCAAGCTCACAGTTACATTGGATGTGACACTTGATGGGAGGATTTCATTGCAATAATATTGTAACAGTAACATGTTGTCATATTTTTCACCAGTGGTGTTCTGGGCACAGAGGAAGCAAGGCAAGAATTTTAAAGAAATTTAAAAGCAGATATCAGTTAATATCAAAGTGAAGCAATGAAGCAATATTCCCCTGTAGATATTGTCATGGGGATTATCATGTAAACCAAACCCAATTTGGAAAAATTGTAAAACATTATTAAAAACAGAATGCAATAATTTGAAGATCTCATGAACCTGTATTTTGCTTACAATTGAACATGGAAAATAAATCAAATATTTGAGCTGAGATAATGTACCATTTTATGAAAAATAGTGGCTCATTTTAATTTTGCTGGTCACGACACACAAAACGTTTGTACAGTTTGTCCGAAAACAGAACCATATAGCCAAAGATGGGAATTGTGATAGTGCTAAAGGAATGCGATATAGACAATGAATTATCACTAAGGTTGGGAAATATTGACAAAAAATCTTGCCGTAAAACCACAGGACTCCCTGCCTGTTTCTCTGTTTCCACCACAGGAATAAGGTATCTTACTTAACACACAAATCTGCAGATGTTTTACTGCAGTGCTCCACAAACAGTTGTATAAGGACAGCTAGAGAAAAATTTCAGGCTTGTGTTATTTACAGTGCGGGAGGTACCCTCCGGGGGGTTTCCACCTTTGAATTGGTTGTGGTCACAAACCTTGAGGTGTGTTTGACCTATAATTTAACAAAGCTGGGCGAATCAAATGTCCAACCACCGCTGCACCACTGAAGCTCCCCACAGGGTTTTGATGTGGTCTTCCTCCTAATTCCTGTTTGAACACAAGCTTAAAGTTGTTCAAGCGAAATGGAAGCAGAGCTGAAAATGGGGGTGACAGATGCATCCTACAGTGACTGTTGCAGCTTTGTTAATGTTCCCCAACACGAATGCTCGACACACAGCTGTGCAGAATGGTATAGCATGGATTAAGTGGGGAATTTGAATGCATATTTTATGCTAAGGTTGAGGCATGACTGAATATTTTATAATCAGTTTAACACTTAATGATGTTTGGCTGATTCTGTTTCATAACTAAATGTCAGTTTTCATCACACGTGCCATTTCTAAAAAATTCTCATGTGTATTCAAAGGCTAGAAAATTGTGTTTTACAACACATCCATCCTTGTGAATAATGAGGGTTAGTCCTCTGATTAAGTATCATTTTCAATCTTTGAAATCCAGCTCCTCTCTAGTGCAACACGCAAAACAGACACACATACAGACACACATACATTTAGGCTGACTAATAGGTAAGCGTGCATGTCTGTTGACAGAATATGACAGTGATAATATGCAAATCTATTTTCTAAATTTTTGTCTTTGTGATTAAAATTCATCTCACGTATCCGTTTCTGTCCAAGTACCTGTGTGAGTTTAAAAGAAACCTTAGATCGACCATCAAATGTGGGACTGGGATTGAATAGATGGCAAATGAAGGGAAAGCAAGACTATTGAAATTGGATGAGGGTAAAAATGTTGTGTAATTCTGGCAAATCTAATAATGTGTTTAAGGAAGATAAATATTCTAGTGTGTAACCTGTGAGTAAACTGAAGCAAAACGGTGGTCTGTAATGAGAATATTATACAGCTGGATATTCCTACTTTGAGTTAGCAAAAAACAAAAAGAAAAGAAATTGAGTATTGTATTCAAGTCTGATCTCAACCGTCCACCCATTCAAGATGATGATGATGATGATATAATGCATTTAATAGTTCTGCCCCTTGATTATGAGTGGACATGAAACCATCTATTAGCACAAGCATTGCTTAAATCAATAGATTGAAAAAATAAGATAACAGTCACTGGCAGACTGTACTGCATAAACTAATGAGAATTAAAAACTACTGAGGAGTCAAGAGGTTCAAAGTGAGTCATATCCTGGAAAAATGAATGCAATCACCCTAAAATCTGACCAATACTTTTAGGAGCAGTGATTCTTGTGAAAATGAGAAAAGTGCCCCTAAAATGACAAAAATGACCTTGACATCAAGCACAATTTGGACGATGACCCCTTAGGACAAACTTAGCTCAAGTTTCACTAAAATCAAAACAAAATGACACAGTTTGACAACCTTTACTAACATAAGACCAATTTTAAGGCAAAATTAATATGTACGGAGCCTTACAGTGCCGACTTATCAAACATGTTTGTTATATGCCTATTTTATTGAGCTTAATTTGTTTACCTGCTGTAACAAATCAGATAAGTGTATCTTCTCTAGTGTTACGTTAATGACAGTAACATAGCCTATTTAACCTATCAAACTTACAGCAGTAGGTATAAATAACTGAAATAGCACATGTTACTGTTCTGCAGTTGGCTGGTTTAGTTATTATTTGGTACTTTCCTATTTTTGTTGCAATTATAAAGTTATTGAAAAAGAAAACTTTAAAAAAAACCAAACTTTTTTCTCAGACAGTGTCTCTCTAAAACCAAGAAGCCACTTGAGTACAAAAAGTAGATTTTAAAGGCCATTTTCAGCTTAATTTTCACAAACGTCCAGCTGTAGATCAGTCATACTGGTAAGTCAGCAGTTTATTGTAAAAGCAAACAAATTTGCATGCACTGTAAAATTCTCCATTTTCCTCTGTGACTTTTACTCTTTATATTTAAGGTCTATGGTCAAGGAGACACGACATAGAGCAAGGAAAGACACTACTGTATACACACAGGATAATGATGGAAAGGAAACAGGTGGGAGCACAGCTGGGGCCAATTACAGATGACGAGACAGAGGAAGTAGAACTAGAGAGAAGATACAAGGAACAGACAGACGTCAAAATAAAACAGGAATAGACAGAACTTAGGGAAAGAAACACAGAATTGGCACAAAGACAGAAAGGTAAAGAAACTAGAAGACATGACAAACTTTTAGGGGAGACAGAGAAAAAACTACAGGGAACAGGAAAGGAACTAATAAACCTGAATTTATAACTAAACTAGAGACATAAAAAAATCCAATAGGAACCTAATACAGGGGTCTGAAATACTCAAAAGCACAATAATCCAAAACATTAATAGAACAAAACCACTTCTGAAAATCTATAATGAAATAAAAACTCAAAAACCTGGGTTATGGCGCAGGACATTATACAAAAGCGCAATGCGACCACGTATTACACCTACAAGAGCTGCTTGGTCATGGAAAGCCATGCCCTGAAGCTCCCGGTGCACAGTTTCTGTGCTGACGTTAATGCCACAGGAAGTGTTTAGCTCTGCAGTCATTGAGTCAGCACTGGCAACTTTTACACACTATTCGCCTTAGCACTCAGCAACCCCAGGGTAACTTTACATGATCTCCTACTTTGTGGCTGAGTTGCTGTGGCTGCTAAATGCTTCCACTTAGCAATAAAACCACTTACAGGTGATCGCTGAATAATAAGGAAGGAAAAGATTTCACATACTGAGTCAGTGGCATCTTACTACAATACCACACTTGAATTCAGTCAGTGCTTTAGAAGGACCCATTCGTTCACAAATGTTTGTAAAGGCAGACTGAAAAGCTACGTGCTTGATTTTATACACCCGGCAAAGCATCTAAAGTCAAAGATTAAAAGATGTGGCCTAATACTTTTGTTCATAGAGTGGTGGAACCGGACAATTGACCCTAAATTTTAAGTTGACTTCTTTTCTATTCCATTAGTTCTTTTCCACTCGACTCAATTCAACACGATTTTTAGTACATTAGTGATGTCATTGTTATGCAACACAAAAACAACAGTGGAGGACGTTTAGGTGACAGTATAGCTGCTGCTCAATCTATGGCTTTATCTCAGACTCATGAACCATGCTGATGTGTTTTGTGTTGCCATTTCCGTCATTATCAGGTTTCAAAAATGGCGGTTTTGATTTCTGTAAAGGAGTTGCTCTCATCACTCATCGAGTGACATCAGCGACTGGCCAGTTTGTGGGATGAAGTCTGATGAACCGGGTAATAAAAAGTACCTGGTACCAGGTATTCTCACATAATGGAAGACCCTAAAATCGGAGTCAAGTCCAGTCAAGCCAGTACCGGTGGGGAAAAGGCATTAGTCTTTTTTTGGCTCAGGTGAGTTTGAATCTGTCCTGGATTTGGGTTTTCCTCTGTTTTGTGTTTGTTGGATTTCTGCTGCAGAGAAGGTCCTGCTGTATGAAATTACAAAGAGAAAAATATGAAATAACATGCAGACATTTTCAGCACATACAATTCCACAATGCAGTGCATTAAATTTTACATATAGCAGATGTATTTGTGTGGTCTCTTCATGTGGTTTTCCACATTATCCTGTTACCCTTAGGACAAACAGCCCACGACAGGCTAGTTTCGTGCACTACTTAAACATAAACCGCAGGCCATCAAAAAACCCTACATTCATGTTTCCTCAAGTTCCCAGAATTCCCAGCCGCCACTTTGACACGACGCTTGTGAGACAGAAGCAATGCGTGGAAAACTATAAACACCAGTGTGTCAACCAAGTGTGAAGCATCTTTCAGAACTCAGCCCGGAGCCTTGGACCAACCTGTTCATCAGAAACAGAGGGGGAATTACCCTGGCCTGGTGAACACACACACTCGTACAGACACAGGTTTAATGGATCCCAGCTGTGAATGGTTGCGTGATACAGCAAGACAACAATTAATGTGAAAGGAGGCAGGACATGTTGACCCACTAAACAGAGAGAAAGAGAGCACGAAAGAGAGAAATGCAAAGATGGAGGGAAGGTGAGAGACATGAAAAAGAAGAGAAAGAAAGTCCTAAGAGAGACAGATAAAATCGCTTAGGTACAACAGAAAGAAATAACAGCTCTTTGGATCTGGTGTAGGCTTATTCTAAATTTGTTTGGTGGTTTCTAGCAGGTCACTGTGTGCTATCTTATCATAAATATCTGGCATTTATTTTATAGCATTTAAAACAGACCGCATGTGGACAAATCACTCAACACGACGTCGGCTTAATCAGTCCTGACGTGCTCCATACTGAAGAGAAAAGTCACTCTAAACAGAATTACTGTGTGTTATTCTGAAAGGCCTGATAGTCAACAAGAATACATTTCTGCAAAGCCTGAAGCCAGATGAATTAAGAAAGAACTGAAGGCCAAATATTTCTGTGTTTGAACTTTACTTTGCATCCTTTATTTCACTGCAGTGTTGACATGAACCCGAATGTACCCACATACTCTAAAGTTTCCTCTGGTACTGTGGGTGCCTGTGAAGTCAGTTTTTCATTATCTGTCAATGGAGCGAATGTTGACTTAGCAAAGTTAGCAAGTCTTGACTCCCTATTTCACACAAGAGGTTTGTGAGAAATTGATTTCAGTGTTTAACCTTTGTCTCCGACTCTAAGTGAAGAAAAGCTCCAACATGCTGCACGCACTTTAGAAGGAGGAGAAATCCCAGAACCGCTCTCTTTTAACATTTAATGTTGCATTACTTGTCTGTGTTGTATTTGTTTGTGTACAGAGAAACAATTTGAGTTTATGAGACACTTAAGAAGTAATGAACAAGTATAATGTGAACAAGTAATCCCGCATGGTCACAAACAAGTCTGCAAAGAAGAAACTGCAGACGAGGCCACAATAACAGCAAATACTGAGTCACCGCTTGTGTCCCAAAGCCTGCTCTCTTTCCTCATCTCTATCTAAGCATTCCATACTAGTTCAGTAAGAATGTCGTCTGGGCTTACCTCCAAACTAGCCTTTTTCTTCATTTCTTTGCAGGATAACACAAATGTGTCAGAGTAAACACAGATACAGTCGCCCCCAACAAATGACAGCAGAGGTTGTTTGCTTAAGCTGTTGTTATGACCTGTAGCAACAATTTAAAGTAAAAGAAGCATTTGAATAAGCAAATACAGATTCATGATAGTGCATTTGTGTCCATTTTTACAGGTATGATGAGTAAAGGAATTTTGGGTGTGCAACAACTGGAACTGGCTGATTGTCAGTTCTCTTAGCCCTGACCAGTGACCATCCACTCAGCCAAGACTTGTGTCGAGTGCTTTTTGCAACATTTTTTGAGCTTCTGTACTGCAATATCAGTAAAATGGTGCAATGTGTCAAGTTATAAAAGAGAGATGCGCGACCGGTGGATCTGCCACAAAGATTGTGTCACGTGGGACGTGATGTTACGTCAAAATCGGTGTGTGACGCAAGCAACACGTCGATCATAAAAACATAAAAAAAATACCGGCATAAGAGCCGGTCTTTTTCAGGCATACACAACATGAGCACAATGGCAAAGGCAACTCACAGCAGCACATTTAAAAGGTTGTTAGTGTGGAAGTAGCCAAAGTAAACTGCTTTATCGGAGCGAAAACATTCACACTAACAAACCTAATCAGACACTTAAACCAACATACAGCTGAACATGGACATTTTAAAGAAGCTAACAAAGGGAAAGGAGCTAAAGCTGAAGCTATCCCAAGTTCAGAGCCAACCACAAGCCGGCAGCCTCAGTATGAGCAAAGGATCGAAGCGCTTATGAGGGAAATTACGGAGATGACTCAAAAACAGAAAAGCATCCATGTCCTGTATCTGGTGAAGTTATGGACAAACTGGAAAATGATGTAAATAACTGACTACCATAAACTTTGATGTTCCTTAAAGGTGAGAATTGTTGTATTCATCTTCTCCAAAATTTGTCATATCACATAGTGCAATCAAACAAAATATGAAGGGATTCAGCTGGAGGATTTGTTGTACCCACATTTTCCTTGTGTATTGATGTGAAACTGCCAAAAAAAAAAAAAACAATAAAGGGGAACCTGAAAACAAAGGTGGGGTGTTGCTAGGATAGCAATAGCTTTTAGATATTTTTGTCAGTGCAGAAATGTCACAAAGCAGCAGCAACAAGCTACTGTTTTCATCAAAACCCCTTAAAAGTCAATACATGCCTTACTGTCTTATATAAAAACAATAAATGAGGCCTTAACTTGTTCAAAAGACAGCATGACTGCCCGCCACAAGTCTCCAACTCTTTGATGAGTGTCTGATTGTGTTTTTTTCTTAAAATGTATATTGTTGTAAGTAAGTAAAACACCTAAAGCTCTAAAAATAAAAAAAAATGTTTAGTGCTGCATTGCATCTGTCAGCAGGTCAAAGTATAGCTAGCTGAGATAAACACTTGCCTAGTTTCACTGGAGACTCTGTAAAAGAAACAAACAAATAACACAATAATCACCTGCCCACAAACATTTTAAGAGATGAATTGAATCACACCAACAGCCACAGCAGCTGGCCAGAAACACACAGTAAAACACACACGTATAATAATACACGCAGCAGGGGGGTAAATATATAGATAGTGAGCAATGCTGTACAGTTTCTTACACTGCATGCACACACCCGCACAAACTCACACTGGGATTTGGCCACCCGCTCATCTACCTAATAAAGCCTTTTGGGTCACAGCCCAGAGAGAGGCTCGGTTTGAAGGGCTGTGCAGAGTAAACAGAGCTTTAAAAACAATAACACGTCACTCGTGAAAGATTCTGAGACTGCGGCGGCTCTCTGGACTAATAAAGTTAGTATTAGCAGGTGACTTTATTATTTGGACCTCAGGGGAAATGTGTGGAGGTGTTTGCTTTTGGAGTACAACAAGGACCTGCTACATCATTTAAGATAACACGCATGCACTCGCAGGCACGAAAGCACTCACATTGCGACACTCGTGCTTTATCGTTTTTTACTAAATAAATACTAAATAAATAAATCTGATTAGATTTTATGTCCTGACACTTTTAAGCTGAGAATCTGGGAAAAGATTTTTGTAATCAAAGTTGTTTTGCAATCAACAGATACCACATATCTAAAATTTATGTGAAATATAATAAAATAATGAGCACTTCCCCTGCAGTATATAAGGAGGCCATCAAATTTAAAGAAATTATAATTTAAAGATACTTTGGAACAAGCACAAGGTATATAATCTAATGGAAAACCATGAATTTCCAGTATTCTGCCCAACGGGTGACATTTAGGTTGTGATCCATCATAGAGCAAAAAATTGGCAAAAGAGCAAAACCAGAATAGATTTTTTTGAATGTCCCTCATCTAAAGCCCTAAATGCACTGACAGCAGATTGATTAGTGTGCAAAAGCCTACAACTGCCTTGCATATGAAACTACTCCCTGATAAAGCTAAACTAATTCCTTCATAGTCTAAATGACATACAGTCACATAAAAAGCATGCATTGCAAAAACAAACATAATAAATATACAACAGGCCAGTCGTCTATTTAGATGAGCTTGTTCTAAGTGTGGATGTGTCTACTGACCGTTAGAAAACTACTGCATGAGCAAACATACTGAAACATGTCAGTTTTGATATGTTCAACAGTTTACGCTGCAGCCACATTCACTACTTCCTTGACAGGCTGTCAGCTAGCCTGGAGCCGACTCTCAGCAAAGGTTTTCAAATGTCAGCTTAAAAATTAATTAGCCTAGCAGCCACCGTTTGGTCTGAGTGAGTCCACAGCTATGAAAACATGGAGGTGTTTTTTACAGCTCTGTTTCTCCCACTACTATGGTGGGGGGGAGCAGGTGGAGGACAAGGAGCACCTACAATGTGAGGTTATTGCATTAGCGAGCTATGTCGAGATGAAATCAGTTTTCTTTGCCATAAAAGTGGCTCTTTTTACCCGGCTGAATCACCGTGGTAACTGTTTCTGAACATCCATCCATCCATTTGCTTCCGCTTATCCTTTTCAGGGTCACGGGGGGCGCTGGAGCCTATCCCAGCTGTCATAGGGCGAAAGGCGGGGTACACCCTGGACAGGTCGCCAGTCTGTCGCAGGGTTGAACTGTACTCTGTTAAAACCAACTGATTTTTTTTAAATTTACATTGTATTGTCACTGCATGCATTCAGTTGATAGCGCAGGAAATGTTTTCACGCTTGATTCTAGTCTACTTCTAAGTCTCTTTTACACTGTTAGAACTGCAGCTACTGGATCACAGATGAGATAATTGATCATTAGGTTATTTATCACCAACACCATCCAAACAATCAATCAAAATTAATTTAATTTTGATTTTGAACCAAACTAAAGAAATTTCCAGGCCTCCTTTATTAAGTTATAGATCAGTAACATTTAACAATTACGTGAATCCAACTTAAAGTCTCAGATTTCTACTGTGCAGCACTGAGTTCTAAGTTCATGCTCAGTGTTAAAATAATATTTCAAGGAAACATGTTTATTTTATTGTTCTGTGCACTAATTCCCCAAATCCCCAAGATTAATCATTTTCTGCAGCATCAATCTTGTTTAATTTGCAGTGCTCCATTTTATGTTTAGATGTTTTTTGTGTTCTTTATAGTTTCATTTCATCGTCATCATCATCTGGTAACTTCTCTGATTGGAGTAGGGAGGGCTCATACGGATTGTTTTGTGTGGAAGAAAAGTCACATGAGCACACACAGACCAGAAAGCCCGGCCTGACAGAGAAAGCTGACTGTGCTGAACTTCCTTTGTAGTGCAGCCCTCAGATCTGTCAGCCCAAGATGAGAAGCCAAGAAATTTGACTGCGAGTGATAATCTCCAGCAAGGATGGAAGTCTTTCTTAATGAGCGATAAGATAACGCCTATCAGAATGAGTTTTATAAAGGTTAAAGAGTATGCCTTTCAGGTTAGCATTTTGTGTTCTTTGTATTCACTTTCAGCAAAGTTAATACTATAATCGAAGAAGAACAGAAACAAATATTCAGTTTAAGGATGTGTTAACATTTTCTAGCCAGGTCTTAATCATTTGTTCATAAATATGGTCTGGGGAATGCTTCTTACAGACAAAATCAAGTAAGATAATATTCATGAATCACACATTTGTGCACATTTGTTCTCCAGTGTGTGACTTTCTCTGATTTTTGTATATATATTTCTTGTGTTTGCCATTTATTCCTACTGTCTACTATTTATATTTTATTCCGTTACAGTTGATGTGGAGCACCTACAATTTCGTTGTACATGTACAATGACAATAAAGGGCTATTCTGTTCTATTCTATTCTATTCTGCACTGTTTATGACTAAAACCCAATGTATCCTAATGAAACAAAAAACGATGTAGTAGTTTTTGCCTTATAGAATAATCGTGGCCAGTTGTTTTCATTATGTATGGTCACCTAACCGTAGCAGGTCATCAAGTCCATTCCACTAGATATGTTATGGGAAAGTCTGAGTTTTACTGATCGTGAGTTGTCTCTGATCCAGCGATTGATCAAAATGTAATTGCTGCAATTTCATGTTGTGACTATTAGCAAACTACTTGAACAGTGAGCTGTGAAATGTGGCAGTTGTACCATGGAAGTTTAACCCATATGGACATGTGTATAAAATCACAGGCTGTTGAGACTGTAAAACTCTTTTATCTTTTTTTCTGACCTCATATATTACGCTTTCCCCCAGTTTCTACTTAACAAGAAACAATTACTGATGAGCAACAACACACACAACAGATCAAGCAGAACAGCAAATTTTACACTGACTTAAAGGTTCAATAATTGTGAAATTCCACACAAAGCCACACAAAAGCACACACGGCCATGTTCCGTTTGCCTGAAGTTCAGGTCACCTCACTTTGCCACAGTTTCCACAGGCCGGGGGAGAGATGAAATAATGTTCACGCTGACAAAGAAAAAACACACTCCCCATCCAAAGAATGAGCTGGGAAAACAGGCGAGCGGCACAGCAAGTGAGGTGGAAAAGTATTCTTCACATGAAGAATCCGCACAAAAGGCCAGGCACGCTGGAGACTGGAAGATGTAGCCACAAAATCCTGGCCTTAAAAACCACATAAAAAACAATAACTGTTGATCTTTGGGGGCTAGAAAAAGTATAAGCCCCCGATGCATTTTAATGCAAAGTAGTAAAATCAGACCGTCTGCTGTCTTTTTCCTAATCCAAGCCGTGCCAGTATTAATACACCTTAAAACATGAAAAAAAGGTATTTCATCTGGATATTGAATATTTGTGAGTGTGTGTGCATGTGTACAATTAAATCTAGAACGATCCTGAAGAGCCAAGTTTAAAAACCACATATGCACAATGGAATCTGTGCTATGTTTGTTTTGTTTTGTTTAATACCAGACCCCCAGTATGAGGGCTGACAGAACAGTGAAACGGGAGTTGAACACATGCCAGACAGCCGGGGAATCAGACCAAAACGTACTCACTCCCACCTTCCTAAGCCTCAGTTGAGACGTGCATCATCTGTCACATTTACATCAATCCTGACACCTTATTACAGCAGAGCTTTCTCCAAAAGAACTTTGTGCTTGGGCTCTTTAAAGTTAGAAGAGATCATTTTATGATTTTCTCACAGTTGCTCGTGACGACAAGCACATCAATAGGGATGTGCACAACCAGTCGACTAGATGCTTAAATGTGGGCAACAGTGAAAATAAAGCATGTAGACATGATGGAGAAATACAAACAAAGCATCAGAATGGAAAGGAAAGGTGATTTAAGGCACTGCGTGATTATTGGTGCCAATTCAGAAAGTGCTGCTGTGGGAGATGGCAGATGCTGCTGCCATCTCCTGATGGCTGCTTCCAGCAGTAT
Source organism: Diplotaxodon limnothrissa (assembly GCF_057381915.1). Taxonomy (NCBI): domain Eukaryota; kingdom Metazoa; phylum Chordata; class Actinopteri; order Cichliformes; family Cichlidae; genus Diplotaxodon; species Diplotaxodon limnothrissa. The sequence continues at coordinate 44,576,862 of NC_140602.1, read as the reverse complement.
AATGTCCCATGGCACAAAGCTCATACTGGCTTATTCAATATGACAATGAGTTCACTGTACTCAGATGTCCTCTGTAGTAACAGGACCTCATTAGAATAGTGCACCTTTGGGATTCGATGTGATGGGAGAGCCACATGGGGTTTTTGCCTTCTACTAACGATGTGCAACTAATGAAGTGGTCAGCGAGTGTATAACAACGAAACAGCAGCTATGTGTAACCAGACTCTGCACAGATGTGTGGATGCAAGAGAGGAGGACTACTGGTGCTCTTAAATGCACCATCAGTCATTCTGTGGCAAGTGTTTAAATCAAGTTAGATTGTTTAAAAGGACATAAAAATTATTTGCTAACAGGAACACTCCTATACACCAATATCTGAACATTCAATGAACATTACAGAATTAGAAAAGTTACATTTACCTCTGTATTGTTTTAACAATTCATTTTTTATAAACCTTGCCTTAACTAGGCCTTTATTTGGTGAAATGTCCTAACACACTCCCAGAGCTCTCTATGGATAAATCCTCTTCACAGTATGACATCCTGCCTGTTTAAATTAGATGCCGTTCGTATTATGGAAGCTGAAGTGATAAGTTAGCTTTTTCTGTGCATTTCTAAACACTTCAAATGAACAACTTACAATGCAAGAACATTGTGGTTTTCCTCCAATCTGCACTTCATCAGTCTTCATTAGCATGCCTCTGTGAATCTGCAGCAACGTTAAAAGAGAAACAAAAAATAACTCTGTGAAACACAGTTTGCCACAAGCAATACAATCATTAAAAAAAAGACACATGACACCTGCCCTCTCTTATGATCACCTGGAGAGTAATGTGTGTGAAAGCACCTGGTCCAATGCTAAAAAGTCATTAAAGGATGATGAATGATAAGATAACCCTGGTTATCTCTTACTGACTCTCCCACACTCCCAGTAGATCAAGGAACAGAGTTGAAAGTGAGGAAGGGCTTAGTAGTATATCATGCTCTATAGTACTATAGGGTATGATATACTACTATGTAGTATAGAAATAGTATAGTGACATGGTATTGTTTAGAATGCCAGAGCATTTCCTAAATTTCCAATGGTATGATGTGAGAGGATGTGCGGTTTATTGGCGTTACAGAGGATGTAGAGCACAGAAGGAAGCAAATGATCTGCTACTGCATGCTGACCCCTTACATGAGCAAATGTAAGAAGGAAATGTGTCAAATGGACTTAAAATCTTATTTTATGAGGTAGTAACTTACATTGCATATAAGTGTTTAATTTTAAATCTGTGCTTTTAAGGTTGCGGGTGGAGTCCTTTTATCTTTGGAGCTCTTTAACATCATTTCAGGGTTCAATGTTTATTCAGATAAATACCTGTGCGAAGAGAATGCCAACTTAAATTTCATGTGAACGACAGGAACCACGGTCACTGATGGGAGAGAGAAATCATCTTTGCCTCTCCACATCCAAACAGACAGGCAGGTAATTTTAGACTGCGGGAGAACAAATTGTCCTCTTTCACCCACTCAAGTCAATCAAGTGGAGTAAGGGGGAACGGAGACAGACGGACGGATGGAGAAGGAGAGGAGCCTGAACAAAGCTCAAGGGAGAGGATGACAGACATTTTAAAAGTAGCTTACAATAAAGACAAAATTGTAGAAAATGGTTAATCACAAACTTTAAAAGGAAATAGAGGCAGTTAAAAAAAATGAAATCTGTCCTTCCATTCTCCCACTGGTGGTCCATGTTCCCACTGTTGGCTCTCTTGATTTAATTGCTCGGGTAGGAGTGAGATCAGAGCAGCAGTTCAGCAGTAGGCTTCTATCAGACTTGAGAAACAATAACAAAAATGAAATTAAAGAGACGAGGGAAAGAAAAAAAAAGAGAGGGAAAAACTGGAAATCAGCGATGCATGATGAAACACGCTTAAAAGTGTAAAACAAGGAAGAAGACTGAGTCAAAAAGCATAACGGAAAATAAAGAGGGTCAGAGGGAAAGCAAAGGCAAAAGGAGCCGGTGGTCCATTTTCTTGTTTTCAGCTATGTTTAATTGCCTTAGTAGGAGTGAGTTCAGTAGATCAGTAGTAGGAGTAGCAGACCTTCATCAAAGCACCAGTCACTGCTTATTAGAATATTATTACAGAACAGCAGCAGCCAGCCAGTGGGCTGATTACTGACTGGGTCCAATGGGAGGCCTCATTTGACTGGAATGTACAGAGGCTGAAATGGAGAACAGGGATAAACACAGAAATACCATTTATAGACTTGGTGCCTTAATATGCTTTCATCAAAACTATGTGTCCAGTCATTCGGCCTTTCTTTTGGCATCGCACAGCAGCTACTTTTATTGATTTTTTTCTCCTCACTAAAGACCATGTTTAATCATTAAACATTAAAACATTTACTACAAAAAACAACAGTCTGTAACTTTTCTTTTCAGCTAATAAATGCAATCAAATATGCAAATTAAAAAAAAAAGTAATAGTCTCAAATAATAAGAGATCTTATTGTTTCTGGAACAGCTGATGGATGATTTTTATCCATGTCACTGAAATGTACACAAGGAAATGTGTTGTACTCTAAGAATAAACATAATCAAAAACTATAAAATGAATTTGAGCCAAACATGAAACCAAAGACACCAAACAAGCAGAACGAATCACGGCTTGTACAGGGACCATCATTTTTGTAAACCACGCTTTATGGATGTTTTGTAAGTTCTGATGACTGTATAGAAGGTTAAATGCATTATAATTAAACCAGTATGTGAAATGTGATAGAACGGGCAAGAACAAAGGCAAATTGCACTCAAAGCATCCTGCCTCCTTTGCAGAATTAAACCAACTGTATAAAAGCAAAATTGGCAAAGTCGTGGACCAGTAAAATGTTTTACATTTATTCAGATAACTGGAGCCAGCACATAAAACAGTTGATCAAAATACAGACTCGATCTAGGAATACCAATTCTATGATGAAAGCCAATTAAAACAGCATGCTGGGCAATTAGCATTACCTACAGGAAATCAGATCCCATCTCCTCCACCAATCAGGACAAAGACTAAAGGTTGGTTGACGAGGGGAAATTAGGCAAAGCAGTGCCAGATATTTACTCTCAGATTTGATATGGCTGGTTGATGTCATCCTCTACCACACACACAAAGACGTGTAAGCACGCAAGCGGTATGCCTCAACAACACATAACGCATGATCTCTCCAAACTCAGGCACACACAGAAACATGCACACCTAGTGTGGTCCGCTTAGCGACCACCGTGGCTGAATGAGAAGAAGAAAACCGCAGGCATCCAGTCATTCCTGACTGGAAAAGCATTCATGGAAAAGTTGAATTTGGTGGAATGCATAACATGTGTGACAACAAGTTTCTAGTTTTTAATGCTAAAAATGTACATTGTTAATAGATTTCTAAATATAAAAATGCATTGTTTTGCATGTGTAGAAAAAATTAACAGAATTAATTAAAATATTGATTTCCAAATAATTTACAACCTAAATTCCATTTAAAATAGCACAAAGACAAAATATCAAAGCTAATGTTGAGGAGTATGGTTAGTTAACCTTTTTAATATATTCTTATTTTTCATTTAATACCAGTAAAATGATTTCTAAATGTTTGGACAGCAGCATGAAAACACGGGAAGAGCTGAAAAATACTTATATAACACGTGACGGGTCATCTTACAGTTAACAAGATTAATCATCAGCATGGTTTGGTATAAAGAAAAAACCTCCCAGGTAGGGTAGGTAGTTTTAAAAATTGGGAGGTGTTCGCCACTCTTTAGTCTTTTACATGACAGTTAAGACAGTTTTCAACATACAAAGCTCTTATGAATTTTATCATTAGGTCAGATATTATGATTAAAAGATTAAGAGAAGCCTGAGATATCCAAAAACTATCATCTTCTCAATAATCTGGCAAAGTAAACAAAACAAACTGTCCTGTGGTTCGAGAAACCAAATTTGTCTTTAGCCATATCCATCCACACTAAAGACAAGGGGAACACCCTGCGTGTTTTCAGAGCACAGTTCAGGATCTGTGAGGAAAATAACTTGCACAGCATCTGTAACACAAACAAACACACAACCTAGCTCAACTTTCCTGATTAATCTCACTGGCAATAAATTCAAAATGAACACACACACAAAGACATTATTTAATAGGAAACAGCTGATTGGCTGATTTATAATCCTTAATATACGTACTGTTAACTGGCACCAGCTACGGTGTCTTACAAATTAAAACCATTTTAAGAAGTAAAAACACTTCTTTGTTGTTAATAACCGTTATAAATGAAGGGAACAAACAGCTGTATATTAAAAGTGACCAAAATATGACTAATAATCCAGTTTTTAAAGCTGCTTTTCGATTTTTTGATTTTTCCTTTCGGCTCTTTTTTTTCTCAAATGCAAGCTCTCTTGGGTAGTTTAGTCAAACAAGGTCCTTGCCAAGTTGAATATCCACTATTTGGCATGTCTGTGCTAATATAACTTGGATCATAAGTTTAACTCCTTGCCAGAAACCACAGTGGTGTCAACTGGGGTGGTGCGGATGATTTTTTGGAGAATTATGTCTGGGATCTCAGTCTGGGCTGTATCACTTTTGAAGTCCTGGGTTCAGACTTGGTCAAATAGCACAATGAAGCTTGGATTAAAACCTAAATCAAATGTATCACTTTCAGTGAACTGAAACGGTCTCTTGTCTCCTTGCCTATGCCCTTCATTTGTATTTTTATCAAACTTAACCAAGTATATGTTCACCCTAGTCTCCTGGGTGAAAGTCCTGGATTTGACTTATTGGAAATTTTGTGGCTTTTTCTGTGATCTGCAGTGAGAAAAAGAAACTCGACTGAAACAGGATGTCGACTCGAGACAATAGAAGAGGATAAAAAAAAAAAATGCTGGCATCTCTAACTCAAGCTGATTTAATTTTTTAAAACATGTTTCATGCTGTGGACTGTTGCTATTATGCATTTCGCTGTGAGACTGGCTGGTATGTGTGCAAAGGCATGGAGCGAGTCAAGACTGGCCTAATTGAAGGTTGTTTGCATGTCTGGGAGAACGGATAAATGATGGAGGTAACAGGAAAATTAAGCAAATGGAGGGAGCAGGTGGCCTTCATCTGGACCACAGCTGTACACAGTGTGACTCACACACTCCTACCTTGACCAAAAGGCACACACACATGCGTGTTCAAAGGCACATTTGGGACTGTACAAGACTACAAATCCTTGCAACATCCTAAATAATACCACAAGGTCCACTGTGTGACCCATTTGGTGTTCATACTGCAAAGCTGACTTATTAGATTTTAAAAAGCAACCTCGATCATCAGGATTCCTTTTAGTTTTAGGAATCCTAACATGCACCAAGGCCTAAATTTAAATCCATGAATTGTTAGAGCTTTAAGAAGTGGCTGTTAAGAGTTATGACTTAGCAGAATGTACATAAATTAAAACATCATTAGATCTGCACTGAAAAGCCTCTACTATGAAATGTATTATATGTGTATATAGTATTAAACTTACAAGTGCAAAAAAAGACATTAGGAAGTCTACAAATGACCAGTAGGTGAAATAAATATTAACTATCAGGAAACAAAATGTGGTTCTTCTTGCCAGTACCTGACCTTTTATCACATTTCAACAGGCACAACTTTTATTTTGGTCTCTATTTTCAGTTTGCGTTGCACTTTTCAGATTCACTACAGCTTTACTATGCAAGACTTTCATTCATCTCCTGATTTCCACATATTATTTTAAGAGACACAAGTTTCATTTTTGAGTAATTCATAAGTATACAGTGACACTGGAAACCCACAGTTCCAGTGCCACAGTTCACATTCAATCACTACCAACAGCCAACGTTACAGGAAGAAGTGCAACACATGAACTGGACCTTCAGTTTATCTTAGTTAAAGAGAAAACTCACTTGTTGGAGGAAAGGTTCAACTTTGTTGTTTTATATTTGTATGATTTAGTGCTCTTGTGTGTGATTATTTTAACTGTTTCCATGAGAGGTTGCACAGAAAATGCATATGAATTACCATGAAAAGCACAATGTGTCTCTGAACCAGATCTACTTGCAGAGTTCAATAGCTTTTTGGTTAAGTTAATTTTTCTCAAGACTTTTCAGTAAACCTGAGCAGGCATCAGGTTTTTCTCTTCTCTTTCTGTGGTTCACTGATGGTCTACAGGTTATTTTGCTCTAAGTGGTGCCTACATGTGGAGGGGACATGGGCATGCTTGTCCTTCAGGGCATACTTAAGGTTCGTTAGAGCTCGAGATTCTCCCCCCTCTCATTTTACTTTGATTCCTGGAACAGTTAACATTGCACATGCATGAGTGTCCACACACACACACACACACACACACACACACACACACACACACACACACACACACACACACACACACACACACACACACACGGACACACGGACACTTTAAAGAAAACTAGTTGGAAAACAGGTCAAACACTGTCTTTAATTACAGCAGCAAGTGACACCCTCCCTTGGCCCGCTCAGCTTCTATGTTTTGCTATTATGTGAATTTTTCTTTGATTTTAATCAAATTTGGAGCGAAATTAAATCAAGAAGCCATAAAATACTCAAATAATATAATAAAATGAAAATATGCACTTCTTTGAAATTGAGCTAAAGATTTATAACCCAAAATGTGTTTATCTCAAACTAATGAATACAGTTTTCTAGACAATATGTTTTGGTTCCTTAAGGTTAATTCTACATTAACACCAAAACCAGTCTAATTGATTAAATGAACGTTGATTATGAGTATGATTATTATTATGGAGGCATGGTATGTTAAAAAACAAAACAAAACAGCAGTTAATGTTTGTAGTTTGATCCACCTAACACAATCAGCAGCTGTAGGTTGAGGCAACTCAGTTACTCGTGCCAGTCTTTGGATCTATTTCTATTAGAAACACTCCTTGGAGTCAAACTTGAAAATCTGAGTTAGACTCTTTGCTTGGATAAACATCAGTATAATTAAGTAACATTCATAAGTAGCATGTAGGTTGAAACAGTGCAGATTTTATGACAGAACTGGATCATATTTGTGGCAGCAGCGATGCATTCACAATCATGTATATTTACTCATATGTGGAACTTTGTGATGATAAATAAGGGAGAAATAATCAGCTGGTTGTCCTGTAGATGGACTACAACATCGTTTTGCAGCATCTAACCTCCAAGACTGATGACAGCAGGCCATGTCCTGTTCTGCAGACTTGATGGGCTCAGCATAACCACACACTTCACATTCCGGGTGATCCTGAATTAACAAACAGTTTGGATTCCTCCTTCAACTGATCCTGAGGTCATTCAAATAACTGTGGTTGTGGTTAATGGCTACTGATAATGGCCACCCTCTGCAATGCTTAGTGGACATACAGCTAACATCTCTTTGAGCTCTGTTACCACCTGACCAAATACTGAAAATCTTGTGTGTCATATTTACATATAGATGAACTGAGCTTGTCACTTTTTTATACTTTCTGTTATGTGCTCAGTCGTTTGTTTTACGGCATGCTTGAAACAACATGACTAACATACGTGCATCTTTTATTTACAGTCTATGCCAGTGCCTGAACTTTGGAGAAAAGAGCAAGGGGACTACTGGGAATCTCATCTGTGTATAATATTGTTCTCTCAGACAGAAAGGAATATTTATTAACAAAAATTCTAAAATATATTATAGAATATACTTTTAGAGTCATTAATATAACTGAGGGATGTGTCCGAGGTTGTGTGGGAAACACTGCAATATTTTCAAAAGTTTGCTAAACCAGCATATGTGTTAGATTTTCAATGTTATATGGGGCAGAGTGCCTTTCAGACCTCCTCTGAAGATTCTTTTCCTTCTCCTCGTAGATTTTCAGTCTCTCTCTCTCTCTCTCTTTTTTTTTTTTTTTAAATAGTGTTACTTTTCTACATTCCTCATGGCTTGTTGAAATTCCAGGTCTTGGATTGTGGTCTCCCCTTTGTCATGATGGTTATTTAACTGAGCCTTGGCATTGCTCATATTCTAAATTCTTAACATACCCTTTTTATGGTTGGAGAATTGCATTTTCCACTGGCACAGGGAGCCAATCAAAGCTTTTTTTCATCCCCCCTTTGTTTCTCCCAACCAACTTTGGTACTAGATCTAACCAAATATGTGTGTTTTCGTGTTTGACTAAGGCAAATATTTTAATATATTTTCAGATAGGTTTGTGAATGTGTCACAGATAAAGGCAAAACTGTACGACACCCTAGCATGTATGTAACATGTGACTTTTTAAATATAAAAACTGACAGGAATAAATAGGAATAGACACTGAATCCTACAAAATCAAAAACAATACTATTAGTTTCTTACCATATATAGCAATATACCAGTACCATGAATCTCAGGCTATACAGCTTATGAGTGTTATCCTGTATCAGGGCAGCAACGCTGTTTAATTTTTCTACTGTTTCTATAAACTAGTGACTGAGCAGCATTATGGTGTTGACTGACAGGCACCATTGTAGCTACGCTGAACAAAAAAAAAGAAAGGCAGAATATATCAGTTTTTCTTAATTGGAAACTACCACGAGGGACGGTTGTACAGTTATGACCTTCTTATCTGCTTCCCTGGCTTTTTCCATCATGCTGCACTTAAAAATACAAAGAGAGAGCTTCAATTTGTATCAATCACGGACACAAGGGTAATTTAAGTGAAGTAAAAGTTTGATAGCATCAGCAGAGCATTGTCTGTTTATATTATAGCCAAAGCTCATATTTAGTCAAGACCCTGTACAGCAATGTTCAACATTCCCAGCATATCTTTGCTTTATCTGGCTTCACTAACCCTAAACTTGGGTTAAGCAGTCACACAAATGTGTTCATCTGCTCAACAAGTCAACCCAGGCTCTCTCAGTCTTTCTACGATACTGGACAGTATTAAAAGCTTATATTGTGGTGGACCACTGGAGGGCTCCACTCACACCCAGTTCTCAGGAAGTGTTGTTGCTGTGTTTTGGAGGGAAAGTGTTCAGTTCTGTGGTGATGAGTAATAAACGAGCAGTGTTTATCGAGAGCTCTCGTGTCGTCTGTGTTTACCTCCACATTGGTGACCCCTGACTCGAACATGCTGCAGTCCGATGGTGGCGCCGACTCCGCTCTGGATGCATCAGCAGCCGCCAGCTCTCTGCCTCCGGCTGCAGCTACGTTTGCTGTGGCGCTCGAGCTGCCGGACTTTTGGCTTCACGATCCCCCGTCGTGGTTCGTGCATGTGGAGGCTCAGTTCGCCCTTCGTGGCATCTCGGCTGACGACACGAAATATCACCATGTGGTGGCTTCTCTCGACCCGCTAGCCACCCGTCGTGCATTGACTCTCCTCCGGGACCCACCCACCCGAGGGAAGTACGCCGCCCTTAAGGAGCTGCTTCTTCGGCGCTATGCCCTCACCGACGCAGAGCGAGCCAAGAAGCTCCTCTCCCTCTCAGGCCTGGGTGGCGGTACGGCTCTCGAACTGATGGAGCACATGCTATCCCTTCTCGGACCGGATGACGGGGGATTCCTCTTCGCCCACATCTTCCTCCGACAGCTGCCGGCGGCCGTGAGAGCTGGCCTCGCCAACTCTCCGCTTCTGGGCACGAAGGATTATCGCTCCCTGGCTGAGGACGCGGATCGTATTCTGCTGGCTACCCGCACTTTCCACGATCACGACCTAGTTCCAGTCTCGCCGGCGGTGCCTTCCACTTCCCCGCTGACCTGCCACGACGTACCCGATCCTTTGCTGACGGCAAAGATCGCGGCACAGCGACACCACGGACGGGACCTCTGTTTCTACCATCAGCGTTTTGGCGCCGGAGCGCGCCGCTGCCTGCCGCCTTGCGCTTTTCCGACCCTGGGACATGGACCCCGCCAACGCGCTGTAGCGGCCGCGACCGCTGGCGACAAAGAAAAACTGCTCTTCATAGAAAACTCGCGCTCTGGGAGACGTTTCCTGGTCGACTCTGGCTCCCAGAAGAGCCTCCTTCCCCCGTCCGGAGCCGACAGTTTAGCAGCAGGCTGCGGACTGCAGCTTATTGCGGCTAATGGCTCTCCCATCGCAACGTTCGGGGAAAGGTTCGTGACTGTTTGTTTTCATGGTCGGGATTTCCAATGGACCTTTGTTGTTGCCACTAGCTCTGTACCTATTTTGGGCGCTGATTTTCTTTGTGCCCACGGACTGCTGGTCGATGTCGCTAACAGACGCTTAATCGATGCACTGTCTTTTTCTTCAATGCCTTGTTTCACTCGCGCCATCGAGCCCCTGAATCGGGCTAATTTAGTGACTTCAGGGAATGTTTTTCAGTGTTTGCTCTTGGAGTTCCCTTCACTGACTGTTCCTAATTTCTCGAACACGGCAACGAAGCACGGGGTTGAACATTATATTCCGACGGTCGGTCCCCCGGTGTTCGCACGCGCGCGCCGCCTCGACCCCGCGAAACTCTCCGTGGCTCGGGAAGAGTTTGCCGCAATGGAGCGCCTCGGCATAGTGCAGCGCTCGAATAGTGCCTGGGCTTCTCCGCTACACATGGTGCCCAAGTCAGACGGTCGGTGGCGGCCGTGTGGGGATTTTCGCCGTTTGAATAATGTCACGGAGAATGACCGTTACCCCATTCCCCACATCCAGGATTTTTCCGCCCACCTCGCCGGCACCTCGATTTTTTCTAAAATTGACTTGGTGCGGGGGTATCACCAGGTTCCCGTGCGCGCCGAAGACGTCCCCAAAACTGCCGTTATTACCCCCTTCGGCCTGTTTGAATTTTTGCACATGCCGTTCGGCCTGAAAGGCGCCGCCCAGACTTTTCAGCGGTTGATGGACTCCGTTTTGCGCGGGCTGCCTTTCGTCTTCGTGTACCTTGACGATATATTGGTGGCCAGCTGCTCTGAGAGTCAGCATGCGTCAGCCCCTCCGGGTCCCCGGGGAATTCTTGCCTGAGAGCCCACCCCCGTGCTTCGCTCCCTCTGTGCTGTCTCTCCGTCCCCCAAGAGACTCGTTTTCTCTTCCTGGCCCAGTGCACCATTGTGTGCCTGACACCTTTGTTCCGAGGTCGTTGGACTCTTCGCAGTTTGTTTTTGTCAGGCATGACGCTCATAGGCCTCCGCTGCGTCCACTGCATGACGGCCCCTTTCGGGTTATTCAACCGGGCCGGAAGCATTTCCTTTTGGATTTTGGGGGTCGGCAGGAGGCTGTTTCTATTGACAGACTTAAACCAGCACATGTGCTTCTGGATGACCAGGTGGTGCCGGCTCAGGCCCCCCGCCGTGGCCGCCCGCCTTCCACTGGACTGGACAACCCTGCTTCTTCCTCTGGGAGCGCCCCCCACCTGGCGGGGCCCGAGCTACCTTCAGTTTTTCCTAACCGCCCGTGCCAGCCTGGCCCTCAGGCTCGTTTCCCCTCCGCCAGCTCTCCACCTCCCCGGTTCAGCCGTTCTGGACGTTTAATTAAAGCAAGGGTTCTGGACTAGGGGATGACCCTACTGGATGTTCGGGGGGGGGGGGGGGGGGGGGGGGGGCATGTGTGGTGGACCACTGGAGGGCTCCACTCACACCCAGTTCTCAGGAAGTGTTGTTGCTGTGTTTTGGAGGGAAAGTGTTCAGTTCTGTGGTGATGAGTAATAAACGAGCAGTGTTTATCGAGAGCTCTCGTGTCGTCTGTGTTTACCTCCACAATATGAATGAATGAGCGGGCGAATGTGGCTCAAGAGTTAGCAGTTCGTCTTGTAATCGGAAAGTTGCCGGTTCGAGCCCCAGCTCCAACAGTCTCCATTGTTGTGTCCTTGAGCAAGACACTTCACCCATTGCCTACTGGTGGTGGTCAGAGGGCCCGGTGGATTCTGTCAGTGTTTTGATCTGTTCACCGTCAACATTGCGTGCAGCAGCAACCACAGCCTCCCAGACACTGTTCAGAGAGGTGTACTGTTTTCCCTCCTTGTAAATCTCACATTTGATGATGGACCACAGGTTCTCAATGGGGTTCAGATCAGGTGAACAAGGAGGCCATGTCATTAGTTTTTCTTCTTTTATACCCTTTCTTGCCAGCCACGCTGTGGAGTACTTGGACGCGTGTGATGGAGCATTGTCCTGCATGGAAATCATGTTTTTCTTGAAGGATGCAGACTTCTTCCTGTACCACTGCTTGAAGAAGGTGTCTTCCAGAAACTGGCAGTAGGACTGGGAGTTGAGCTTGACTCCATCCTCAACCCGAAAAGGCCCCACAAGCTCATCTTTGATGATACCAGCCCAAACCAGTACTCCACCTCCACCTTGCTGGCGTCTGAGTCGGACTGGAGCTCTCTTCCCTTTACCAATCCAGCCACGGGCCCATCCATCTGGCCCATCAAGACTCACTCTCATTTCATCAGTCTATAAAACCTTAGAAAAACCAGTCTTGAGATATTTCTTGGCCCAGTCTTGACGTTTCAGCTTGTGTGTCTTGTTCAGTGGTGGTCGTCTTTCAGCCTTTCTTACCTTGGCCATGTCTCTGAGTATTGCACACCTTGTGCTTTTGGGCACTCCAGTGATGTTGCAGCTCTGAAATATGGCCAAACTGGTGGCAAGTGGCATCTTGGCAGCTGCACGCTTGACTTTTCTCAGTTCATGCGCAGTTATTTTGCGCCTTGGTTTTTCCACACGCTTCTTGCGACCCTGTTGACTATTTTGAATGAAACGCTTGATTGTTCGATGATCACGCTTCAGAAGCTTTGCAATTTTGAGACTGCTGCATCCCTCTGCAAGATATCTCACTATTTTTGACTTTTCTGAGCCTGTCAAGTCCTTCTTTTGACCCATTTTGCCAAAGGAAAGGACGTTGCCTAATAATTATGCACACTTGATATAGGGTGTTGATGTCATTAGACCACACCCCTTCTCATTACAGCGAAAAATACATAGTCAGTTATAGGGTCGTATATAAAAGTTCTCAAAACTTTGTTTTGCTTTGTTTTTTTTAATGTAGGTAGTGACTTCGTACCTGTACAGCAAGTATCACCTACCGCAATTTATATAAGTTATATATGTTAACCAATGTTTAATCTGAAAAAAAAAGTTACCTGAAAAAGCTCAAATGCACATATTTTTACTTGGGTCATCCATACTGCGCTTGCAGTGACTACAGTGTGTCCCACCCACTGGCCGGCCCCACAGTTACACCTGGTGACCTGTAGCACTGTACATAGTTTGAGAGGTTAACTTGATCTTAGTTGAATTCACATCTATCTTCTTGCATTTGCTCCATTTTCATTTTACTAAACAGATGGATCCTTCAGTAATATAAGCCCAGAGTAAATCAAAATCAAGGTGATTTTTGAGTCCATCCTTCTCCTGCTTTCCCTCTTGGGAAAAATGAAAGCTAGCTAAGTACATAGAAATGAAGGGTTGGATAGCATCTTATGTTGAGCATCGAAATGCATGAAAAGAAAGAACCACAGCAAGAAGCTGAGAAATTATCAAATGGATGAGTGCACAGACACATGCACAGTTTGAGAGAATCTGGGCATCAAGCCAACTGTTTTTAAAGAATTCAACCTAAAACTTGCGACGTATATCAACAAGATTTCTCAAATTTTAACAAAAAAATGTTTTTTTATTTTTGTTTTGTTTAATCATGCTGCAACCACAAAAAGCACTTGACTTGTAAATCATGAATTAATTGATTTCATTGACATTAACTGCTGAATTCATCAAGATGACAATCACTTTGTGACAGATCCACTTTTCACTAGCTTCATAATGTGGGTTTTAAGATGGCAGGCATCTCTTTTACACTCTTATTCAAGCAACGCTTGAAATCAGTGTTACAGACAGTTTTATTAATATTGATATAATCCCATGTTAAACGGTGCTGGAATGAAGATTTTTTCCCCCCTTTTAGCCCGTTTCAGTAAAAATGACACTCACAGGAGGAGGAACTTTTGAATATGGAACAGAAGAGACCTAACATGATCATTTTTTTAACTCAAATTTGAATATAAAAGTATTTCTTTAAAGAAATGATGCTGGATTATAGTTCTGCTTACCTGTTACCTCTGTAATTTCTCTCTCTCACACATTCCCCATTTCCTTCTCCATATATCTACCCACTTGTCCTTTACCATGTTTCCATCCTCTCCCATCCTTTTCTCCATCACTCCCACAAACCCATCGGTGCTTTTCTGAGTCCAGGCTTGTATATCCATTAGTCAGTGTTATCTTTATGTCAACAGTTCCACTCAAATATTTACAGTAGTCCCTGGTGAGCAGACATCCAGTCAGTGGTGGGATGAGTCACCCTTTGTTAACACAGTCAAAGTAACTCAAAGTAACTCTGTACTGCTCAGAATAACATGCGCACAAGTAATGGACCAAAAGAGTACAAGAGCATGCTTGGGACACCGAAGCGCTTAACCTTTGGGTTTTTATGATGTTGGTTAAACACACGAGACATCAAGCATGTGCTTATGAGCATCTATGTGTCAGTGTGTATCTATGACTGCATGAAACAAGGAGTGTAATCCCACAATCTGACCTTTTCCTCAAGCATCAGCATTAAAACGATCCATATACAACTTCAACTGAAAAGTAGTTGATTACTCTTTGGTGCTCTATTTAGTTTTGTATAGCATCATAGCTTTTTGGCGTTTGAGAGGTTATACTGTATGACTGTATGTGAGCAAGGAAAAATAAACAAAGTGCTCACTTGCTAGAGATGCGCCGATTAAACAACTAAACAACTACCATGCCACTCAGTTATAATATTTTGTTAATATGCAACATGGCTCACCTGCTGGGCCTAAGAGGTTACACAGCTGCTACAACAGAAAATTCTGGTAATGGTGACACACAATGGTGAACTGAAATGATTTGTGGCAGTCATAATCGTAACCTACACTACATGAACAAAAACACTGGGAACTCACACATTACAGCTAGAACTGCTCAGGGTAACCTACGCCATGAAGCTCCTGGTGCAAAGTTTTTGTGTTGGTGTTAATGCCAATGGACCTCTGCAGTTAGTGAGTCAGCAGAGCATTGGTGATTTTTACAGACTATGCACCTCAGCACCAAAAGAAGAACAGTGACATCCCTCCTACAGTACCACACTTGAATTCCGTGAGCTCTTGAGAACAACCTGTGTTTTGACAAATGCTTTAAAGGCAAACTGCATGTATGTAAGAACATACGCTTGAATGTGTGACAATCCCCTGAAGTTCAAACTGAGCATCTGAATAGGACGGTCAGTATGGTGGTTGGTGGTTGGCAAGCTTGTTTGAGTATTTCAGCATCTTTACGGTGTTAGAGATGCTGAAAACGCTAACCCTAGCTGACAGGAAGGTGACAGCAACTAGAATAACCACTTGTTACAACCACGCTATGCAATAGAGGAACATGTGCCACCTTAAAGCTGATGGGCTACAGAAGCACAGGACCACACCAGGGGCCACTCCCGTCAGCTAAGAGCAGGAAACTGACACTACAGTTCACACAGGTTCACCAAAATTGGACAACAGAAAATAGAAAAATGTTGCCTGGTCTGATGAGTCTGGATTTTTGGCATAAGCATAAGATCTGCTCTGCTTTGTATCAGTGATTGACGGTGGTGGTGTAACGCTGTTGGGAATATTTTCTTGGCACACTTTGGGTCAGCTGAGCACCGCCTACCCGAGAATTGTTGCTGACCATGTCCATCCCACTATGACCACAGAGTACATATCTTTTGATGGCTGCTTCCAGCAGGATAATGTGCCATGTCACAAAGCTCAGATTATGTAAAACTGGTTTATTGAACATGAAAATGAATTTACTGCCCTAAGAACAACAGTCATCAGATATCAGCGTCTTTGGGATGTGGCGAGATTTAAGTCATGGATGTGCAGCTAACACATTGAAGCAACTGTGTGTTTCTATCATGTCATTACTTTCAACATTTCTAAATACCATTATTTACTGGTATTTAGTATGTAAAAAACCCACTCTGTCCAGTTTAACTTCTGTATTTAGATATGCCAAATAGCATGACAATGTTACATCTTACAGTAGTTCATGTATCTGTAGTACTCCAGTGACTCCCAAACTAAAGCCATGGATACAATAATGGTATGAAAGGTATAAAAAACTCTTTGGGTAAACAAACAACTGTACTAATTTTTTTACCCTTAATTTTTTTTCCTTGCCATTACTGGACAATTTACGTATTCAAAAAAATGTGGGAGGGTTCAGGCTTTGGTTAAGCATGTTCAGACTGTAATTTAAAGAGTAATGAGTAAAAAATGGTGGAAACCACTGAATAAGAGCTGATATAACAATATAGTTTAAAGGATTTTTTAAAATTGAAGTTGTAAATTGTGAGCCGGGTTCGGGGCCATTAAACCAAGACTCGACACTGCATTTGTCTCCTATGCATCAGTAACATCTGCTTTTCAACTACTCTGAGGTAGCAACAGTAGCTGAAGCAAAGAAAACAAAGCCAAACATACACTTGAAATATATGCCAGCAGTAGCAGATAGGCCACCCCAGGTTAGCCACAGAAATGTTTCACGTGTACAGAGTGTTACACTTACATTTGTGGGACACCCACTGACACGTACACAAAAGCAACAAAAATAACCAAACACTTTGGATCTACATGCAAAATGTGAGCTTTTGCTTATGACGTATACGTGCAGATGCAAACATCCACATGCAAGCGGCAAAAAAGTTCCTGTGTGAGTCACAGTAAACTCTGACAGATAAACATGATGTTGGAACGAGTTTATTTGACATTTGTGTCGGTCTCCTTCCTTTTGTGGTGTCTCTCTTGGCCCATCTTTAAGCATGACCTCCTGTTGTATTTGTTTTAGAGGTGGGACTCTGTAAAGCTGTTCAAAGAAACACAGACATGGATGGACACGCAGTATGGATTCGCACAATCGCACACACATACACAGTACATGCACAAACAAAAACATTGGTTTAACAGCCTAAACTCTAGGGTCACCTGCTGTTTGACTTTATGGATAGTAATAAATTCTGTCTCGACTTGTTTAGCTTCAGATTAAGATCGGAGAGACAAGCACGTCTTTCGACACTGGGAAGTAAACAATCAGAGGTAAACAAGTATACCATTGGTTCTCGCCTTTAATACTAAAAGTACATTGTGTCCATCATGAAATCCTGAAATGTAATAACAAGAAATTATGAAAACAAGCAAAACCAACAGCTGGCACATGCATCTCTGACTTTCAGGGTAAAATATCTAAGTTCTGGTCATTTATAAGAGCTCAGCACAATATCAAAGATCTGCACAGGTCTGGTTCAGATCTTATTATGGCTGCTGCTTAACAGATTCAGAGGCATAAAAAGATCTACACTGATTAAAGAACTGTTTGTTGGTTGGAGAGAGATACCTAAACAGAACACTGAAAACATACCATATGTTCAAACTGAGAAAATGGACCGTTATAAGCAAAAATAAAGTCATTTTGAATTTGAATGCAGGGACACATCTACAGAAGGTTTGGGCAGGGCCATGTTTGCCACTGTGTAGCATCCTCTCTTTTTTAAGCAACAGTCTGTAAACCTGTGGGGACTAACTAGACCAGCTGCTGGACCTTTGGAGAGGAATGGCGTTTAATTCTTGTTGGATAGACGATTCTAGCTGTTCAACAGTCCTGGGTCTTCATGGGTGTATTTTTCATTTTTATGATGCAGGACCCTTCTACTATCAAGCCATGCTGTTGTAATAAATGCAGGATCTGGTTTAGCATTGCCTTGCAGAAATATTCGAGACCTGGATGGGAGCCCATATAAAACCTGTTTATACCTTTAAGTTTTTTAAGATGCTTTTCCAGATGTGCAAGATGCCAACTCCATATGCATCAACACACCCCCATACTCTGATAACAAGCTGCATGGTCCTTGTTGTTCCCACCACAGAACAGTTTTCCACTTTGCTTCAGTCCATTTTAAATGAGCTTTGGCCGAGAGGATCCTGTTCACGACTGGGGCCTTTTATTAAATGTTAGAGCTTTAACATGTCTTTATGGATTGCATGGTGAACTGTGTTCACAGACAATGATTTCTGGATGTTTTACTAAGCTTATGCACTGATTCCCATGACAGAACCATGCCTGTTTTAACAGAGTGCTGCCAGAGGGCCCAAAAATCACAGGCAACCAGTTTTGATATTCAGCCTTATCCCTTGCGATTTCTCCACATTTTCTGAATCTTTTGATGATGTTACATACTGTAGATGATGAGATATTCTATAAGTCTTTACAATATTATGTTGAGCAACATTATTGTGAAATTGTTCCCTAATTTTAAGATCTGAAGATGCAAGTTTTGCAGTTTGGTGACCAATCTGTACTTCTGAGAAACTCTGCCTCTCTTTTATAAGTACTCATGTTACTGACCTGATGCCAGTTAACCTAATTAACTCCAAAATGTTCCTCCATCTTTTTATTTTAGTATCACTTAATTGTCCAGCCTATTTTTTGCCATCAAATTCAAAAGGAGTTTTACTTAAACTGGTCACACACTCCCAGTTTAAACATCTGTATTAATTGTGAATAAAATTGAGGTCGATTAGATTTGAAAAGCACTGCATTCTATTTTCATCTTTTTCTAATTACAACTAGTTGCATTTGAAATAACCTGCAATACACTAACACAAGGATTTTATGCCTCCAGCTGCTAATTGGTTGCAATGCGAGCAGTGATGTACTGATGATGGATGACTTCGGGTAAAGATAGATTGACTGCTCTGTAAATAAGAAAAGGTTTTATTGTATTGAGTAAAGTACATGAAAGAAAATAGAGAAACAGATGAATACAGACTGAATTTAAAAGTCAGTATTTTCTATTACTACCATCACGAAGTCATTAGTTAAGATTTGATGATGATGCACGTTCCTGGGTAGTCTTTCATCCCATACTGCACTGATAGCAAACATACCTTTGTTGACTACATGGTAATCAGGGAACTCCCACACATCAGTGCACACACACACACTGAACACACTCATACTCCCAGCCTGATTCATGCACATGCAGGCTAATGTGTGAGAGGTAACATATCAAAAGGAACTCCACCTAGTCTGTTCAGAAACAAAGATAAAGTACCCTTACAGGGACACACACACACACACACACACACACACACACACACACATCTGTTTCGGAAAACAATGAGGAAAAAGGCATCAGCTTTCAGGTGTGGAAAATTTGGAATAAACATCCTGAACTAATGTGAGCGGATGATGGAAAAATTATCTGGCAGCAAATAATAAACGGTGGTCTTGCCTAATAGTTATTAGATTTTATTGATAGTCCTTACAGTGACAAACAGCTGACTGCATTCTGTAAAGCAGAGACTGGAAGTCTGGAAATATTAGCACATGAGTGTAAGCCAGTGTAAAACATGACATTCTTTCTCATTATTTCATTCTTAAATGTGTTTTTAGGGCCTGGGGCTCAGCATGCTGTTCATCATATTTTGGCTCTGTCAGCCCTCATACTGTACTTCATTTCAATGATCACATACTGTGAAATATCATATTCCTGCTTGTTACACAAGTTCAAAACTGCTGTCTCAAAAATGTTTTCAACACAGTCATGCCTATCTCATTTCTAGTGCTTGGACAGGTTCGCTCATTTTCGCATATCTCGAAAGAATTGTCCAAAATTTAGCAATAACACATGCTGATTATGTCTATCCTCTTTATGCCTTCATAACAGTCTGCTTGAGCCAGCACCAGAACTTTTGAGATTTGATACTGAAAAAATTAGAATAGCCGTGCATCCATGTTCGGCCTTACAATGGCTGTGTTGCATCTGACCGAGTTTGCATGCACTGACTTCACTCCATTGCTGTGCATTGTTGGAGGTTTGGAAGAATACCGCATCTAAAGCAGGCTTGACGGTTTAATTCCTCTGACTCTAAAAGTGTTATTAAAAGACAAGTGTAACAATGTTGGTCAAGAATTATCTTAAGGCCAACAAGAATCGATTGTGGTCTTTGGGTTCAGCCTGTCACCAGAACACTGGAGACAAATCCGTCTCAATGCATATTTTATCAGGCAGCAAGACAAACCACACTCAAAATCAAAATCAAATGGACCACTTTCTGCTAGAACAATATTTCTCTTCTTGGGAAAGACTCCAAAGGCAGGAAAAAATATATAAAGGTTTTCAGGCTTCTTAGCCTTGTAAGGTGCAGAGTTACATGCTTTAACTCGGTTCTATCAGGATATCTCAAAAAACAAATTAGACCTGCTGCAAGTAACACATCAAATCTGGAACACCAGGGCTGCTGGTTAGGCTTGTATCTCTTTGTCTCTATCAGTGTCTATTTTTTGGACTCATTGTTTTTAACTGCTCAGACTGTTCCTCACCAGAGAAACAAACAGCTGAAGTGTGACATTAAAACACTCTGTGTGTATACATGATTCCCCCCCCAACCTGCATTGATCAATTAAACAAGCTAAAGTCTGTTTGAGCTGATAGACAAGCTGTCAATCAGCGCTTTTAGGTGGAAAATGCTCCTTATTTGAGAATTTTAAAACTTCAATTTATACATGTGTGTGCCACAAAATATGTGCATGTTTATATCTTTATATGCACACATACTAAGTGAAAACATACAGATTAAGGGGCCTCGAGAGTAAACAGTAATGGGACACATATCAATAACAATAACCAGAGGACAGCAGGGAACAAACAGTTACAGATATCAAAGCAAGTAGGAGACTAATGGGATGGAGAGGCCAGAGAGTTAGGTTTTGAGCCTGGACTTAAAAGCAGAGATGGAGGGTGCTCTTTTTATGTGAAGCTATAACCGATTCCACAAACATGAAGCAACAACTGTCACCTTTCTGTTTGAGATGTGACCTTTTGAGAGTTTTGCCAGTAGGTCTAACAGCACAGGGAGCTGAATGTGAACAAATGGGATATGCTGGGACATACGTACTAAGAGCCTTGAAAAAAACTGACTAAAATCTTAAAGTGATACATATATTTTTAAAGCACTGGTCAGCAGTGTTGGTCAAGTTACTTGAAAAAAGTAATCAGTAACTAATTACTGATTACTTCCCCAAAAAAGTAATCCTGTTACTTTTCTGATTACTTATTTTCAAAAGTAATTACTTAGTTACTTAGTTACTTTTTAAAAACACGATTTACAACCTGAAGAGGTGATAAAGCAATAGATCTTTCAGCCCAATTCTACTTTTTCTGCATAATCCATCATACAAAATGTAATCAAATGAAAAAGTCTTTTTTTTAAAAACTTGTTTTATCAGTTTTAATCTTTTAACTTTATGCATCAAGCAAAAATTAAATTATATGCACCATTCTCTGACTTGAAGAAATTAGTTTAACGTTTAAACCTATTTTTTGCACATTGTAGTAATAGTACAGTAATCCCTTACTTTACTCGTTACTTTAAAAAAGTAATCAGATTACAGTAACGCGTTGCTGCCCATCTCTGCCGGTCAGTAATTTTGCTGCTGAATTCTGGACCATCTGCAAACATGTCAAAAGAGACAGAAATTATTTGAGTTTATGTATGTTTACTGTATTTAAGACAACAATAAAAATTTGTTTGTCATGCATAAGCCTTAAAATATAAAGTGAGATTACTTAACTTGCTGTTGATGGAGATTTGGAAGAACCAAAGATGAAAATCTCAGTGTTATCACTGTTTAACTGGAAGAACTCCAGTAGGGGCTGGAGGGAATCGTGAAATTTTTTGTGGGACATATCGATAAATAAGTAACCAGCATAGTAATTAAGAGCAGACGTATATCTCCTAATAATAATAATAATAATAATAATAATAATAATAATAAGTGGAAAGGCAAGTGGAAACAATCCAAAACAAGACTGATGACAAGTGTTAGTGCAACTTCAAAAAGTGTGAGAGAAACAGAAAATGGAAAAAGGAGATTTTTGGTGCACCACCGTACACCTCTTTGGAACCAGTGACTGCCAACAACTACTCGCCAAATGCTTGGAGAATTAACATTTTTCCCTCTGGTTGCCACTGGATTACTGATCCCTCTTTAGGCCTCCATGACTCCATGGCTTTAACATCTGATTTCACCAAGCAACCACTTACCAGCCAGTAAAGCAATACACCGTTTCCTTAGCAAACAGTTGTTGTCTCTAGGCCTGTGTGCTTCACATTGTGTGCTCTGTCGACAATCATTTTACCCAAAATGAGAGTTCTAACTACAGTCATTTTTTTTTTTTTTTTACCTGCTGGACTGAAATATAACTGATTAAACAGAAAACTGACCAAAAGAGAAAACTCAGCTGAACAGAACATAGTTGGGACCATAAGTAGGAAACAACTAAAGGATAAGTGTAATTAGGCATAGTAAAATAAACAAGCTCTATTCTTCTGTTCATTTGTACAGTTTAGCGCTGCTCTGCTGTTTCTCATGCACCCTGCAACAGCTGAGGAACATCTCATTCAGATGCTGTAACATTCACACACGCACACAAAATCCTAAGACACGCAAATGCATTTACACAAATACAATCCGGCACACACTTTCAAACATGCTCACATGCACGGACACACACAGTCAGGTCACGGCCTCTTATTAATATTTCCTATTCTGGAGTGTTTTTTTGGCAGACTGAGCTGCACTGCTGCAGTGTGTGGCCTGGCTGCACAAACACATCAGAGTTTCACAAAAAAAAGCTCACTAGATTAAGTTTTATTGCCATCCTGGGAGTTGACTCATTGCACTGTCACACTAATGAGGGGTTCCCCTACTTCAATACCATTTTTCTCCCTTTCTGTTTATTTATGCATGCCGGTGTGACAGGTTGAATGACTATTGCATATAAAACTGTTCAGTTAATACTAATTCATATCAGTTGATATAAGGACGAAAATAATGTAAATATGGTAAGAAAATGGTTAAGAGTTTATTATTTTTCATGTTATATTAATGGCTTTCATGTTACTTAAGAGAACTGCAATCTATACATCAGTGATCGGCTAGTAAGCCTTTTCTGGGATCGATTAGTAGTGTCTCTATTCTCCACTAGGGGGCTTTCGCGCGTTCTCCTCACTGCAATAAACTACTGCATGAGAGACGCAAGTCATAATCACTCTCGTGATTCTTTTCCCCCTGTTTTCAGGTAAAAGTGTTTAAAAGTTGATATATTTCCAATGTGTACACTGTTAAGATATTTAAGAGGTAATCCTTCATTGTTTTGTAAGCGTTAAAAGCATTACATTGCAGTTTTGTGCACATATACGTGGCGGTTTTGAGCTGTGTTTTGTACTGTGTAATGGCCATTAAGATAACGGCAGGAGCTAAAAACACCGCGATTGTCAGCCATTTTGTCAGGAAACCTGCTCAAGTATATGTATAGTAAGCACTTTAGTATTTCGGTTTATTATTTAGTGTTTTTCTTCCACCATGTGACATTTAGCAGTACAGAATGTGAAACGTTTCTGCTCATTTTCACTGCAATAAACTACTGCATGAGAGACGCAAGTCATAATCACTCTCGTGATTCTTTTCCCCCTGTTTTCAGGGGTGTAACATTTGGAGGCACCGCTGGGATAGCTGCTTAGATGTCCGGTGTCCACAATCTGCACATCGTAGTCCAAGCCAGCTAAATCCCCCCCACTACAACCCAGGCAGACTGCAGTGAGGAAAGTGTTGCTGTCGAGGCGAACTGGTAGCTGTGTTTTAGCGCATGTTTCCTGAGGCCAGCCAGAGATCATCAGGGGCTGCAAAAGCGACTCAGCTCAGCGTCACCCGTACATGCAAAATTCTTCCAGCCTACTGCCACAATGTCTTCGGTGGAAGAGCTGCGAGAAGAGGTTGTGCGTGAAATGCACACTCTGTCCAAAGACCAACTAGTGTCAATCTGCGAGTTCCTTGGCATTGCAGAGAAAATAGATGTTAGCAGAAAAACACGACTGTCACTGCTAACACACATCCAAATACACATTGAGAGAGAAGGTATAACAGTACTTGAGGATGAAGGAATGTCAGAACTGTTGTTGCTTAATGATAAGATTGCTGAAATAATGAAAGAGACAATTGTTGAGACTGAACCAAATGCAAATGAAGAGGGTGATTCAGGACACAGAGAGCAACCAAATACTGCAACCTCACTGGTAACAGAGACAGCTAATGCAGTTAACACAGCAATTATTTCTCACTCCCAAGGTAATCGCTTTGTCCCTAACTCATCTGTGTCAAGTACCCCCCAACGACCAAGCCCTTACTGGCAGAAAGATTTCAAAATATCAGGCCAGATTGGCGAACCAGGTCAAAAAGACAAACTGACATTTTCCAGTCTTGCTCACCAGATCGAAAATGGACTGAGCAGAGGTTACTCAGAGCTTGACATTGTAGATGCTGTCATCAGAGCTATCTTGCCAGGTCTACAACTACGCAGAAAGGTATAAAACCACAAAATGTTGGTCAGCTCAGAAAAATGTTAGGCCTTCTCTCCTACTACAGACAATACATAAAAGACTTCTCCAGAAAAGCAGGTTGTTTGTATGAACTGTTAAAAGCTGACAAAACCACAAAGAACTCAGACACCACAAAAGGGACAAGGGCAAGACCAAAGAGAGCCAGTCAAGTTGTGCCCTCCTCAAAACAAATCGTGTGGACTGACCAGCATCAACGTGCGCTTGAGGAACTAATAGACTGTTTGCTCCACCCACCAGTGCTGGGGTTCCCAGATTTCACACAGCCGTTCATCGTACACACAGACGCCTCACACAAAGGGCTAGGCGCAGTGTTGTACCAGAGACAAGATGGTAAGCTGCGAGTTATTGCTTATGGCTCCCGTACTCTAACAGCGGCTGAAAAAAACTACCACTTCCATGCAGGAAAACTAGAATTTTTAGCATTGAAGTGGGCTATCACTGACAAATTCAGAGACTATTTGTACTATGCCCCAACATTTACTGTCTATAGCGATAACAACCCGCTAACGTACATTCTGTCAACAGCCAAACTGAATGCCACCACATCAAGATGGGTCGCTGAGCTCGCTGATTTTCACTTCACCATTAAGTACAAACCAGGGAAGGAAAACAGTGATGCAGATGCTTTATCAAGAATGCCACTTGATGTCGAAACCTTGATGAGAGACTGCTCTGAGGAAGTGCCACCGGACACTATTGCAGCTGCTATCCAGGCCATTGAGGTACAGAAAGACACACCTGCCGCATGGACACTCTCAGCTGCAGCAATGTCAGTCACAGCAGACGGTGAGCCAGCAGAAGCAACATTCACACCCATACCAAAAGAACAGCTTAATGAAGCGCAAAAGTCTGATCCTGTTATAAGCCCTGTATTACAGTGTAAACAGACAGATTCAAAACCACTGCCCAAAGAGCTAAGAACATTTGACCCTAAGACAAAATGCTTGTTCAGAGAGTGGGGCAAGTTAAGACTAGATAACAATGGCATCTTGTACAGGCTCACTTCTGCCCGGAAACAGCTAGTCCTGCCAGATCAGTTCAAAAAGACTGTACTTGAAGAGCTGCACAATAATATGGGCCATCAAGGTGTTGATCGCACAGTGTCTTTGATACGTGAACGCTTCTTTTGGCCACACATGCAGGCAGACATCGAGCATTATGTGACCAACGTTTGTTCCTGTGTAAAGCAGAAAAAGCCCAGCCATGAAACAAGAGCTCCTTTAACAAACATTGTAACTACGCAGCCCTTTGAGCTGGTGTGTATAGACTTTCTCCATCTTGAAAAATGCAAAGGCGGTTATGAATATATTCTAGTGATAACTGACCACTTCACACGTTTTGCCCAAGCCTATGCCACCACCTCAAAGTCAGGCAAAACTGCTGCAAACCTGATATTCAATGACTATGCCCTAAAGTTTGGCTTCCCCTGTCGCATTCACCATGACCAAGGAGGTGAATTTGAAAATCAGCTATTCAGTCAGCTCAAGAAACTGTGTGGCATGGCCGGTTCTAGGACAACACCCTATCACCCAATGGGGAACGGTCAAGTTGAACGTATGAACAGGACATTGTTGCAAATGCTTAGAACGCTAACTGAAACACAAAAGTCAAACTGGAAGGAATCTATCAACAAGTTAATGTATGCATATAATTGCACACGTTGTGAAGTCACTGGCTACTCCCCATTTTACCTACTGTTTGGACGGTCACCCAGGCTACCAGTAGATATGCTCTTTGGACTGTACTCAGAAACAGATTTTAGTGACCACAGAGACTATGTTGAAAAATGGAGAAAGGGCATGGAACAAGCATACTCTATAGCAAATGAGAATGCAAAGAAAGCTGCTGAAAAGGGCAAAAGACACTACGACACAAAAGTAAGGAGTTCTGTGTTACAACCTGGCGAGAGAGTTCTGGTCAAAAACCTGACACCTAGAGGAGGCCCAGGGAAACTGAGAGACTATTGGGAGGACACTGTTCACACAGTAGTCAGACAAATGGGGCCTGACCTCCCTATCTATGAGGTAAGACCGGAGAGAGGCAGAGGGCGCTCTAGAGTGCTTCACAGAAACTTGCTTATGTCATGTGACCACTTACCTTTTGAAAAAGTGCCTGAAAAAGATAATCGTACAAGACATGAACAGAAAAAGACTGATAAACCTGTCGCTGTTGTGCCAGACTCTGATGATGAGGGCAGTGTTGATGAATACCGCTGTCATTACGCACCACCTCAACCTGTGTCCCAGCCATCAGAACAAGAACTTCTCACAGCAACGTCTCAGCCCGCAGCTTCAGTCCCTGCTCTTGCACCAACACCAGAGCCTCTTGCTGGAGACCATCTGGAGGCGCCTGACCCAGCTGCCGTGGAGACAACTTGTGAGGAGGCAGAGCCCGCTGCAGGTGACATACCTGCCCCTCCTCCACCTGTGGTACTCGAGAGACTTGAGGAGGAGACACCTCAGCGGCCACAGCGAGAGAGACACCCGCCAAGACGGATGACGTATGACCAACTGGGCACCCCATCTTGCTACAGTGTTCAGCCAGCACCGCAACTGCTTCCTGTGTACCCGGGCCTGGTTCCATGGTTTCCAGCTGTGCAGTCATACTGCACCCAGCCCATTGGTTTGTATGGACTCCAGCAAATGTAAGTTGACACTTTTCCACTGATGACTTGAGAACTGTACTTAAAGACTGTCATCAAGAAAAAGACATGAACTTTTCCCCATCTGTGGATTATAACCATAGACAATAGACTTTGTGAAGACTCACATATGGACTGGTTATAGACTTTGTCTTCAGTCACCAGTGATGGACTGTGGTGAAACAGGTGTTAAACCCACAGAATTAAGGACATTGGTTCACTCTACTGTTGATGTCCTGACTACAAGAGAATATAGACTGAAAAGCATCTTGTTGGTATAATGTCGGGACGACATTTTTTGAGTGGGGGAGAGTGTGACAGGTTGAATGACTATTGCATATAAAACTGTTCAGTTAATACTAATTCATATCAGTTGATATAAGGACGAAAATAATGTAAATATGGTAAGAAAATGGTTAAGAGTTTATTATTTTTCATGTTATATTAATGGCTTTCATGTTACTTAAGAGAACTGCAATCTATACATCAGTGATCGGCTAGTAAGCCTTTTCTGGGATCGATTAGTAGTGTCTCTATTCTCCACTAGGGGGCTTTCGCGCGTTCTCCTCACTGCAATAAACTACTGCATGAGAGACGCAAGTCATAATCACTCTCGTGATTCTTTTCCCCCTGTTTTCAGGTAAAAGTGTTTAAAAGTTGATATATTTCCAATGTGTACACTGTTAAGATATTTAAGAGGTAATCCTTCATTGTTTTGTAAGCGTTAAAAGCATTACATTGCAGTTTTGTGCACATATACGTGGCGGTTTTGAGCTGTGTTTTGTACTGTGTAATGGCCATTAAGATAACGGCAGGAGCTAAAAACACCGCGATTGTCAGCCATTTTGTCAGGAAACCTGCTCAAGTATATGTATAGTAAGCACTTTAGTATTTCGGTTTATTATTTAGTGTTTTTCTTCCACCATGTGACATTTAGCAGTACAGAATGTGAAACGTTTCTGCTCATTTTCACTGCAATAAACTACTGCATGAGAGACGCAAGTCATAATCACTCTCGTGATTCTTTTCCCCCTGTTTTCAGGGGTGTAACACCGGTGTGTCTGTTTTTGAGCCTTCCTTTACCCTAGTCATCATTATCATCATCAACATCTTCTTTGCCACACAGCGCAATGTGATAATTTGTTTCAAAAGCATGGTGCAACTGCAACAACAGCAGTTGCTAGGAAATACAACAACGTCAAAACAGCTGCAAAAGTTGGGGAGGTAGCTCAGCATGCAAAATTTCTGACTTCCTAGGAGACTTCAGACTCCCTGTCTGTTACATTTAGATTAATTTATGTGCAGACACATTCAACCAAACAGGCATAAAACTACAATTGCAAGTGCTGTAGACTACAAATGAGTATAAAAATGACAGAATATGACTAATATGTACATTAGTTCTTCACAGCTTCACGGGACGGCTAAATATAAATTGATAGGCATTGCTAATTTTACAGTAAAACCTCTATTTTTACTATCAGTAAAGGTACAGTGTTCACAAGGAGGGGCTAGCCGTGAGTTTTTAGGTATTCTAACATCACAGAAAAGACAGCGGTGTTGGCCTGTTAATCCACTACCTTAAAACTGAATTATCTCAAGATGAGACCAGATCCATTGATGACAGCTCTCTATGGAGCAAGGGATGAGCTAAATCCTCTTCTGACATGGTTCAGATTTACTGAAACATCTGCTGGTCTGAGAGAAATTGGCATCAGTGCATCCGTTCTCTACATGTACGCACAAATAATAAAAGCGGAGAGGATGAACGAAACGGCCCAACAGTGCTGGATCCTATGAACATTTTGGAAACATTTAACAGAGCACAGCATCTTTTTGTTTTGTTGTCTGGCACCATGTAACCGCTGCGCTTTTTACTCGCAGTCTGTCATATATTACTCGTGTCTGCTTCGCTGACAGGGTGTTGATTGCTTTGTATTAATGCTGTCTGTTTGCAGTCAGTCTACACTGTCAAAGAAAACGTATGACCCACCGAGCAAATATCCTCTCTCTGTTGCCACCATGCAGAGCGAGAATTAATGTCACATCAAATGAAGGCTCATCTCTTCTCCCAATCAGCAGTCAAATGCAGAGCTGTTACATTATTGTTTCCAGTAGAAGGTATAATAAAATTGTTTTTTTAATACAATACAAATGGCTGTTAATCAAAACTTTGCAGGGAGAGTTCACGTACTAAACAACCTTCCTGCCAAAATAAAATCTCTTTAGTTTTTCTGGCATTGGGCTCATGGAGGCAATATTTGCTGTCAGCACTTTCTAAAATTCTCACTTCACGCGATTAATCCCAGATGATAATTATGTTTCAAATATGTGAAGGCATTTGTAGAATGGAAACAACTGAGACTTCTATAAACTGAGGCACTTGCTAATGCGCTAACCAGTGTTTTATTAAAACAATTACCTTCTGCATGTGATTACTTTACCAAAACAATAAAATCAGTAAAAATACACAGACAGGGGACAAAGGAGAGTGCAAGTGGTGTGTGTGTGTGCGTGTTAGAGAGTGCTAGTAATATTTTTTCTCAATTTTTTCCTAATTTCACTTAGAGAAACCTTTTAGTTGATAAAAAAAGCCTATTAAAGCAGATTTTACTAGTTTAAATAAAAATTTAACGTGCTGATAGTTACGTAGTACTTTTCTACTCCAAGTGTAACCCACATAAAAATAAAAAGAACTGAATCTATAACTAAATCGGAATCTTAAATTCCAACCGGAGTGTGTCCGTGAAGGCATCGCGACGCGTCATGACGCACGCCACGCCGCGAGGCTGCACGTGCCTGTTGTGACCAATCCTATTCGCGAGGCACTATTATATGCCTTCCGGGTTGTCGCCTCGAAAAGGACGCGGGGGAGAGGCGTTAGCGGATGGAAGCAACAGTACTTTGATACCGCCGTGGGTAGATGCGTGGGGGCTCGTATGTGACATCGCACGTAGTGAATGTGCAGGCTAGTGGTGCCCTGGAGAGACCACAGCGACACCACTACTTTGGATGGCGAGCTAGGCCCAACGAGCCAGAACCCCAGCTACAACTTCCTGCGGTCTGGTAGGAGGCTGCTGCGGCCTACACTCTCCCCTCTTGGTTTTCAGTCCCCTAAATCTCACTTCCGAGATTTCAGTCTTGGAATCTTAGTGCTGATCATCATACTTCCAATTTCAACCTGTCTAGACTGTCATACGCGTTGGACTTATATCAATCATGAAATAAACTTTATGGACATTGTTTGCCAGAGGTTGGACGAGGTTGCTGCACCGCTGTGCAGCGGATATTTTACAAGCTTGAATTATGTTTTATCTTTTCCTGTCTGCAGATTTTGTAAATGTTGGTATTTGGTAATTGCACTTTATTTTCACTATAAATAATAACTGTAATCACAATATCTGTGGTTGTATGTTTATTGTACTTCACTCACCTCCTAGAGCCGAATCTGATATCTTCTGAATTAGCCCAACTACTCATAACCAACTTTAATTATTTTAGCTTATGTACTTGCTACACAAGCACTCAAAGGATGTTTTACTACTAGTATTAAGAGGCAAGCAACAGTTGATTATATATAATTTAAGTTATCTTACATTCACTAATTACAGTAGGCTAAATCATTCATGTCAACCCTGTGCTTAGTAACCTATGGATATGAAAAGCCCACAAGCACCACGAGTAACCTTTTAACCTTTAAACAACCTTCTCAGAAGAGTGGAAGCTGTTATAGCAGCAAAGGGTGTGCCGACATCATATTAAACCCTTTGCATGCATATGAACTCGAGTTCATATGTGCATGAGGGCAGATGAGCAAATACTTTTGGCAATATCGTGCATTTTAAAAGTTTAGTTGCTGGTTTCAGTACTTCCTATATTGTTCCCCTAGAGGCAGGCTGCTCATATGCTGCAATATCATTCAGCTGCCCAGCTTTCTTGTTTGATGGTCTTACCAACTCGATAATATAGAAATTGACCTCAAAAGGTGAGGTAACTGAACTGAAATGCAGTTCCGATGTCCACCATCTTTTGTCAGCAGTTCTGCCCTCAAGTGATAATACTGCAGTTTTCACCAGAAGTGCAGGAAAATCAGTGTCAATATGAAGCAATAATAGCTCAAAACTAGTCAGAATAAGGTTTTTGGCAGTTTCCCAAGCCACATACTCAACTCTGCTACTCAACCTACAAATGCATTTTCATTACAAATGTGGCAGCATGCAAGTGTAAAATTAGAAGG
The DNA here is from genome assembly GCF_057381915.1 of Diplotaxodon limnothrissa. Taxonomy (NCBI): domain Eukaryota; kingdom Metazoa; phylum Chordata; class Actinopteri; order Cichliformes; family Cichlidae; genus Diplotaxodon; species Diplotaxodon limnothrissa. The sequence goes on along the minus strand of NC_140602.1, from coordinate 44,545,513 downwards.
CTTATAGTATAAGAGTTTAAGATTACCAGGATTGCCAAGAAGCATTGCTCCAACAAAACAATAATCAGCCAAATACATATTGTCTTGCTTTTTGTGCTGAATATTTAACAGAAGTTTTATCTTAAGATGATTTGGTCAGATAAAAAGAGGATGTTGTTGCATTTTAGTTGCCATTATTTGAAATTATGTGTAACACCAATATGAGCTAAAAATACCAGCAAGCCAACACACGGGGTCTCTTCCTTGCTAACATAGAGGTTTCATCAGATATCCACTCAGACTGGGATGATCAAACATTTCATGTGAGCCACTGATCACTGAATAGACCACCATACAGCTGGAGAGCATTCAAAGAGAGTCTGGAAGGTAGGCAAGTAAAGTATGCTGGCTGCTTCTGTTTCTCTCTCACCCAACTAACTGAGCAGACATGCAAATAAACCACATAGGGGACTCAGGTGTTTTTGGCTTTGTAGTCTTAAAAAGGAGACAGAAAGTGACTGCGAAAAAAACGAGACGGGGAGGGAAAAGATACAATGTTTTCCTTTTTCTGCCTCGGCTGTGAAACCCCATCTAGCTTTCGTTCCCTCTTCCATTGTGTCAGCCTCTCTTGTGTGCATTGCTGATGAGGCCCTTTGACACTGAAGAGGTTACCCGACTCCCATTGAAGAGGTTTTTCCTCTCAAACATGTGCACACTTACATGCACACATCCACAGTGTTCTTTTCTTTAGTCTTCCTCCACACAAGCCTTTGTCTCAACTTATTCCTTTATTCTTTGTTCCAAGTCTTTTAGTCACCTCTTTGCACTCACCAACAAAGCTAAGCTGAAGCCGATACCAAGAAGAAGTGTCAGAAGACACATCACTGTCAAGAGGGGGTAAAGGTGAGGAAGTAGAGGGGGTGTACAGAGGAAGATATCCTCTTTTTAGGTCCCAGTTATCTGTTCTTTTTCTCCAGTCTTACTTGTTGTATCTATCTCTCTAACAAACCACCAATGAAAGCTTGAGACCTCCCAAACACTCAACTTATTTTTTTCTTTCATTTCTTGGAACATCTCATAATGAAAACTCTAAAATTCCCCTTCTGGTGAAAGCCATCTTAGATGACAGACACCTTTTTGGAAAAAAAACATTAGTGACATGTTAAATCAATAACCACAATATACAACAAGACATTTAAGTGCACATAAGAATAAGAATGATCCTGATAGTAATTCATGCATACATGGAATTCCTTACAACAAAATGATAAAAATCTTGCTTCAATTATGCCAGAAAGTGGAAAACATGAAAACCATGTTTTATATTATGAGATGGGACGGGATTGTAAACAGGCTTAAGGGCCTCATTATGACAGGAATTTCTGGAACAAGTATCTACAGAGGCTTTTAAGCCAATTACAGCTCAAACCTTGATTTGTATATTGTCTTTCTCCTGATGATTACACATCTGCCACTCTGATTTTTCTGCAGCTACAGCTACAACTGATTTTATTACCACTGTCTTATGACTCAGATCGCAGACAAACTGCTATACATCAAAGATGCATTAACAAAAGTGTTAGTAATAGAGCCAGTTTTAATAGTAGTACTACTAATTGTGGTAATAACCATTAACTTTCTGGAAGAACGATTCAAACAGTAACAATGGTTCAGACATTAATGATTGATTTTGTTTTAACAATTAAGCAATGCTTTATAATCAAGTTCTATGTTCGTTTCCAGAAAAGGTCTCAATTTTCATTGAAAATTGAGAAAGAGAGACTTAAAACCCCTTGAAAACTGAACTTCTGGGAACTATTTTACTTCAGGGTGCACTGTTCTGGATTGGTGAGGCAAATTTAAAAGATTTCTATTGCCAAATCCATGTACATTTGTATTATTGTAGTAAATAAAATTGAATAGATTAATAAAGCTGAAGATTTGAATTAATCAACAGGCAGCTAAAAGCCCCAAAATGACCTTGAAGCAGACATGAAGTAAACTGTCTTCTTCTTTGCCACACAGCGCAATGTGATAATGATGTCAAGTGTCAAAGAAAACATCTACAAGACACTTATATGTGAATAGTTTCTGTACACCTTCCTGTGCAGCTGGGGTGGGGAACTCTAGGCCTCGAGGGCCGGTGTCCTGCAGGTTTTAGATCTCACCCTGGGTCAACACACTTGAATCAAATGATTAGTTCATTAGCAGCCTCTGGAGAACTTCAAGACTTGTTGAGGAGGTAATTTAGCCATTAAAATCAGCTGTGTTGGATCAAGGACACATCTAAAACCTGCAGGACACCGGCCCTCGAGGCCAAGAGTTCCCCACCCCAGCTGCACAGAAAGGTGTACAGAAACTATTCACATATAAGTGTCTTGTAGATGTCTTCTTTGACACTTTAAGAAGACAGTTTACTTCATGTCTGCTTCAAGGTCATTTTGGGGCTTTTTGCTGCCTGTAGATTAATCTGTAGATTACCCCTGCTGTACAGTCTGTTGCAAGATCAGAGGTGTATTGCAACTGATGGCTGGAACTCTAGTGTAAAGAAAATATTTTTATAAACAGGTATAAATCCTAGATCTGAGTGGTTGTGCTTTGCTTTGGTGTCAGATCAGTAAAAACTCAAAGACAGATGAGATGGGCTGTTTCAAAAATGAATAAAACAGAGAAGACTGACTAAAGCAGCATTCACTAAATCTCTCACACACAAGCCTCCACATACCTTCGCAGAGGCAGATCACCTCATTGCAATGCGATGTTTCCCCAGGACATCTTGGGTCCTAGCCTTGTTGTGGGCATCATCTTGACATGAACCACCCATGTGAATATTGCCACCAAGCAAGAGCAAGAGAGAGTTTGTGCTGGGTTGAGTCTTGTGTATGCAGAGTTGAAAAGAAAATTAAAAGTACCCCTATATTTTACGCTGTTGTGAAAACCTTCACATCACTCAAGCTTATCGTATTGAGTTAGCTAGCTAGCTAACCATGCAGTAAAGCCTGTGCAAAATTGTTGACTTGTTCTTCAACCCAAAATGTCAAATGACTGTGAGGCAGGATAGTTAAGTACAATAAATGCATAAGTAGATTTTAAAAATTGAAGAAAAGGAGGAATGTGCTAAATAAAATGTCGCTCAGCTAGGGCCTGTACTAGGATGCGTTTAGCATAAACATAACTTACTATTTTGCTCACGGTTTTTGCCAATCTAGCTTTGATCATATTTACATAAGTGGACATGGCAGCAGAGTGGTTGTCAGTATTTGTAGGACAAAAGGACCCAATTGAGGGGACACCAAAGCAGGCAAAATAACTCACAAGCTTGTTGGTAAAAAAAAAAAAAAAGGTTGAGTCCATGGGACACAACAACAAAGAAACGCCAACAATGACAAACGAGAGACAAAGGCAACCTGGGGCTCTATATACATACATGATGTAATCAAGGAAAATGGAAACATCAGTTTAACAAGATGCAGCTGAAACTAATTTAGACTAAAACAAAGGAAGTCGAACCAACAGCAAGACTCAAGAGACAAATTACAAACAAAATAAACAGGAAGTAACTAAATGGAGAATCAGTTAAAAAAGAATGGGGATGCAAGAATAAGCTGAAAATAATTAGTCAAATATTAAACCCCAACAACCGAATATAAAATCACAACTATATTTATTAGTACACTTTTTAGTAACAGTCTTATTATTCAGACAATGAAAAATATGACTTCAATCAATTATAAGTGCATTTTATTAACTTAGTGTGTTTCAGAGAGTCTATCATAATCCAGATGTTTTAGTCAAGCAAGAACTGTCACAACTGATAGCAACAAGTCATATTTGTTCCTGATGGGTGTTACACTCTGCCAGGGCTGCTCTTTGTCCCCAATTCTATTCATAATGTTTATGGACAGACTTTCTAGGTTCAGTCAAAACAATTAGTGTGTCAGTGATCTTAAGATTGTGTCTCTGCTTTTTGTAGTTTATGTGGCTTCATTTAACGATGACCTCCGGGTTACACTGGGACAGTTTGTAGCCAAGTGTGAAGTAGCTGGAATGAGAATTAGCACCTCGAAGTCTGAGGCCATGGCTCTCTGCTGGAAAAGGGTCGAGTGACCACTCTGGGTTGGGAATGTGTTGTTGTTCCAAGGGGAAAAGTTCAAGTATCTCAGGGTCTTGTTCACAAGCGAGGGGAGAAGAGAACACATGATTGGCACATAGAGTACTCCTGTCGATTTAGCGGCTGATCTTTCCACCCTGACTTATGTTCTGGGTAATGACCAAAAGAATGAGATCGCAGACACAAACGCCAGAAAAAAGTTTTCTTTGAAGAGTGCCTGGGCTCTCCTTTAAAGATAGGTGAGGAGCTTGTAGCTTGGAGGGAATCAGAGTAGAGCCAGTACTTTTCCACATGAAAAGCAGACAATTGAGGTGGTTCAGAGATGTGATCAGGATGCCTTCTGGGTGAGGTGTTTCAGGCATGCTTAGAGAACAGGCCCCAAGGTAGACCCAGGACACATTGAAGAGATTATGTCTCTTGGTTGGTCTGCGAGCAGTTTAGTGTCCCCCCCGGAAGAACTGGAGTAGGTGGCAGAAGAGAGAAAAGTCTGCAGTAAAAAAAATGGATAGTTGGATAAATATCGTGGTGAAAAATACCAAAGTTGCATAGCAGACATACTTTCAAGGATTTCCAACTCAGTGAGGCTACCTCAGCAAAGCTTTTTTTTTCAGTAAATTCCTGCTTAATTTGCAAAGGTTGGGTTTCCTTCACCATTCACTGTAAATACAATTTGTTTCTTTTTGAATTTCTTTTTTGCTCCTGCAACTCTCCACTAGCCACAAGACCATAACAAACTGAAGCTAAGCGGTCTGGGAAGATGTTTCAATAAACAATTTGTTTCTCTGAACTCTGTGATGCTTTAATGGCTCATATGCACACACATACAGATGCACAGACACACACAAAGAGACACACACACACACCAATCTAAATGAATACTGTCGTACTTATGAGAAAATCCCCTCTTTCTTTGCCACTACAGTAACCAGTTCGAACCTCTTTTCACTCCCACCTTATTTTCCTCTTCTCTCATCCCTCCATCCCAACCTCTCAACAATTTACATCCAGAAGTTGAGAAGCAGCTGGACAATAAAAGCAGCTTAAAAGGACACACTCCCACAGTGTTTATGTTAACCAGCCCTGAACAGCAATCAAACTGAAGAGTAAAGAGGCCAGTTGTTTTGGTCGCTAGCCAGATTTGTGCGTGTAGATCCATCTCTGGCTGCCACAGTCAAAGCGACTTTAGGACATTCTGGGGCAGACACGGCGTATGTTTGTGTAAGTTCATGAGGCGATGTATCCAAGAGGCCTGGGTTTGGGGGCTTTTAAAACACAGCTCAATAGCGCAGTTTCTCCAAACAAGCTGTTAGGACGATCAGATTAGACATTAGAAGAGGGAACATGCCCAAGATCAAGGATGAAAGAGCTTCCTCTGGTACATCTTACCAGCAACTGATGACACGTTATCATTTCTATCTGTAAATATAAGAAGACTGGTGCTGCATAGTGTAGCATTGTGCACCTCCTTTTTGATTTAGCTTACAGCCTGTACTGGACAGATAGTGGCTTATCTCATTTGAAAATAAAAATAAAAGCTTCTGAAGAATATATTTTATGAAACCTTTTTTTAATTCTACAAGGACACCTTAGCGAGAGAGGGCCACTTAAAGTGTAAGGCGTGCTAAGATGGTAGATAACTTTGTCTTTCATCTACTATATCTACTGTTTTTGTTTTGTTTTGTCTGTTTGAATTTACAAGCAACCATTCACTTCACAATGCCTTGTTTTTGCTCTAACACACACACACACACACACACACACACACACACACACACACACACACACACACACACACACACACACACACACACACACACACACACACGCTTTCTTTGGCTGCAAACTCTTCTTAGACCATCAAGACGTGGCCAACCAAATGTGTCACACAGGTACATCTTAGGCCCCTGAAGGTTCTTATCTAAATCAGACATTATGGGGTCAGCATGCCTAGCAACCACCTAGCAACGTGCTAAAATAACCTGATTTTAGCCTTTATGCACCTAAAACATGACAGCATCCTATTGTTTTAATTTAATGAAAAAGAACATCACATTTACAGACACAAACATTTGAAATTACATAATCTAAAAGGACTTGAGCATGGACATGTATGAGTAGCTTTAATTTAATGTTGGATTTTTCCCATTGACATTTTTAATTAGTTTGCTCTATTTTTGGAGTTTCTTTTTCGGTACATTTATTGCGGTGCTGTTGGAGTTTATTCATCTATAGGATAACACTGGTAGAAACTACCACTTGAAGTGTTAATAAAAGCTTTAACACAATTAGCTTTGTGTCAAAGCTTTCAAAGGTAGTTGTATGTGAGCTCATTTTTTTCTCCTGTAGCAAAGCTGTAATATTACAGTTTTTGCCCGTTGCTTGAACACTATAAACCCATGCTCAGACTAAAGTAACACAACGTGAAGCTTTTGTTACCATACCTCAAACACATGTACCCATACCTTAAACAAAAGCGCTGCTTTGCACCCCAGTACCAATTATGCAACACTCCTACTCCTTTATGCAACACACCTACCCCTTTATGCAACACACATGGTCCTGCATGCTACACTCTATTTCATACATAAGACACTTCGCTCACAAAATGAAATCTCAGGGTGCCATTCGGAAAACACATGTATCCAAAATACAAAACACATCGGATAATTGCAACCACTCAAATACACACCTGAAGGCACGTACTTGCAAAACCGAACACCAATTAGCCAACTACAAAAAGCCCTCAGCGTAGCCATTTCAAGAACTTTGCAAGCATGGATGGAGGGAGAGCAAGAGGAAGAGGAAGAGGTAGAGGAGGAGGAGGAAGAGGAGGAGAAGGCCGAAGAGGCCATGAACGGACCCATATTTCTGATGAAATAAGAGCAACTTTGGTGGACCATGTCATCAACCATGGCCTGACTATGAGGGAAGCTGGGCAGAGAGTCCACCCACATCTAAGCCGCTTCACAGTGGCATCTGTAATACGAACATTCCGACTAGAAAACAGGTCTGTCTTCACCTCTCTACCTTCTACTCTACTCAGATGGTTTCATAGCACTGTTCTACAGTATATCACATTACCATATCAAGTGTACGGGGTGCTAATGCTCCTTTTGCAGCCAAAGTGGCTGATTCCTTATATTGAAGTACAGTGTTGTACAGTGGATGACACAGTACATACAGTAAATTACTGTAAGAAAAATAAGCAAACCGATGACAATATGTGGTTGTATTCCTCCAGAATGACCCGAAGACCTTCTGGGGGAGGACGGTGTTGTGTATTTTGGGTTATAACAGGATCCGTAGTGGGCTTGCCCCGATGCATTAGGGGAAATGATGCTTTTCGGCTGTTGCTCGGGCTAGCTCCATGTTAAGTTGCTCCGTTATAATAAATACCGCAAGTTACGTCGTGGTCCGAGTATCATTGTTATACTAGTAACCCGGAGTGAAGATATAACAAAAGTGGCGACGAGGACGTCTGGACCGACGCTGCAGTCCGCTTTGGAGTTTTACATTTTTTTTTCCTGCTGATGCCTCGCGCTAACCTGGTGTTAGACGGCGCCGGAGGTAGGACGACGCTACCGGTGTGCGAAGGTGGATGCCGTTTTTTTTTTTCTCCTCAGCGAAACGGGGAGGAATGTACAGCGGACAGGACGACGAGGGCAGACTCCGTAAGTGACGTTAACCAAAACATAAACGGATAAAAGAGACGTTACGAAAAGGAACAGTTGTGAGGGGAAGAGTGCCATTCAACCAGGAGCCGAGTAATGGCTGGAGTTACTGGCCCTATCGGTCCCTTCGACGAAAGCACGGAGCAATGGAGCTCATATACGGAGCGTTTTGGATATTTCGTTGCGGCTAACGACATACAGGATGCTAAACTGGTGCCCATTTTTTTGAGTGTGATAGGCCCAAAGACTTTTACCCTGCTAAGGAGCCTGCTACAGCCAGCAAAGCCAGGCAGTAAAAGTTTCACAGAGATCGTGGACACACTGACCAAACACTTCTCGCCCAAGCCCCTCGTGATCGCTGAACGGTTCAAGTTTCACAAGCGAAACCAAGAAGAGGGTGAGTCTGTCACAATGTTCGTTGCATCGTTACGCAAATTAGCTGAACACTGTGAGTTTAAAGATGTTTTAAATGACACATTAAGAGACAGACTCGTGTGTGGTTTAAGAAATGAAGCTGCACAGAAGAAATTGCTCACAGAAAGTGATTTGACTCTTGAGAAGGCAATTAATATCAGTGTGACCATGGAAATGGCATCAAAAGAAGCCCATGCGCTACATGCTACAGACAGAGTACACAAACTAGACAATGGTAAAGCAAATGCACAGGGACCATGCTTCCGCTGTGGCAAGTTAGGACACCTTGCTAGTGATTGCTGGTGCAAAGAAATGGATTGCAACAACTGTGGAAAAAAAGGTCATGTAGCACGGGCATGCAGGAACAAAAGGTGCAAGGATAAGGGCTCAAAGCCTGGGAATAAAAGAGGCACTGCAAGATTCAAAAAAGAAAGACATGTTCACACAGTTAAGCTTCATGAGGATAGAGCAAATGACTCCTCAGATGAAGAAGTGTTGTCTGCAATAAATACTGTGCGAATACTGAAGGTGGACGAAACCTCAGACGGCTTTTGGGTCACGCCCAAACTGGAGGGACATGTTGTAAAAATGCAGATTGACACTGGGTCAAAAGCATCACTAGTGTCATATAATGTCTATAGGACATGTCTGAAGCACCTTCCACTCAAACCCTCCGACACAGTATTTAAAGGATATACTGGACATCGAGTGCCTATGAAAGGAATGGCAGAGGTGACTGTTCAATACAATGGCCAAACTGCTAAGCTGCCTGTGTATGTTACGCAGAAGAACTGCCCTGCTATAATGGGACGTGTGTGGCTCAAAACAATCAGACTCAACTGGCAAGAGGTGAGAAAGCTGTCGCATGGTTCCTCTCAGCTACAGGCCATACTGGGAAAACACCAGGAGGTTTTTCGTGAGGAGCTGGGCAGCATGAAAAAAATTACAGTGAAGCTGCATCTCAAGCCTGACTCCAAGCCAGTCTTTATGAAGGCTAGACCTGTGCCGTACGCCATTCGGCCCAAGGTGGAGTCTAATTTAGACGCATTGGTCAAGAATGGTGTTCTGGAGCCGGTTACGACCAGCGAGTGGGCCACGCCCATCGTTCCAGTTCCCAAAAAGGACGGCGGAATCCGGATCTGCGGAGACTTCAAGGTATCCGTGAATCCTGTATTAACAGCAGAGCAGTATCCCCTTCCACTGATTGATGACTTATTTGCTGGTCTGAGTGGAGGACAAAAGTTCAGCAAAATAGATCTCAACCAAGCTTACCTGCAAATGCACGTTGAAGAGCAGTCACGTGACATGTTGACTATTAACACACATAAGGGACTTTTCAGATTTTGCAGGTTGCCTTTTGGCATCACATCAGCTCCAGCATTGTTTCAACGAGCGATTGATCAAATCCTGAGCGGATTACCTGGTGTGCAATGCTATCTGGATGATATCCTGTGTACAGGAGCAGATGATGAAGAGCATCTGCGCAACTTGGATGCGACCCTTCAGAGGCTGAAGGAATACGGATTGAGAGTCCGTAAGGAGAAATGTGACTTTTTCCAGTCATCTGTGGAATATCTAGGGCACGTGATTGATGCAAATGGACTTCACACTGCACCTTCGAAGATCACAGCAATCGTGGATGCACCCCCACCACGAAATGTCAGTCAGTTAAAGTCTTTCTTAGGGCTGTTGAACTACTACGGACGGTTCATACCCAACTTGGCATCACTCCTGAAACCACTGCACAACCTGCTACGCAAGGAAGAAGCATGGGAGTGGACAGCAAGCGGCCAAGACGCCTTTCAAAAGGCAAAGGATTCACTGACTGCATCTGAGGTGCTAACCCACTTCAATCCCAAGTTCCCAATTCAGCTTGCTTGTGATGCTTCTCCCTATGGGGTGGGGGCAGTGATTTCCCACATTCTCCCAAATGGCGAAGAAAGGCCAATTGCATTCGCATCAAGGACATTAAACACAGCAGAGTCCAACTATGCTCAGCTGGAACGAGAGGCGCTGAGCATTGTATTCGGTGTTCGGAAATTCCACCAGTACCTGTACGGTAGGAAGTTTACACTGTTTACTGACCATAGGCCTCTCACAACCATCCTGGGACCCTATACAGGGATTCCATCTCTTGCTGCTTCACGTCTCCAGAGGTGGGCGTTGATATTGTCAGGACATTCTTATGACATCAAGTATCGCAAATCGGAGTCTCATTGCAATGCAGATGGGTTGTCCAGGTTACCCCTTCCTGTTAAAAAACCCGTCTCTGACACAGTTGAGATCCTCTACTTCAGGGAGGTAGAGACAGCACCTGTTTCGGCTGTGCAGGTGAAAAAGGCGTCCAGAAATGACCCTGTGTTGGCAGCAGTGCTGGACTGGATCATTAAGGGTCTGCCTGCAAGTAAGGGTGTAGACCTGAAGGCTTTCCTGGGAAAGCGGGCGGAGCTTTCTGTTCAGGCGGGATGTTTGCTGTGGGGGAGGAGAGTCATCATTCCCATGTCACTGCGACCAAAACTGTTGAAGCAACTGCATGCAGGACATAGTGGAATAGTGAGAATGAAGGAAATAGCGAGAAGCTATTTTTGGTGGCCAAATATGGACAAACAGATCGAGGAGATTGCTAAGAACTGCTCTTCGTGTCAGATGGTCCGGAACAACCCACCACTTGCTCCTCTTCATCCCTGGGAGTTCCCACAGGAGCCATGGCATCGGGTACACATTGACTTTGCAGGTCCATACGAGGACAAAATGTTTCTTGTAGCTGTTGATGCACACAGTAAATGGCCTGAAGTGACCATCATGAAATCAGCCACCACTGAAAAGACCATAGAAGCTCTAGGAGAAATGTGCAGTAGGTTTGGATCTCCTACTCAGATAGTCTCTGACAATGGACCTCAACTGGTTTCACAGGAAATGGAGGCTTTCCTACAGGCTAATGGAGTGCAGCACATTACGTCAGCTCCATACCATCCTGCAACGAATGGTCTTGCAGAAAGGTTTGTTCAGACAATGAAACATGCACTGAAAACATCACAAGGCCAAGGAACACTGCATCAGAGACTGCACAAGTTTCTGCTTAACTACCGGAATAGTCCACATGCGACCACAAGGACATCTCCTGCCAACGCAATGTTCAAAAGAGATCTGCGCACTACCTTTGATCTTTTGAAACCCTCAACTGTGAAGGACACTGTACAAAAACAACAAGAGAAACAAATCATGTACAGGGGTCAAAAGGTCAAGGGCAGAGTCTTCAGCACCGGCGAGTCAGTGCAGGCCAGGAACTACCGAGGAGTACACAAGTGGGTTCCTGCAACTGTCATTGCTCAAACTGGTCCAGTTTCATATACAGTTCAGGTGGCCGATGGAGTCTGGAGAAGACACGTGGATCAGCTACTCCGGTCCGCACCAGTGTCTGCAGAAGGGTCTTGCGGAGATCTTGAAAATGCACTCATCGACTCGTCAGCCCCTTCACACACACAAGTAGAGAACTCCACCACATCAGGAACAGTGGTTCCACCTGTAAAGGAGACTGTAAGAGAGACTGAGACATCTTCGGTGTCAGGAACAAAGGCTCCACAAGAGAGCACACAGACTGACGTTACCACAGACCGCCGATACCCCAATAGAGAGCGGCGGCCTCCTGTTCGTCTGAGTTATTAGATGGCACCTGACCCAAATGAACGGGGCAGAATAATCCCCATGGGTCATGGGGGAGGTTGAGGTAGTCCACCCTCACTCCCCAAGATAGCAATTAAAAGAGTTGGTGTTGTAACCTTACAGTTAAGAGGTGAAATGTTTGTGAGGCTATTACTGTCATGTGCCAGTGAAGACTGAAGTTTGTGAGTAGATCACCTGTTTATTTCATAGTACATCCTTTGTAAGAGGGGAGGAGATGTTGTGTATTTTGGGTTATAACAGGATCCGTAGTGGGCTTGCCCCGATGCATTAGGGGAAATGATGCTTTTCGGCTGTTGCTCGGGCTAGCTCCATGTTAAGTTGCTCCGTTATAATAAATACCGCAAGTTACGTCGTGGTCCGAGTATCATTGTTATACTAGTAACCCGGAGTGAAGATATAACAGACGGCAACGCCTGTTCACACAACAGCAGGAACTTGCCGTTGTGGACATAGTGAGGGCAGACAATGCCATCCGTCTCCACCAGCTACGACGGAAAATACTTGCAGACAGGCGAGTGTTCAGCAACATAAACCATGTGAGCATCACCACCATCAGACGCATCTTGGGTAAACTCAGCATCACCATGAAGCAGCTCTACAGAGTCCCATTCGAGAGGAACAGTGACAGGGTCAAAGGACTTCGAGCTGAATATGTACGGGTACGTGTAACTGTCCCTTACATTTACAATAGAGTATTGGTGAAGTCCAGTAGCAGCTGAATATGTACCATATCAGTACCACATGGATCTATTCTGAGAGCTACACAGGTACCTGTGTGATGGGGTGAGGGTGCCGTATGTGTAGCACTGTAGTACAGTGACATGTTCCCCTTTTTTTCAGAGAATCTCGGCCATGGAGCTGCACAGCCTCATGAATTCATTTTCATTGATGAAGCTGGATTCGACCTGAGCAAAACAAGACGACGGGGTCGTAATGTAATTGGCCAAAGGGCAATTGTGCACGTCCCAGGGCAGCGCGGGGGAAACATCACATTATGTGCCGCCATATGCCTTCGAGGGCTTCTGCACCATCATGCAATACTAGGTCCATACAATAGCCAACACATACTCACATTTCTAGATGCTCTCCATGATATAGTTGTACAGAACAGAGCAGATCAGCCCAGGTTTGTGGTGATATGGGATCATGTCAGTTTCCATCGGGCTGCTCTGGTCCAGGCCTGGTTCTCCAACCACAATCAATTTGAAGTGGTATACTTGCCCCCTTACTCACCATTTTTAAACCCTATTGAGGGTTTTTTTAGGCTTGGAGATGACGAGTATATGACCGCCAACCACATGCCCGCATGCCTCTTCTGCAGGCAATGGAACAGGCCTGCGGCGACATTCAGGTGACAGCAATCCATGGATGGTTTCGACATGCAAGAGGATATTTTCCCCGGTGCCCAGCGGGAGAGGACACTGCTTGCGATGTTGATGAGGTCCTGTGGCCAGACCCCAACAGACGGCGGGATCCATGAGCCCACTTATGCACAATTGTCATGGTTTTTTGTGTTTACAGTATAGTGTTTTTTCTATTGCAGTATTATTGTGTTGTGGTTTTTTTTTTTTTTGCTTTATCTGAATTCATGGTACTGCGATGTACACTATTGAGTAGGTCTATTTGCGTTTTTGGTTGTTTGGAAATGTGTCTCCTGTAAATGTGCCTTCTGAATACACAATGGAAATCAAGGACTGCAGTGTTTTATGTAAAGAAGACTAGTGTGTTCCCCCTGATCTGTAAGTGTTTGCATATGATGCAAGTATGTGTCATTTTGTCAACAGAGTTACATTTTGACAGAGGAATGTTAGGTTTTGACAGCAGAGTTTAGGTTTTGGGAGTGGAGTTTCATTTTGGCACAGATGTGTATGGTATATTTCCCAGTGTTGTGTCGTGTTTACTTGTGTTTAGAGTTTTGGCACAATGAGCGACGTTTTGCCAAATGTGTTCAAGCAACGGGCAAAAACTGTAACGAGCCAGTTAGAACATATTGCTCTGATTTGGGATTCCAGTTAAAAATGTTTAATAATTCTGTCTGTGGTGAGCTTAGGGTGTGGACAAGTGACACATTTGTCCTTATTTGCACATCAGTAGATTACCACATTGCGAGACATGTCAAACACACTTTCTGGAAAGGTTTCATGACACAGCCCAACTTTATGCTGGAGGACCCATCCACATAACCCTTCAGTCACACAGTTACATTTACATGCCTTTCAACAAGATTGCCTCATTTACTCAAGAGAATATCTGTCTATTGCACAGAGGAAAGTAAACACACAGACACACACGCCAACTCAGATCTGTGTGCAGCATAAGCTTCCTTTTCACTGCGAGAACTTTTGTCGGGCATGAGGCAGTCTGCCTTTCGTTTCCATTGTGCAGTAAGATCAGCCAGATTCACCACGTGATATAATCAATTCACTTTGAATGTGATGCCAGAAGATTGTAAGTTATGTGACTATCGATATACCCCATGATTTAAAGAAGTTTTTGAAATAAAAACTAGACTTTATAAAAATGAGAACTAACTGAAACCATATTTTCCAGCTAGTTCAAATAAAGATAAACACGGGAGATGTTGTTAGTCGTAGTTTTTGTCACTTGGGTCAAACAACCTGCCTCAAGAGACTTTTTTCATAATAACTCACACAGTTAAGAAATAAAGTAAAAACTAAAAAGAAAAACAGAAATAAAACAGTATTTGAACATTGCTGCTCACGAATAAGCACTTCTACACACGCATGGATATACTTATTTACAAGCATGTATACACAATCAGTCTAATCTATATGCATTCATAATTATATACAGACAATTCAGTACTTACACTACATTTGGCTCATGGAGCATCTTGTTTTCTTGAGACTCAGGATGTTTGACTGTGAGTCAGCCGCTTTCAAAAGTGCTATGTGATTGTGGTATCCATCTGAAATCATGCCTCTGATAAATATTCTTCATATTATAGCAATGAAAAAGGCTTAAACTGAAACTAATAAACATTAAACTGAAATACAAACAAAAGTACAAAGCTATAATTTTATTCATAAAATTGGGGGCAGAGGGGGCTGTGGCTCAGGAAGTAATCTCCAGTCTGCATGTTGAAGTATCCTTGGGCAACCCTGAGTTGCCCCTGATATATCCATCAGAGTGTTAGATAAGGTGGAAACATGCGCTCGTATGAATACATATGTAATGAATGAGCGTTGGACTAAAAAAAACAAGATAAAACAATGAGTGTTGAGGGACAAGCTTTATGATGACTGCTTTTATCTAATTTTATTTTCATCTCAGCTGCATGCCATATTTTAAATGTTTTTGAGATTCACATTGTGATACTTCTACTTATCTGCGATTTCTCTCAGATAAAAGATTAAAAAGTATTCTCTCATCAAAACACACTCCTGTCATAAATAATTAAATACCTTCCACATCAAATCGCATGCAAGGCCAAGAAAAACAAATTAAGCAAATTGTCTGTGTGTGTGAGTGTTTTTTTCCAAGGAGGGCAGACTATCCCTGCTGGGAGGAAGGATGGAGGTTTATTGTGTCTGGAACACGCTGCGCTCTGAGTAAATACTGGCAGCGTGTCCCTACTTCAGCTGATGAGACTGTCACCTCTGCAGTGATCTTCCCTCTCTCACACACTCTCACACACGCACACCTTTACAATGACCTGAAGTCCTTCTGATGCGTGTTGCAGACATATGAAAAATACTTTCTATTTGCATTCAAGAAGAAAACAAACAAACAAACATAAACATGCAGGAATTCCCTGACAGTGATTTCCAAACCTGTTCTTTTATAATTATCACAGCAGTTAGCCTGTGCTCTGGGAGTGACAGCTCTCCTTAGATCTCCTCAAGCATGCAACCAGATAACAGCCTGTCTGAGTGGCACTTGTTACAGGATGAAACCACCCTCATCATGCACACATGCAATCCCCATGTCCATCTATCTACAGTTTAATCAACTCAATCTATGTGGGTACCACTCCCCTTCTAAGTGCCTCTAGTTTACTCTTTGCTGATGAATAGCAATCAAGTGCCGCTTGTAGGTGAAAATATCACACAGCCTGATATTTACATTTCAGTCATTGTAAAAACCCTCATCACAGACTCATGCAATCCCATTCTGCAAAAGAGGGACACCTTGAAGTTAGAGTTAAAGTGGCTTTCCTACCCATTGTGCTCATCTTCTACCCGCTGCCATTCAGAGAACCAGGACTATTCTTTGTTTATACCTTAATTTTTAAAGGAAAACAACAATTTGAATCATGTTTGTGGCCGGAGTTACGTCACTTCCCAGCTGTATTTCAGTGTCTTATTTTTATGGCTGTCTTCCTTTTAGTATCATCACGAAATGTATCATATCTTATCGTGAACTCTACCATCTTATCATCTGAAGCGATCAGTGCGCTGCCTTAAGCATGTATTTGTCTTTATAGTTTCCTTTCATGCTTTAAAAATCAAAGCAAAAATGCTGCTAAATTTTTCATGCTGTTTTTATTATCTATAACACAAAAATGTTAGTCATGTTTTTCAGCAATACTTTATAAATAAATGAATAAATACAAAGGAAACCCTTTCACTGCTTTGAGCTGTTTGCTAATGTGCAGCATTCAGATGTGTGTTAACACAATGCTAAGTTGGAAAGATATCTTCAGTGATCTTAGAGAAGAAAATGCTGCTGCCCATCAATCTGGGAAGGTTTATAAGGCCAATCCCAAACAATTTGACAGCCATCAGTCTACGATGAGAAATATTATCCACAAACATTCAAGACAGCTGCTGATCTTCCCAGGAGAAGACATCCGAACAGGATAAGACTTCTAAGTAAATGTCCAAACAAATTTGGACGGATGAGACCGAACTGAATACATTTGGTGAAAAACGAAGCATATCAGCACAAACATCTCATACAATCTGTGAAGCACAGGGGTGACGATTTGGGGACCCTGACACTTTGCTATCAATTGGGCAATTTGCAATTTGTTCACGCAGTCCTGCCACAGGATTCTAGAGTCAGATGTGAGGCCATCTGTCCAACAACCAAATCTTGGTCACACAGGGTCACACTACAGATTCCAAGCACAGCAGCAAATCTACAACAGAAAGGCTGAAAAACAAAAAAACAAGGTGTTACAAAAACCCAGTGAAGGTTGAAATGCTCTGATGGGGCCTTAAGAGAGTTGCACATTATTTAATGTTAATGCAAGAGTGATAAAAATCTCTCACATTGTTGATTACTTCAATTTTTATTCTAAAGGTGGTTCTAACAGCTACCGAATCATCACATGTACTTAGTTCTGCACAGGACTTTTATCTAGTCAAGAGAAAACAGATTAAAAAACAAAAAACAAGAGCATGCATTGATTAATATGTCACCCAACAGAAGTTTGAACTTTTCCAAGATGACATATTTGTTTACTCTAATTACACTCTGAGCTTCAAAATGCAGCGTTTCCTTGTTTTGTTCACAAATGGAATATCAAAGGCGATGTAATCTCATGAACATGTGCTGTAAGTGTAAAAGTGATAACAGCATGGTGAGCTGGAGTAACAGAATCTAAAACTAAATCTAAAACAATGGCTGTGTGTGGATAAAACTCCTTCCTCCAGCTTGTGATCCTTCATTTAGTTAATTGCTGCAAGTATTTTAGTTTTCAACTCTGCCATAGAAGATTGGGCTGGTACCATTAGCCTCACAGCTGTGGCGGACCTCAGGGAAATCCTTGCAGATCAGCATGTTTACTTTAAGGGAATTCAACTGCACCTTTCACCTTTAAGTGTACGTCAGGGAAGAAATTACGCTTTCAGGAAACTTGTGTAAATACAGATTTATTAGGGATGAAAATGTTCCATGACAAACAAAAGAGGGGAAAAAACAAGTTCACAGTACATTTCATCAGTTCGTCTCCATAACATGGTGCACTGAAACGTTGTACAACTTTAAAAGCTCATTGTTGCCCTGCCTCTTTACAAAAATACTTTCCTTAAAAAGAAGAAGAAACACAACAGGCATAAGGGGGGAGGGATACTAGCAGAATTATCAAGATTTTCCATCACTTTTAATTTGCTCGATATCAGACAAAGAATGCATTTCCTTGTGGAAGCTAAGACGTGAGAACGATAGGCCCTCATGAGCACTAGTGACATGTGCAGCTCTACACTTGCACAATGAAGCAAACATGCTGGCAGCAAACTGAGGTCAGGTGGTTAAAAAAAATGCAACATAAACACAAAACAGAAGGCTATTGGTCCTGTGTTTGGTTGGAATTTGTCTGTCCTGATCCTGTGCTTGATTATGTAATAGGTGACTGGTCAGGTGAAGGTCCCGTGGAAAGGTATTGGCCATTTCATGGAGAGGTAGGACAGTTGTCAACATATCAGGTCCCAGGATGATACTATAACAACTAATGCATACAGTACTTGTAGATTACAAAGTGATGAAGACTGCTCACATATTAGTTCAAATTACGCCACAATATACATTCTTGCCAATTGATCTGCTGCAGCAGTGCAACCGCAGCAGAAAATAAATGGAGCACATTCAAACGTGACTCAGTTGTGACACAATAGGTAGAAAGTGGAAGCTGCCATCTTTTTTCGGTCTGTGATCTACTCAAGTGTTTTTTCATAACGCAAATCTTTCCGAATTCGAGGGGCCATTTGGCACTTTTTTTGTGTTTTGGACTTTAATAAAAGAAAGGAAGAAATAAAGATTTTAGAAGTACTTCATGATAACGGACACCTCATATCTGCTGGATCGTGGCAACAATTTTAATTAAATAACTGCTTAGTTGCTTAGACTCGACGCAACAAGGCCGACTGACATATGGCCCTACTTTACAAACCTTCATTTCACCGCAGAGCAATAATGAGGGCACGCATTGGAGTGGATGAGCCACATTCACTTAAAAGGAGAAAAACTAAACCTTCTTTACCATTAAGGCCAGCAGGATAGCATTTAGTGTACTGTAATATCTGAACCACACAGAAAGAAGAAACACATCTGGCTCAAACACATCATAAAAATCCAGTCGGCTATCAGAGTGTTTGTAAGAGTGAGACGGGCTTCACTAGCGTTCTGCACAGCTGTGGTGGCACACATAACGTTCAGATCCTTTTGGTTTATTGCATTGCTCATCTGACGGAAGAAGTCTGAATGGATTTTTTCTCAGCTGTTTTCTTGATGGAAGGTCACGAGATACACTCAAGTGAAAAGAGAAAAAGCAAAACAGCACTAAATACAGACATTTTCTAAAATAATTATTAGACCAAATACAAAAAAAATCTCCCAATACAGTATAAAACTGGAACTGAAATGTTGCACTATTCTGCCTTTTTCCCTTTTACTTGTACAGGGGAGAAAAAGAGCAGATCTATCAAAGGGAACACATGACTAAAACAAAACCAAATTGGGGGGAAAAAGGGGCGAGGAATCTTTACAGGGTGGTAAAAAGTTAGCGCTTAAGTCTGTCATACCTCCTCTTGTGATTCACCATCATATTTTTTAAATTCCAATCCAAGTCTAATATTTCTTTTAGCTATTGGCTATTTTCTAAAACACCTTAACAGTGAAATGCATCATCTCTAACATCTTATCTACATTTGTGGCTGTTTTACATTAATATACGTCTCTGTAATGAAGATGACTCGCTGTCAGCTGCTCCCCTTATTAAACAGAAGACATGCAGAAAGTTGACAAACCCTTTCTTTAAGATCTAGAAATAAAAGAGTTGTGCATTACCTCATTAGGAAATGATAAATCTACAATATCTGCATTATTCAGCTCTGATTGCAAAAGCAAATTTGCTTTTATTTATAGATCACAGAAAGGGTTTGCAGAAAAGCTTTTACCCTATTAATCATCTTTGTTCACTTGGCTGCGTTACAAATTGGACAAAGATGAACTGAATGCTGGAATACTTTTGGAAAAACTAAGCCTTATTGTTGTCGTCCTTTCTCTCTCCATGTGTGTGCTCTCAGCGGAGGTGCCTGGTTGAGGCAGGGGGCACATTACTGGGACTCGCGGACCTTGGCTTGTAGGGCATCGCAAGTCTTCTTAGCATCGCCTAACAACATTGCAGTGTTGGGTTTGTAGAAGATGGGGTTGTCAACAGCTGCGTAACCCACACCCAGGGAGCGTTTCATCACAATCACCTATGGAAGGAGACAAATTCACACAGGCTGGTAAGCTTCTGATTGGACAACAAACAGATGACAAAACAGAAGAAAAAATTTATAAGGACCATCTGCAAAAAGTGTTTTCCTCATCTTCTCCATTCAATCCCTCCATTAACAATGGTTGAGGCACTGCCGCACGACTTATAGCGCATAAATCTGCACCATGCCACGTGCATGGATCAAAATGGTAAAGGTTCAACTTGAATTTCTTGGAACGTCACAGTGAATCAAATCTGGCAACTAGGGAAGGAGGATCAAAAAACTTCTCATCTAACCATTAGAGATTAAAGTTGCTTTCTGTGTGATGCAATCTTTTTCAGGGTAAATCTACGGCACTATGGCTCTGGACTCAAAGGATTGTAGCTCCAATTAACACAGAATTATGGATGCTTGAATCTCTGAAATATTTGAATCCCCAATCTCTGACAGCAGATTTGGACGTCTGCAGAAAGCAAACTTTTGCAGGCAGGGGGATGATATTTTATTTACAGCCTCTCATATACAAGGAACATAATATCGTTTAAAACAGTCCAAATTAGGAGAATGGTTTGACAGATATTCAAGCTTATGGAAACAAAACAACAAACAAAACACATTTTCATTCAACTTCACTCTCATATTTCTCAGGTGTCAAATCCAAAATAATCTAAGGAAACTGAAATTTCTGTTGATACTGATATTTAAAAGTGGTGATGGTGTTCTCTCTTATTTTCCGACCACTATGAATTTTATGACAAAGAAAAAAATTGGAGGACTAAGCTGAAGTAGTTGTCTAGACAATGAAATTTCAAAATGGTCCATTAAACGAAATGTTCGTTGAAAAACGCTAAAAACACTCCAACTTTTACCCTTAGTTTCTTAGTAGGCAATTCCTAGTAAGAATGAGTCTCTGAGTCAAAGCCAAAGATTATTTAAATTATAAAAGTGGTGTGTGATGAAAGTGTAATTGAGCACTTAAAAAATAGTGATTTAAAATCTGTATGTGTGTCGCTGCATGTGCGGTTAGGTAGAATGTCCTGTTTTATTTCCTGTGTGGAAACTAGTGGGAGCACTGTATAAATCACAGATCTATGATCAGTGCCAGTGGGATGCTCCAAATGTTGATATTCCACACGGACACAGTCTCAGTAATGAGATCAGGATGGGACTGCACCTGGAACTGCAACAGTCTGTAAGAGCCTGGGTTTATATGTCTATACATGTGTGTTTTTGTCTTCTTTAGGTTTGTGTGCGTCTTTAAATGAAGCAGGTCTGCAGGTGCAGACAGTCGAACTGTTAACGCTTCCATTTGTTCCTCTTCGTGTTTTTGTGCTTCAGGATAAATCTTATTATCACTCATGCATGCGCCAGATTTCTCACCTGCTTCGCCTTCCAGACTTCCAGCACGGGCATACCAGCGATGATGGAGTTGGGGTCTTCTTGGGCCGCTGAGTTAACTGTGTCATTGGCGCCAATCACCAGGACCAGGTCAGTTTCTGATAGGATGTACGAACACATCTCCATTATTTCACATCAATTTATTTATTTTTAGGTAAAATACCAAACACTTTACCCACTCATTTTTGTTTGTTCATTTAATACTGAAACATGGGACTATTATGCTCTGGGGATGCTTTAATGTGCCTGGAACTGTGAATCTCATCAGTGTGGAAGGAATCTGTGGGATAAACTGGAGGTCAAGACCCATTCCTGAAGATCATCACGTTTAAAGGCGTTTGAGAGAGTCACTAAATAAAAATGGGCTGGAATTGCTCAGAAGACATTTGTGAGACTTGTTAAAAATGAAAACAAGCGATTGCAGGCTGTTACCAGCCAAAAAGGACACACAGCTGACCAACAGCTAATAATACTTTTAGCCTTGGTAGTTTTTATGAAATAACTTTGTTTCTGTGTGCAAACTAAAACTAATGTAAGCATCCAAAATAAAACTGGGATGCTTAGAAAGCTGTGTTAAAAATTCCTTGCTCTGTTGTAACAGCACGTGGGCAATACTTTTGGTTTTCATGAGAGGGCCAATAATTCTGTTCTCACCTATGTAAGGCCTTTGAAGGTTTTCCAATAGAAGTCAAACTATCCTTTTAACCCTACATTCGTAAATATAAATGGGTCTGATTGTAAACTCTGTAAAAAGGCAGCAGCATTTATGGATGAATTAATGACAATGTACAGATTTTAAATGACAGAAATAACTAGTTCTCACCAGGGAAATCCTCATTGATCTCCTCCATTTCCAGGACAATGTCATACGGGACACCAGCTTCAGCCAACAGCACATTTAGCTGACCAGGCATGCGGCCAGCAACCGGGTGAATACCAAACCTGAGGGTGAAAAAAAATGCATTAAAATGAATACTTCAAATCAGTCCCACCTACTACAAACTTAGTTCGTAGTTCTTCTTGACTGCCATCAACTTCCTTAAATCAAAGAGAATTGGACAAATGGAGTTGATGAGTGTGATTACAGTCTGGTTCCACACAAACACACCTACTGCACTCCCCCACCAGTGTTATTTGTTGAGTGTGTTTCTGGGCATACACAGCTCTCAAACTCAATTAGCCATGTAATGTAATCATGGTAGGAAATTAGCACCAGCCACTGAATACTGGTGGCTGGTTCTCCTTTTCTGAAACCTTCCAATCACTTTGGCCACTATTTGGAGGTTTGATCTTTTATTTTTGTTTGATGAGCTTCGGCGGATACAGACAGCAGATGGCCCGCTGATTCTGGGGTGAATTAGCAAGTCAGTTTATGCCTTTTGTGTATTTCGATACGGTCTGCATGCACAGGACGACAGTGGGGAACACAGTAGTTTTGGTCTGGATGAGCAGAAGTTGTGGCCAAGTGTTATATTGCTAGTACCCTGTAAAAAGGAGGAGGCTGGATGAAAAAGACAAGCGGAAGAGGTGACAAAAGCAGGTACAAAGAGTAAGAAAATAAGTGACAAAAAAAGAGTTTTAATAATACAGAACAAAGTTTTAAAAAATGAAAGAAAGAGATCAGAGTGAAGGAGGTTTTTTCTGTTTTTCTCTGACCACCCACTTTCCTCTAATCAAGTACAAATGCTCTAAGCAATAGCAGCTGCAAGAGCCACGATCAAACGACAGAGGCAGGACAATTACACATGCTTCCACTGTACCTTGTCCTTCGCATCCTCTCTTTCGCATTTCCTTTTTTACCACACACACATGCCCACTACGTCTTGTTGCCCTTGTCAGTCTCCGCTTGTTGGTCATGTCCTTCGTAGTATAACTTTTACATTATGTATCGATATACCCAAACAGCTTGCAGTGCAGCTACCATTTTTAGATGGCTCATTTGAAGTCCAAATCTGACCACTTACACTCACCACCACACACGCACGCACTGCCCGTTATGTGATATCACCACAGACCTTAAACTTGTGCACAGCGAACATCGGCTTTAACTCGAAACGGACCCAAATTTCCCGTAGAGGATCATCACTGGGACTGAGCCTCCAGCAGCTTTCGGTTAAAATGTTCTTCGTTTCCAATGCCAAAGGCAGCACATCAGGTGAGGAGTTAGACCAGGTGGTGTCTGAAGAAACTGGACTGTGGTGTGTGTCATCATGTGGTGGCACAGAGTGCACTCAAAACAAAGGAGGGTTTTGCTACAAATATAATTTTCGCTCATTTGATTTGCCTCAATGGAACTTCCAAAAATGGAAATCACTTAGAAGGATGGGACATTTTGATTTTGATGCACTAAAGGAGGTTCGGTGCCTCTCACTGAGGCACAAGTGAAAAGTAGATCTAAAAGTAGCAGCCATGTTGAAAATGACCTAGAGATGCTCAAGATTTACAACCCATAAAAATCCTGTTCATAAACAAAATTGATGGTATATTTTGTTGTCGTTTGGCAGCAGTTTATTTTGACAAATTAAATCTACTTTTAAAAAAGTCAACTTTATCATTCCTTTACCTGACACTCTTGCCCGCCTCTTTGAGCATCTTCACCAAGTCCGCAATGGGGTACTGGGCCTTTGCAGCACAGAGACCGTAACCTGAAATAGATTTCAAAGCAGTAACAGACAACAAAAATTAGATGATTATATATACCCAGCACAAACAAACCCTTTACATTTAGCCAAAACATATTTGTGGTTACAGCTATATAGCTTACAGAAAGCACATGCAGGAAAGGAGCGTAGCTAGAGTGAGGCAGCCAACACAGCGCCTGAATGTTTATTTGTAAAATCCCTTTCATCTCACTCAGTCTCTGTGACTGAAACAATCTTCTAATCTTCAAATCTAATTTCTGCAGTCTAATTACGCTGCTTTAATGACTCACCAATAATATAAATATTTTGAAAATGAACTGAATGACCAAAGAGTAAAAACAGAGTATTTTTTAACCCACTTTATTTCCTTGTAATATCCTGCTTTTGTCATTTTAAGATTTCTTACATAAATTCATGTTGACATTTAATGTCAATGTAGCATAAAACTCAATACACAGAGTACTTCTGCCTCCCAGCCTTGGATTTATCTCATGTTTGATAATAATTCTGGAGTATGCTACTTGATTTTTTCTTTTCTTTTTCTTTTTTTAAACTCACGCTGTTGCTCACACACACAAACACATGTCAAACGGTCCGGTGATGTTTACTAACCTTGTCACAACAACCAGTCAAAAACTTTCATGTTACAGCACACCAATCAAAATGACAGTTCTACTGAAGACAAACAGAGACCCCACCCCCCAAAAAATCTCCAGAAAATTGGTTGACCCACTGCCACCCAGCTCAAAAATGAAAAATGTAGCGCTTTTCACTTCTCTGCCTCCCTCTGTCAAAATTACTGTATCCCTCTGCGCTTCCAAAATTCTCAGTGGAGCTTCTCGTATAAGAACAACAAGTGGACCCAGGCCATGAAGACACGAGCCGGATGAATGCCAAGAATGCACCGTGTTTATCGGGGCAGTGTCTTAATCATTTCCACAGATGTCAGGCAAACTGACTGTGACAGCTTCAATTTAGAGGGAATTGGTGAAATGAAAACAAGGGCACTGACTGAAAGCTGTTGCAGAGAAACAACACCAAACTACTGCTGCCTCACACAGCTCAACAAACCATGCATTTGGCTGATGTGAGTTATGCAGGCATAGCCATAAAAAATATTACTTCTATACTCTGGCTATTGTCATGTTTTAGCAATTAAATTTCCGATTGTTCTGCACATTTTAATGTACTGGGTTCTGTACAGCGACATATGAAGCGTTGTCTCCAGTGGAAACAGTCTGGCTGTATAAGTTTTACATTTACCTGTCATCACAGGTGACAAATGGCACATGTGCAGTGAAAAGGCCTTAAAACTATAAAACTACAGAGTTGAAAACAAATCTAAGATTAAGAATGTTTGAATGTTTAACACTAAGTGGAATTTTAGAAGCTTGCTGACATCCAGACTTTGCAACAAAGTCTGGATAGCTGATTGATGTTGTTTAAAACGGCCAATTATTCAACAGATTGTTTTATAATTTGTTTTAATGGATTTCAGTTCCCAGGACTGGGATCTTATTCACAAGTGATAGGAACATGGAGCACATGGAGTTGGACCGGCAGATCGGCGACGGTTTTAGCAGTAATTTCGGAGATGTAACAGAGTGTCACAGTGAAGAGAGAGTCAAGCCAAAAGGCAAAGCTTTCATTTAACAACCGATCTACGTCCCAACCCTCACCCATGATCATGAGATCTTTGTAATGACCAGAACACAAGCAGCCGAAATGCATTTCCCCCACTGGGTGGTTAGAATCAGCCTTAAAGAGAGAGTAAGGAGCCAAGACATCTGGATGTCACAGTGCCTCCAATTGGAGATTTTCTGGGCATGACAAACTTGAAGAAGATCCCAAAGTAGTACCAGAATTCACTGGTGAGATTATATTATCATATGGCCTGAGTAGAGTTTGAGATGGAGAACTGTGAGAGGGAGAAGAACATCTGGAATACCCTTGACTCACCTCGCCTGCTTTCAAGGTGAGTCAACTTCAGATAAGCGAACGATAATGATTTTAATCATCGTATTTGCGCTGGAATCTTTTCAAGTAGACTGATTCCTAATTATTCCTGATTGCTACTTATTAAAAGCTCATATTGTCCAGCATGTGTCCCTACTAGCTGGAAGCTGCCCAAAATGCCTGGTTTCAGCCAGTTTTTTCTACTCTTGAGTCTGTATGATGTCAAAGAGAGGAGATATCCTCCATATGATAATTTCAAGCACACATCTCTGGCCATTAGCACAGAAGCCCCACCCACCTGTTGTTCAAACCTTCTGTTTCTGAGGGGAAGCCAATCAGAAGAAAGCTGGTTTAAACAAGACAGCAATGAATGACCCGAGAAGCTGGTCCAAGTACAAGATAAACGATTATTACTCTGAAATGTAAATCATTCAAAACCTTTCAAAATATGGAGCAGGAAATAAGTAATAACAGACCAACTGAAGAAATGTCTGGTATTTTATTATTCATCCTGTCTTGGTGTTGATTTGTTTGTGAAACATTTTTGAGAAAAGGCTAAGAAAATATCTGTTTTTGGGGGGCTGGTTTTGGTTTTAGCTGTCAGGCGTGTTCCTGTTCATCTGCCATTATTCCCAGAAAAGAAGCGGGGGTGGGATGGTTTAACCTAAATTGGATGCCACTCTCTCCATGGATCACCTCTTTTTCACTTGACCACGTGACCATTTTAATTTGCAATTCTTGTAAATTGCAGCGGTTTCCTCTGAAGACTTCATTTTTGTATACAGGCACTCAGCGCTGTGACTGGAATCACCAGTTTGCAGATTAGATGCCTTTGGTCTGTGTTTACATGTACCCACGTGAGCGAAACAACCCTTTGGAACTGCGAATGGTTAACAACAGTCTAGACGAGGGGACCGAAATGTCAGTGGGCCACACAATAATGAGTTTAGAGCAGCAGCTCCAAGGACAATCGTTATAGTCCAGGTGGGAGGTTCAGGCACATATCTAGACAAATATTGAAAACACGTGAAACAAAGAAAATCATATAGCTGGAACAAAGACTGGAACCCACTCTTTAACCCTGAAAAAGGAACTAGAAGCCAATTTGGAGTGTGGTATTTGAATTGTCAACAAAAAAACCAACATAGCCTCATTCCATCTAATTTCCCCCTTTGACCTTGCATACATAAGCTGCACTGCAGAATGTCTATTTACGAGCACTGACGACCACACAGAAACCTAACAGCGGGTTTACGTGTGTGTGCATGTGCTTTTGTGTGTGTTCGTGCACGTGCGCTCCACCAGGACTTGTCAATTAACCCAGCAAAATGATGTAACACGGGTTAACAAAAGGTTAAATAAACAGAACACACTGTGCTAATGATGGCAAAAAAGAGACTGGCAAAGTCAAAGTACTGTATTTTTCCACTCACATAAAATCCTCAGTGTGAGTATAGGGTTGTGTGTGTATGTCTTACCTGGAGTGATGATTATGTTTTGGGCCTCTTTAATCATCTCGACAGTCTGATCCACATTGACTTCTGTGTGTGTCCCTGTGATCTCCATGGGCTTTCCTGTGCCGGTGGAAGATGTGCCGTAGCCTCCCAAGATCACATTAGCCAGTGAGCGATTCATGGCCTAGAGGAGGGGGGGAAATTAAGATACTTTCTTTCATATTTACTTTACACTAAACGCTGTTGTCTAAAACAAAACATGGCAATGAATTTCACACATTTGTGACCGGAATATTTAGAAAAGCCACTCCACAGTCTTGCTATAATGGAAAAGTTAAGAGTCCCTCCTGGTGGACAGATAAGGAAAAACCACATTAAACTATCTGCTACATGAGATGCTGAGTCTGTGCTCCACTCACCACACACATAATATATGACAAAATGGCTCCAGATGACCCGATGAGAGCTCCGACGATGGTCAGCAGGTTGTTGTTGAGAAGGAAGCCCTCGGCACACAGGGCCCAGCCTGAGTAACTGTTGAGTACGGTGATTACCACCGGCATGTCAGCACCTCCAATAGCTGCTGTCAGTGTTACACCCTGGAAGAAAGGAGTAGGAAATGTGTGGTTAAACCCACTCCTGTGATCATCTTAAGTATTCGTTAGAGCAGCAAAATTGAGAGCAGCTATGAGCTCAACTGACAGACACGTTTGCTGACGTTGTCGAATGATATTGGCCGCGATTTTTGCATATATGTTGTCCAGTATGTGCCAATATTAGAACTTTGTGCTGCGAACATACAGCAGCGCAGCAGCGGAGTTCTTAAATCATCACTGCAAATTCCTCCAACACAATCAGGAGTTGAGTAGCTAAAACTGGCACAAAGGCCCCTGACGTTTCTTGTCTATATCAGATATTATGAAGCCAGTGCAGCAGCTCCATAATGTAGTGGTTTACACATTTACCTAACAAACAAAACATCTCGGGTTTGACTCTGGGAGGAGACACAAATCCCTTTGGGACTGCATTAAGAAGAGCATCTGGTATAAAAAACCAAAAAAAACCCAGAACAGATATGGACCCACCCACCGAGGTGACAAAGTAGCAGCTGAAAGTAGCTTTAATGCGTTGCTCAGCAACCACATACCAACAGGCTACAATGACCCATTTGTGGTGTGTATACACCTGTAACACCTTGAAAAAAAGCATTGTGTCATTTTAATTCCAGGGCAATGATATCTAATTTCTAACCACAAAACTTTCATTATGCATGACATATTATGACATCATAAGCCGCCACCGAACAACAGACCAAACAATCCTGTAGCGTGTGTGAGTGCCAAAACTTGGGCTCTGTCGTGTCAACTCTACACTTAGTCCTCACTCTGAGTGTATAGAGCCGAGCCCTGCACATTCCTGCTCCGTGATACTGCACATGAACTTGGTGCTTTATTGAAACAGAGCAGAGCAGGATCCAGTGTGACTTTTACAGTTTATACAGAGATTGGTACACAATGAAAACATCTCTGTCCTTCCTCAGCAGTGTGCACACAGAGCAAGACTAATGTTTCTTTCTTTTACTTCCCTTGGTAGGTGCTAATCCATAAAATCCGACTGTCAAAATACAACTAATAATTTGTTAGGTTAATGTCTGAATGTTACAATGTTAGGATTAAGGTTAAGTAATGTAATATATGCAATAGTCGCACTCTAGTGTTGAGACACTCACATTCAAACAAAACCTTACAAACTTTTAAATATACTAGAATGAAACTCCTGTCCACTTAGTGTTTTGTAATAATTAAATAAACAACATTTTATTTTCAACGGATAAAAACATCATCCTAGTTTTAGACATATTTTTCACAATCAAATTTTTCTTGTCCTCCATTCCCGCTATCATCTGAACAGCTTTCGTTTAATAAGAGCCAACTGTAGTTACGAAAGCCTCAGCAGGATCCAGAAGTGTTAAGAAACGCACACATGTAGAGTAGATGATGCATTATACTGTATTTGAACGACTGATTAGAGGACAGAAATATAAAACAGACTGTGAAATGATATCCATCAACCTTCTCCAGGGACATGCTAATGTTTTTAGGGGGATTGGCACGTGTAAAAACTGAAACTCCAACACGCGGCTGTGCATAAAATTTCTTCCGTTTTTAACATGTACTGCCTGGCTTCACTTAATGTATAAAGTACTCAGCATCAGTAAATGAAACTTTGAAGGCCTAAAGACTCTCTAAAGAGAACAATTATCACTTTCCTTTATTATTTACACTGTAAAACGCTTCTCTATAGATCCTAAGTCTAACTTCATAGAATATAACTATTGCTAATTGTAAATCTAAAGACTGTCAGTAAAAAATAGATTTAAAAGTAGGTGGGGTTGTTGTTTATTGTTATTGTTCACTGTCACATGCTTAACATTTGACACTGCTATGGAGAAATGCCTGCATTGAAGATGTCTGTCTCTGATTTCTACAGAATTTCAAACGTTAAGCTTAACGACAGTGGAGAATATTAACCCAGCAGTTTGGCCACTGCCAACTCTCTGCTCCATTCTGAATTTCTGGGCAGCTACTGTTTCCTGTGCAAAAAGCCTCCTGACATTTATGAGCAAATCCCTTCGTTTTGTCTCTTTTCTACACCTCTCTGGCATCATTTCTCTTGACTTCTTTATGCCCTTTCACCACTCGTGAAAATTTTTACCATCATGTCCAGTCTGTCGGTATGAAATAACTTCTCAATCTGTGATTTTTAAGAGCGAAAAAACAGACTTCATACATAAACACAGCATACCATGACAGCAGAGAGAGCAGACACTGATCCGAGACAGGTGATGCCTGTGGTGTAACTTGGATCCAGCATGTAGGGAATCATCCCACCGACACTTGCTGCCATAAGAGTGGCATTCAGGGCGTGACGACCGGGGAGCATCAGAGGAGCGCTGTTCAACATACCTGCATGTGGAGAAAAGTGGTGAGAACAAAAAAAAAATCTGCTAGGTGTACACTCAAACTCCTAGCAGTAGCTTTTTTTTGTATGTGTGACATTTATCATTTTAGATTTCTTCCTTCGCAACCACCACTTGAGACTTGTCATTAACTGAATGCCATGTAGATGCATAATTTGTCCTTATGAAACACTTTCAGTCAACATGGAAATTACAGTGTGATTACAAGGACTGGAGCCAGCACATGAACCTGATGAACTGGGCTTCTTTTTTAACGCTTCACAGCTAGCAGCGGTGACACGAAGCAGCAGACTTCCTTATGTGGATAAACACAGTATGATCAAGCTGGCAGCAAAGTGTGCATATGTGTGTCTGTGCATATAGTCGATGCAGGTTAGAGTTAAGTTTGTTAATCAATAAAGATAACATTTTTTTTCTTTGATCATTTTTCACCTCCAAATGTCAAAAAATAATTGCAGGTCAGTTAACTGGTCATGTTTAGGAAAAACAATCGCAAATAAAACTTTACCATACATATGAAATATAATAATAATAATAATAATAATAATAATAATAATAATAATAATAATAATAATAATAATAATAATAGATTGCATTTATATAGCACTTTTCGGGGCCCTCAAAGCGCTTTACAATTCCACTATTCATTCACTCTCACATTCACACACTGGTGGAGGCAGCTACAGTTGTAGCCACAGCTGCCCTGGGGCAGACTGACAGAAGCGAGGGAGGTAGGTGAAGTGTCTTGCCCAAGGACACAACGACCGAGACTGTCTGAGCCGGGGCTCAAACCGGCAACCTTCCGATTACAAGACGAACTGCCAACTCGATCGTGGCTCAATCATCTCAATTATAACAAAAACAAGAAGTGAGTTAAACGAATTGCAGTATTCAGACAGGAACTAGAAACTAAAGATGGATGGAGCTGCCGTGATGGCACCTGGTCTCAACAGTAACGCTTTGGACTTTTATAGTCAGAAGGTACCTGAAGAAAACAGTTCCAAGTTCTCTTATCTAGCAAGTATGGTTAGTAAGTTGCAATGCACACATGTCTGCTTATCTGAAACAACACAGCAATAACAAAATACAAGAATTCACTCACTGAAGCTAAAACACAAACTTCCTAGATGGTCTGTACCACACTGTAATCCACATCACTTGTTCCTACCAAACAGCAAAAGCATGGCTGAGAAGTCTAGTTCAGTAAATCTGAGTAGCAGGTGTGAAACCTAGCTTCAAGCTATCTGCATCTACACTCTGTGTTGGCACATCTGCCAAAGAAACCACATCCCTAACTTTTGGCCTTAACAGTATCTAAACGGATTCACTCAGTACAAAGTTGTTATGAAGCGGGAAACTATCCATAATGGACCAAACTGTTGTAAGCTGGGCATTTTAACATGGAAGTCTCTGGAGACTGAGGTGGTTTAGGAGCAGCCTCAAGTGGCCAGTAAGAGAACTGTACTTTTTGGCACTTCCATACCAGCTTCATTTTTCAGGCATTGAGGTTGCCACCCATAATTAAGACTTCTTATTAACTTAAACAAGGAGTTTACTTTTGCTTATATAGTGTTTATGCTAAGCAAAGCTCAATGACTCCCAGCTCCAGTTGAAGAATTAATGCAGAGACTCGAGATTGGCAGTGATCTTCTAATCTGGCTCTTGGAAAGAAAGTAAAGGAAGAGCACATCTGAGCTTAAAAAATATTTTTCTAAAAAGAGCTTTGCAAAATTAACATTAACTGTAGCTTTACAGATCACAGCTGACCCAGATCCATGGTTTTCCTAATATGTATCGTGCACCTAAAAGTAGCATCTCATGATGGACTGTATCTGCCTCCTCTCTGGCAACCAGGATGATCAAAAGTGTAATAAATATGCTTTATAATAACATGTCAGCATTATTCCAAAGTGTGCCTGTACATCAGCAAGTGTAAATGTTTCTTTTCCATTCAATATTTAGTATATGCAACTGCAGCTCTCACCTTGCAGTTTGCCATATGCTACCAAAGAGCCGCTAAAAGTGACTCCACCGATGTAGGCTCCAAGATACGCAACTATCTTGGTGAGGTTGGCTGCAGGGTCTGTGGCGAAGTGTGGGTACTCAATCATGTATTCAGCCACACAGGTGAGCACAGCAGCCAAGCCAACCAAACTGTGGAAAGCAGCCACCAGCTGGGGCAAGTCACTGATCTGGATCTTCTTAGCAATGGCCAGGCCTAGAGAGAAGGAGAGATAAGAAGTAAATAAAGTTTAGTGGCCCTGAAAGACCCACACACAAATAACATGCAAATCACAAGCACATGCACATGCACTCAGGACTGCTGGGAAGTGGGCCCATCTAAAGAGCCAGGTGTTGCTGATGAGGCTTGCTTGGGGAAATTCCGTGTGTGTGAGTTGGTCTACACTTTCTGTACATGTGCGTGTGTGAAATACATTCCCGTATCTGGGGTTAAAAAGAAAAACAGCATTATTGTCTGTGTGGATAGTTTAGTCTGGGTTTCGGCTTTGTGGCTGGAACAATTAGCATTTAAATGATCAAACAATCCTCAAAGAGAGAGAAAGTGAGTAATGTGTGATGCTGACCATTCTGACAGATCTGCTTTGTCTGGCAGAGATTTAGTCATGATGTAAATATCACTGCTCTTAACACACCTGCTAACCTAATGTAGCCAAGGCCAGAATACATGCAAACAATGCAAAAGCCGCATTCAATATATTGGAGTCAAGAGACATTCCTACTTCTGTGCAGGGGAGAAGGACAAGTCGATCTTTTAAAATCTATGCACAGCTGCAAGAAGGGAGTTTGTGAATCATTTGGCGTTACGATGATTTCAATCAACTTGAATACAACCTGACTAAGCTAATTAACACACAAATAGTTGTGCTTTTCATTGCTTAATTGAACACATTAAGTAGTTATGGTGGAAGCTGAAAAGAGTTAAACATTAACTCTTGAATTCAGTAACTTGTGGAACATCCTTTAACAATCGAGTATGTCCAGTAAGTGCTTTTGCAACATGCAGAATGCTGACGAGGAACAGTGGAGCCTTCCTTCATACAAAACTCCCGGGATGTCAAGATCAAAAAAATCCCTCTAAAGGTCATACCTCAGGATCTTAGCTGGATTAGAGTCAAACCTAATCAAAACCTGAATCTTGTTTCATTGTCTTCCAGCTCTTCTGGTGCTAATTAACTTGTGTGCTTGTTGCTTTGCATCAATACTGCTGCAACACCCAACCTCTCCCAATCTCAAGGTTATGGACTGCTGCCTTGACAAAGTTACTTCATACAATTTAGCTTCATTATTTCATTTAGATATATATCCATTATATTGTTGCAAGGTGTGTGTGTGTGTGTGTGTGTGTGTGTGTGTGTGTGTGTGTGTGTGTGTGTGTGTGTGTGTGTGTGTGTGTGTGTGTGTGTGTGAGAAGATGTCTGCAGGTGTTTTGCTGCTACCCTTGTGCTTACCTCTTTTTGCACTGAAACCTTGGGATGATCTTTGCAGTACGTCTAAAACAATTTGGCTCATTGTAGACTGATGAACATTCAGGTCCCTGTAGTTTTCTAGCCTTTCCCACTTCTTTTTACCTCAGTAATGCTTCTAAGATCTTGTGAAAGCTGTCGCAATCAAAGCATGTTAAATGCCAAGCAGGTTTTCCTTAAGAGGAGCAGACTTTGCATGCCTTTATTTACAGGAATGGCACCTCCTGCAGCCCACGCATCAAATCTCATGTCTTAAATCTGAACACCAGACATTAGTAGGTTTTAAGCTTGCAGTGTAATTTATTACTCACCATGTTAAATAAAGACAAATGTCTCTGTGTCATTGCTTTACTCAGACTGTTTTTATCTCCATTTGTGACTTAGATGAATATCAGACTGCATGTCATCAGTAACCAGTACTGAGATCCTGGTAATTTTAAAGTTTTTATTTGCAACTCTAAATGCAAACAGACTCACCAGCAGTGCCACCCACAGCCATGGCTGCACTCATTTGTGCCAGGAGCTCAGGACTTGGTTTGAGGGCACCCAGAGTGGCTGCAATCCCGCCTGCGACTCCCATCATACCTAAAGTGTTACCCAGACGGGCTGTGGTCTGGTTAGAAAGGCCAGCCAGGGCACCAACGCAGCACAAGCCTGAGCCTAAGTACATCATCTGGTCAGGGAAAGAGCGAGAATGGAAAAGAAGGGTGGACAAGGATTAAGGAACCACAGGATGAATAAGAAAAAAAAAAGAAAAGTCCAAGTGATTTTACTTAGAGTTCCTGCACAACATCTGTGGAATCAAAGAATACATTTTGGAGGTCTCAAGGACTTTTATATAGTCATGAGCTGTTTTGCATCAATGCACATGGATAAAGAAAATAGCTTCAGTGAGAAAACATGAAAACACTTTAACTAACGGACACAACTTAAATGTCCTCTTTCACCTGTTCAATGTTATATCCAGACTGCAGGGCAGCAGCGTAGCCTCCGACGAAGACACCACCAGGTAGCAAATAGAGGTAGTTGTACTCTGGGGGATCAGTGGGACGTTTGAACATGTCCAACATCTTCTTAGTCACCAGAAAACCACCTGATGAGGAAATGAAGACACTTATATTGACAACTGCTAAGTCAATTAAAATTAACAAAATAATCATTTATACAGAAAAACACAAAAAACTTTAACTAAAAACAAGAAGAAGAAGAAGAAAAAGAGTAAAAATAGTTGACGCACCTGAAAAACAGTTTCTACATTTTTAGACTAACAGGTGTTTTATAGGCCATAGCTAAAATTTGTTGCCAAGCCCAATAACCAATGTTAGGAATTTAATGAGTCTACTTTATGTCAGGGTAAATATTTCAAGTAGAAAACCTCAAAAGTGTCAAACCGGGAGCAGACAGTGTCTTACTGCTTTACAGGACAAGATCACATTACTGCATGTATGCCTCCCTTTTCCCCTCTGGCATGGCTGTAGCCACGTGCATGCACATGCACTAATACACAGAGGGGTGAATCGGAGGTTAGCATCTCTTTCTGTCCCGTACATGTAATTTTAGTCACATAATGTCCCATTTAAAACATGTACTAATAATCGACTATTATTCCAGACCAGACTGGGTCAATACAGTTACATATTTGGACAGAGACAACTTTCTTTTTTCTAATTTTGGGTTCTGTACGTTACCACAATGAATTTTAAATGAAACAACTCAGATGCAGTTTGAGTGTAGACTTTAAGCTTGAATTCAGTGGGTTGAACAAAAAGATTGCATAAAATGTGAGGAACTGAAGTATTTTTTAAGCCTAATCCCTTCATTTTAGGCGCTCAAATGCAATTGGACAAATTAAATAACTGAAAATAAAACGTTCGTTTCTAATACTTGGTTGAAAACCTTTTGCTGGCAATAACAGTCTGAAGTCTTGAACTCATGGACGTTTAGTCTTCAACAAGTGAAATGCACGCTCAACTGGGTTAAGATCACGTGACTGACTTGGTCAATCAAAAATATTCCACTTCTTGCTCAAATAAACTCTTGGATTGCTTTGGCTGTATGTTTTGGTCACTGTCCATCTGTATTATGGAACGCTGTTCAATCAATTTTAGTGCATTTAGCGGGATTTGAGCAGACAGTATGTCTCTGAACGCCTCAGAATTCATTCGGCTGCGTCTGTCCTGTGTCACATCATCACTAAACACTAGTGTCCCAGTGCCACTGGCAGCCATGCACGCCCAAGCCATCACACTGCCTCTGCTGTGTTTTACAGACGATGTGGTTGCTTTGGATCATGAGCTGTTCCACGCCTTCTCCATACTTTCTTCTTGCCATTGTTCTGGTAGAGGTTGATCTTTGTTTCATCCTTCCAAAGAATGTTTTTCCAGAACTGCTGGGGATTTTTTTGTTTTGATTTTTTGCATCATCCAGTCAAACTTCTCTATTCTTGAGACTTGTGAGTGGCTTGCACCTTGCAGTGAACCCTCTGTATTTACTTTCATGCAGTCTTCTCTTTATTGTAGACTTAGATATCGATACGCCTACCTCCTGGAGAGTGTCGTTCATTTTTTGTCCTACACCTCTTGAACGTAGACACCCTCAAATGAAAACTGAGTGTACACATCATATCCATGTCCATTATATAACTATAATTGGAATATGTTTCAGTAAACAGGTTTTTAAAAAAAACAAAAACAAAAAACAACTTGTTTCAGTGCCCAAATATATATGGATCTAACTGTATATTAATATGGAGGAACGTCTGTGTATGGGCTGAGCCAGTATTGGTCTCTTTTTGGGGGTAATTCTTAACCAAAAATGGGGCTAGTGGCACTATATTTGGAAAGCTTGCAAGAAAAACAGCCTATAAACAAGATTAAGAGTTTACACTCATGCTGGAAGAGTTGTGCTTGAACTCATTCAGACAGCATAATATTGATTTACTGTGTCAGATTAAGCAATAACAGAGTTATGAAATTCTGATAAACACTGCTTATCTTACTTCATTTAGCACCTCACCATGATAACATCTGCTAAATACTGTGCTGGGAATGCTGCCGGTAACCAAAGAATGTACATACAACATTTTTAGCCTGTTATTTTCAGTAAAAGATGAGGTATTTCACAAGACCAGTAAAAACTTTGACCCGTTAATAAAGTTAAGAAAAAGGCAACTAGCTGTTAAAAAAGCTCATCGTGCTATCACGTGATAGCAAACAAATTAAATACTCAAAATGTTAAAACATCAATTATACAATCTTTAAAATGTCAAAATGCTTTTGCTTCGCTTACATGACTACATTTAATGGCCACTTTGTTAGGTACATCTTGCTAATACTTGGTTGGTCCTTAATTCCTTGGTCCACAGATTCAACAAGGTGCTGGAAAGATTCCTCAGAGATTCTAGTCCATGTTGACATGACATCATCACACAGTTGCTCACTATGGAGTACAGTGAACCAATTTTCTTGTTCAAGACACCAGTTTGAGCTTTTTTATACTCACTAGACCAGGCAACGTTTTTCCAATTGTCAGTTGTTCAATTTTGGTTAGCCTGTGTTAAGTGTGGCCTCAGCTTCCTGTTTCTTAGCTGACAGGAGTGACACCTGGTATGATCTTCTGCAGCTAAAGCCCATATGTTTCAAGATATGACGTGCTGTTCATTCTTGATACTTTTCTGCGTACTTTGGTTGTAACAAGTAGTTATTTACTACTAATACTTACTTGCTACTTGCTTCTATTACTGTAATTTGCTTTTAGTGAGCAGTAAAACAGGTATACGTAATAAACTGGCCAATTAGTTGATATTAGCTTTAAAGAGGCATTTGAATATTTGACTTATCAGCAAGAAAGTGCCTGTTGAACATGCAGATATCAGAATCCCAGTTTTGCATGTTTTTGGTTTTATTTTTTCAGTTCGGTAGCTTAGAAAAACGTAGCTCTGGGTTTTTTACCCTTCTTGCAGTGCAACCACCACACTGGAGCTTTCAGGCATTTTTCAGATTTTTGCTAACAGATGGAATTGATAAGGCAGCATGTTCACATTTTACATAGACCTAATTGCGCTCTGTCTTTATTGTGTTTGTCCGTTTCCATGGCGTGTTAAGTTTGTTCCGATGGGGTTATGGTAATGTGGTATACTGCTATGAAATATGTCTGAGGAACCCAACTCAAAGGGAACATTAAAAAAATAACTGGTAGGTATGTCAATGAAGGCTGTGGTATTTCAGAAGAAAGAGCAAAGTTAAGTGAAAGCGCTAAAAAGTGGTTTGTACAGTGATGCATTTGAAAGCAATGATTGATCTGTGGTAAGATTCCACTTAATGCCCTCTGCATCTCTAACACTCAACTGA
This sequence comes from Diplotaxodon limnothrissa, assembly GCF_057381915.1. NCBI lineage: Eukaryota > Metazoa > Chordata > Actinopteri > Cichliformes > Cichlidae > Diplotaxodon > Diplotaxodon limnothrissa. Next base: position 44,507,222 of record NC_140602.1, on the reverse strand, counting down.
CGCATCAGTATATTTTAACAAACAAACCAAATGTATCTGTTATGCAAGTCAACTGTTTATTTGCTTGCATCAAAGTCTGTCCTGGTGTCTAGCAGTGAGCTAATAGGAGAAATTAAAACTAAATCATGGCTCAGCCCTGGAGGAACACTCTGTTTTTCCCAGGACTATTACAGAGCGATGAGTATTATAATGACTCCAGGAACAGTTTGTCATTATAATGGAAATTATTGAGGCTAATAGCAGGAATGGATGTGTGTGGTCCGAGCGAGAGCCACCGACTCTGGGCTGAGCAGGTGGGCAGAGAGGGCAGCTGCAAAACTTGGGTTTGAAATGATGTTATTGCACAATCAATATTAAACACCTCAATCTTCAGCCCAAGATGATATATTATTGGCTCTGGGTTGCTGTAACTGGCAGGGGTTACCGTGAGGTGTCTGTGTTAGGGTGACTCACCAGCAATGTTGACCGAAGAGATGAAGGCAGCGAGCACAGCCAGTGTCTCAGCAGTCGAAGTTGGGACGTAGCCCCCTCCCATCAGGGACAGACCACCCACAGCCGTCAGACCTGTAGACCACAGACATTTCAGTATTCATGAACCTACGCTTTCATAATACACATAATACAGTGGGGGGGGGGGGGGGGGGTGTTCAAAAATTTGGTGAAGATGTCACAAAAACAGCACAGAACTTCAAAACATGAATTCAGTTGTCGAAAAAATAAAAAGTTAATCTTGACACTTATTAGATTTGGTTTAATCAGACAGTTTCCTCGGAATACTGTTTGTTTTCCAGATAGGAAAAAGATACGGAGATAAAAAAATGGATGGAAAGGAAAAGAGTGTGTGCGTTTTTACCAAAAGAGACTCAGGAAACCTCGATAACATCAGTCCTGTAATGATTTACAGGCAGTAGGATGCAATGCACAACTACCATTGGAGCCTGCATTCACATGGGCTTGTGACTGTGTGCTATTTTGGTTGACTAACAGGTAGTGTGTGTGTTTGTGTGTTTGAAGTCAACAGTGTTAGATTGGACTTTCAAATGAGGAAAAAAGGAAGTCTGACCTCCTTTTTTCTCAGACAAAATGCAGCTTTATAAACACGCCTGTATGTTGGCTTCAACTTTTAAAGCTGCCAAACACTCTTTCGCCACTTGTATTTATGTAAATACAACCTCATTTTAAATTAGCTGTCGCAAATAGAAACCACTGTTGCAGGATAACCTGGAGCATTAATACTTTAAAGTTGGTTTTTAATCACCCCACAGAAACCACCAAAAAATGAGTCAGGGTGCCACTAATCAATCTTCTTTTAATAATGATTAATGTTACACTCTCATGAACAAAGTGACCGTATGCACTCTGTATACATCTCACACAAACTGAATCCATGTTCTGTATTTACGTATGTAACCTAGTGATGATCCCTGTAACTGTCCACATTTTCCAACCACGCTGATCCAGTCAGTTTTCCATTAATTTGCTTACTACAGCATTCTGCAAACAGCCAGCCTCGACACTGGTCGTTGATAACAATCATCTGTCAAGTCAGCGGTCTTCTGCATGAATGTGGTTGCGTGTGCTGAACTAGACCGACAGATACTAATACAATGTAAGCAAGTCAAATTTGAATACTGAGGTTTTAACAAGCAACAGTTACATAATACATTGAAGTTGGTACTATTTAAATTTAACAACCAAATAGTTTTAAACTTTTTTATACCACATGCAAATTTCTTGAGATGCAAGTATATACGTCCAGTAGGTGTGTTACATTTTTCTTTGGCTTTCACCTCTTTTAACTAACAGCCTTTTTTAACTGTATTTTCTTTTTTTTAATATCTAAAAATGTCCTTAGAATTCCAACTTTGCTTTAAATTTGATAACAAACAAACTTTTAGCTTTTAAGTTGCAGCGTATTAAGCATGGCCTTGATTATTTCAAGCTTATTCTTCAAGTTTCCTTCCCTCTTTCTACTTTTTTTTTTAGGTCACATACTCATTTTAATGTTTATTGTCCTTTTGTTTGCCATATAGATGGGTATCTGTTATGGTTAAATGGTTAAATAAAATTACCAGGTGGGCCCACTTCCTAAACGTAATCTGAATGGGATTTTTTTTGCATTTTCTCAGGGGAGGTTTTTTGTGTGTGTTGTTTTTGTTTTACCTACAGCTAATGTCAACATATATATGTTGATGTTAGAAGCCTTGACGACTCAACAAAGAGTTACATTAGGGCACTACGGTCTTTACTTCTTTCTGCTCCTGATCAATGAATAATGTGTGCAAATGCAACCTGACTGAAAAAACCAAAACAAAAAAAACAAACAAAAGCAATGTTGCCACTTGTCAACAGGAACTGAGCTGCACAATAAAAAAAAAAGTCCATGCTGTAATTAGTCATGGCAAGAATGTGCCCCTCCTTAAGACTCCAGTATACCCGCCATGTTGGTCGCCTTGTGTGCCACTGTTATGATAAAACCGACGTCTTTTTATGCTCGCCAATGACACACAAGCCGCTGCTGCAGTATTCACAGGAGAAACAAACAAGATGGGGTTAACAGCGAGGATAAAAGTGCCATTAGGCCTGTTTTGGTTGGAGATTTCCTATTAAAAGGGAGTTCTTCATTCCCACCATCTCCAAGGGCTTGTGCATGTGACTGCTGGGGTTTTCTCTCTAATATAGAAAGCACCTTGAGCTAATTGTTCTGAAATACTTCTAAATAAATAAAACTAAACTGGACCTACAGAATAAACTGATCAGTCACTAGGAGGACAGCAAATAACTAGTTAACTCCTTGCAACTAGTCACTAACAATGGAAAAAGGGGGGAAAATGAGAATTTGATTTTTTATTTTTTAAAGAAAAGAAAACAGATGCAGTTACATCTTGTAGGTGGAGATCAAAGACATTCCTGTCCAACTTAATGAACGGATAAGCCCAAAAGCAAGCCAATAGGCATCAGTGGACACATGCAAACTGTAAGGTATCAACAGATGTCTGCACTGGGTGGCCTAACGCCCTGTGTGTGTGTCTATGTATCAAACATTAGGTTTCAGGCAGTAAATCAGGGCTCTCAAGTAGATTAAAGCCTTATTATAAGTCACCAGATATGAAGATACATTTCAATGAGCCACTGGATGTGAAACCAGTATCTGAAGAATCTAAGATGACCCACCAGTCGGAGTCACTACTGGCTGTAACACAATAATGTCCTGAAAAGAATAAAACTGTCCCTCATTGCAACACTAAATTCCAACATGATTCCCTAATGTCTGTAAGTTATTGTGTGTGTGTGTCTTTATGATGCCTGGCACAACAACAACAATTCTGCAGGTTTCACTGTTTCCATAACCACAGTCAGTGACAGAGGTTTTTAAAAAAGCCAGTGAGTCCCTGCCAAATATGAGAGGAAAAAAATACCTGGACAAAGAGGAAGGTGAGAGGGGAAAGGAGGTGAAGGGAGCAGACAAGATGGAAAGAAAAACAAAAAACAAAAAAACGTTTCGGGAAATCTATCAAGTTCTACCAATATTAAGCGACGAACCCCATGAACCCCATGTGCCTTTTCGAGCCATCTCATTTAAGACAGCACTGGACAAACTTCACAGAAGGGTAAATGATATATAGGTGTCGCTAATAAAATTTCAAAGAAAGTGAAAACTATCTCTTAGATATTACACTGCTTGGCTCTGCAGGCGAGCTCTGATGTCCGGCTGTGCACACGAGTAAACGAGCAAAAGACTTCCCTGACCCTCAGAGATCACCAACGGCGTGTTACTTCCTACCTCAGTGTGTAGCTGTGGAGTGATCAAAGCTGTGAGAACACACACGTACCATTTACCTCTCTAACCTCTTAACCCTTCTGTGTTAAGCAGCAGCCGCAATAAGAACTCGATCCTGAAAGTTTTAGAACGAAGGGCAAAAAGGCAACAGCAGGGTTACAGCAGCCAGCTGGGTGTGATCGATCAAAGATTAAGGTTAATGCTATATATATATATATATATATATATATATATATATATATATATATATATTATTTTTTTTTTTTTTTTTTTTTTTTTAATTAATGTATTGCTATTCTATATCTATATACCACGAGGTAGAGGATGTTGTGTTTCAGTAAATTCTACTCTGCTGGACAGTAAAGATGTACGGGTGTCAGTGGGGATTAATGACACTTGTGAGTACACATGATTAATAATTTTGGTTAAACAGCTTAAAGTCAAACTTTCAAAAAAGTTCTTTTTTTATTAGTTAAAACATCCAGCGTCCAGTCAAGAAGTGCATAAAATTACCGGTTCGTGTGATTCAGACTGAATAAGGAAACATCAATATTCATGTCTGTAATTACAATTATTCTTAGAAATGTAAACGTGATAAATGTGTATCACGCGGCTATAAATCAGGCACTGTGTGGATCTGTGATTTGTGCTTACACAGATGGGGAGAAACGATGACTTCATTCATACTAGACAGAAAAATGACTTCCGTTATGGGAAGTTTAACTCACAAACTGTAATGAGACACATTGCAAATAACTGACCTGAGATGGCGTTGGTGACAGACATGAGAGGAGAGTGCAAAGCAGGAGTGACTCCCCACACTGTGTGGTATCCCACGATGCCAGCCAGACCAAAGGTGGTGACTATCTGAGTGAAGGCAGCGTTGGGAGCTGACAGGCCCAGACCAAGCAGGGTGGCGATGCCTGGCACAGAGAGAAGAGAAGTTAAGGAAATAAAAGAAGTAGAGTAGCTCTGACTGCACAGCTGAAGGACACATTAAGAGTGAAATGCAAAATGTATGCCTACTGAGAAGCTCCTATTTATTATTCACAGAATTAGGTGGAGAAAGTGTTTTAAATGTGCTGGCTCTTTTTCCTGGAATATTCTATAGAAGGAGCTGAAACTGTCAGGACTGGTTTATGTTGGAGCTGAAGTCTAAGAAAACAGTTCTGTCTTCATTTTAATCTCAAATATACGTAACTGGAAAAATAAAGGGCGCATATGTGGTGGGCACTTGACCACCCATGTTGTCCTAATTCCCTTCACTTTAGCAGACAAGTTTATTTTATTACTTTGGCGACTATTCTTTTACACACTGAATGCACATCCATGATGATCTAAATGGCTGCAGATAAATGGGTATTTACAGGCAGTCCACACTGATTAAGAGGAGCTAACATCAGTAGTTGTGTGTTGGTGTTAAGTAGGAAACTACTCAAGCACCTAAACAATGTGTGAACCGCATCCACTACATGTGCTGCACTGACACAGAGGCACCATAGGAACACCACAGCTCTACTTCAAACCAACACTCAGCGTGATGCTGTTTTTACAATGCACACTTCCTGACACTAACAGGGTGCCGGTGTGTGCATCTGTAACCTGCCTCTGTCACTTCTCGCCTCCTGTACACATTCCAACTGTTAACAAAAAGCTGAAAGACCTCGACCTCCCCTAAGACCCTTTGATGACAGTTAAAATATATGAGAGTAAACTGTGTTAAAGAACACTTTAGTTGAATTACTCCACCCTAAATCTAAATTTAATGGTACACCCACAGTTATCTGCAACAACCAACCTCCAGTGTAAACCCCAGCGCTGGTGAGTGTGGCCCTGAAAGGGGAAATCTGTGCAGCCTTCTCTGCCTCCAGTTCCTGGACGCTCTTCGTTTTAGGAGGCGCTGCGACGGGCACGTTGAGAGGCTGAGGAGCGGGGAACAGGTTCTTTCCTTTCTGGAGGTGACAAATAGAGAAACAAAAAGAGCAAACCATTTTTATGGCTCAGCTGGTGATGATCTTTGTCTGATTTAAAAAAAAAAAAAAAAACGGTGCAATGTTATGAATTTAATATATGACACTTATCATGAAAGCAGTCCAAGCAAAGACCTCACTGATGGTGATAACAGGAGGCATCCCAGTAAGATGCCCAAGGCCAGCTTAACTGACTCCTTTCGATGTGGAGGGATAGCAGCTCTACCCTGACCCCCCTCACGAATGGTCAATCTTTACCCTTTTAACTGTTCAGATCAATGAGGCAAGCTAATGGACAGGTACAATAAAAAATTGCTGTGTTTCAGCAGCATTTGTAAGACCATTACTATATGAGTTAATTCATCTCTGAAATCTGCTCTTTTGAAGAAGTGAATAAGATTACAGACTAATATAAGCAAAATAATCTCTTATCTCTCTTTTCCTGTGCTAAAAAACATGGATTGAAGAAATCTGCAGCAGCTGTAGTGTGGTTTGCATACGGACATCCATATTGTAGTCAATATTTCAGCTGATTATTGCATTAACTTTGCTTAACCTAAAATTCTTAGAAGAATTCCATAAACAGGAGGTGAAAAATAAACTTGATGGTAGCGTTGCTTGTAAATCATTAGACAAAGCAAAAATGAGAACCTCTGACTGCAATATTTAAATAACATAGAAATTAGAGTATATCATGTGGCATAAAGATTTAATTTGCCTTGGGGTTTGGTGTAATGAGAGGACACTGCTTCATTTGCAGCTCTATAGAGACTATGATGCAAGAAGAATGCATGCTAAGAGTGACATCTAGTGACTGAGACATGATCCTACAACATGTGCAGATGGATGGATGGATGGAAAGGACCAGTAAAGAACAGCTAGAAAATATTAGGTAAGGACAGCCAGAGAAAAGGCAGAAAATGTCCACCCAGCCAAAGATCACATTGGCGATACCAGCACGTTTGGCTTTGGACTGCACAAGACCTCATACCTCCATGACAACAGATCCTCTGACAACGTGATCCATGGTCCCATAGTCGAACTCGTCCTTGACATTAAAGTAAAAGTTCTCCTTGTCAGGGCTGATCGCCCGGATCAACTTGGTGATGTTGTTGGAATACAAAGTGCTGGACTGAGTTGGTAAACGGCTGGGTAGGTCTGTGTAGCCAACATGGGTCACGCCCTGTAACAAAAAAATTAATATTTAAAAAAATTAAACTAAGCCAATCAATTAAAGAAAACCAAACAAAAACTTCCTTTTGTTTAAGTGTGAGAACGTCTGAAGAGTGTATGCACTGACCTTGTATACAGACAGCTCTCCAGGTTCTGTGGTTTCAATGTTTCCACCTGCCTCAGCAGCCAGGTCCACCACCACCGAGCCATCTTTCATACTTTCTACCATTGGCTTGGTGATTAGGATGGGTGCCCGCCTACCTGCATTGTTAAAACAGAAAGACTAGGCTATTAATGCATCACTGGAAAGATGATTAAAATGTGCCCACATTTACAAAGTATCATATCACATCAGCCTCAATGGAACCTCAATCTCAAAGTATAACCCAGCAAGTAACTCATAGTCACTGCAGTTAAGCTTACTGTGCCCACACTACATTTAAAAATTGTTAAAACCAAAAGATTATTGGAGCTAATGGGCACTTTTCTAAGAGTTGAGACGAGAATACACATCTCAAATCCTATTTCAAATGGAGAGAAATCTCTTTATGCAACCTTGATGCTGAGGACAGGGCTCGTGGCCACAGCCAACATTCTTATTCTGCCTGACACTGCGCTTCTCTGCATACCAGGGATAAGAGCAGTGCTGATGACAATGTCCACGTCCTGACACTGCTTAGCAAACAGCTTCATCTCTGCCTCTATAAACTCCTTAGACATTTCCTTGGCGTAGCCTCCCTGGCCTTCTCCTGACTCCTTAATGTCCACCTCCAGTGGTTCTGCACCCAGAGATTTAAACTGCTCCAAAGCTGCAGCTCTAGGAGAGAGGAAAATGAGAGGTTACTAGTAATTTCGAAATCTCAGATGAGAGCACATTACACGTGTGATAAAAACTGCAAAGATTAATATATTATTTAATGGAAAACTATTTGGTAACCATTTACTGAAGGAAATACCATCCTTCCTGTGCTCTGTTAAAGGAAAAAGTCCCAAACATTTAGCAGTTCTGCCTTCTGAAATCAGAGAACTTTATTTTCCACTTTGTGCATGAAAATAAAGTAACTGTCACCCAAATCAAGATATCAAGTTGGGATATGAGAGATAACAAGCACTACATTCAATAAAGAAAAACAATAATCATGAAAATATCAGAAGAATAATCACTTCTAAAAATGATTATGTGGTACAATATGAGAAACACTGTATGTCCATAAAACTTGAAGAGAAACACACTGTGAATACTGTGTTACAGCAATAACATGTGTTAATGTCTCAGTCACACTAGAGTAAAAATAGGAAGCCAACCTTGTGACTAGGAAAAACAAAATTGGTGGTTGTCTAGTGATTGCACTGAATTTTGTGCAGTAGCTGTGGCGACAAGCTGGTCAACCAGACGTTAAGCATACAACACCCTTAATGAGCACAACTCAGCCATTCTCAGATGCAATCGTTGGCATGTTTTTGCAGTAGGGAACGTGACTCAGATGGTTACCAACTGCACCAACTACGTCCCCATTATTGATGAGGTTGTGACTGAATTTATCACAGCTAATCACTATATTATCACAAACAGAGTATGCCAGCTGGACCCCAATCAATCGCAGACAGATTGCAGACTGAATCTGGCTTAATAGTGGCTTTAATTTTGACTTTATCTGTTAGGTCTACAAAGTCTGCAAATAGTCAGAGATCTGTCTGTGATTGTTTTCAGTCATCCAGGTCATCGTAGTCTAAGGAGCTTGGAATGAAAAGCGTCTGGACTTCTTTCTCTTCAAGCAACTCAAAGAAGTCCAGACGCTTTTCTTTCCAAGCTCCTTAGACAAGTCCGAGATCTGGTTGCTGACTTTAACTGCTGTAAAATAAAATCTATAGGACAGCAAGTTCACTGCACACAGAAAATTAGCATGACTGTAGAATTAACTTTATAAAACTGAACGGTATAGTATATGAAGGGATGAAGGCCCTTACATTTACAAAGCCCTTGTTTTCTTTGAATTTTCCATGTATAGCAGGTATAAGGAACTCAAAGGAAAGAAGGCATGCGTCATAATTTTATCCCATTTTTTACATCATTACTGCACATTTCCTTCACTTTTCTCTTAGCTTTTTACTGCTGCTGCTTCAAAGTGTTCAACTGCCAAAGACAGCTTTTATTGTGAAAAAGCCAAAGGAGACACAACGCCTTTGTCGCTGTGATTAACTGCGATATTAGATGTTGCCATTGTAGCCGCTAGTTCTACACTAAATTAATAATACTGACTATATTAGCTGGTGAACAAAAAACAATAACAAATAATATTTTACAGTCAATAACTTTTCTAACCTCGTATCAAATCCTCTGACAATGGCTCCCATGGCTCTGGCGGTGCCCGCTGCTGCCAACCCAGCCACGCCACCTCCAATGATGAGCACCTATTAAAGAAGGCGTACAAATACTAGTTAAGGATGACCAGAGTTATGGCCCATGCTTAAAGCTAAAACTGGCAGAGTCACATTCACAGACGCATACCTTCTAAATAAAAGAAATGCTACCTCCAAAAGTACACGGACTCAGACTACACACCTTTGCAGGAGGCACTTTCCCGGCTGCTGTAATTTGTCCAGTGAAAAACCGTCCAAAGCTGTTAGCTGCCAGCACCACTGCCTTGTACCTGAAAAGACAGGGAATTCATAACAAAGAAAACAATGAATATAGATGTGCTACATGCAAAAAAGAAAGAAAAATTGAGCAGTTGCTAAAACATCTGAAGAAATGTTTTCCTTTTTCTGGTCTGGGTCTGTAATTCAACATTTTGTTTATAAGACAAGAGTACAGGAAGACAGGAGCAGATCATTCAACTGGACGCAAGCAGTCAACAATACATGCCTTGAAGGCACCGTGAACATACCCTGCGATGTTTGCCATGGAGCTCAGTGCATCGTAACCCTGGGCAATGGTGACTCTGGGCACCTGGTCCATAGCCAGGACAGTTGCTTTCTTCTTGGACAGCATGTCCATCAGCTCAGGGTTCTGAGCTGGATAGATGAAGCTGATCAAAGTAGATGCATCCTTCATCATATCCACCTCATGCACACCCAGAGCAGGGTTGAAAATAGGAGCACGGACCTGGAAGCAGACAAAGCTCACATAGTTCAAAACGAACGTAGTGTGACCAGAAATAACTGATCAGATCTTATCGAGATCAGTTTATCCCAGAGTATATATCAAAGCTACTATAGAGTACTGCAAGTGTTTCCTATATTTTTATAGATATGTATATTTCTACCTTTTCTTCGACATCAGCCAACTACAGTGCAGTGTTTTAGTTTTAGTGTTTTTTAGTTCTGACTTTTTTTATGCTATGAAGTTAACACCATCAGTTCCAGTCCAGACTCACCCACTGGTTTCATCAGTAGTATATTACAGTTACCAAGGCTCTTTCATGAGTGACCAATGTACTAAAACTCAGGTCCATACTGGTACGTATAGTATCCAAGGAAGTAAGGATCCAGTAGGTTGTGTTTAAAGTAAGTCATCCACAGCAACCTTCACTTCTCTCTGACATTTTTCCACTTTCATATTAGTTTAGATTATAAAATAACAAACCTTTAATTATAAATGATTATCAAATAAGAACCTGTAAAAGCATGAAGCTGCTTCTCATTTTCTTAGAATCGCTGCCTTTTTCTCATCCTCAACCACCATGTCTGACGTGAAGACAGACAGTTTAATTGTTTTGGGATAGTGACATGTTTTTTTTCCCTGCATTCACATACTCTGTCATCCCTCCACATCCTCCTACACTTACACCACAAGACACACATCACGCCAAAAGCTGCTGTCATCATCAAAACTATGACTTCCTTCCTTTCCCCCACTTCCTTCTATTATCCTTCATTACCTCTTCTTAACCAGTCAGTCAGATAGTGATACATTTCTGGCACAGGTTTCATTCAACCGCCTTTTGTGGCCTCCTCTTCCCTCTCTACACAACACACCCTCTCTTTATTTAAGACTTACCTTAACCACCACATCAGAGGCTAAGACATCTTTGAGGTCTTTAATTGTTGCTCCAGCCTGGGCGTACTGTTCATCACCGAACTTGGAAGACTCTCCAGCTCCGGACTCCACAACAACATTGAAACCCTGTTTAATGAGTGCCTGGACGCCGGCAGGCGATAGCGCCACTCTGCGTTCATTCTGGAAAATTTCTTTGGGAACGCCGACTGTGAGTTGTTTGTATGGAATACCTAGAGAGGGGAAAATGATCTGGTGAAACTCACAAACTGAAGGAAATTTTTTAATGAGCTACAAAAGCTAAGGTGAAATAAATAAATATTGAATCCTTAATGAAGAAAGATGGTAGAAATGTGCAGTGTGTTTCTGGGTTTGTACGACTGAAGATGCCATGTTCCAAAACAGCAGAAAGATATAGTGACAATAAACAAGCCACAACATTTTGCTTATGCTATGGATCTTTGCTACTACTACATGAAAGGACAACTTAGCTGAGTTTACCATAAACATATAAATAACGGCCTTTGTTTGCATTCCTGATAAGATTTTTCTCTTCATGTGACATTTGCAAATTAGCAGTAAACACAAACTACAGCTTGGACTGCTGGTAAATTCATCAGTTTTGCAGGTATTTTGAGTCTCTCATTTACTAATCAAATCATTTACTGATTCAAATGGTGACATAAAAAGGGGAGTATGATATGAGAGAATAACAAGGGATAAATTAGTAGCAAAAGAGAAACTGAAAAGAAAACAACAGAAAGAACAAACTGAAAACGTCAGAGTCTTTTTATAATACTTTCTTTTTCAAGTGACAGGCAGGCGCATGCTTTATTGGCTCCTATGGGAAATTCCACTGCAGTTCCTTCCTGCTGCCTCCTCAACCCATACACATGAACCTTTACTCTTTTTTGCTCCTGCTGCTGCAGTGACCCATCCTATGGCCACTTTTACAGGAAGCGTTGCAGCACAAGACGGCTCAGAATTTATTTTTCTGAGCCAACCATGTGAATATGGTCTATAAATCAAAGGTCAGTACTGATATAAGAACCCTATCTACCAAAATAAAATGCTCTCAGGTAGCCTTCCGGCAAAAATTAGGATTACTGAATAAGCACGCTGAGTAGACAAAAGCAGATAAATCCATTCACTAAAAGCAGTGACCAAGGGCTGTTGATTACCTTTTTTTGCTAAAGACCTAATCAATTACCGCATATGTAACGTGACATTTTCAACAAACTAAACTAATGTAGTCCGATTGCAAACATACGGATAGATCGATGATGATGATCAAAGTGATCCGTGTTAATCCCTTCACATATCAACAACACTTGCAACATAGACGTGCTCGGAAGACCCGGTGCAGACACAAGAGACAAGACAAGTGAAGATAGTCTTATGAGTTGAAGATAACTTATTACGTTACTGTGAGAGCAATGAAAGCTTCCACGACTGAAACCCTGAGCCTGCAGCCTCGACACCTTCCCCTATGAATGAAACATTGAAAAGGGCAGACCCTCAGAGGCACGTGATTGTTGTTTTTAAATAAACATGTTTACACTGTGCCGATTTTCTTGGAAATGAGGACAAGAGGAAATGCTGAGAGGCTGACAGACCTGGGTTGTTTCAAAGGAGGGGATGCTTAGACGTACGGCAAACCAGCCTTTTATTATACAGGGACATTATAATCATTGATTGGGCTGAGATAAAAACTTACAAATAAGATTACGGTGATTTTTATTTTTTTAGATTAGTGCTGAAGCAGTTCTCTGACAATTTTACAAAAGAAGTCAGAAGCATCATGCTGTGCTCATTTGCTAACTCTAATCCCACAGTCAGTTATGTCTGTAAGCTTGCTTGCAAGTTATGCCAACACCATACACAACATGCAGCAAAGTCTGATCTTGTCCACTTTAAAGAACAAAACCCGTCTCACGTAAACACATGCTTTCAGGTTATGCTGTGAGTATATAGGTTCTCTGGAGGTCAAAGCATAATCACACGTAAGCATGTGTGCCCCTCCTACATGAGATCATAATCTGACACTTGTGTGTCCAGAATAAACGCTGCCAGCTGTTACTGGAGCGAGCTGAACTGTAGAAAATCAACCCATGTCACCATGAAGCAAAGGAAACCAGCACACGCAGACATAAAGCTCCTCTAACCAGCTGGTACTGGCTTCACAGTCATCACACCTGCTGCCTCAGAGCCTTCAAACTGAGAATGTCCCTGAAACTGGGTTATGCACTATATGATATTTAAACAGTATGCAACACCGACTCTAAAGCAAAACTCCAAACTGAAAAACTGCTGGATGAGACTGAACTTTGTCCTCTGGATTAACTATTTCATAACACTGACCTTCAAAACAAGCATGCAAGAATGAATGAATAGAATGCTGCAACAGTGATTAAGGTGAACTGAATAACCCTCTATCTGTTTTATATAATGCGTAGCAGACACCTGTAACACTCATGCTGTACACCTGACACTGAGAAAAGACATGGATGCTACAGGTGGTGTTGCTCCTGTGGCTATCAGCGGTTAAATATCTACCTATATCTCAAAGACATGTCTCAATGAAACAGCAGAAAAACCCAGCCTGCTATTAAAGAATGACCAATCATACATAATTGTGAATTTCATGGCATTATTCTTATATAGGAACACTAGGTCACAAAAGCTTACACCTAGCAATAAAACACTGTTCCAGGCCTGGGTCACCTTGCCCATTTTATGGATTACGAAGACAGTCAATAAAACAAAGAGTCACACCACACTGATTATAGCATTAATGATTCTTTAACTTACGCTCCTCACTGTGCAGTGCCTTACCTGGACTAGCACATCGCCCGAGGGCTTGATGGGTCCTAAAAAAACGCAGACATGTTGACTTGATGGTACGGCCACTCTGCAGCTTTACAGCAGAAACCCCGCTGAACACAGGCGCTGAGCAGCTGGCTGCCACAACTCGGAGGAGGCTAGCCATGGTGCACGCACACACACCTGACACTCACACTGCAGGAGGAGCTATAGAGGACAGACAACAGCCCTCCTGGGAGGAGACATGAAAAGAGAGAGAGGGGAGGGTGGTTAGAGGTTAAGAAGAACTGCAGGATGAAACTATGTTGAAGTGAGAGGAAAAAATAAGCATGTTGAATATTTTTCTCGATCCCAGAACTAGAATCCAACTACACACATGCCAAATCCTTTCACAGAAAACTGTCCTTCCCTTGCACATCAAGGACATGCAAGTGACCACTGTTTATGCAACAGGTCACATAGCTGCACTAAAATTCAGCACCTTATTATGAGTGCGTTGTTTGATCGCATATCAACCTAACTGTGCACTAATAAAGCCACAGAGAACTACAATCACTTATTTTAATTGCAACAAACCAAATGATTCAAAGGCAGTAAACAGCATATGTGGCGTAGTGTGTTTGCTTTAAAAGAAGATAATATGACTGGGATAAACTAGGAGAGGAGGCTGGTGCAGAAGGGTTCAAACTAGACCGCACTGGCTACAAGCTCTACTGTGCCACTTTTTATGTCTTGAGTAAAGGTTAAAAACATGCACCAATCATTAGTGCAGAGAGTGGCGTTCAAGGGACTCAATGAACTGAGGAATCCTCAATATTTCAAGTAATTTGTCAAGCAAAAAAATCATATTATTTGCTGCTACACCTTTGTGAGTGGAAAATATAGTTACTGTGTAAACTGCAATCAATGCTATTAATTGAGCTGTTCGTAATTTTTTTGTAAAAAGTTTAAAGAGCTAATAACAATGTCTTAGTACACAAAAAACACAAGTGATAAATTATAAACAGCAATCAATACATCATTAAATCTAAATACAGTCATACAATCATAGCGTAGGCACATTAATGAATATGCCTGCAAACATTTTAAATTAAGTTATTTATTGTTATTTCATTATTGAATTAAGCTCTCAATCTAGAGTTAAACAGTAGTGAAAATGTAACAGGCCACATATGACCAACAATATTCAAAAACTACCCAAGAAAACCAAACTGTACAACTTCATAAACAAAAAACAGTCATTTGATGTTTACTGATAATTAAGAAGCTCATTAACAATGGGATCTCTCAGTGTACAGCCTTGGATGTGCATACACTGTTTGGATATTCATGCTAGACATTTTTAGTAGTATTATTATCATCATTATTATTGATTTTTCAGGCATTCAGTTGGAGCACAAAAGCTGAGCAGTCCTCAGTAAACCAAGGCTGAAGTTAAACAGGCCTGAATGAAACGTGGCAACATAAACGCAAACTGAACTACGTGTATGAATTAATAAATAAATAACAACACGAATAAAGGTCGATAAAAGTTAATTGTGGATCATTTAAAGGCAGTAGTTGAGGGTTTGTTTGTTTTTTTTAACCTGTAACTACCACGTCATTGAGTTTCAGCTAACAGTTAGCTAAAGATACATAAAAATAACCACCAACATCATCATCAAGCTGCTTGGGTCTGCTGCTTTGTTTTCTATGCTTAACCCGCTCTGAGCACCGTTAACCTTTCCACCACCTCGTGAGTCACCAGTAAAACAAAACCACATATCAATGGCTTCCTTACAATAACAACAACACAGCGGTGTCATTCAAAGAATCTGGAGCATAAAAGCTGGTGCATTAAACGCATTTCAGGCGGGCCAGCTCTCACACAGCTTCCCCTGCGACTCAAGAGACAACACGCTCACAATCCAGGCGGGCTGCTCGCTTCTTTTTGTCTATACCCGTGACAAAATATATAACGGGGGGGGGGGGGGGGGTAAGGAAGCTAACCCGAGCTAACATAAAGCGCGCTAGCTTGCATACAAAGTCATATGGTTCTGATTCATACATGTAGGCGACGTGTGAGTCAAAAAGGCCCCTCGCACACTCGCAGAAATGCAAACCGAAACAAATGTATGGTGGAAAGCGAGAGTGGAGAGGTTAACGATTGATAACTCGACTGACCTTTGAAGACAGTCCCCGGCTCTGTGCAGCACAGGCGAACTTTGCGACGACCCGGAAGGAGTGAGGAGAAGCGGCCGGCACAGAGACGTGATTGGACCACGGGAGATGCGTCAGAGGATATCAGGCGGCGCATGTTGCGCTGTTACTGTCAGTGCCGTTTCTCTGTCTTGTCAACGTTTCCTTTTATGCTTTATGATAACTTTTCCACATATTATATGTCATCAGATTTACAGCCTTAACAGCCTTAAATCAGACGAAAAGTTATGGTGAAGCCTTTCCATGTGCTGGAAAAGACTAATGAGCACATTTCTGTAATGTACCTGAAAAATGCATAAAAAAACGTTGAAGGTGCAACTCTGCATGGCCCCACTGAGGCGCGCTCTACTACAGTTTACTAAATATGAGGCTCCGCTTGATTCATAGAGTTTACTGTACAGTTTTTGTGTTGCTATTCGCATTTGCTTTCATTTCGTGGATAAAGCAGCCCGCAGCCAATACTCTCATTCTTTTTGTTCCTGCACAGAGGAATTCTTGGTCTCCCCAAAGTAGCACTGAGCCAAAAAAATAGGCTATTGCCAGCTGTGTTTCATTAATGCATGCTCAGTGCTGTGAAAAAGTATATACCCCTTCCTTTCTGCAAATAAAAAGCAGGAAGAGGTCGGATATTTTTTCAAAGCACTGAAAAATGCAATGTATGAGGACCCACATGTGCTTATATCTCAGGTTACCCCAGAAAGATTCATTCTGAGCTATGAGAAGCCCCATCTACATTTGGAGTAAACATTACAAAATTCACTTTTGCATGGGTCTACAGATGCTTACTTGGGGACCTGGATTAAAAAAAATATACTTAGGGCCAACTTTCAGGGCTGAGACTTGCACTGAGGTTGATTTAATTGTGTGCGATTCATGTGCATTAATTTGTGCACATGTAACAGTCTCACATAGTCACAAAGTCAGCTGTGCACTTTGCATACTTGGCATGCCCACTGTTAATAACTAGGATGTCCTTGCTTTAAGGTGACCCTCTCTGTGGCTCTACTAGGCATCATATAAGCAAAACAAAAAATTCATGATGTCACAAAGGTAGACACAGAGGTCCAATTCATAGGATTTGGTCAATATTAGTGAGGGGCTTTTTTAAGGTGTTTACCTTGAGTTGTTTATCTTTTCAGTAAACCTAGCTGACAATGTTTTTCACAATCCAGACTCCAAAATACTCTTCTATTCAGATTAGAACAAGTTTTTTGTGGTCACCAGAAGGTTGGGGGTCCCTGGAGTTTTTTTGTTCATCGTGGCAGGTCAGTTATCTCAATTTACTATGCATACAAATATATTTGTACAAATTTAAATCTTTTGTCTGTGTTTATGATTTGGAGACTGATGTTATACGTGTCCTCCCCCTTGTGATGTCATCATGTGCGACCTCATACTGACCTGAGGCTGTTGTGCATTTGATTATGTTAGCATGTCATTGTAATCTTACATATAAAACACTAAACTCAACACCTGGGCTTCATTTGGTATGTTGGAGACTGCACAGCTGTATGAAATTCAGCGTTCTCGTGCAAAGTGTAATATGAATGGTGCTGTGAAGTCAGTGGAAGGAGGCTTTCACTCTGTTATTCTTGGTCTTAACCCAAAGATCTCTCATCATGGTAAATGTAAGCTGGTACACTGTCTGAAATGAAATCTGACATCATGATTGTCTCTTAAATGATGTATTTGCTATGAAAAATCACATTGTTGTGCTAACGGGGAGGTGAATTCTTACTGTTTTTACCTTTTAACTGTGTATCATTATTACAAAAACTGATACACGACCTGTTTTGACACTTAAACAACAAGATAGCAGCTTCTTTATGTGTCTTTGTTTATGCTATTCTTAGCTTCTTTTCTCTCACATTCATTCACTTAAAGCACAGCACATGTAAACAGAACAAATCCTCTATTTCTCATACACAGTGATCATCTGGTTCTCTTTATCAGGACCACAGAGCGGGATGCATTGTGGCTGCACCTGGTTCTCATTGTATTTCATTTCACCCTACAGACAGCTCTTCTAATTGCACTGACAGCCTGCATTCTTCCATTGTCTTTATTTTGTCCCTATTCTCACTAAATTCCATTTTTGAGGCAAAGAAACTTGTGCAAGAATATTTAAAAAGTCATAACTCTTCAAAGCATGTGTTTTTCAGTCCATCTGACAAAAAATTCTACCTGTTGCACTTCCTCGCTATGTGCAGTAGATCCACTAATGATTTGTTACAAATGAAATTACATATAAAATACTAACAATGTGCAGTTTTCATACTTATGTGGATACTTTATTTATATAATATAAAAAATTGCATTTGATTTATCGTACAAAACATGAAATATTTGCTTGTTTTATAGAATAAGGGCAATAATTCTAGAGTAAGCCATTTATAGTCACTTTTATTAGGGAAACCTGTTCAACCTCTTTTAATGCAAATATCTAATCAGCCAGTCACATCACATGGTTATCACTGTATTTAGGCAACAGAAGACTGGAAAGACTACCTGTTCTGATGAGGCTCCATTTCTACTGGAACATTCATATGGTAGGATCTGAATCTGGCATAAACAGCCTGAAAAGCATGGATCCACCCTGTCAGTTTAAGCTGTTGGCCATGTAATAGCATGCCAGTCATGTCAATGTGGACCAAAAAAACTCCAACGCCTTGTTGAATCTACACCACAAAGAATTAAAAGGTGTTCAACCCAGTAGTAGCAATGTTTACCTAATAAAAACTGCCCAGTTAGTGAACATAACAATAATTACTAAGATCACTACTAAGAATGCTCTAAATATTCTGCAAAACAGAATTTCTGTCACCATTTCAGTGATTATGTTTGCATTTGAAGAGATCTGGGGGTTTATAGGTTCAAATTGCAGCTATTTCAAGTCAGATTTGGAGGTTTTAATGAGAGGAAGGTGGTTGTAAGCTATCTAGCTTTGTTGTTTTTAAGCTTTGTGAGGTTGGAGAAAGATGAGTGCCTTTACCTGACAGAAGGCTCTTGCCCTGTGAGGACATTTGTCTCAGATTGACAATTTTGAACTGGTGTGACCTTTTCTAGACATCGGCATCTGCAGTGTGGTCTTGGTTATTTATGGTAATTGCCATTTCCCATCACTTAAAAGCTTTGACTCTCCTGAACAAATGGCTTTGGTCTGAACTGCCTGAACTTCCCAAAGTTTATGACCTTCACTGTCTTTGCCCTTTTCCTGGGAAAACCCCAGGAAATCACCTCTCACAAATCATGTGTGCGGTAACAAAGTTTGTGATTAAAGTTCATCCTTTTGTCTGACAGATAGTGACATATGTGTAAATCAAACATGCTGAATACAATGAAATTTCATCTGGTGAAGAGATTCAAACCAAAGACAATGTGTGGCGCCAATTATGCAACAATGACTATTTTTTGTGGGGTGTGTGTGTAATAGTATGGTAGTGTGTGGGACAGAGAGGGAGAGAGAGTTTTCTGGGAGAAAATGCTTTGAAGTTGCAGAAAATTCCAGGAGTTTCCTGTTAAAGGGTCTGGGGTTTAATTCGATCCAGGAGTGTGTGTCTGTGTGTAAGGAGAGGAGTGTCTCTCGAGTCAGTTTCTCTGCTGCAGAGAGACGTTAACACCACGATAGTCTTTGCTTTTCCCTTTCCTTTACAGATTCCAGGTTGGATCCACCTGTTTTTCACCATAAAGCCTTCAGTGGAGCGTTGAACTGGGATTCAGGCTATTGTTTTATTAACTGGATACTTTTTTTTCCCCTTTTTTAAAATAACTGCACATCACTTCTAAACAAGCGGTGGTGAAAGCAACACTGCACATATGTATTTTTACTTCAGATGAGGATTTATGAGTTGCTAAGCAGTTCCAGCTGATCGCCAGACCAATTTATTTGCAACATCAGTGAAGATGCCTCAGTTTTTTACCTCACACTATCTGTTGCTGATTGCAGCTTTGTGGAGCCTCAACAACCTGGGTTTGCTGGCTGCATGGCAGGGCTTCGGTGACGGTAAGCCAAAGGAACTGTTGGACCCAAATGTACGAGACTGGGGAGACTACTCAGACCTTCCTCCTGGAATTGAACATGGATTAGGGCTGGAAGAAAGCAGAGAAGATGGATATAACAGAAAAGTTGGAGAGTCATCATCAAGCTTGGCTCCAGAGATGGATTTCCTGGCTGACTTTGCAGGTAAGAGGAATTAATTGACCAGCAGATGTTCCTGTTCTTATGTCCCTACAGTCACCGATTTTCCCTTGCAGGTAAAAAGCGTCTGTGGGTGATAACAGCTCCATCCCACAGTGACCAATATCTTCGTATGATGGAGAAACAGCTAGAAGAAATGGAGCAAGTACTTCTCTGCAATTTATTCTGATACATACACATTATTTACTCTTTTTTCAGATTTAAAAAAAAATTTAAACTAGCTGCTTATCCATCAATTTTTACTTGTTTTATTTGATTGTTTCTTTCTCTGCCTTACTCAGAAAGGCCTGAACTGCCATTTAGCAGAAAGAGATACGTACATTGTAACTATCATTCAGAATGCTATGATGGAGGGACGGATCCAGAAAACAACTTTTCAAGGAGATGCCACAGTCGAGAACCTGGACCCCGACACGGTTACCAAACTGCTGCACTACCTGGAGCTTACCAGCCAAGTAACCAGTGTGCCATAAACTGTGTGATTCATTTCAAACTCTTGTCAACATATAAAAAAGTTATTGCGTTTTTAATTCTTTTTTAAACTGAAATGCTTCTTGGTGGTTTACTAGTTGATGTGTTTCTGATTTGTGTTGAACACCAATCATGTCAGGAGCAAAAGTTCACCATGCTGGTTATAAAGAAGAACCTACGGGTCAGCGAGCGCTTCCCTTATCCGGTGCGTGTCGAGGCCGTTTTGGAGGTCATCGATCAGTTCCCCATGAGGAAGCTGGAGAAGATGACCAGAAAAGGATCTCACCTCAGGTTTCACTACCTTACTTTTATTTTTATGTGATGACTAATTTTAAAGGTCCTATATATGATGATCATGCTTCCTTTTCAGCTGTACACCGTGAAATGTTTGTCCTGTTTAGCATCAATAATTCATTTTCTTCCACTTACACAGTTCAGGGTCATAGAGGTCTGGAGCCTATCCCAGCGGTCATGGAGTGACAGCCAGGATATACCCTGGACATGTTACCAGTATATTGCAGGGCTAGCAGAGAGAGTCAGACAACAATTTACTCTGACATGCACATCTATGGTCAAGTCAACATCACAAATTAAATTAATGTAATATTTCTGAGCTTTGAGAGGAACGTGTCAGGAAGTTTGCCAAACAGTCCTAGACAGGCTCCTGCAGTGAATTCAGAAACAATAAGTACAGAAGAGTCACAAAATGTGCAAGGATATTTGTACCCAGTGCAAAACAATTATATACAAGAGTTTCAGAGATCTTTAGACCATTATATGGCGTACGCACACAAATAAGACTAGCAGTTACAGAGACTGAGTAACGGTTGTCCTCCTTCCACCTGGAGGCTGCTGAGTAGTTGATGCAGGTAAAGAAAAGTCTCATTAGTTTATCCGGTCACTTAAGTGTATGACCGCCTTGCTTTCACTGTCTGATGATGAAATTGACGTCACTCAGATCAGAGTAGTCTCTCTAGCAGACTCAAGAACACAGAAACTATAACTCACCTATAAGCAGTTGGGCACTAGCTTAAGTCAAACTCACTTCTGAGAGACTGAATTAACTACCAATGGGAAAGAAGGATACTATGGACTAATAAGGTTGGAAAATATGCAAGACTAATCTACACAACCAGAATATTGAATATCAAATGCAGCAACTGACAAAGCGATGGGGAACAAGTGAAGCGATTCATTGGTGAACTGTCACGGTCCGGGTCAGCGGCCGTGTGAAGAGTGGAAGGAGGACTCAAACGCAGCACTATTTCAGACGTGAAGGGTGATTTATTGACAATACCAAACATAAAAGGGAGATGGCAAAACTGAACTAAGGACGAACTAAACTGGGAGAAACTACACAAAGGAGTGGCAAACCTGAACATGAAGGGAGAACAGCAGGGAGAGCACGCAGAGGATTTCACAGGGTATGAACACAGACGACGCGACGAGGAGCAGA
This sequence comes from Diplotaxodon limnothrissa, assembly GCF_057381915.1. NCBI lineage: Eukaryota > Metazoa > Chordata > Actinopteri > Cichliformes > Cichlidae > Diplotaxodon > Diplotaxodon limnothrissa. The sequence goes on along the minus strand of NC_140602.1, from coordinate 44,485,154 downwards.
GGAAAACACACACTATAAGTACACAGAGAGACACTGGGAAATCACACACAGGTGGGGGGAAACAGCTGGACCTGATTAACCTGACGAGACAGGGGAACACTAACACCAGGGACCAATAGAGGGAGCACAAACCCAGAACCCAGTATCTAAAATCCCAAAACACAAACCATCCCAAAACAGCCCATGAATAATAAAGAGAATAATAACAATAAAGAACACAAACACAAAGTCACTGAGTCATGGTCGCAGGACCATGACATGAACAGGACGTTATTCCATGGGCAGTATCTGCTCACCAGACTTCCTGCTAAACAACTCCCCCTCATTTTATTTTATTGTATTTTTTTTTTTTTACAATCCCTGACACTTACGTTCATCAGTTTAAAAAAAATGATGATTAAAAACAGATAAAGATTTCATAGTTTTCCAAGTGAACACACATGTGAATTTTTTGTTTTCTATGCCATGTTTTAGATGTAAAACCACCAAAAAGAAGATTGTGAAAAAAAGAAAAAAGATGACACTTAGTCCTCAGAGGAGAGGAAATGTGACTTCTGTGGTGCCATTACAAAGAAGACCACCTTTGGACAAAAAAGCTGCTCTGAGGAGTAAGATCCAGGATATACTGAGTGGTCGGTCGAGGTTTGTAATTCGTAAGCCGTCTACAATGAGAAAGCCTTCGAGCAACAATGATCCCATCAATTCTAAAGTACAGGAGAAAACAAGGGTGAGCAGTCTTCCATCTGTTTCAAGGAGCAATGAGGAAGTAAAGAAAAACAGGTAATGTCTTTTTAAGTTAGTATGTTTTGTTAGACTTTGAAACAGAGTGAAGAGTATGCCTTTGAATGTTTTGATTTGTGTTCACATCTGGTATTTCTTGCCTCCTCTTCTGCTTACAGCACATAAATACTGTTTTTAGTGCTGGATGGACATCAAAGTGACTTTTTTATATATTGTATTGCAGCACTCATCCATCTGTGGAAGAAGGAAAGAAAAGAAATGTAGAGAAAAATAATGGAAATAAAACTGGTCAGAGTGGAAAGGGGAACAAAAAGGAAAAACAGAGGTCTAAGAAAATAGGCAAAGGGAAAAAAGGAAAGAAAAGAAAAGGAAGGGGGAAAAAGTCCAACAGAGAGGCAAGTGAGAAGGATAAAACAGCGCTGAAGGAGTTTTTGGACAGTTTAAAGGGGACAAGAAGGTTGATGGTAAGACCTTTTGTCTAATCGTTGCACTTCTCTTTGCCTCCAGATTGTTAATGAATTTAAATCATGTGTTTTCACGGCTGTACCTGAACCAATTTTCATGTTTTTGTTTTGCCTCATACAAGGTGATCTCAACACCCAACAGAGAGGCAACACTGTATATCCAGCAGACTGAGGAGAATGAGAAGTATCGCTGTGAACTCGCTATAAGGAAGATCACAGTGGCAACCATTACTGGACAGGGAAGTGATGGCACACTTATAATTCAGCACTACCACCTAGGTAGGAAGGGTTTTTACCTTTTGTTGCCAGTTATGTATTTGCATTTCAACATTTGTTTAGGTTCTCTTCATGAATGCTTTTAAAACTACAAATCCTCTCAGGGTTCACTGAACCAACACGTATTTGGTTTTGTTTTGTTTTTTACTAACATGCAACCAAAGGCAAATATAGTGCTTCCTAGAAACTGAACAGTAACAAAATTGTCCGTGGGTGTTGACCTATTGCCAGCTATTTTAGCATGCTAACAATAGCTAACGGTAAAATACACAGACTGTTTATAAGCCTTAAGGTTGTTAGTAAAGAGATAGCCATCTTGGTATACGCCTTATGCGTGTACAGACATGGATTATTAATAAATTAATTTTAACCTTTGGTCTGAAGTCTGTTTTTAGACACACTAACCCTGCGCATGAATGTCATAGTCATTCTGATATTTCAGTTTTTTGTTTTTTTGTTTTTGTTTTCTATGGGGCTTGCTCTTCAAACAGCACAGCACAGACACTCATGAGTACAAAGTGAGGAATGGCCTGGAATAACCTACAAAACTCACAGGAGGTTGTTGGTGTTGGTCTGCTTCTTTCTGGTTTGTCTCGTCCCCATTTCTCAACGTGGATTACGTGTAAATAAAAACATTTATCATGCGATAAAGGCAGCACGGTGGCACGGTGGTTAGCACTGTTGCCGCACAGCAAGAAGGTCCTGAGTTCAATTCCACCATCAGGCCGGGGTCTTTCTGTGTGGAGTTTGCATGTTCTCCCCGTGTTTGCGTGGGTTCTCTCCGGCTTCCTCCCACTGTCCAAAGACATGCAGCTTGTGGGGATAGGTTAATTGGATAATCCAAATTGCCATTGTGTGAATGTGCGAGTGAATGTGAGTGCGAATGGTTGTCTGTCCCTATGTGTTAGCCCTGCGACAGACTGGCGACCTGTCCAGGATGTACCCTGCCTCTCGCCCTATGACAGCTGGGATAGGCTCCAGCGCCCCCCGCGACCCTGAAAAGGATAAGCGGAAGCGAATGGATGGATGGATGTTTTCAGTTATTGAGGGTGACAGTTTGGGTCTTCTTCCACATAGTGATAACACATCTGAATGGCACATACTTACAGTCATTTAAGTTAATTATCTTGGAATCTGCAGTTGTTTAGAAATGGCTTCAAAAGGTTTTAATTTAAGTCTCCTATTGTCTTTCTTTAATCTTGACTGAGTTCGTTGGACTTTCTCATTGTTCTGAATATTGGTCAATCCAATTAATGGCATCAAACAAATTCTTTTTATTCTGGAAAAGAGAAACTACTAGTTGTAGTCAATCAAGAACCTAATAGGTCTTGGCCTTGTCAAGTTAAGACAATGTAGAACCTTCAGCACCAGTTACGCTGAAAAGCCCTCAACTGCCATGACATTCATGGCCATGATGAATGTATGTAAACTTTTGAACACAATTGTTTGTGGACTTGTTTTTGAAGAACTGTTGTTTTGAGCCTTCGATTAATATTTTAGCCTAACTCCCATATGTCACCATATCAGTATATCATTTATTAATAACATATGGTTGAAGGTAAAGTAAGGCAGTTCAACTTCAGAGGGACATAAATTATCCCTCAGTCACATAGGCCTAGAGACGTGGCATAGCAACCTCCCGTCCTCCGGGAAAAATGTGTATTCCATGATTGGGTCGAGAGTGGTTGCTAGAAGTTGTACAGAAGGTGCTGAAACTAAAACCTCCTTGTGATCACTGTGGTTGGTAGTAGAGTTGCTGCAATGACAACATCTTCAATGCAAACTGTTATCAACCAAAGAAATCATAAGGAGAGTTTTGGTGCAGCACCATATTCCTCTTTGCCACCAACGTCACCAAGCGATTGCAACCACTTGCCAACCAGTCAGGGAATATATATTTTCCCCAGGAAAAATATATATGCCAGAGGGTCACCGTCAATCTATAGACCTGCAGGACTGAATATTTAAACATGCATTAAGTGATTAGAGAATGCACATTTTTATCTGGAGGCTGATCTGTAGACCTGTGTGAGCGGGCGCCTTACTGAACCAAATTTAATGCTAGCCTAATCCAGTCAATGTGCGTTGAGACATTTAACTCAAAACTACAAAGTTCAGCCTCAGTATGACGCTGAATACAAAATCAAGAGCACAACAAAGTCAGTGGAATTCATCATCAGGGAACTAACCCATACAATACACAGTTCCCATCAGCCATAAAAAAGCAGATAGTATCTAATAAAGCATATAGCAATACACAATAATAAAGTGAAGTGGTTTAGTCAGAATAACATAAACAGCTCAGGTTTACTGCTAAGCAAAATGTAATAGTTCTCTGAGCTTGTGTACCAGGAAGTAACAGTTTAATTTTGCACTGCGGAATGTAGTAAATGTTTAGTTTAACCTTTACACTGTGATACTTCAGTAGTTACATTTTAACAGTTAACACAGTAGTCCCTTTCCACAAGAGGACTTGGTGAATATACACAGCCAAACAAAAGCCCTGTGTACTCACTGTCTTCAAGTTCACACATCGTTCAGAGACACTGATTTGGGATATAGTGGTTATAATTACTGTTTTTGTTGCATGCACTGTAACGTGTACTTGGTATTTTCTCTAACATCTGTGTGTGCACACATTGATTTATATCCTTTGTATGTGTGTTCTCCAGATTCAGAGCCTCCACTCAGTGGCCAAGCAGAGCACTTCTTGGATTTAGGGGCCATCTCTCTGCTGAGGGCAGAGCTCGGCCTGTCGTCGCCCGACCTCTTTTCAATGACTGTCACAGATTATGACATCAAGGCCAGTGTAAGAAAATCTCACCTGAGCTTTCCAAGTTTGGCCTTTTCTTGCTTATTTGGCTTTCTGATAGCAGATAAGTTTAGCGATTAAAAGGACAACACACTCATATTTCAAAACCATTGCAATATTTGAACTTAAAGTAACCCATCGAGGAACCCATTATTTAACCAGGTAAAGATGGGACTTTGATGTTCATAGCAACAAATATTTCTGGCACAACTTCACCTACTTCCAGGGTGCATGGAGAAGACAAAGTTCTGATGACTCCAGCAACACTTAAAGTAATCGGGAACAACTTTATTATGTGACCAAGTGTTGGTCACTTAATAACTTTGACATTCACCAAAAAAGAAAAAAATTGTAAATAATACAGTTGTATCGCAATACATTTTCCTTGTTGTTTAGTTGCTTATGTATGCCCATAAAGACTAAAGATCTAATCCCTCACCTGCTCTTATCCTTCCCCCCCAGAGAGTCTTTGAGGCTCCACCATCAAGCCAGGCTTTGTTTGACTACATTGACAACTTTCCCTCGAGGAACCGAGAAAAAGAGAAGGAAAGAAAGAATCCACCAGCGTGCTCTAAAGACATGGGACAGCCTGTAGTAGAAAACCCACTGCTCAGGTAATATAACTAATCTGTTTTTATTGCAGTGAGCACCATCCACTAAGAACAAAACAAGCTCAAAATAAATTTGAAGATTGCTGTAAACAGGGTCAGCATATTTTAATCTCTCCGTCACCTTAAATTATCAACAGTGAAAAAACCCATGTGGTTAATGCGACCTTTTTTTAGTGGAGCGTGGATCTCTGAAGCTTTCACAGTCCAATCTCCTATCTTTATCTTAAATCGTGTAATTATTCTTCATATTCGTCTTTATTGATTCCTGTGTAAGTTTATGTTTGTTTCTATTTTATTAACACAAATCATGATATAAAGTGTAGCATAATTCAAATTTGAAAACTGGGTAAAAGTATGATTGAATCTATGGTCTTCCATTTTATAGAAGGTGGTCTAATGACTGAATGAAACTGACAGGTATCCAAGTTTAAATCTATATTTTTCATTTCTAGGTTCATTTCTAAAAGGAGACTGCTGCTCATCTCTGCTCCCTCTGAGGATGACTATTTGTTTCAGCAGCAGCTCTCTGCTGTCAGAGGACAGGAATGTCCCCTGGGTACGTGTTTTAAAAGACCCGCGGTAACAAGGAAGTGTTACAAGGAAGCCAGAAGTCAGACATGGGTAGATTTGTCATGGTTGTGAAATTCGGACCTGAAAAAGCATACCATTAAACAAAACTGTACGGATCATGACAGAATCAAACAATGAATATTATAATATGAATATTAGTGTATTAAAAATGTTATGCATTTATAAAATTGTGTGGTACAAGAGCCATATTATTTGAAATATATAACCATAGCTAGACAGGCACTTAGCTAAATAGGTTCATCGACACAAAAATCATTTCTTTGTCTTTATAAAAAGGGATCGTTTTGATTATCTGTGCTGAATGTGTCCCTTTTAATGAGTCTAAATGTACCTTCTCTTATGTTTTTCTCAGGTATTCGTCACTTTGCCATGCTAAAGCTGATAGGAACAGAAGAAAAAGCATCAGGAACTGTTGAGTTATTTCCCTTAAATGGTACGTCATGGTAATGTGGGGCATTCCAGGTGTATGAGACGTAATGGAGCATACACGTTTGAAATCATTAGTAATATTGTATATTTTAAGGTAGGTAGTTTAATAAACATTTTGGTTTAAGAGCATTCTTTGTTTAAAAAAAAAAGAAAAAAGATTGATGTGGCTTGCATGATCTCACAGGTTTTGTGGACTGCAAAAGGCTACATCTGTCAACCAAAGGAAGCCTGTAGCTGAGGAAGACACACTCAGTATTTATATTCTATCATGCTGTCACTACTGCTAACCTTTTGCCACATGTAGATATGTGGTTTGGCCTGCACAGAGATGGAGATGCAGTTGGCAGGTGTAGTCTACATCAGTGGTAGGGAACTCTAGGCCTGAAGTGCCAGTGTCCTGCAGGTTTTAGATCTCACCCTGGGTCAACACACTTGAATCAAATGATTGGTTAGTTACCAGGCCTCTGGAGAACTTCAAGCCATGTTAAGGAAGAAATTTAGCCATTTTAATCAGCTGTGTTGGATCAAGGACACATCTAAAACCTGCAGGACACTGGCCCTTGATGCCTGGAGTTCCCCCTTCATTATAGCAAAGAGAACTATACAGCTGACCAAAAATGATCCCAATGGATAAATAGCAATACATGCTGCACAAAAACAAAAACGCGCTTTTGATTAATTTTTTGACTCCTTTTTGTATGTTTCCTTTAAAAATGCAAAAATAAAATCAATGTCAGCACAGATGACACAAAGGGGAAATTTAGCTGCAGAGGACGAAAAAGTTTCTGTTCCAGGTAGTAAAAGTTTATTTTTGCTGTAAAGTCGAGCATTTCAACATAGAAGTATATGGGACTCTCTCCCTTTTGGAGCCTAGAGGAAATGCTTTCGAAAGTTTTGTTTTGACTGTGGTTTTAAGAGATAAGATAAGAGATAAGATAGAACTTTATTAATCCCTCGGGTGGGTTCCTTTGGGAAATTCGACTTCCAAAAAGCACAGCAACGACCGAAGTTACAGTTACAGAATTGTTATATATATATATATATACACACACACACACACATATATAAATACAGAGACAAATATAAATAAAATATACAAAGGGGATAAATAGAATAAATAGGAATAAAAAATAAAAAGGTTGAGCTGTCATAATATTTTATCTAATCTGAAAGTATCTGGGTTATCCTAGTTTTCGTTTCTTTCGCTTTTCACTGTTTTGTGTAATTTAAATGACTTCCATTCCTTCCCCCAGGTCGCAGTCAGACTGAGGTTGAGTCATTGACGCCTGACTTGGTCAACAATATGAGGGAACAGCTAAAGATCGATAAGGACTATTTCAGCATGGTGGTTGTGGGGAAGGATGGTGACCCCAAAACATGGTTTCCATCACCTATGTGGTCCCTGGATAACATCTACGACCTGGTGGACTCTATGGAGCTCCGCCTCCAGGAGGCGAAGCTGCAGAAGAGGCTGGGGATTCACTGCCAGGAGGACAGAGGAAGAGGAGGCAATGAGCAGGAACACTCCCACGGATACAATGAAGAGAGGGCAGAGATGATGCACTTCTACAGCCAATCCGAGGAATAATGACAAAAAGAGGAAGAAGCGATTATCTACCTAAATTTTTTAATATGAAACAAAAAGTATCAACATGTGGATTTGACTTGAGCCAATGAGACCTCAAAACTGGACTCATAAGAATCGATAAAGTCGATGTATAGATGATGATCTGCTGGATCGTACAATAATAAGCTGGATATTTTACAAGAAATAAATACATTTGAAAAGATAAGCAGACGACAATGGCGTGGTCTTATTCAAGCATTTCAACTGCCCTTTAAAAAAGCAATTTTCTCTTTGACTTCATATGTAAAAAGGGAAGAAAGTAATTTCAAGACAGAGCAGACGGTGCTTTTTACTAATATGTCTGTGTAGACCTTTCAAACACATCCACTGTGCAAGTACAAAAAAGGAAAGGTTCTCTACTGAAATATGCTGATACTAAAACGAACAAAGTATTGAAATAGAAGAGAAGTTCTTTTATTTAAGCCATGACTTTTTAAAGAGCCGCATAAACCTCGTGGTCAGTAATACAGATGTTAACAAAAGTTTTACATGAGTTCTTCACTTGCCTGCATGGACTGATTTCTTGAATTCAGAAGTCCTAACACTGAAAGTTTAACATCGAGTTGTGACCAGAACATGATATGACTCATTCATCCAAATACTAACAAACAAAGCCATCGGTCTTAACCAAACCGGGATCCAGCAAGGGGAATAGCAAATGTTTACAATGAAACTCATGTCAGATATATCCTGAAGCAATGTTTAGTAAAATCAACACAAGAAGAAGATATGCAGGCTTAGCTCAGAGCAAATGCAAGTGTCCAAAATAGCAAACACCTCACATGCAATAATATGGCTCTGCAATATTGACTCTGCAAGTGCAAAAAGAGTGAATTAAACCTTTAACATAGAGGTTATACATCACAAAAGAAAATAGAAAAGTAAAAGCATTTTTACTTTAAAAATGAGGGTTGATGCTAAAGGTAGTCCCACATAATATAACAGATGTGAAGAATAGTTGTAACATAACTATGATGTGTAACAGAAAGTGAATGTACAATAAGTTGAACAATAAGTCTAATCAAAACATGGTACAATATAACAAAGCAAAAAAAGTGAAAAGAAAAACACATCCATCACACAACTGGCTCTAAATTCAGCTCTGGCCTTCACCTCAAAATGTGAATTATAAGTAAGAAGAAGAAGAATGAAGGTTGAAGTAAGACAGAAAGTCACTTTAAACTGTCTCTGTGTCAAATTTGCATGCTGACATAATGTGCCTCACAAATTCCAAGGAAAAGGAAGCCAGGTCGATTAGAGACCTTGGAGAGAAATCCAAATAGTCCCTTTGAGCTTCCACTGACAGTGGCGTAACAGACTTTTACCAGGAGTGACCCCTCCTGACCCCACTGACCACCAACCGGACTAGTTGGTGCGAAAAGAAACAACAGACAAACACAGCAGGTTGGTCAGGCCTGTAACCACAAATACAGAGAATGTCAAACACAATGGAGGAAGGGGGACAGATAAGAAAAGGAACAAGCAAATTACAAAACATGAAAGGATGCAACAAGATATGTGTAGCCATCATTAAAAATACTGTCTGTCCAGATTTTACAGCTTGTTCTGATTCCGGGTACAAATTCTATGTTGCATGAATTTTTTTTAATTGTTACTACAAAATAAGATAGAAAATGCCATACTGGTGTCCACTAGGGGGCTGCTTAGCTCTCTTTAGGGTTAATGAGCCTCAACTGGTGGAGTTACTCAACTTTCACATAGAAAGCCTGTGTTGACACTTGTATTTTCTGCTCTTTATACAGAGTGTGTTCTCAGTTCTAAATTGAGCTTATTAGCTGTTAGCATGCTGAAACTGAAACTTCTCTACAAATTTTACGTATCACTACATCTTCTCATTAAATTTCGGTCCACCCAGCTGTAGCTGTCGCCTGCAGTTACATATGAGACACTGGATATGCAGAGTAATAACCTAGCTAATAAAGACTGGCAAAAAAAAGAAGAATGCTAATGCTGAAGGCAGACAATTCATGAAGTGGCAGACTACATAAATTACTTCTTCACCCTTGTCATGGTTGGCTGTGTGGCAGGCAAGCAGAAGTGGTGGACCCAAAATTGCAGGACTCTTGGAGATGGGAATAAACTGAAAACGCAGCTTTATTGCTGGAGGAATGATTCACGAAATAAAACTTACAAAAACAAAACTCTAAACCGAGGTGCTGTAGGACAGGCCATTACAAACACACAGCAAGTTGAGGGTACGATGCGACACTGACACAGAGAAACACAGGGCTTAAATACACAGATGGCAGTAATCAAGGGATGAGAGACAGGAGGGGAACACACCGGGGAGAAATCACAGCTGACGAGACAGGGGAAACGTAAACAGAGCACACTCACATACGACACAAACCTTCACAATAAAACAGGAAACTCAGACACATGGAACCAGACAAGACATTGAACTAAACAGACAGATTCACAAACAGACGGGGTGACATCATAGACAGACAGAGATACAGACGCAGACTCAGAGGCAGACCGAATATAACATGTAGAACTCAAACAATAATAATAATCATGATAATAAATTGGAAAATGATAATAATAAACTTAAAGCGCTGGGTCACCGACCCAGGACCATGACAACCCTTGTGCATTTCCTACAAGATTATTTGTAATCATCATTGCCATTTTTGATCTACACACCCACAACAAAACTTAAGCCATGAAGCGTTAACAGAGGTTTTCTAAATGAAGCCTAGTACTATAAGTATTCTTTTAGTGAAGCTGTAAAGCTCACTTTCTCACAACAGAAAAACTGTGCGCATTTGCAATTCTTAAATCCTAACATGCAGCCAATTTTCATGTCAGAAGGCTGAATAGTGCATGTAAATAACACCATTTTCTTCCATAAAACCACTGACTTATCATTTGAAAACATGATAAGATAAACCTAAAGTGTTCTCACATATTTAAAGATAAGTGTGTGAGAACACAATTGCATAAAGTACATGAGGCCATGTGATAAATTCAATATATAAGCTTGGCCCTTTATGTGATTGTCATTTACCAGTTTGCCCCTCTGTGAAATGAACTGTGGCACCTCTGCTTTAGCTCAAAGCACTTCTAAGGCTTCAAAGAGCCACTAGCATGGACGTACGCTGGTCTTATACGCTTGTCTTGTCTTTGCGCCGCTCATATGACCACAATGTTTCCTGTGCTGTCTTCTAATGTTGTTCATTGGCTATGGCTTGTTGTCTTCCCGCACTGCTGACCAAAAACCTTTTCATCATACAAGCTATAACACCTCTTTAACACAGTTGCCATGAAACAGTTTTGACTGTGGCTGTTTTGGTTTGTTTTTTCATTTTGACCTGCCTCTGACTGAGTGAACATCATTTGTTAAGGACAGTGGGAAACTGCAGGGAATTTGCCAGGGATAGGCAAATCAATGAGATCAAAACACGGAGATAACAGGAGTTGTGACACCCACAGTCACACAAAACACACATACTACTAAGAGAGGAAGTAGTCAGTTGTAGACAGATGCTTATGTCACTGAAAGAACGGGAGTATACATCCCCCCCTCAGACATACATGCTCAATGCTCAGCCACACTCTTTGTCATTCACTATCAACACTCACTATCTCAGTGCCTTTCTCTCTGTGACAGAAACAGAAACTCGCACAGAGGCACTGAACAAACACTCTCCTTTATCCACCAGCCAGTCGTTGACCAGCTCTCTGCCTGGGAAAGTCTTCCTCAAGATGGTGAGTAAAACTTAAGACACTTAAATAATTAATCATCACATTTTAAATGATTGAAATATTCTAAGTGGGCACTGTGGGTTTAACAGAAGGAACTTGCTCTTGAAACTGCAGAATGGTTGTTATGTGTGTTATAGACGGCTTATCGTGACAGGATAGCATGAGCTTTTGTATCTTTTAGAAGTCAGCCATACTTGATTATTATTACAAACTGGTACATTTTAATTTGCTTGAGCGAGTTAATGTGTACACACTGACAAAAGCAGAGTTGTCATATTTGTATTCTGAGCAGTCAACATAAGCTTTCATTCATTTCAGTGATCGTTAAAGTTAAGTAAAGTAAAATGCTGAATTAAAACCACGTGTTTAAACTCGTTAAAAATAGTTTGATATTTAAAGCATTTTTGTCCCAATTTTCTTTTCACGTACTGTGTAAAAAATGAAAAGTTCAACCTCACAGTTGGGGTTGGTGGTTCTGGGTTTTGTGTCAGTTCGATTAAGCAAGGCACCTTTGCTCTGCACTTTTCATCACACTGTAAATAGAAATCGTGGTTCCTCTTCCTCTGTCGTTTCTCAGCTGGTCACTTTTCACAAGGCTTCTGTGAAAGAACAAACATTAAAAGAGAAAATGTGTTTGGAGTAACTGGTTTAGCATCCAAGACTCTGTGCTTATTATGTTATTTGTGCATTGACCCTGCACCATAACAATGGATTATTTACATATAATTATTTTCATAGCTAGAATTACATTAAACAGCTTTGCATTAAATTTATGGTTCAAACCTTTGAACCATCTCAGAGAAGTATATAGGTGCCACACAAACTATGGCAGCTTTGTGTTGAGCTGTAGTGCAATAAATGGCTATCCTATCAAGAGGTGTTTCTGGTATGTGACAAAATTTGCAGGTCCTTTACAAAATTGCAACTGCAGTGCACCCGTATCTCGAGAAGAAGCAACTGCAATAATCCTGTACATAACATATTGGGCAATTTATAGCTTACCGCGGTTAAAAAACAGAAGTATTATGAGGGAACTTTCCTCTTTTTCTTTCTACCGATTTAATACTCAACCGCATTTCAGGCTCAGCATTAACATATTTAACGCTTGATGTTACTGGCACCACTGCAGTGAAGTTCCACCCACTGTCTCTCTCAGTTTACTGAGAGATTGGCTGTTAAAGAGCATATGCTGACATTTCTCTCTTCAACACTGAAGCCATGTTGTTGACAGTGGATGTGCATTCATTGATAACAGTGAATGCACATTTCAGAATAAAATGTGTCCAAATGTATCAAATAAAACACCATCCACTTCTCCACTGCTGATTCAGTTCTTTAGACAGTGTAGCTTTTAAAGACTCGAAATTCCCTACATGGTCTGGTCCATGGTCACTGGTGGTGACTAAAGTCATCATCTTAAAGACTGAGACTGGTACTTTTTGTCACTCCCTTACTTTCCAGAGAGAGGGTCGCCAGAGTAGATAGATCCATGTACAGTACTGGGGCATTATGTCATCAGTAAAATATACTGGAAGTGTATTTCTCAGACGCTACAGTATGACATGTCTGGAAAGGCTGAAAGAAAAAGCTTCTTCTTTCTAAAAAGAGCAGAGCCGCACAACTTAGGTTACAAAGTTGCATCTGAAAAAATCACAAGACTCCTGGAACAGTGCCTTTTGGACAGATGAGACCAAAGAGCAAATGTTTGGCAATAATAATACACTGTACCATGCTTGGGGAAAACTAAACAGCATGTTGATACAAGCGGCTCACACTAGCTTTCAAGCTTATTGATGGATGATGCTGATGATTTGGGTTTGCTTTGCAGCCACAGGACATGTGCACCTTGCAGTCACTGAGTCAACCATGAAGTCCTCTGTATACCAAAGTGTTCTAGAATTAAATGTGCAGTTTCAGCTAAATCTTGGTTGAAATTGGGTCACGAAACAGATCAATGATGCCAAGCACAGCAGTAAACCACATATAATGACTAAAATAGAAAAAGAAAAAACACAAGGGACTGCAATGCTCTAGTCAGAGTCCAGACCTCAACCTCGCTGTGGTGGGACCTTAAGAGAGCTGTGCATCCAAAACCAATACAAATGCAAAAATGCCCACAAATTTCAATGAACAGAAGCAGTGTTTTAAAATTCCTCTATAACGTTGCAACGTAATACAGAAGAGAACTATTTTTAGTTATTATTACTAAGGGTGTTTCTACAAGCTACTGAACCATGGGGTGATATTCCTTTTTCACAGGACTGTATGCTGATTATGAAACTCACTGAGCCATCATATGCAATATCACATTATTACAATGAGAAGTCAGCAAGAGAAATCAGCTTCCACTTCACTCTGTGTTTTTGTGTCTAAGTCTCAGCACATAAGTGCACGTTAACACTGTGTGCTAAGTGTTTCTGTTTATAGCGGTGCGCATTTGCACTTTCCATTGCATTGTGTTCCCTTGCTTTTATTGCTCCATAGGAATAGCTGCAGCTGTGTGTCCTCATGCTCTTATCTCTACTTCCTGCTCAAGCCAGCTTCATTAGAATAGGTGTGGCTCCTAGTTGGTCACGAGCCAAATATATGACACTTTGTTAAACTGACGCTGGATGAAAGTGTGGTTAATAATGTACCTCAGGTTAGTAATGCAGCTTATTCCTGCCTCACACTTTTACATCACAGACCGACTGTTCCAGTTCACATATTTGAACTCCTCATTCATTCAAAGCCACTCTAAAAACACAGACCATCTAAATTATTTCCAGTGTAAACACCATTTTGCAGCTACCTTGAAACAGGTATATTACAAAGGTCCATGTAATAAATGCTTTTAAACTGGGGCCATTTGAAACTTGTGTTTATGACAGTGACAAACCAGGAAGTTGGTACAGAGTGTGGTTTGAGAGAAGGGTTTTTTTTTAGTCGGAAGTTTTTAGTTATTGTGTGTTTTTTAAATGATGAAACCTGGAGTGAAGACAATAACTGGGCAGTAGTTGATGTTAAGACTTCCACATTATTGTGTGGGATTGTAAGACAAGTATATTAAACATCTGAAGAAAAGAAAAATCACTCAATCCTTCGATTGATTATCTTTTCTTTTATTAATCTTAACCTATAGGATGCTTTTGTTGTACAGACATATGTAGCACATTTACTCTGACATAGAATAGAATAGAATAGAATAGAATAGAATAGAATTCAACTTTATTGTCATTGCACATGCACAGGTACAGGGCAACGAAATGCAGTTTGCATCCATCCAGAAGTGCTTTAGTGATATAGATATATTACAATATATATTAGCAATAATATAGATATGTGAGTATATTACAGAAATGGGTCTATTATGGTATGTTATAATGTACACGGTATGAAGTATGTTGTGAATATTCTATAACTATAAGTATGTACAGGCTGTAGTGAGTACAAGCTATGTACAGGATATGAACAGGATATAAATATGAAAAACTATACAGAATATGAAATAAATAACTTTACAGAATCTGGGATATACAGCTATACAGAAATGGGAACTATGCAAGTTGTAAACAGTTGTAGGATTAAAGATTATCGAATGTACAGAATGATTATTTACACAGAGCTATACAGTAGTGCAGTTAAGATAAGTGAGGGTGTAGATAGTTTCTACAGAGGCTATATAAAGTGCTAGTGGTTGTGAGTGGTGGTTCAGTCCATGTTATTATTGTGTTTGAGGGTACAGTTGTCCATTGTGGGTGTGTGTATGTTCAGTCCATGAGTTTAACGTGGGTCAGATGTCAGGAGGCAGAGTTCAGGAGTCTGACAGCTGTGGGGAAGAAGCTGTTCCGGTACCTGGTGGTCTTAGTCCGGAGGCTCCTGTGGCGCCTCCCAGAGGGCAGGAGGGTGAAGAGTCCATGTGATGGGTGACTGGGGTCTTTGATGATTTTCCCAGCCCTTTTCAGACACCGCTTCCTGTAGATGTCTTTTATGGCAGGAAGTGGTGCTCCGGCGATGCGCTGGGCAGTTTTCACGACCCTCTGCAACGCCTTCCGGTCCGAGGCAGAGCAGTTCCCGTACCAGACTGTTATACAGTTGGTCAGGATGCTCTCGATGGTGCAGCGATAGAAGTTCACCAGGATGTCTGAGGACAGGTGGTTCTTCCTCAGAGTCCTCAAGAAGAAGAGGCGCTGGTGAGCCTTCTTGACCAGCTTGGAGCAGTTGGTCGTCCAGGTGAGATCCTCGGAGATGTGGACTCCCAGGAACTTGAAGCTGCTCACACGCTCCACAGCCGTCCCCTTAATGTGGATGGGTGGATGTGGGTCAGCATTCCTCCTGTAGTCCACAATGAGCTCCTTGGTCTTCTCGGTGTTAAGCAGCAGGTTGTTTCTGTCGCACCACTCAGCCAGACGATCCACCTCCTCCCTGTAGGCGGCCTCATCGTTGTCACTGATGAGGCCAATCACCGTGGTGTCATCTGCAAACTTAATGATGGTGTTGGAACCATCAGCAGGTCTGCAGTCGTGGGTGAAGAGGGAGTAGAGGAAAGGGCTCATCACACAGCCTTGTGGACATCATGTGAGAGTAGGGATAACTCGCCAGTTTATCACAGGGCAACATAAGAGTGTACCTACAACAACTTTACAACCACCAGTTAGCCAAATATCCATGTCTTTAGACTGTGAAATGATGCTAGAGCACCTGGAGAAAACCTACACAGGCAGAACATGCACATACAAAGCCTGACCACAAGGGTCAGAACTCATACCAGGTATGAGTCAACAATACTAACCACTGCACCATGCTGCCAAATGCAACAGACTCAGAAACAGATGTGTTTTGAATGCTGGCAATTCTCAAGGTAAAATACTGTAAGACAGAAAATAGTCTCTTTTTTTCCAAATATTGCTTAAGAGTGCCAAACATAGAAAAATAATGACATGAGTCATCTGCAAAGTTCCTGTATTACACAATCCTGTAAATGCTGAGAATACTTATAGTCAAGGAACATAAAATCCCTTATTTTCATGACAGAGGATATTTTGTTATAAACATTAAATCTTTAACAGAGAGACACTAACAAACAGGGTCACTTTTGCAAATCCGTAGCTGCAATCAAGGTGCTGGCCTAACCACTACTACACTTTGAGATGTAGTGTCATTTGAACATGTTTGAACCACAAAGCCTGTGATTAACCTTTTGAGACAAAGCTCTGTGCATTAAGTTTCTATGTGTGCATAGAAAAAAATAGTGTGAGAGGGATCTTGGGTAAATTACTGGGGAGAAAAAAAGACCGTTTAATTGAGCAGTGAAAGAGAAACTGAAGAGAAAGCACAAATTCTACTGACTGGACAATGAAAGGAAATGAGAGGAAATGAAACTTTCTGTTCCTATTTGAACTTTCATGGCAGCTCAGTGTGAGCAACTCATTTTTTTAAATTCCCTTTTTGCTCTGTCTGGATTTTATTTTCTGCTGAAGCCATTTATGTTCTAGCAAGCACGGTCTTATTTTCCTTTAGCTTAGATTCTTCTTTAAGTAAACATCTGTTTGATCCTTACTGTGGTGTTGGATTCTTATTAACTCACTTTCTGAACCCCTTATGTCTTTTTTTTCCCTTCAGGACAATAAGTCAGATGTAAAGGCCATCATGGCTCGCTTCCAAGCAGGTGGGGGAAGCACTGACGAGACTTCCTCTGCGCCGCCTGGACGTATCAAACAACCCTTGCACCCGACCCTCTCCTCTGGCCCACCTATACAGAAGAAACCAGTCTTGGAAAGCCTCTCTGGCAGTGCAGTAAATACGGCTCCAAAACCAAGTTTCCTAAAAAACACAGTATCTACTAAAAGTGACACAGAGGTACAAGAGCCAAATAAAGCTAAAGCCTTGGCAAGCAGATTTGCCAACATCCAGGATGATAGCAACACGAACAGCAAACCCTTTACTGTTAATAAACAGCAGACACCCTTGAAATCACCCTTATCACAGGCTCCTGAAGTTAAAAGCCTGGCACAGAAGCCTCCATTCAACAAACCTCCTCTTACCTCCACCGTGTCTGAGTCCAAACCTGCCTTTCCTAAACCTTCACCAGCAATCAGCAACAAGCCCAGCTGGGTTAAAGACGAAAACAATGCAGCACCAAACAGCAGTCCTGCGCCACTTAAATTGCCTGGTGTGCAACAAAAACCGATTGGCGGCATTGTAAAATTACGGCAGCAAGCTGAGGAACAGGCAGGAGGGAACAAAGACAATGTGATCAAACCTTCATCGCTGGCCAACTCTTCTTCTAAGCCCACTTCAAACTTCAGGACTGCTCAGAATCTGTTCAACAAGGAGGAAAAGACTGAGCAGACAGAGAGTGGTGGGACCAGCAAACCTGGCCTTACAGCTACTAACTCCATTCCTCCTCCAAAACCTCCAGCCAGTAAGAAGCCCAGTTTTAAGAAGCCAGTCAAGCCCTCTCCTCTGGCCAGCGGTGGTGTTAACGGAAATGATTCATCAGGCCCAAAGCGTAACCCTCTCCCCAACAGCTTGGCTCTGGGTCCTCCTCCTGCTAAACCTAACCGACCTCCGAAAGTCAACCTGGAGAACATTAAAAGAGGCTCAGAGGCCTCTGACGAGGGTAAGTTGGATTTGTCCGTGTAACCGCAAAGCCACACTATCATTTTGGTCAGTGGCATGCTGACTTTTTGCCATACATACAGCCAAGAGGCGTAACAGTTTGGTTGGATGCTAAATTGTCTGCTGACACTAGCAATCTCGGATAGTACACTCTGGATCTGTACACTGCACAGACGCATATACTTGAAAAGTAGTACTATGCAGGGATAACATAAAAATAAAATACTATAATTTCGCTCAACCAAAACCGTTGCACAGGCAGGCTATTAATATAATTAACCACAAATAACCACAAAGCTGAGAGATTTTGTACTTGTTATAAATATGCCCCAAAAGACCCCAATGACACACAAGCTATAGATAAGTCCAGGTTATTGACTTGAATTAGCAACACTGAGACCAAATGATGTATCAAGACCCACCTTTAGTTGTGATATGTGGCCCAGCCCTGAGCTAAATGTCATGAACCATGCTCGATATGGGTTATGGCAAGCATGTACATGATGTGACCCAAATGTTATAACACATCTGACATCTGGCCCATAATTGGTAGACCTGTGGCTGACATGTGGTGTTTGTACTCATCCTGAGTCAACTCCCAAAGAAAAGTAAAGAGATGGGCCACGTTTCAGCCAAAGGTCATTGCCTTTTGGATTGTGGCTTCATCTGGCTCAGGGTGTCAAAAGGAAGGAAGCCACGTAGAAGCCAAATATATATTTTGAGAAAACTTGGCCTGCTTCAATAGAGTGGTGGATCTGAACCAAGACCGTTTGTTGGCCTGTGTGTAAGGGTCTGATAAGGTTATTGAGGCAAGTTATAAACTAATGGAACTTATTGCAGGTCCAAATGACCAAAAGTCTTTTAATCTGACAGTGTAATCAAAAGAAGCACCACGAGCATGTAAAATGTTTGAGATGCTGTTTTTCACAAATATGAACACAAGTGTGCCTTGAAACTTTGGTTTGTTTAGGGTGTCGTGAGCATAAATTGACTGAATTACTGAGTTAGGCGGATAGCAGACAGGTTGCTGACATCCACCTGTATAGCAAGCCACGATAAAGTTGTCACATTCACAAGATTTTGAGGAAACTTATCCTCTGACCCCTGACCCCTGACCTTGAGGCCGAGGTCACTGAGATTTAAACAACTCCTAATAGTTTTAGTAGATACAATTGTATCAATTTGGCACTCCTATGTTGCTTTGTTCTCGAGTTATCACATTCAGAAACCTGCTGACAGCCTTCCATATTTGTAAAAGTTAAATGTAATCATCTACTGAATCATTCAATTCAGTTTCATTTATATGGTACCACTTATGGTGGCTGTGGCTCAGCAGGTCAAGCAGGTTTTCTACTAAGTTGAAGGTCAGTGGTTTGATCCCTCCTCCAGTCTGCATGACACAGGATCTTAGGGCAAGATACTAAACCTAAATGAAAAGCAGTCTGGTGTTTTCTACACAAGTATGCAGTGGAGGCGTGCTTTCACAGTTTAACGTTGTCCCAGACACGTGTGATCACACCTTCATGAAGCTAAAGTTAACCCAGCACGTTAGCTACTTCCTTTATTCAGAATCGAAGGAGAGTTCAGAATTTTACTTTAAAAAATATACATAGATGTAAATATATTTGTTGTTTATTTTAATTACCTGTTATCACCCATTACTGTAAGATGACAGCAGAAGTGTTGCAAGACTAGAATGTGTACTTTTCAATACAGAACAAGAAACCTTACTATTTGAAAGTAAATAAATACACTTGTACTAGAAAAAAAACTTATTTTATTTGATAGATGAACAGTTCGGTGTTTCTAGTTTAAAGAAATGCTGAATATCCAAAGAGTACACTAAGAAATACTAGAAAACAGCATTTAAACCCAAACTTAGGTCTTGGATTTGTTTTTTATTAATAAAAAATGGATGACCGCTGTGGTTGCTGACAAATCTTGATGAGATCATGTGTATCTCTATCAAAAGAGAACTCTAAAAAAATGCTTAACAAACTCACAAAATAGGCTTTTCAAAATGAGATGAAAATGAACATTTTATTGCTTTGCAGTATGGCCTAACGTACAAGAAAGTAGAAAATATGCTCTACATATGTGAGACAGGGAGTTCAGCTTCAGGCAGTAAACTTTTGCCAGCCAGCAGGGATGCACATGTGCGCCCCCCACCCCCCCAGTCAGAAATACTTCAGCTTTTTGTTTGATTTTACATCCTTTGTTTTCAGTTTGGTCTCATGGGTGTTTGGTTCTCTAATCTCAATCTGTATACAACACATATGGCAAATTAAACACAGCAGAATTTGCAGGAAAACAAGCCCCAGCAACATTTTATGTAATGGACTCTCTATAGAAGCAGAGTCAGTCTCCCCACCCCCGTGAAAAGGGTTAAATGTGTAAGAGTTAATGTGGGGCACTCAAGAGCATGCAGCTCTCGTGACTGTCTAAAGAAGGTGTTCCTCTTATTTTATTGGTTGAAGTGCATTTCCTCTATATCGCCCGCAATGCTACTTTGGACAGGATCTGTTAACGCATTTCTGAAGTGTGAAATAGAAGTTGCTTCACAAGTCAGTGTGGTTTCAGTGACGTGGGCAGTGTTTGGCCAGCAGTTATTGAGCATACTTTAGCTTATAAGACCTAAAAGAAATACACAAAGTATGCTTGTGTATGAAATATTGCACTGCATAAGATACTCTGTGTATTTTCAGTGTGTTTACACAAATGCTGCAGTTCTTCCGAGCTTCACATAAGAGACTAAAGTGACACTAGGTTCCTCTATTTGCAAGTTCCCTGTCCAGTTTCTCTTTTCTACCCCCACTTCACTCGCCACTCTGACAGCCGAGTTTGTTTCACCACATGGGGAAGTAAGTTCCAGCAAGCCAGCGAGCCTTTTTAAAGACAGGCTCTGTCTATAGAAACATACGTGAATATATTCCAGTCAGAGGTCGGGTCGGCTGTCTTGGCTGGAATTCTAAAGGCCAAGAGAGCAATGTTCTGATCACAGTTTTGCAGTTTTGTGAGATTCATTCCACCAAACCACATTGCCTAGCGTCCACTAGTAA
Organism: Diplotaxodon limnothrissa; assembly: GCF_057381915.1. Lineage (NCBI taxonomy): Eukaryota > Metazoa > Chordata > Actinopteri > Cichliformes > Cichlidae > Diplotaxodon > Diplotaxodon limnothrissa. The sequence continues at coordinate 44,464,215 of NC_140602.1, read as the reverse complement.
TAACTCTGGATAATAACACTGTACTCTCACTTTCTTTCCTTTATTTCTTATGGCTTTTGTGATCCTATATTGATCTTGAGTAAAGTTATAAAGATTTACATAATTCGCATCGCCTACATTACTGGAGTTTGTTTTTAGGTGCATCATTCAAATTTAGTGGCCAAAGAAACACATTTACCGACATTACAGACACACCATTTTGAAGCACTTACTGTTAATTACTTCCTGGTTGTTGTGCATTACACATTATACACCTGAATACATTTCATGGCAAAAAAGACTCCATAAAGACGTAGCCATTTTCACTTTTACTTTCAGTACTCTCAAAACTCCGTGAGTCACATTTTAAAGTTCCTGGGACATTTTTTTATGTGGACAGTGAACGAAGATTGGTCATTGTTCTCGAAATCTTGTGACACAAGGGTTACTTAAGCAGGAAAAACACTCTAGGAGATTCAAATGCCTCGTTGCAGAAATTTTTTTATATATTATTCTTGATCATAGTCAGAGTCCTATTAACACATACCGTCAACAGTCTCTGAAGGTTATGTACAGAGGACCATCTTTGCACCAGTTTCGATGTGTCTAGATGAGACTGATGTGACTCTTTGACATATATAATCATCACAGAAATTAGAGAGACCTATTTCAAAGAAAAATGGAAGTTTTTCACATTTAGAAACATAGATACCCATCTATTTATGTACACGTCTTGTGTGGTCATCAGAGATGGTGTCAGACAGTGTTGGTGAAATTCATTTGCATTGGTCTAAAAAGTGCTAAATTTACACTGGAAGCAAGTAAAGTACAGCAAAACGACCTAAAGAGTAATCGGCTAACACAGCGTCAACACTGCATGTTTCTGCTGCAGGTCCCAGTTTTAAGAAACCCATTGCTGCGAGCAACCATGTGGCCCAGAATCAAGCCCCACCACCTGCACTGCCAAATCTGCCCCCACGACATCCTGGAGCCATGTGAGTGACACATTAAACACACTTTTTCATTTTCCTGTTTGAACAGAAACACGGTGATAAATGTTGGACATGCTGTGTATTATCTGGATAATGCTACTCGAATTAATAACAGCTAAATCCTAACCTGCTGTTTAGGAACCAGCAAGAAGACACTTACGACGATGTCGATCACGTGACCAATTCTCCTCCGCCTCTACCACCATCTGCAGGTCCAGTAAAAGTCTCTAAGTCTCTAAAACTAGTGTTGCACAACTTTTTTTTAACATCACAGGAAAACAGAAGAAGCTGAACTTTGTGCTAGGAGACAGTGGTAATTTCTAAATACGTAAAATGCATTTTATTGGCATTGAAAATGTGTGGAGTTGTATGAAAGGAAGAAAAGAATATTTTTAGAACTCAAAATGTTATGGCTTCAACTATTCCTAAGTATAAAGTATACTATTTTAAATGCTTCATTTTGGAGTAATCCCAAAATATTTTTTTAATCCAGTGGATTCTAGTGCAACCTCACCATCACTGTTTACCTACCTTTACCTACATTAGTTAGCATAAGGATAAGATGCAGGGAGCAGAAGCAGTGAACATGAATACTTTACCGTACAAAGCAACAGACCCGCACAAGAGAGGTGAAGAAGAGAGTGCAGGCAGGGTGGAGCCGATGGAGACAAGTGATTTTTGACAGAAGGATAGCAGCTAGACTGAAAGAGAAAGTTTACAAGATGGTGAGGAAGATGCTAGGGATATGGTGAGATGGACCCAGATGATCTGCTGTGGCGACCCTTGAAGGCAGCAGCTGAAAGATGAAAAAGTTAGCATGAAGCTAAAGAGATTTAGTTTTCTAAATATTATGTATTTTCATATCATACTTAAAAAAAGACTAATTCTTAAAATGTTTTTGGTACAGTTGACAGTCAGCATTGAGCACGTTAAACTTCACAGTATGAACATGAATTCAGATAGTGATATCTGCTTCAAAAGGGTCTCATTGTAACGCTGCTTTATTGTTTCTCTTTTTGCAGCCCACCCAAGCCAGAGAGGAAAGGTGAGACATGCTGAATTACTTTCACTCATATAAATACAGATTGCCATGCAGGTGAAAGTGCAGAATAAACCACATCACCACCAGTGGTACCACAGAAGGAAACGGCAACAGAATAGTGACTAAATAACACGAGCCCTGGAAGTAATTATAAATGAACGTATGGGTAAAAAAACATGACTTTTGACAGATTGTAGGTCTGCTTCAAAGAGGCTTTTGTAGTCCAAGCAGAACTTCTGGAGGTTAAATATCTTTAACGAATTCAAATAATTAAGTTGAAAAGTTTATACTCTAAAATTAAACGTGTCTTAACTTGACTAAGGTTATAGCCTTATATATTTCTGTTGCTTTATGTCCTCTCCTCCCAGGAGGAAATTAATGACGACGATGATGATGATGGAGAGATGTATGAAGATCTTGATGAACGATGGTGAGAGATTGTCACACCTCCATTGGCTTATCCCACACCTCACTCGTGATGTCTAGGTTTTAAAGTGTGAAAGAATAACTGGCCTTTTTATACACAATGTTTGAGGACTGCGTATGAAATAAGTCTGCTTAGACCCAAAGTTCAAAATGTCTGCGGTAAATGTTCAGCTGTGTCCACGTCACACCTTATTAACACTACCATCTAGTGGTTGTTTTGCATCACTATGAGATGTTGTTGCTTTTCGGTCTGTGGCACTTTAACCGATTAAAACAAGGGAGCAGACAAACTTAGAGTAAATTAAATCTCCTTTCTAACTTCACTTTTTAAGGGACATCAGAAGTCTTGGAATATTTTGGGTAATGATATCAAATAAAGCTCTTGTTTTTATAGAACCTAAGAATATCTTACATAAACATAAAATATATACATTTATAAACCAGGTTTATTTTGACTAAATTGGTACAATCAATCCCTGTTACTCCCAGTGAGAATCTGAGCATCTTCAGCATTGATGTGTGGCTCATTAAACTATACATCGCTACCATCTTGTAATCTGTTCCCTTCAAGGCTTCCTGTTAGCTTTCTGTCACAAACTCCACCCAGTCTGAAAGCTCTTCTTCACCTTTCTTACCCAATAAAACTGAATCTTAAACCTATTTATCCATCCATCTATCAAAACTTTTGTTTTTAAATGCTTTGTACTTTTGGTGTTAAAGGGAAGCAGCGGAACAAAAGCAAGAGAAGAAGAAAGAGAAAGAGGACAAAGAGGAGAAAAAACGTCAGGAGGCTGAGAAGAAGGAGCAGAAGGAACGAGAGAAGAAGGAACAAGAGGCCCGGAAAAGATTCAAAGTGAGTGAACGTCTCAGGTAGAATCAATAAGACTGTCACACCTCAGTCATCAAAACCAAGTTATTTGTCATGTGCACATTTGAATTCATGTGCATGCATGGTTGTGTGTTAGTTGGTTGGTCCCCTAGATGTCCTTCAGAAAGGAAAGGCATCCACAGATTGTCGAAGCAGCAAGACTGACCTTGGTCTGAAGCAGGGAGACCCCGTGGACATCATTCGAGTCCAGGGAAACCCCGAGGGTAAATGGTTGGGAAGAGCACAGGATGGATCCAGTAGGTTCACAATCTACCCCTCAATTTTCTCAGTTTCTCGTCACCTTCCACTCTAACTCTTTGCTGACAGGATAAATTGTCACTTGTATCAGCAAATACAGGATCAGCTATCTCTCTATGCACCATCTATGGTCTTTTTTTCCATTTTTAGTCAATATTTTAGCTTCAAAGCTGACTGTAGGAGCAACACTAACATCTCGTCAATGCTTCATTTTGCTCTCACAGTTGGCTACGTGAAGACGACTTCAGTAGAAATTGACTTTAACTCCTTGAAGAATCAAGGAGCCTCACTTCAGCAGGCGTACGAACCCGAAGTCTACGATGACATCGATGTAGTTGATAACAGGTACGGGATTGCAACTGTAAATGATGAGTCCTTAATGTGGCCCCAACACTTCTTCACAGACACAGACGTAGATAATACGTTTGAAAATGCTAGTCAGTCAGGGTTATGAAACGCTAATGGCAACTCCAGTGTTACTGTCTTGCTGTTACCCCATGAAGCACTTCTCCAATTTACTGTGAAAAAACAAAGTTAGCCAAGTTGGCCTGCTTCTCATTTAATATCTCTCTTTTTTTTCTCTACAGCACTAAAAAAGGACCAGGAGGTACATTTTACAATACTGTGTTTCATTTTATTATTATATATTATTATATTAATAATATTGTTGCTCACACAATGAAATCTTGCTGATTACATCTCTTATGCCTTGTAGTTGTCCTACCACCTCTACCAGGAGGAGAAGAAGGAGAAATATATGATGATGTTGTCGATCCAAACTTAGAAGTCAGGTGAGAACTGGTTTTGTTATTTAAAAAAACGGGTAAATGCAAACGTAAAGACACTCTGGAAAGATTCAGAAAACATGACAGAAGAGCAGATCATTACATCCTTGGTTGGCTTTCCAGTCCCTTCGATCCCAGGTCTTCTTTGAAGCCCCGCAGCTTCCTGCGGATGTTTGACCGAAACAGACGCCCTGCCAGCTCTAAAGTGTAAAATACACTCAGTAGTAAGACTGACCACAGATCTACTGTCCACTGTTGTTAATCCTTAATCTTTCAGCCGTCACTCCTCTTTTATCAGTGACGCCGCATTTCAGTTTTGATTTCTCCCGACATCGGCATCAGAAAAAACACTTCACCTCTGTCTGAATAACACTGAAACGTCCTAATTTGCAGTTTAACTTCCGCAGTCTGAGAAGCTGGAGTCTAACGGTCACGTTTACATGTTTGTGTCTGATCACTGACTACCTGTGATTTTACTAATCTTTGGGAGTAATTTGCATGTGCGCGACTGCTGTACAACTCAATCAGAAAAATCAATGTATTAACAGCTAACACTGTCAAAAGCATGTTTTAACCAGAGTTGAATATGATTGTTAATCAGGGCTGCTTTAAGTCACATTAACACACTTTTAACTGATGATACTGTAGCAATATAAAGGATATAATATTTTTTAACTATCTTTTCCTCTGTTGTCCCAGAGTGCCTCCACCCAGCCAATTTACAGCAGATGGGAATTCAGGTATAACTCATTTGACTCATTTGACCACTTTACTGTCCATTTCAAAATAACACAACTTGGCACGGTTTCTCTAACATAACAAGACGTTAATGCACACATAAGTTTTTCTGGTACAGGTTGGTTTGTCTTTTAGGACCCAAAGGCTTATTGAGGCTAATCGGTTCTAAGATCGTTCAACTTTATATTGATACTATTGTGTCGTTGCCATTTCTGTCCCACTTTCTTGACTTTAACTTGTAGTATTTTTCCACTGTAACACTATAGTGATGGTCTGTGAGTTATACTTGTTATATTTACTCTTTTGTAACATTTATTATAATGTCTACGGTGTTCCTTTAAGAAAGGTTTGCAAACTAAAGCTTCATTCAGGCTTAGTGAAAACTATCCAATCCAATACTCACCGACCATTTCCTTGTGTTAACACAGATAAGCCGGGTCAAGCAATTGATGAGGAAATATATGATGACGTCGACTCTCAAAATGCACCTATCCCACCTCCCATCAGCAGGTAGATCAACCTCACAACAAAAGACTGTATTTAAGATCAACTCCAACCTGTTTAGATCCATGAACTGAAATGTCTTAATACAGCTGTTATTTCTTTCCAATTTCTGTTTGTTTTCCCATCAAGTATTCCACCTGGGAAAATCAAAACCAAAGTTGACGAAATGGACCCTAAGAAGCAGAAAAAGTTTGAGAAGGAGGAGAAGGAATTCAGGAAGAAGTTTAAGGTTTGTCACTCTAACATGTTTCAACCACACTTACAATATCTTTTATCTTATTTCGCATGTTTTTATATATACACACACATATATAGATATATAAATTTTAAATCTGTTTCAGTATGAAGGAGAAATACAGGTGCTGTACCAGGTGAATGTCATCCACAATCTTACAAATAAAAAATGGAGTGGCAAAGAGCTGCCAGTAAAAGCAGGAGAGGCCCTTGATGTGATTGCTAAAGCTGTGGATAACAAACTGATCTGTCGAAATGAAGACGGCAAGTGTGAGTATCTATTTACTCAATTATATTGATTAATTGATAGATATATTTAAGATCTCCATTTACCCAATTAACAAATCCTAGCACTATTTACCATTAAACCCTTAAAATGTGCATTTTACAGTTGGTTATGTCTCGACCAGCCACATTGCTATGGAGTAAGTACTACAGACATTCACACATTTATGCTAAGCTAGAAACTAAACAACATACTGGCAGTACTGATGTTTTTGTTTTTGTTTACAGCGATGGAGATATCTATGATGATATTGGAGACGGTACGTTCTGAATACATTGCTGTGCAGCTGAACTTTTAGGAGTATAACTGCTGACAGAGCAGTCTTTAAAAAGTGGATTTTATTTTAACCCTCCCACAAACCTCAGTACATTGAGGTTTGCAGGTATGGCTCTTTATGCACAGCTCTCTTGAGGTCCCACCACAGACTTTCTATATGGTTGAGTTCTGGAATTTGACAGTGTTTGACACACCCTCATATTTAACTCCACAATACTTTGGGAGTTCATGGTTGACTCAACGACTGCACAGTGCCCAGGTCCTCTGACTGCAAAACAAGTGCAGTACTATTAATGGTTAAGATGGTTGGTTAAGATTGTGTATTCCCTCCTCTTTCACAAAAGTGGGAAGGACCTGAGCAGCAGACACATGACTCAAAACACTGAGAAAAAGAAATTCATTCAACTTATCAATTGTAAACTATGTAAACGAAATCCATTTGTCATCATGTCGAATACTTTGCGGTGTCAGTGTATTAAAACAAAATAACCAAAACAGCTAAACCAAACAAATGTGAAACCAGTAGAAGAGTGTGAAACCAAAAAAGCTGTACTTCTGATTTGTGTGTTGAGTGTGGGTTAATATTAAAAAAATTATTTTATTTGTCTGGCTGTGGATACGACCCTCACAGGAAATACATTTTAACTATTGTTTTGCTTTCATTTCAGAGTGCATCTACGACAACGATTAAAGAACATCCTGCACCAGCTTTTTTGTTTTATATTGCTTATTTGCATCTTTTGTTATTTATTATGTTTACTGTTGCTATACACTGGGAGTTGGTATAAAATGGCCATTTGGTGTCAATCTATTTTTTTTCTTTATATCATCGAAATTAGACAGAAAAAAATGTGTGGTTGGTGGCTCCAACTGCTGGAGCCAGGCTAGCCACATACAATCTCATACTTTAACCCCCACCCCCCAAAAAAGCTCTAAATCAAACTATGTGTCAAATATTTGTTCAAACAACAGTATTTTAATATATTTCTCTGTCTGTTTTCTTCATTTCTTCCTCGTTTGGGCTTTAATTTATGAATTTGCTTCAAAGATTTTGCAAAAATTTAAGAATATTTGCAGTATACAGCTAATAAAAAGATTGTACTTTTGTTGTCTTTTCGGCGGATGATGTACTGTTTGTATATTCCTTTCTATAAGGCCAATTCAAACATTTATCTTTGTCTAACTAAAGATTTAGACAAATGTAATTCTGTGCCAAAGTACTTTTCATGCACTGTATAGAAAGTTAAGAAGAACTTCCTGTATTTTTTTTTTTTTTTTTATTTGGATTTTTTTCTCAACACATTATATTTTGTCCTGTTGTTGCAATAAGACAATACCTGAGAAAGATAATAAAGACCCCAAATTAATATGCACTGCATCTTTCGATATGTACCTCTGAACTTAAATAATGTAAGTTTGGCTGGTTAATGGATGGTGGTGAGTCAACAAAGGATTGTTTATTTATTTGTTTTTTAGGAGAAGGGGATTAGTAGCCTCTAGTGGCAGCTATTAGAAACTACAGCGAATTCAAACTTCAATGAGACACAAATCACAAAAACAAATAAAAACCTGGCAGTACTGACACATGACTACGTACATAACACCTAAACCACGTGATTCAATTGAAACACTTACGAATGAAACACTAAATTGTGAACAATTTAAGTGTTTTCATTGTAAAACTCTTTAAAAACCTTAAAAACAAAGATGCTTTTATCATCAGAAATGTTAGTTTTACTCACGTATAATGCACTTTTGTTTATCAGATACTCTGGATTTTCCTGTTATTTCTGACTATCAGGCCTTCATTCTGAGCCAAGCTTACCACTGAATAACTGTTCATATGCTGAAGAAAGCACACTAATCTGACATATTTCTGTCCATGTCTGGATATATTGGTATATTGCTATGGTATGTTCTATATGGTATATTCTAAGATTCATAAATACTGACTTTTACAAATATTGCCCAAAACAAAAATAAAATGAACATTTAAATAAAGTAAATCCTAACTAAATAAAAACGTGTAAACTAAATGAAACTAAACAGAACTGAAATAAACACTAAAACGGACCAAATCAGTATCTCTTACACATTTTTGGAAACGTCCTCTGAAAATACATAATGCAAGTTCTGAGATTTATCAAACAAACACTGCCCCATTAATAAAAGGTTAGATATAAATGGAAGAAAAACTTGAATTAAACCGTGTTGTCTAACGAAATATTGTTTGCAACAGATATTCAACAAATAATTATTTATTTCTAACTTGTTAAAGCACTCTACCTTGTCCGTGTGGTAAGTTGGCACGACATTGCAGCTTTATATCTGTTGTGTTAGCCCACTGTTTGCATTAACGTATGATGATGATGATGATGATGATGATGATGATGATGATGATTATTATTATTATTATTATTATTATTATTATTATTATTATTATTATTATTTCATGTTCCGCTAAAAGTCCAATTTTGCACTGCTTCAAGGGAAAAAAAAAACTATTTCCGCTTCGACCGGAAGTCACATCCTAGCTTCAACATGGTTCCCCCCGTTGCAGTGTCGCCGCTCATCAAGGTAAAACATTAATTTTGTAGCTTGTATAGCTTTTATTACTGTAAATGTAAATGGACAAATATGTCTAAGCCACAGTCTGTTCCTAATACACGCAGACTCGCGTTAATGGAAGTTAATGTATTAGCATCTTAGCTAGTGTTTGCTAGCAGTGACATTGAGAGGTGAATGCTTCCTCGCAAACGGTTGCTTTCTGCGGCATCTTTCACATCTGACAGAGGCAGGTATTATGACTAGTAATACCCATGCCATGTTGTTAGGCTGAGTAATAGTTAATAGTGTTGTGGTTGTTGTTCACTACGTATGCTGAAAGGTCAGAGAAAAACTGGACTTCGTCCCTTGTCACGGCTCATTTGGCGCACTTCGTTTAGGTTTTTGTACGGTATCGTGACCACACACGATGTTTTTAAATATGAAATTACAGAATTAAGCATAAAATGGTAGTTATATATCAGCGATTGACAGTAACGACAGAACAGGCTGTTGAAATTAAGTTAATCTTGTTCATATGATATGAACAAGATGATAAGATGAACAAGATAACCGTGCGTGAGCTGCGACATATGAATCACGCATGGTTAGCTGGTTATTCACACATGTTTCGCTTGATAACATGTTTGTTAACACCATATGTTTTCCATTTCAGACGGCCAGATGGTCTGCCCTGCTACTCGGCGTGATCTACGGCAAACAGCGATTTGGTAAGTCCATGTGTGCGCATGCGTTAACTGGTTTGTGTCAGTGCGTAAAAGGAAAAACTTGGAACAGAAAGTCAGGAATGTACATTGTTTGTGACAGATGCAAGGGTTTTATTTTATTTTTTACTGTACCACATATCACAGCATTTATACCCTAAACAGGAGATGCACCAATTGCAGTTTTCGTGGTTGATTCTGATTTCTAGGATCTTCTCTTACTGAAACAACTGATTAGGTGTTGCACAAAAGCAGGTGCAACAGATTTGTTTTTCTCTGTTTCATAGCTGCTTTGAGCTCCTTTGCTAACACCGAGACTTCATGCTTGTAGTTTAGCCACTTTGCTTTTGTTAGCTAAAATTTCCAGGGTCTTTTAAAACACATACATTTTCTTTAAAGTAAAGTTTTCATAGAAAGCTTTCTTTTTATTCTAAGATAATTTTATCTGCTTTAGTCATTTAACTCTTTATCTTTTGAAAGTCATAAAGCTTCAGGACGTTGCCGCCTTAATTCTTGAATTACTAAAATTATATTAAGAATGAAGCATGTAAGAAGGCACACATAATTAGACACAGACTAGTATGACAGAAGGAAAAACAGTTGCGAAAACTACTACTAACTCCAGGAGTTGCTTATTAATAAATTTATGTCACAGAGGAAGGGATATGTGCTTGCAAGGATTATTTGTACTTTAGGGCACCCTTAATTTCCATGAAGATGTCTTTAGCACATGGGGAGGGGGAACTAAAGGATGGATTTATGAAGTCACAAAAGTCTTAGAAAATGAGGGCTATCTATGCTCAGATACACTTATGTAATGTGTCTTAAGAATACCACTGTGATTTCTAAGAATGCTTAGTGATGGGCTCTGTAATTTTTGTTAAGATTACCTGAAGCCCATTGCTGAGGAGGAGAGGAGGGTTGAGGAAGCGGAGAAGAAGGCCAGAGAGGAGCAGGAACGCATCTACAAACAACTCTCTGAAGGTAACGCAGAATCACACACAGCCTTTGTTTGTCTGTCACATGAAATTAGGTTTGTTTGTTTTAATGCCAACATATTCATGTTTCCTCATTCTTTTTCTGTCTCTGCAGCAAATTCTGACACCATCCTCAAATGAACCATTTCCTGACTTATGTTGCTGAACAATAAATATTTCCAATGTAATCAATAAAGTGTCCTTTACTTTTTTTTCTTTTTTTGAATTTGCCTCGTATTAGTCGTCACTTCTTTTGAACTAAGCCTTTTGAACCTTCTAGTTGCGTTTGACAAACACACATGCACATTTCGTGACTCGAGCTAGTCTGTGTTTGTGTGTACACCTGTCCTTCAGTGGGAATTGAGTCTGGAGGAGGAGCGTGGTTGTAATCCTGGCCTAGTTTAGCAGCAATCCTAGGATTGGGGTCAGGGACCAGTAGTAGAAAGTGCAGTGTGGACAGAAGCGATCCCTCAATACTCTTGTGGGTTGTGTAATATTGTAACCTTCATAATGAACTCCATATTGCATTATAGCATTATATAGAACATGTTCTTGCATTATAATCATAATGGCTGGGGGTCAGTTAAGGCCAGGACGCGCCTTAACTGACCCCTGCATTCAGGATGAGGGGAAGATGAATAAATGACCAGATTCCAACAATAATGTTGGCTCTTGGTAAGTTTCACCATCACAGGAAATAAATCCACTCGGTTAAAAATACACTTGCTTTTATTGGGGTCATCATTGTACATTTGGAGCACATGAGGCAAGCTTTGAAATGCTGACCAAAAAGTAATTTAAGTCTATTAAAAAAACATCCACGGTACATCCAAAGCACATTTAAATTGATTTGGGACCTAATGTTATCACACAGGCATTTTTATCATAGCAGTGCCATATCTGGAACACTTTAAATATTTGTAAATTGAAGCTAGCACAATGCATTTATTCAGCTTTATGACTCTTTTTCTAGTGCTTTATAAATAATAAGGTAAGGCCCTCTAGCATCAAACTAGAAAAATATTTGCATCTTTATATTTACAGGAAGGGCGATGGTATGTACAAGTCTATACACAAAGCTCAGTTGCTTCTTCATGCGGTCTCAAACAGCTCTGTGTCCTTGTTGCCTTCGAGGCCTGCACTCAGGGATTGTTATAAGAATAGCCTGATGGCTCAGCGATTAGTGCTGCTGCCTCGCAGCACAACAGTCCTGGGTTTGGGTCTCGAAACCTGACCAGTCGTGTGGCGTTTGCTTGTTCTTGCTTTTCCTTTTGTATCCTTTCACATAAGCCACATGGTTGTTTGTCATTATGGTTACTCTTCCTGATGCTGAGCAGGTGAGCTCTGACTGACTCCTCGTCCTATTTGGGAGGAGTCCAGTGCAGGGAGAAGCTTTCAATCAGGGATTGATGTAGTACAACTCCCTCTAAAGCAGTTTGAGTAAACTTTCTGATCCCAGTATTTGATTGTGCTCATGTTGTAGCAGATATGAACAGAGCAAAATTAATTAAATCTCAGACAAAATCAACCAAATAAATCAGTTTTATGTGTGACCACCTGATTTCCCGCTCTTATTTAATAAAACATTTATAATTCTATATTTGGAAAATACATATCCGAGGCTACCGTCTCACATTCATAGACCACATACTGTATATTTACAATATAAAGGCATCATGAATAAGCATCTACAGACTTTTGCTGACTGTGAACTCATAAGTGTTCACTGTAAAACTCTTTTTAAAAGCTGTTCCTGTAGCACGACCGAACATTTACCTTTGGCTCTCTGCAGACAAAGTAAACAGACTCTCATTTGTAAATAGTGACTGGAAGTAGTCAACAGTGGATTACTTTTGAATATGATTAAACAATAACTATGTTCTGTGAAAACTAAAGTACTATAATAGTAAATATATGGAAAATTAAAAGCCCAAACATTTTAAATAATCTAAAGAGGCCCGAGCATTTAAAAAAAAGCACTGCACTCCCTTTCTGTACAGGATTATTGTTTACTACACAGATGTAGGCTGTGTCCTCCTGAGATGTTTGCCATGTAAATAAATACTTGGAAGAATTGGGGAAAAAATAAAAAAGTTGTACATATGAGAAACACACAACAAGCACACACACATTCACACATTGTCACTAACACAAATCCTTTAAAGATAAGCAAACTTTTTTAAGATCAGAGGAACACGAGATGCAAAAATCATCTTCAGTCTTGATTCATAAAAGTACAATTATTTTAAGACAGGAAGCAGCAATTTTGCCTCAAATGTAATCGCAGGATTTTTTTCCTTTTTTCAAAATGTGGTCAGTCTTTCCTTGATCCGAATTAATTTTTGGCTCACCTGGCCTCTTAAAAATAAAGCTTTGCTCTTCTTGGTGGAGATCTCGCCGTGTTCAGGTTTTTCCTTTTCCGACTGGACCCCCTTTTCTGAAGAGTTACTACAGGGCTGTGCATTCATATATCCGTCTCCCTGACTTTTTCTTTTGTTTGTTTCTGCTGGGGTGAGACTCAGTCTGTCATGAGTGTCTTCGTAGACCCCAGGAATGTCAGCAGTTCTTTGGCTGATTAGCACACAGAGCAGGTCTTGGAGCCAGACCCACCACTGGGGTTGTTTGCAGCTGCTGTTAAACAATTAAATATTCAACAAAAGGGTAAGTATACAATTAAAGCACTAGAAACCAAATGATCACTTGTGTTGTGGCTAATTTTAATATATGAACCCATTCTACAATCCAAATGAGATATTTAACTAAAAATAGACACAACACTGTTCAAAAATATTGGTGTTAGACCAAAGAAAGGCTGAAAACCTGGTGGAAAGTTTCATGACAAGTCAATGACATAGTTAGGTAGAAAAAGAGACCTCAGAGAGGTTTGGTGTTTCAGATGTGAAGCAAATTAAAAGCACTATCACCTCCTCTGGGCCTGAACCCATTCAAGATGAACTGAGGTGGAAAAAAAGTAGAAAACTGACATTATTTCTTGTTTTTTTTTTTGTTTTTTTTAATGTTGAATCCTCCACACTAAAGACGGAGGATTCAACCTGGCTTACTATCAGCATGCAGCTCAACGGTGTAGAGATGGATTAGTGCACATGATGTGAGTAACTTGCCCTTCTATGAAGGCCCCATTAATGCTGAATGATATTTGAAGGTTTGGGCACAGCATATTCAGCTATCCATTGAATTCTGCATGTATTAAACAGTCCAGACACCAAACTGGGCTAATTGGTATCGATTTAAAAGTGGGGTTTTTTGTTGTTGTTGTTTGTTTTTTTAGCACTGTGAAAGGTTGTCTCTGTGCTACCTTCAGATTACTTAATAACTTTCAAATCATTGCATTTCTTTTATTTTTGCACTTTACATTGTTCCACCTGTTTGGGTTCAGTGCTCTGCCTCTCTGAGTCAACAACCTTTTTAACAGTTCCTTGTAGGGTTCTGATTATTGTAAAGACACACCCTACCTTTGCTGGCTGCCGCTGCCTCTTTAGCAGCTTTTTCTTCTTCGATGGCTTTGAGCTTAGCCTCGTACTCTTCCTTTTTGGCATTCCACTCCTTCCTGTTGTTTAAGATGCCATCCAGCATGGGCTGGATTTGTGGGTGGAAGCGAGAAAACTCCTTAAAGATAAGATGCAAAGAAGAAATGAAAAATTAGCATGGAGCAGCACAGAAGAGGGGAGCTGTACAGGAGATGGTGATGCTCCATTGAAAACACAAATACATAATAAAAAAAAATAACAATAAGAAGAAGAATTGACCCAGTGGTTTAAATGTGTTCAGACTAACCTAGTTTTTGCACAGAAACAGTGACAGGAGCCATGCAGTGCACATATTCGGTGAGCAAGAATGTAATAATCATTATTACCTTGTAGACAAACGTGCAGACAAAGTCAATGAAACCACACTGAAGCTTTGGAAGCTCAGCTGACTTGTTCCTGTCCATCATGGGCTGGTGGGAGGGACAAACATTTAGCGCAGTCAGAACTGTCATATAATTAATGAAATCAGTGCAAGTCTGTAGCTAATCACACACACTTCTACACATGATTACATTTTTACTTTAAAATAGTAAAAATGGCCTGTATTTGTATAGCGCTTTACTTAGTTCCTAAGGACCCCAAAGCGCTTTACACATTCAGTCATCCACACATTCACACACTGGTGATGGCAAGCTACATTGTAGCCACAGCCACCCTGGGGCGCACTGACAGAGGCGAGGCTGCCGGACACTGGCGCCACCGGGCCCTCTGACCACCACCAGTAGGAAACGGGTGAAGTGTCTTGCCCAAGGACACAACGATGGAGACTGTCGGAGCCGGGGCTCGAGCCGGCAACCTTCCGATTAGAAGACGAACTGCCAACTCTTGAGCCACGATCGCCCCCAGTCACTTCACTTTGTCTGAAAAAGCTTTATTTTTTTACTTGAAACTTGTCTTATGACGTCCTTTGCCTCTGTACGAGTAGTTCACCTTTCCTCAGGTGGGTTTCTGCTCAGCTACATAATGAGTGCGATCCCTAAAGTGACGTGTGTGGGCTGCTGAAGAGACACTACAACCTTATTCTGCCCTTTACACATCTGTAATAAGCTAGGAAATATAGTGCTGGACATTGTATCTAGCTGGCAGTATCATGAAAAAAACAACAACAAATGAATAATTATACATTTAAATGTGAAACAAATAAGTCTATTTTTATGAGCACAAATACACTCCAGCAGTAAATAAACTCACAATGGGTTGCTGCTCCAGTACAGTCCTCTCCAAGTCACCCTGTTCCCAAAACTCTGCTGCCACAGACAAGGCGACCTGGAAGACATACAAACATGGTTATGCTCTTAAATAATGCAAAAATCATTATTTACTCATTTGTGACTCAGCTTACTATCAACACCAATAATTTCTGTGCTTCTCACCTTGCTCTGAACTTCCCAAGGCTTTGTGATTGCGGACAGGTCACATGCGGTCATCATCATGGCCCTGAAACAGAAAACAGTTTGCAGCCTCAGAGAAATGTGCAGGAGCAAGTAACACTGTGCATGTTAGCTGCACTCACATGACAATCTCTTTTCTGGTTGTTTCTAGTGACATGAAGTCGACCCATTTCTTTTCATCCTCATACGTATGTGAGAGGTCCACAATCTTTTGGAACATGGTTCTCTTCCTAGAAAGGTGCAAGGAGAAGAATCATTTACTTACTGTTTGTCTACTTTTTAATGTAGTTTGACAGTAAAAACATTAGAAAAATAAGACATTTATCGTCAGGGAGCAAGGGCAGGCAAATGAAAAGTAGTACTGACTTGAAATAAAGAGCCAGGTCAGTGGCGATGATGGCGATGTCCATGAGATGGATCACGTGGTCAACCTGTCGCCTGTTAAGGTTCTGATAGATATTCAGTGTCTGCATAGGAGAGGAGCAAAGAAATGTCATTAGTGACCGAATAAAGAATACAAGTAACCTAAGCTAATCTCTCGTTAGCGTCTTGTTACTCACCTCGTCAGCCAAGAGGAACTTTCCAAACTCTAGATGGTGCCGTTCCAAAATGGAAGAGCCGTGTAACTTGGCCAGAGGATTACCAGATCTGTTGAATGAAAATAAAAATCCTCAGATACCAGCAAGATTTCAAATGGGACTGAAGTCGGTTATCATAATAGTTACTATATATGAAAGATTTTAAAAGAATTTACAGGCTTTTTAAAACATCATTCAGTTTATTACCACATTTTCCCCCATTTGTTTTCAAAAGATCTCCTGAAAGGTTAAAATGTGCAGGTGAACTTTTAAGATGATCTAATGCTCATTCTGAACTACAAGCGAATGCATAATCACTGTAGTAATGACTGTGGATCACTATATCCTGTGTGTGTATATGTGTAGCTATGGTTCATCAAATGAACAGAACAATGACGACTCACTGTTTCTGTTTACAAGCTGATTGCTTGGCATAATTCAGAAATCGTGTAATTACTTGATTTGTGCCTTAGATTTCACCATTTGCAGCCATTTCAGTGACATCTGCAGCACATGCAGCAGAGTAGCATCGAAGCTAAACGGCCAGTAGTTTTTTTCCTTTTTAGGGCATGTTGCTAATTACTTTATAGAACACGTTGCTGGAAAGTAAATGAGAATTTACCTCATCATTTCCCCCTTTCAAAATAAACCTAATATAGTGACTACGTCAAAAATTCCTTCCTTAACTTTTCTTTTTATCATCGACCTGCCAGCAGGCCCACTTTACAAGCACTCTTTAAATGACCATAACTAATTGTTTGTGTTAGAGACAAAATTCAAACTGTTTCAGAAAGAGGAGAATCTCTTTACTCGGATTACAAGGTATTGTAATTATATTGCACAAGGTACTGTACAATATATTGCTAAATGCTATATAATGCTGCAAACCTTAAGCAGTTTTCTTTATTTTGTTGTGAGAAATCAAAAAGTTCCCATAAGCACTTACTTGACCTGGTACAAGTTATTTGTCCCTCTGTGATCAATATCGTGAAGGAATCCTGCGGTTATCATCGCCATTACCTCCAAGTCAGTGTAGTATCGCTTCAGCATTCCTGTCTGAGCACACAGAGACACACAAGATATTGCCCTGCTGTGTATAAAGATATACATTTAAGCTGAGGTAAATGGAGGTTAATAAAATTAAAGAAATACCGTCAGTAGCGTAAACATCGTCTGTCCAACATTAAAGCCGTGACGCCAGTTGTGGTAGGTGATCCTTCTGTACCCTTTGCTGACTGAATACATGAATCGAACCAGCACCTGAGAGGAGAGCAGCAAATCATTAAATCTATTTAAAAACGACACAGCTCCAAAAGGCTGTTCACAAACTGAAGATAAAGATGCACACTTGTGTTTATCTGCATTACCTCTTGTGGAATCTGGAACTTCTTGACCACACCGACTTCATAGTACATCTGGATCCCGCACTTCACCAACTCCATCTCTGTGCAATTAAAATCTGAAAAGCGGAACTCATAGATCTCAAACTTCTTAATTAGTGGAGGAAGGTCTTTTTTCTGTGAGGGAAATGAATGAAAAAGAGACATATATGGAAAATGTCAAACTTTTCTGGTAACATATGCCAAATTGAGGGACAAATTCATGTGCTGGACATCAGAATACGCATGTTGGACATACCAGGATACCTAGGAGCTCGTCCTCTTCACAGTCTCTGGGTTCACAGTCATAGAGCTCTCTGGTGTACTGGGAGAAATTACAAAAACCATTGATGTTATAGGTTTAAACTGAGGCAACAACGCCAAGTACAAAGATGGCAAGTGTTAGTTTGGTCTCCTACAAAGAGAAAAATTAGTGAATCTTGTCAAAAAAGAAAAGCTTTTTTTGGTTCTTTTTGGATGGTTTGCAATGTCTTTTGGTGAGGTGGGAGTTCAAATGAGGCTGGAAACCTTTTCTATTGTCATTCATCTAAATACTCTAATGTTTACAGTCAGTTAACAGCTGGGAGAGAAAACACATTTAAACAGGACAAACCAGGATGTTCTGAATCTCATCATCTCGACATTTGACGTGGTAGAGCACCATGTCCTGAGCGATGTCTTTGCGGTTCTCAAGCTTATTCATCTTGTCGTAGGTGTCTGTGTTCAACGCTGACCATCCCAGGAACTGAGTCAAAGCCTGAGAAACAGGAAAATCATCAGAAGATGGCCATCTATGTTACACGTACAGCCTTCACCACAAACAGTGTCGGCAGTGGACTCCACACATAAACATAAAACAGATATAGACACTTTATCTTCCCAGATTACATTGGTGGGACTGTATTTGTCTTTATTTGCACTAAATGATTTTGTGAAGATTACTGTTACCTCCATGAGCTGCTCATCCTGATCATCAAAAGGCTTTCCATCTTTTCTGTTGTAAAACGTGGCTACGCCAACTATCTCTTCCTTTTTGTTGACGATTGGCAGCGAGAGAACATTTTTTATTGTCCAGCCACTGCTGTCCAATGGCTCTTTCTGCAACACACAAGAAACAAGCAGACCTCATAACATATGTCTACATGCAAAAGGTTCTTTAGCTTTTTTTACAAGCAGAACATCTTGCGTGGCCTGTTTAAGCTTAGAACTGTAACTACAATCTAAAACATTGTAGCCCAAATACTTCAGGGGGTCTTAATAATAATGAAGAAACAGGTTTCATTTTAATCATGTTAATTTTCCAGTAAATCATTCTGTCTGGTTTAATGATGCATTTTGGTGTTTTCAAAAAAATTCAAGCTTAGTATGATTGTCTGCATATTTTCTCTGTTTAACCAGTTTGTTCCTGGAATAACTTAAAGATGATAACTGATTCAGATATCCCTCTTGCCCACTAGTCACCTGGATAATAAACCAGGAAGAAGCAGCACAGGTTTGATAAACCCCGACTGAAGTTTTAGATATTAACGTTTTAAAGTTACGACAAACCTTGGCTATGGGTCACAGACCCCTGGGCGTTCCCGGATACCACTGTGACTGCCACTGCTCTGAAAGTACTCTGCACTGTTTTTTGATTGTTTTTTGTCTGTTTATTTTTAATAAAGTAGCGTCCTCTCTACACAGTGACGTCTACAATATCTTACCTGAAAATTGAACGTCTCATCAGCGCCTGCATTCATAATGTTACAAATCTACGAGAGGGAAGAGAACAACCTGATCAGTTTGGAAATATTTATTAGGTTAAACTGGTTTGACAGCTTTCTGCAAGTAATTAAAAAGAAACTTACAAAGCCGCTCTCAGCAACATAAGTGGGAAGGCCACTACTCAAAGCCCAGTGATCTGCGGGAGGATTGCTATAAGACACACAGGCAGTAAATCAACAGATGTTATCTCTCACTAAAACTTTATTAATCTCTTTTATTTTTTCATCTAACCACTTACGGTATTACTTTGATGTCTTCCTTTCCGTGTAAAATATAATCAATCACTTTGTAGAAGTTTACCTCCTAAAATCAAAATAAAACAGGAAGAAAGAGGAAGCAGTGTGTAGACATTTACTAGCAAAGGCAGTGCTGGTAATAATGTTAGATAAATAAAATAAAAGAACATACCCTGCCATCAGGGGTTACAGGGCCAGAGTAAGGTGCCTGCTCTCCCATCAAAACTGGCCAGATGTCAAAGAACTCCTGGAAGCAGAGAACGAGTCAGTAACTTCACGGTGGTACAAAAATACGGCTTAACACACACAAAGATACAGAAAGAAGCCACACCTTTTCCTTCGTCATGTCTAGTAAACCAACAGAGTAGCGGTCACAGTTGAGGTAGGCTCGGACTGTGTACAAGGCTTTGTGAAACTGTCGCTCGATGTCTGTCAGCTCTTCGAATACCTTGTTGGCTGACCATAGCAGCAGCTACAAAACATGCAAAATATACATTAAAGAAGGGTGAAAATTAGGTTAATACATGGTGCAAGTGTAACACTGCAGTAATATTTCTGTATCTACATCAAAGACAGCACATTAAAATTGCTGTACCTGTCCTTTACGCGTCTCACAGCTGTGGAGGTAACTCAGGTGGTAGATCTTCAAGTTCAAAGTGGCAACTCTCATATACTTCAAAAAAAGCTGTGAGGATGGAGGAAACGGGGTCAAAATAACATAAAAAATAAGTGGCAGAATTAAATTTGTGGTACAAAAAAATGCTGTAAATGAAGGTTGAGGGGTGATGAAGATAATGTACTATAAATATAATCAGCAACATCACATTATTATTATTATTATATTTATTATTGTGCCTTTTTTTAAACAGAGAACATACTGACCTTGCCCATATTTCATGCAATACTTATCAGTTGTAATAAGAAACTAATTGTCTTTAATTACAATCTTAAGGCTGACTGACTGTCTAAAGCTGATTGTCTTTACCTTAAAGCAGAAAAACATTGTTTACAGAATTGTGCACATTAGTTTCAACTGTGAGTGGTTCAAGCACGTGTGCTTTTGTGGTTTGGACTCACATCTTCATCTTCAGCAGTGAAATGTGGTCCTGTGGTCTTGTTCACAGCCATGACCACTGCCACCATGTCTTTGCCGTTGAGGATGGGTGTAGCCAGAATATTCCTGGTCTCGTAGTCTGTGAGCTCGTCAACAAATGAGCTGAAGTGCTGGTTCTAAAATGCAGGAAAGATGCCTTCAGAGCACATAGACATGTAATTGCTCATCCAGAAAACATTATTAATATAACACCGCAAAGGCTTTCATAAGGCCTTACTGAAAGCCGAATACATCGCTAGAAAAATTCATTTAAGATTATTGTTTTGAAGACAGAAGACTTTTACAATGTACTACAGTTAATGTGTGTACACTTATAGTAAATACTCCAACTTAACACGGTGACATAGAGACAATGAACAACTTTTATACAGCAGAGTTCTGCAGGAGCCAAGAGTAGATTTATTAGAGAATAAATAGAGTCTATAATAAGAGGTAAGTGTGTAGGTAAGAACGCATGATATGGCCCACAAATCCCACATTTTTATTAGTTTGTCAACTCAATTTAATTATGAAACTACAAAACGTATGATGCACGCTACTGTTCCTTTAAAATATAACAGTGTAAATAACAATATAAGGTTTATACAGGGATATAAAAGTAAGCTATCAAAGTGAAATGATCTGTTTTAGATTCCTGCTGACTAAATGCCAGAGGTGTCTAATCCACAGCTAGAGCAGAGCCTCATGGGATCTGAAAATAAATGGATTATGTCTGACAAGGGGATTTACACCTTCAGGTGGTCAAGTGTAGTGTGTGACTAGCTTTTCTTTTACTCGCCCTATAACCATGAGGCTTTAGGGTATGATATCTAATATATGTGAATATTTACGAAAGCAAACGTGCAAAAATGTTACTTTGTTGTTACTCTGTGAGGAAAAGAGCAGCGGCAGCTCCTGCTGTTTGATTTTAAAGAGGCTGATTTTAAAGAGACTGTAACAAATCTTGACATTCTTGCCTCTTTCATGTGCAACCAATGAGATTATCCAACAGAACTGAACAGATCATGGGTAACTTGCCACCACCTTTACCTTCCATTGGAGAGAATAAATGAGAATATAAATCAAAACTGTTATTGTGATATATTTATAACTGATTTAATTCTTAATTCTAGCCACTGTGTGTCACCTGGTGGTGATCTAATATGAATCACACCTTCATCATCTAAGCTTTCCCTCTAATTAATTAGCCCTCCCTCCTCCTTACCTCCTTGACGTTTTTCACATTAACTGACTTCTTGGTCAGAGCCACATTGCCAACTATTCCCATGTCCAGCGGATACACGATCTCAGAGTCTGGTGGCACAATGCAATCGTCAAACTCGGAGTCTTTGCTCACGTTGAAGAGTCGTGTGGCGAGCTCTCCCACGCCATTGCGCTGGCGGTACATGAACAAGCTGCAGCGGTCGGCGTGCAAGAGTGCGCCGACTCTTCTCAGGATCTTGAAAACCACCTTTTCCATGTTGATGTTCTCTTGCATGTCTTTGATCAGGTCATACATGATTTTGCTTTCCTCGATCTTGAAAAGGACAGAAAAATCACTAAAGATCAAAAATAATATTAATAATAAACAAAAAATAAAACTGTAACTTACCTGACTGAGCTCTTGAAACTGGCTGAAGTCGATCTGTTTCTCTGGGAGTCCTGAAACCTTCGATATGGTGGAGGTGTTCATCTTCTTGGCAAAGTACTTCTTAGCAAAATCAGGATTCCCGTTCAGGAACTTTTCCACGTCTTCCTTTTGTACACCCATGATTGCTTCTTCCTTGTCCTCTTCCAAGTGTCCCTGTCTTCTCCCTCTTCAGCTCAGTGATCGAGCTCCCACTACGTCCAACACTGCTCCTCCAACTTCCCCACCTAGAAATCGAAGACAAAATAAGAAAGGAAACACTTGCATAGTGACAACTTTCTAAACTTTACCCCCCAAGAAAGAAAGAAATCTTACCCAGATACTACACACAAAGGTGGGAAACAGAAGTGGACACATTCAAATGCAGGTATAAAAAAATAAAAAAAATAATCCCCTCTTGTTAGTGGGATAAGCAGACTGAGAAAGGGAGATCCCTGAGGAGAAGGCAGCGGGCTGAATCCAACAATCCCTCTGTCATCAGCAGATAGTGCTGAAGGTTAGTGGGGATCTGCCTACACTAAACTCATCAGCTGATCATGTAGTAAGGGATATGTAGGCCAAAGGATCCAGACACCATTGTGCTTTTGTCCAAAACAAAAGTAAAATATATACTGTCAGGTCCCTAAAGGAATAATTATTTTTTAGGTTTTCTGCTGGCATTGCACTACAAATTCAACTTGGCTCATTTTTTGCTGTTAATTACTGATTTTGTTGATGTACGCATTTAAGCATCGTGGCACAATAACTTAATACACAATAACTATAACTTTTCTTTAAAATTCTGAGGGGAGAATATAATAAAAAGCTTAAAAACCAATGAAAAAACAGCGAGTCTTCTTCGTTGGTCTCAGACTGTTTTTTTTATTGAGGTGTTTTAAACATTTAAACATTTGTTTAAATATATAAGCATTATAGATATACAGATATAGGTTTAAAGGCTCTGAAACCAATAAATAGAAATGATGGTCCTGTTTTTAAATTTCTGGGTCAATACAGATGTTTAAAATAGCAATTTTATTATTTTATTAACATTTTTTAAATTCTCCACTAATAATCATTAGTATAAATATATTTTCTATCTCTTTTGTGCTAGTCCAAAATATAAATAATAACAATAATACAATTTTACTCAATTTTACTAGGAATATTTAGCTAATACAAAATTGATGTGCACCACTGATAAACACAATTTGTAAATGTGTAAATTTACTTGTAAATGCTGATATAGCAATGGATCCACAGTAAAAATGACTAGTAAGAAAAACAAATATGAAAAAAACAAATTAATTAGCTGACTGATTACTGAAAACTTTAATGAAACATAAAATCAGTAAATAAAATATTATTTGTCTCCATATTTCTGCACTGCTGTGAATGAAAAATTTGTTGCATTATTAAATCTAAATGATTATAAAATCTACAAAATTATAAGATATATATTTGTATTACATACACACCCTTTGCTTTTCATGTCTACTGTATATGTTATATTTTTCAGTTACAGTATGCCAGTTCTGCCTCTCTCTCCCTCTCTCTGTCTCTCTCTCCTAGGTCTACCTGTGAAAGCTCTTTAGTTCCTCATTAATCTCGACCTCCTCTTTATAAGCTCTGTTTAGTTAAAACGCTGCCTGATGAGGTCAGCACCCAAACTCTGGCTTTCTCCTCATGTAGTCTTTAAACCTGTAATGCACATATAGACAGTGGAAAATGAGACGCTGTGTGCTTCTGTGGGAAAATTAATCCTTTGATTCAGTGCACTGAGGTCCTGTCTATAATAAGGTTTCATAAACATCTTAAACAAAAGGTCAAATACATAATCTCCTTCCACTACAATAGATTACTGGTACTGTGTGTGTCTGTGTGAGTGCGTATCTGTGCACATTCATGATAGGGTCAGGAGGTGTTTATTGATTTAGTTTGATAAGGATGTGTATGATGTGCACCGGTTGTGTTACTCCATGTATCATCTACACAGGAATCATGTACGCACTCACCTGAGCCTCACTATGCATGCTCACTTGTGCACCAGCATATTTCCTCTTCTTAGTGCTTTAGTTTACCTAATATGAATGAATGCTTAAATCTTACACAGTGACCAGCAAACTAAAGCGTCCCACCATCACCATGTTAGCAGCTCTGTGAAGTACTGAGACGGCCACATTATCAGCCACACAACTATAGTGTATAATAGTATAGTATAAGTCACCTAAAAACACTTGAACACGCATTTGAATCATCTTAGTTTTTAGTCTGGCTAAATTACACATATATAATTTTGTTTTCTGGCTCTGTTAATGCTTCTGGTGGTATATTCTGAATGAAGTGGATGGAGCTCCTATAAATACAGGAAGTGGTAATTGGAATATACCAAGTGTTGCCACATCACAGGGGTGGAATGGAATTGTTTTGTCAAAATACCTTGATTTAATTCATTGGTTTTGATGTTCTGTATGTGGTTGGTTTGGATTTGATTAATGTTAAGTTAAAAGTAACTGTTACACTAACTGTTTTTTTGTTGTTCTTGTTTGTCGTTTCCCATGATTCTTTGTTTAGTTTTGGTCAAGTATTTTTTAGACATTAGCTAGCAGTGTTATTTTTAGGTATGTCCCAATTTACTTCAGATAAATCCTGAATTTAGTTCTTTTTAGCTGACCTCTTGTAAAAGCCCAAAGTTTATTCTTAACTTTTTTAGGTCAGATAAACTTGTTTCCTTGTGCCTAATCAGTGGTCTCTAATACGGTACTTGAGCAAACACTTAAAGCTAACAGCTGCAATCAGCATGCTACAGCACTAATCATAGCAAGTAAAACAGCTTATAATGTAAAGTTCCTTGAAATAAATCTAATTGTTAATTTGAATAGAGACAAATTGAACTGAATCAATGACATTGTTCAACATGCTAATGAATAGTAATGTCTACTGTTTTCACCTTCTGTTAGCATGTGAACATTTTTTCATTAGCACTGTTAGCAAAACAAAGCACATATAAAGCCGATGTCAGTGTCATTTGTTTTGCATGTGTTGATCATGAACCAAGTAATAGAAAATGTTACCTAATTATGGGTCTGGATGAAAAGCCATATGGTCATTAATGTTACTACTATTTCAGTATTTGTCGAGCTATTCAATTCAGTTCAATTCAATAGTATTTATGTAGCACCAAATCACAACAAGAGTCATCTCAATGTGCTTTATATTGTGACCTAAAGACTCTACAATAACAGAGATGAAACCAAAGATGTAGACTTTTAGTTTAGTACATGAAAAAATGAAAATAAACTGAAAGATTTACTCACATATTAGCTTTCTTATATTGCAATCCTGCCATGCACCACACGATGGCAACAGACGCAGGCTAGAAAGATGTTGAGTGATCCATGATCTGCAAGTCTCCTATTTTTCCTTCTGTGTGGGCACATGCAGTGGTTATCTAAGCATATGTTACAAAGTATGTGCTGCCGAAAAGGATTAACAGACTTCCCCATACTTTTCACTTTGTTCTTTATTTTGGGGGGTTTCCTTTTTTTTTATTAGTCTTTATTAAGCATACATATTGGGGCACATCAGTCAATACAACTCTGCCTCAATGAATTATGAATCTGGATTGTTCATAATGAGTTCACTGAAAAAAAGAAGTGTATTTTCTCGTAAAGATTTCTCCTCTTGGGCTAAAAGTGAACTTTCCACTACATACTGTAGATATCATTGACAGCATCCATCCATTGTTTGAGGCTTGGTGATTTGGGTTTATTCCACTTTTTTGCATTTTTATTTTTTATTTGTATTTTTTTGCAGGCTACTGAAAGTATTTTTACAAAGCTGCCAGTACTTTAAAAAAATTTTACTTTTTTTTTTTACATTTTGGGGCTTTCGCCTTTGATACATATCGTAGCAAATTAGCAAAATGACCGATACCAGATTGCCACCATGTTGTTTCCATTTACGGTCACATCAAAACATTTTGTTCAAACAAGGAACCTCAGATTTATACAAAGAACATCTTGCATTAAGGATAGAAAACATATTTTTAGTTAGAGCTCTTAAAGCCTAAGACCTACTGAAAGAAATCTCCGTCCCGGGTTTCTCCATGGATCGGGTTTCCTCCAAGGCGTGAGCACCGATCAGCAGAGTTCTGTATAAAATTAATTATTCAAAGTAAGCTCAGGTATGCCGTTCAGCAGGTTAGTTACAGCGCCGGGAGTAGCTCGGGAGAACAAAATGACACAGAAACTGCTTCAGGTTGCTCTTCCAAAATCAACTCAAAGGTTTATTCAGTATACAACAGTTTATATAGAGGAAAAAAAAGGTTCGTGTGTCAGCAGATTCTCAGTTCAAACCGGTACAGACCAAATAAGGAAACGTCTTCCTGCCTTCTGAGCAAAGAAGTATCCTTTGTGTAGTTTATCAGTTCAGCTACAATTTATGATCATTCCAGCAAAATACACTCCTAGACATAGAATACAGAGTTCTTTCATTAGTGAATTCTGAAACAAACCACCTGGCCTTTAACAAGCTCTTTTCTAGGAGATAAAGAAGGGAGGATGGGAGTAAGGAAGTGATCTCTGTGGTGTTTTTGACCTTGAGGTACCATCCTGTGATTCTTACACATTAATTCTTGGGTCACAGAGAAAGAGAAAAACAACTAGTAAATGGGCCTTATTGAGTAACAGTTTTCCTGTATAATATCACTATAAAACAATATCCTGTAAATGCTACCATGGTATCAAAATATCACAACAGTTCCCTCCTTTTATCATGAAATGATAACATAGTATAAAGACAGAATGTAATAACATAATATAAAGACAAATCATAAATGTGAAACAAATCATAAATGTAACTAGTCCTTCGAGTAAGCTTAATATCAAAAATTCTGAGAGCGTATACATGGTATCACACAACAGACAATAATTATCGAAAACATGCGGCAACGGTAACAAAGGCTACAATTAGTTCCTTCCATTTTCCAAACGTGTCCTGTAGCCACTTATCTAGCCACTGACCGTGGCCTGTATTGGCAATTAGTTCTATCTTCAATGCTTCAAGTTTATTCATAGCTTGTGTGAATGAACCGTTAGGGGCGGTATTATTGGGAATGAAAGTACAGCATACATCAACGGTCACTAGACCACAGGTACCGGTCCAATTAACAGGTAAGGCTAGTCTAAGAGTATTGTTGCACAACCAATAACCGTTAGGGATTGCTCTAGTTAGGCGCGTGACCATGTGTGATTTAACTAACTCCCCCCAGTCAGTATCATTTAATACACCGTCTGGGGGAACAATGATCGATTCTCCGCTCGAACTTGAACTGTGTGTGTGTTCCTCCAGATATGATAAAACTTCAGCCACAGAGACAGCTAGCCATGTCTCATTACAGCGTGCACCTGGGGAGTCAGAGAAGAATGTATAGTTATCCTTTGTATAATCTATGTGTGTGTCTGGGCCAGTTAACTTTAGTCTGCGCAGACATATCATACTAGTATTAAAATGGAAAGGGATCTGTCCTAGGGGTAGTGAGGGCTTTAACCTAGTCTTAGGGCGTTTCATTGGGGCGCAGGTCCCTGCCGTGTCATTAGATAACTTCAATAATTCGCCTAATGGAGTCTCAGGGTTAGTTGGTGTGTGTGTGTGTGTCTAAGTAAGCAGTCGAGAGGGCTCAGAGTCAACTGTAAAGTGTCTTTAAGGAGAGCATTATCTCCGCCGATTTTCTCTAGTCCCTCAGTGAGGGGGAAACCGGATATGGGGTATCCTACTATTACCTGTTCTGGATTACCCTTTGAACAGACATAACAGTTACTGTTTCCTAAATCACGAGCGGCTGTTCTGGCATTTTCATACCAGGAGTTGACTCCTGCTCTAGAGGGCGCATAAAATGGTTTATTAGTGGCGTCTATGTTGCTATTTACTGATTGTGAGGAGCGTATTAAGTAGGTGTCTCGCAAAATAGAGCATGAGGTATTGTCAGCAAAATATGACCTGCAGAAATGTGAACATGGTTGCAGTTTACAATACAAAATAGCAAAGAAAAATCCTAAGGTTAATGCGATAGATATGATAAATAACCTAAATATATAAGAAAATATATAAGAAAAACAGTTCTTCAGTCGTCTTCTGGCCTGGTCCCAGGTTCGAGAGACATAGAATAAGCGTCGTATGATGACAATGGGCATTTCATTTTCTCCATTATCAGGATGGAATGAGTCTAGCTTTATCAGATTAGACATCCTGTGGTACTCTCGGCTTTCTGTTCCTGCTGGATGTTTGAGTACCTTGTTGTTGTTCAGGTGAAGCATCAAAGAGCTCTCTGAGTCTTGGCTCTTTCAGGCGTTGTGTGTTAATCAGTGATTGCGTGTGTGTAGGTGTATTGGATCCGGGCGTTGGCTCGCCGGAGATGTCGTCTACCTGTTGTGTGTTTATTTGTTTTGGTTCCGGGCGTTGGCTCGCCGGAGACGTCGTCTGCTTGATCCGACGCCTGAGATGGTCTGGTTGGGCTGGTCTTAACCCTGCTGGCATGAATCCACTGAGGTTGTCCGTCTGTGAGGATGCTGGTTCTTCGTCACTGCCAGTACAGTCTGGGGGCTGGAAAACGCGCGGCCTCCCTGAGTGTCCTTGGTTTTAGCGACTTCACCAACACTGCGTCCCCTGGTCTCCACTGGTGGAACTGTGGAGGTGAGAGGCTGAGAAAGACAAACTTTCTGATAGTTATTATTCAGTGTTTCTACCAGGTTGTGAACATAGTCAATGCAGTGTCTATGTCCCCTTCCAATAGCGGTGCCCCTCTGGAGGCTGACCATGATGTTGGAAATGGTCTTCCCATGATTATTTCAAATGGAGATAATTTGATTGCTGCGGATGGAGTCATAATGTATGAAATGGAAAATCTGGTTGTGATAAATGCTGATGTTTCGCTTTTGGTCTCCCCATATTAGTTCGTGCACATGTTAGACAGGTTGCTAATATGCTTTTTACTGCATGTGATGTTTTCTCAATTACAAATCTTGATTTTGATTTTATTGCCATTATTACCCCTCTTTGTCCGACATGACTCACACAGTGAAAATGTCGGACAAGGACTGGCATCAGGGAATATGGGAGGGCAATCAAACCCTTAAGATTTTTATATAGGCCATCTCTGTCATCTAAGGTACAGTCATTATTCTCCCAATAAGTGTAATCACATGCAGAGGCTTGCTCTTGTATGAATTTTAAATCAACATTTGTGTCTAAATAGTCTGGGAGTGTAACAAGTGGCAGCTGTAGGGGCACAGATAATACTTCCTGCGGAGGTGGGAGTTGCGATGCAGCTGCAGCCTTGGCTGTCACGTCTACTAGAGCATTACCTGTTGCTTCGTCTGTGTCAGCTGTACTGTGTCCTTTCGTTTTTACAACTGCAACGGCCGATGGTAGCTGTATAGCCTGAAAAAGTCTTTGCACAAGATCAGAATTAGCAATCGGTTTTCCGTCAGCAGATCTAAATCCTCTTTGTCTCCACAATGTGCCAAAGTCATGTACGACGCCAAATGCATAGCGGCTGTCTGTGTAAATTGTCACACGCCTATCCACATGGAGCTCACAGGCGCGTATTAAAGCCATGAGCTCTGCTTTTTGTGCTGAGTGAAATGGTAATGAGTGAGCCTCTAGTATGATGTCAGGCAATGTCACCACTGAATAGCCACAAAGAAATGAGTTGTCATTCGGCCTTGAACAGGACCCGTCCACATAAACCGTGGCTGAGTCTGGGATAGGTGTTTGCTCTAAATCTGGACTTGGTGCTGTGGATTCCTGTATACGTGTCATGCAGTCATGATCGTCAAGCCTGTCTGAGCCATCCTGTCGGTCAGAAGAACACAGCATATGGATCAATAAATGTGCTGGCGAATTGGGTGTGCTGCTCGCTTTTATAGTGAGATTTGCATATGTTGTGTAGTTATGTTTGCTAGAATGGTCGTGACCTGGTGATTGGTGTGTAGAATAGTGTCATGTGAGAGTGCGAGCCTCCCGCAGTCCCTTATCATGACAGAGCAAGCTGCTACCGCCCTCAGGCAGGCCGGCATCCCCTGAACAATCCACAGGCAGCACCTTTGAGTGGCGGAGGTCAGCGCTCCCTTTAATTGAAAGAGGCTGTCATTTCTGTGGACCACAGTATTCGAGGAGGCTTGTCTTTTTTACAACAGTCACGCAGAATGTGGTCATGAAAAGAACAGTCTGGTATCCACTGTCTGCAATAGTTCACCATGCCTAAGAAGGACAACATTTCCTTCTGTGTAGTGGGCCGAGGGACGGAGGTCACAGCTTTGACCCTGTCTGCAGTCATGGAACGTTTTCCGTGAGACAGTGTAAATCCCAAATATTGAACAGAAGTCTGACAGTACTGCATTTTCTCTGCTGATGCCCTGTGGCCAGTCTGTTGGAGGTGCTGGAGAAGCATGTGTGTAGCAGTTTGACATAGTTCCTCACTCGGAGCACAGAGGAGGAGGTTATCCAGTACAGCCCTCCGGAGGAGTGAAGCTGTCCAGGGTAGCACGGACCACCATTGAGAAAGCCGCAGGGCTGTCTATCATGCCTTGGGGCAAACGAGTCCAAGTGTACTGCTTATTTCTATGTGTGAATGCAAATAACGGCTGTGTGTCTTCATGCACAGGTACTGAGAAAAAGGCGGAACACAGGTCCACCACGGTAAAATGTATAGCTGTGGATGGAATAGATGTCAATATGCTGGGAACGTCTGAGAGGTGGCAGAGGCATAATGACTGCATTAATTTGCCTTAAGTCTTGTATGAAACGCCATACGCCAGGTTTGTTAGGCTTTGGCACAGGATTGACAGGAGTGTTATATGGAGATACTGTGGGCTTTATTACTCCTGTAGTCAATAAATCTCCTATGATGACATCTAGGGCTGAGGCTTTGTCGGCAGAAATGGGACATTGCTTGACATATACTGGCTTGTTGTTTTTCAGCTGTGCGTGATAAGGTGTGCAGTCAATAAATCACTGGTGTGAGCAGTTATCAGGTTGTTGAACAGTGTGAGAGAGACAAAAGTGTGGCTTGTTATATTTGTACACGTTTTTTTTTTTTTTTTTTTTTTGGCACAGTGTGTGACGTGGAATACCAGAAAAAGGATGTTGAGTTCATTCTCTGCTGAGGTGTCCAGCTGACACAGAGGCTGTTCCTTCTCCATCATGTCGGTGCATAGCAAAGAAAAAACATAAGCTGTTATCAGTGTCAGCAAACATTTCACCCTTTGTGTTAAATGAAATACACAAATTCAATTTTGCTCTGGGTGTCTGCGGCTGCTGGAAAACTGAGCTAAATTTGCACCTCTAGCTTGTCTACCTTGTGGGTTAAAATTCGGGTTGTAAGGCTGCCTAGATGTGGAGCCATTATTGCGTGCTTCTTGTGGTTGCCAGTTACCTTGACTGGAAGAGCTCCGCTGACGCCTAGTGGCAGGAACTTGTACTGCGTTCTGTGGTCGAGGCGCGTGTGCCCTGTTGGAAGCTGCAAATCGACACTCCCTAGACCAATGTCCTATCTTCCCACAGCAAAAAAACACATATCTCTACTCTTATCTTTCCGTCCTCTGAAACTTCCTGGCTGTGCTGGAGCGGATGATCCTGCATACATTAGTTTCTCACTTTCCTCTGAGCCTTCAACATCAAAATTCAACATCATCTTAACACTTTTTAGCTTTTGTGGTAGTAGGGAAAAGATCTGCACTAGCCTTCAGTTTTACTGACCTGTTTTCTGGCGATAATCGTTCGGGATAGGGTTCCGGAAATAAATTAGAATGCATTGAACTTACAGTTCTTAAGTTGTAAACAAAGTCAGTCACGTAAGTACTTCCGCATGTTCTGGATACGTAATCATGGAAGTCTTCACCGATTCGCGGACGTAGGTTACACGTCACCGGAAGTGGGAGTTGTACTGAGCCGTTATTTGTGATTTTATATTTTATTTTATTATTTTTTGGTTTTACAGGTAATTTCGATTTTTTTCTCGGACCTGTCTGAGTTTTTTGAATTATTCTGACCCATGTTCAGTGATTTCCAGAGGGGTTTACACGCTTTGAAGGATTTATGTTAGTATTTTGCTGTGGCACAGCTGAGGTTACTTTAAATTTATTGCTAGCAATTTTTGTTTGGGTGAGCAACTTCTCACTTAACGAGCAGCTTCTCGCAATACAACAGGCAACTTCCTGTGTCTTTCTGCTTTTAATTTACTTTATTCGGGGACTAAGGAAGTCGTCAGTGTATCTCTCTGGATCACTAAGTGAAACTTCGTCAGCATATCCCGTTTCTTTTATAGATCGATCACTGAGAGAGGTATAATACGGTCTTATATAAATATTAAAGACGTGTATTTACCTTCGTCAGCCAATCCCACTTCTGACACCAAATTGAAAGAAATCTCCGTCCCGGGTTTCTCCATGGATCGGGTTTCCTCCAAGGCGTGAGCACCGATAAGCAGAGTTCTGTATAAAATTAATTATTCAAAGTAAGCTCAGGTATGCCGTTCAGCAGGTTAGTTACAGCGCCGGGAGTAGCTCGGGAGAACAAAATGACACAGAAACTGCTTCAGGTTGCTCTTCCAAAATCAACTCAAAGGTTTATTCAGTATACAACAGTTTATATAGAGGAAAAAAAAGGTTCGTGTGTCAGCAGATTCTCAGTTCAAACCGGTACAGACCAAATAAGGAAACATCTTCCTGCCTTCTGAGCAAAGAAGTATCCTTTGTGTAGTTTATCAGTTCAGCTACAATTTATGATCATTCCAGCAAAATACACTCCTAGACATAGAATACAGAGTTCTTTCATTAGTGAATTCTGAAACAAACCACCTGGCCTTTAACAAGCTCTTTTCTAGGAGATAAAGAAGGGAGGATGGGAGTAAGGAAGTGATCTCTGTGGTGTTTTCGACCTTGAGGTACCATCCTGTGATTCTTACACATTAATTCTTGGGTCACAGAGAAAGAGAAAAACAACTAGTAAATGGGCCTTATTGAGTAACAGTTTTCCTGTATAATATCACTATAAAACAATATCCTGTAAATGCTACCATGGTATCAAAATATCACAACACCTACACACTCTAAAGAAAGGCTCACAGACCAAAACGCCAGAAGTGTAAAAAAAAATTACCTGAAGATCATTCTTGAGATTTAAAGTAGTTGAAGGTCAAACAATGACACCAGTTTTTTTTTTAACTGTTAGTAATTACTGTGGCCAGTTTCATAACCTTTACATACACATATACCACGCTTAGATTTTTTCAAGGTTAAATGAAAATACAACAGTATTATAAGGGAACTAACTGTATTTCTTCACATAGGAATTTAACGATGGTGTAGAGTACGTATTTTTATCAGGGATCTATTTCTGTTCTTACAAGCAGGATTAAACTGTATTCCTCCAGTCAGTGGAGAAAATAGAGCTGCTGTCTTGACTGACTTGTCTGTGTGTGTCCTCACTGAAGACGCTGTTTACTTTCGGAGCTGCACTAGTTTACACCGATTGCTTAATTTTTCACCGGATATCGGATTAAACAGGATTTGTAACAGTAGTAAGTCGAATATAAACAAACAGACACTAAGGTAAATTTTAAAACAGACACCTGTGGATATTATTACATGATGTAAAATGCCAGCAGTAATCTCAGGTGACCAAGGTCAATCCAGGAAAGTAGAAATCACAAACAGGGGTCTGTGTGTAAGTTTATGAATAACAATGCGATGTCCGGTATGTTCTTGTGGGCTTAGTTTGTACTCTTGTGAGGCCAATTCTCTGAAATTACCAAAATTCTTTAAAATATATATATTTTTTTTAACAGGTGGGGCACATTTTCTTATTTTACTCATCTATCAGTATTTTTGGACTTTTTTAAAGAGCATTACACCTTGATTGTTCAGCCAAAACAAGATGACATAACTAGATTGTCTACTTTTATTCACCCTCTCCTGCCTGGTGGCCTGAGCTAGTGTCCATTAAATTGTGCTTATCAATGAAGTGCATCTCAGTTGTTTACAACACTTTCCAGACTTGCCAAAGTATCAAAGCAAAACAGAATACAGCTCACATCTCAAATCAGTGTTTTCTGACCACGTTTTTATTATGCAGCTGATAAAAACATAGGTTTTTTGGTGGTTTGAGCTCCAAGTTGTTCTTTTTCTCTCACTTCACACACAAATGTTGCATGTGGGATCTAAGATAGAGCTTATTTCCTTACTGCATGGCTGTTTTTCAAGAAATGCATGTCGGAAAAGGGAGCATGTACTCATTCTTTCCTGTTTGTTTTCTCATCCTAAACAGACACGGAAGTTTCTCAGGTGAATTTGTACTATGCTAACACAGCACTTTTCCATTGCTGAAATTGACTTTTGACCTCTTGACCCTTTTTTGACCCCAAACTCTTTTGTTTTTGCCATTATTTTATCTACTAAAAAGAAAAGACTAACCTGCTTCCTCATAAAATACCTTTTTGGGTTTATCAAAATCCAGTAAATTTTGGAATTTTCAATTTTTCAATGTGGTGTCACACAGTGATTTTAGTCTCCCTCTGTCTTCATTGTGTAGCCTGGCGTTTTGTCCTTTAATTAAACTCCCAATAAAGATTCCTGGTTTTAATAAAATGGACAAAACAATCCAAACAATTGACCTCATTGTCACGGACCCAGCTCTGGAGGACTCGGGGTCCGTGAGCAGTTTTGACTCACCTCCCGTTGATATTGTTGTTATTATTATTTTGGTGATGTGTGTGTTTTTCTGCACTGTGCTGTGTTAGTCTGTGTCCCACTCATATGTATAGGCAGGGTATGGGTGTGTATGTCTGCGGGTGTGGCTGGAGGATGGAGCTCAGCCACCTGCAGGCCTGAGGGGTGTGGCCCTGCGGAAGGACTGGCCACGCCTGAAGTTCATGCCACACCTGTTGGTGATCAGGGCTCGTCGGGGGAGCTACTTAGGAGAGAGTTGGAGCTCCCACCGGCGCGGGATCATTAAGCTAAGACTCCAAGTCAGTGTGTAGCATTAGGAAGTGCGGATCGTGTGTGTGTGTGTGTGCGCGTGTGCGCGCGGGTTCAGTGTTTAACGGCTGCTTCTGTATTGTCCTGCAGGTGAAACGAGGGACCAGAAGGGCAGCACGCACAGGGTGTGCAGTAACACAACAGCGGGGAGCACGAGCACAGACGTCGGAGGGAAGCACGCACATGGGGTTCGAGGGAGCAACGGGGAGTTATTGTGTTTACAGCTTTCCACTGTAAATAAAGAGCACTGTTTGCATCGCAGAGTCTGCGTTTTGGGTCCTCCTTTCCCCACATCCCCACGGTCTGCCCTCCAGACCGTGACACTCATTGTTTGGATTTCAGACATGCATTTTCATTACTATTATCAAATCTCTAAGTTTAAAAATCAACCACTGCTTGTATTTTGCACACAGTCAGACACATTTCACTTGCCATCTGTTGGCAGCATGTGTCTTGTTTTACAGCTCTTCCAGTCACTTACATAATGGTCTAATTGTTTTTATAGTAAGTCTTGGGCAGGTTTGAAGGTAAAAGCCAGATTACGTTAAGGATTTCAGACGAACAGGATTAGCTCTAGATTTAAGCACCTTATTTAGTCCCAGGCAATGAAAATCAGCCATAAGCTTGTCTGTGGTGCATGTATATAAAGGCAGCTTCTGACACAAGACCCAGCCTGGTGGATAACTGCACACAGAAAACTTATTTTTAACTCCTATTGCTAATTTAACCCAAAACAGGTATGACATTGAAATATTTATTTGAAAAAAATATCCTTTCAGCTACTTTTCGGGAATTTCTTTTAATTCTGTCAGTCGTGATGATCAGAAATTGTGTGATTTATGTTCCTTCAGCTCCCGTTAGGTTTAATTATTGAGAGTGGTGAGCTGGACATATATAGCTGTGAATTAGTCATTTTCCTATAGTCTTACATGATATCATTAATGATAGACTGGAACATAGTGCTCGAGTGTAAAATGAGATCTGACTGACTGTATCTCCGATTTTAGTATACAGACTCCAGGCGTTGTCGTGAACTTTCCAGAAATGTTTTTCTTTCATCGGTGGAACTTATTCATTCAAATTTGTATTTAACAGCCTATTACAATGAATACTGCGGGCTCTCTTGTACTGAATCTTTGATTACTCTGAAAACACTGATATATAAGTTCATTACAGAATGGGATCCTCTAAGCTTGCCCTGCTGTTGGTCTTGGTGTCCTGCGTGGAACGCTGTCTGTCTGCCTCCTGCGTTGTTGATAGCTTCTCTGTGAAAGAGGACTTTGACCCCAAGAGGGTGAGTGAATTTAAAATACACAGACAGCAACAATGATGAACAACAAAAGGATAATTTCTGACTTTGCTTTTCTCGTTTCATTTTCACTGAAGTATGCAGGGAAGTGGTATGCACTGCAGAAGAAGGACCCTGAAGGCCTGTTCCTGCAGGACAACATCTCAGCAGAGTACACCATCGATGACGATGGCTCCATGACCGCCTCCTCCAAGGGACGCGTCACTCTGTTTGGGTAAGTTAAAAGGTCGGGTGCAGATTTTTTGCCCTCACAGTTGATGTATGCATCCATATTGCTGTATTACACTCATTATCTCATTATCTGCTCATTATCTGTAAGACCTGATGAGGTGAAGGTAACTTGAACCTTCAGTTTATCAGGTCAGCGGTTAAGAAAAGCTTACACGTGGTGCTTGAGTTCCAGTAAAGCTTTAAGACATAAACACATACACTTTTTAGAAGAACATTCTGGACAGCATTAGCTGCAGGCTTGGCTTTCTCAGGATTAGGAAGGATTAGGAAGAAACACAGTTTAGAGAGAGGGTTTTTATACAGGAATGTAAGCTTAGATAAGCATGCAATGAGCTAGGCTTTGTTTAGAGAAAGTGTAAAATATAGTATTAGACATATTTGTGTTTGTATCACTGTTTCGCAGCTTCTGGGTTGTGTGTGCTGACATGGCTGCACAGTACTCTGTACCTGACCCTTCCACACCCGGCAAGATGTTCATGAACTACCAAGGACTGGCCAGCTACCTGTCCAGTGGAGGTTGGTTCTGCACACTTGAACCCTCCCGTATATTTCTTTTATCCCCTCATTCCTCCTCACACTCCTCCTTTCTATAACTCAGGCGACAACTACTGGGTGATTGACACAGACTACGACAACTACGCCATCACCTACGCCTGCCGTACCCTGAAAGAAGACGGCAGCTGTGAGGACGGCTACGCCCTTGTCTTTTCCAGGAACCCCCGTGGCCTTCCTCCCGCCATCCAGCGTGTCGTCCGCCAAAAGCAGGACGATATCTGCATGGCTGGAGAGTTCCAACCTGTCCTGCAGTCTGGAGCCTGCTGAATCGAAAGGGATTAAGAGAAAGAGTGAGGAGCAGAAGAGTGTGCCAGCTAGCTGCAGTCTAGGTGGTTTGACACCAAGAAGTGGGAGAATGTGAGAGTGAATGTGCATGAGGAACACATGAAAGTAGAGGAATATCTGAGATCTTCCACTGTTTCTCAAATCCATCTACTGTCTGTTAAAGGAAAACATCAGTCTTCCAGAGTCTCGTGTGAATGTGAAAGCTAAAATAAATGTTTTTTCTAAACAAAATATGTCTGAAAAACATCCTTCTTTATGCTGCTCAAAAATCTGGCCCATAAAGAAGAAAATTCAACCTAAACGGACTAAGATAAGATGTTAAGTAGCACACCGAACCACAGAAACATAGGGAATGTTTGTCAGTGCTCCAGCTTTGAAAACACAGCCATGTAAAGTAAGTGGGTAATCCTCTCTGAGCCCACGAAAATGCAGCCAAAACCACGCAATACACTCGAGCAGTAATGAGCTTACTAATGTTTTGCGATCTTAGTCCTGTTATACTAACTCAGCTGAGGGTACTCTAGGGTCATGGATCAAATTAGGAGTGTTCTTGTCTGGACTGTTTGTGTCAGCAGGTTAGGCCTCACAACCACAAAGATCAACTGACCCTGTGTGCCCTTCTTTTTTTGTAAAGTTACAATACAAGTTAGATCAAATGCTGCAAGAGAAAGAGGAAAGACATCTGTCAACATAATAATACGTCTTTAATTTCAAGAATGACAGAGACAGAAATGCTTTCTATAGCTGGTGAGTGATTGTGTTGGTGTTCTACAATAAGCTGGAAAGTAATGTATTTACTCAGATAGAACCAGGGAGTTTTAGGGACTCTAATATTTTGTTGTTGGGTCTTTCTTGCTCAGAGATTCGGGGGATCGTGGATATTAGTAAGAGGAATGTTTGGCAGGCCAGTCTGGACAGTGTTAGTTAGAAATAGTCGGTTAGGCAGCAGGCTTAACTCTGATAGGATTGTTTAACGCCAATAACACCATCTCCTAGTTTCCATCAGATCTGCTAAGTCCCAGCAGCGCTTTATGCTTCTGTGTGACAAAAGTCTGCAATCCCAGTTTATTATTATCATTATTAGACCTTCCTCATAAACTCTTTCCCCCCACTCACCAGCCACTTCCTTGGGTACACCTTGCTGGTCCCACATTGGGTCCCTTTTGGGAGTTGTGTGAATTCTTCATGGTGGAGATTCAACATATTGCTGAAAACATTTCTGAGATTTTGGTCCATACTGGCATATACCTAAATGCACTGGATGGATGTTTTCTTTACAAATTAATCACCACAATAAAATCTGTCCAGCAGAGGGCAGCTAAATAACGTTAAACGTTAAACCCCAGGCTTGAAAAATACTACACAACCTTGACAATTTCATGAAGCATTTCATTCACTATTATCTCCCTTGATAAATTACTGGATGATTGGAGTGACCAACACGGTAACAGTAAAACATAAACTTTTATACTCCTTATGTGTGCAATCTTTGGTGATTTCAAATATTTAAACAGTTGCTTATTATATCTAATGCATTTCTTTTGTTGCCTTGTCTGCAGATGACAGATGTCATCACAAAATCCAAAGAAAAGCAAGCAGAAGTTTCCAACATGACTGCTCACAGCCTCTGTGTTTGTGTGCATTCATATAATAGCATGAGCTTTTAAAGGATTATCATGCCAGAGGAAAAAACCCTAAATGTCACTCATAAAGATTATACAACCAAACTAATTACTAAGTCTGTGTGAACTATAGAGCTGTCAGTCATTCTAGATAATGTGCTTCATATAAATCAGACAGGAAAGACTTACAAGTACATCACCCGTCACTATAGGACCCTGTTATTTTCACCCTATTTTTTTCTATATTTGCCTCGGCATTAGAGGAGCTACCTCAAAAATGTCTTTAGTGAAAGAACTGCAGTATGTTTTCAGTGCTTTTGAGATATTACTCAACACTTTACCTCAGTGACAACAAACATGCCCTCCCACATAATGACTTTGGGCTTCACATGTTTGCAGCTGAACCGCAGGCGTAATAACTCTGTGATAGGCCCCGGGGCAGATATTTCTTTGGGCTCTTACCACCACACTGTACCAGAGCAAACACAACTTCTCATACTCAGACTCTTTGCGCAGCAAAGTCATTGACAGAACTGCTCAAATCCAAAGTGCAATGTCCTCATCCTGCACTCTCCTCTTCTTCTTTTAAGCACCACTTTTCTTTTTTTTAGTTTTTGCTTTGCTTGCTGCACATAATTTAAAAGGCTGCTGCGCTGAGACACTCTCTGGAGTTTGTTGTTTGTTTGCATAGTTTGTGTTCTTGGGCATTTTGCACAAATGGCAGGGAGCAACATCATCTTCTGACTTTAAAACTTTTGAGAAAAGGTGGCAGTTTTTATCAGTGGAGTACAAAATGACTGAGTAACTACACTGAACAAAAATATAAACGCAACACCTTTGTTACTGCTCCCATTCCCCATGGGATGGACGTAGAGACCTAAAATTCATTCCAGATACACAATATAACCATCCCTCCCAAACAGTGGTCACAAATCAGTCCAAATGTGTGGTAGTGGGCACATCTGCTATATTGAGATAATCCATCCCACCTCACAGGTGTGCCACATCAGGATGCTGATCTGACATCATGAGTAGTGCACAGGTGTACCTCAGACTGCCCACAACAAAAGGCCACCCTGGAATGTGCAGTTTTTTGCGCTATTGGGGGTCTGGGGACCCAGAACCGGTCAGTATCTGGTGTGACCACCATTTGCCTCATGCAGTGCAACACATCGTCGCATGGAGTCTATCAGATTGTCACTTGTGGCCTGTGGAATGTTGGTCCACTCCACTTCAATGGCTGTGCGAGGTTGTTGGATATTCGTGGGAACTGGTACATGCTGTCGTATACGCCGGTCAAGCACATCCCGAACATGCTCAATGGGTGACATGTCCGGTGAGTATGCTGGCCATGCAAGAACTGGGACATTCTCAGCTGCCATCTGCCCTGAACAATGTGAACCATGATTCATCCGTGAAGCGCACACCTCTCCAACGTGCCAGACGCCATCGAATGTGAGCATTTGCCCACACAAGTCTGTTACGGCGACGAGCTGGAGTCAGGTCAAGACCCCGATGAGGACGACGGGCATGCAGTTGAGCGTCCCTGAGACGGTTTCTGACAGTTTGTGCAGAAATTGTTTGGTTGTGCAAACCAATTGTTCCAGCAGCTGTCTGGGTGGCTGGTCTCAGATGATCTTGGAGGTGAACCTGCTGGATGTGGAGGTCCTGGGCTGGTGTGGTTACACGAGGTCTGCGGTTGTGAGGCCGGTTGGATGTGCTGCCATATTCTCTGAAACGCCTGTGGAGACGGCTTATGGTTGAGAAATGAACATTCAATGCACGGGCGACAGATCTGGTTGACATTCCTGCTGTCAGCATGCCAATTGCACGCTCCCTCATTGCTTGTGGCATCTGTGGCATTTTGCTGTGAGACAAAACTGCACATTCCAGGGTGGCCTTTTGTTGTGGGCAGTCTGAGGTACACCTGTGCACTACTCATGATGTCAGATCAGCATCCTGATGTGGCACACCTGTGAGGTGGGATGGATTATCTCAATATAGCAGATGTGCCCACTACCACACATTTGGACTGATTTGTGACCACTGTTTGGGAGGGATGGTTATATTGTGTATCTGGAATGAATTTTAGGTCTCTACGTCCATCCCATGGGGAATGGGAGCAAAAACAAAAGTGTTGCGTTTATATTTTTGTTCAGTGTATTTGCAACTAAAATGTAATTGACAAGAAAAATGTATAAAGCATAAATAAAGTCAGGTTTTGGTTCAGAACCATGACTGTAATTATCCTCTTTACAATACACTGAGAACAAAAGACAGTGATGTAATCTGAACGGGATTCCCCTTGATAGTTACTCCAGGTGGGCTCCTTGTACTTTCCTGTTCTCTGCGTTATCTCAGCGATCCTGTTGGACATTGAACCTTTGAATTAAACTAACTGTTACAATCCATTTAATACTCATTTCATTCTGATTTTTTTCTTTTCATTTTCTTAGAGTGAAATTGTTTTCCCAACAATGTTTTAATGGAGGAACATGTTTGGAAATTTACTTTGGCCTTCTTTAAATAAACATTTATTGCAGAAAATTAACAACAATCAATTATTAAACAACAAAAGCATTATTCACAAATCCTGCTTTCTAATCAGTGTGTTTTGATTGGATTTTGAGCCCAATTTAATATAGTTTTCTGTTTATGAATAGCTCGGGCTGTAGGCCGTGGTTTCATTGCCTGAAAAGGAGCAACTGTGACGACACCAGCAGAGAAAATTTGACTTTTGACTGAGCCCATCATTTTCAGATATTAAGATAGTTCTGGGGATGGATTTTAGGTTAACCATTAACCCAAACATTAATTTGTGTTAAAATTTAACTGCACACCCCTAAAAATGATTAGTATTATTTTCTTCTTCATCTTTTTTTTTTTTGCTGCTCCCTTTATGGGTTGCCACAGCAAATCATTTACTTCCATCTCACCCTATCCATCACATCATCTTCTGTCACACCAGCCCCCTGCAGCACACCGTGAGTTGATGTACCCATGATGCTCTAATCTTGTCTGTTCTGGTCATTCCCAACGAAAATCATGTGGTGGCGTGAAGGAGGGATAACCAGTGAAGGTGACTATGAGATGCTGACAACGCCACCTGGAGAGGGAGTTACACCCCAGGACAGATTTCTATAGCCAATGTAAATGTTACACTAGCTACCAAGCTCAGAAGAGGTGAGGCAGATCAATTCCACAAATCAAAATGTATTAAGAAAAACTACTAAAAGCATAGAACTGTAAAATCAGAAAAGTTCTTAAGGTAGCAGGGCTGAGACTGCAAGACAGTTAATTAAAATGCCTTTTTAACAAACAATGATTAAAATGACCAGGCTGCTGCCACGATGCTACCCTAGAACAATCACGGCTCAATAAAAATACCTAAACAAAATGGTGGAGACCGGCCACTTGAGGAGGCAACCCTACAGAGAGCAGTGCCCAAGGGTGCCCCCAATTACTCACCCGTGTAGTTCCACTGCAAACCTCACTGTCACTCACACTGAAATCTAAATGGTGCAATCTACCATCTGTATGTGTACAATCTCATACATTGGGAAGGGGATTCCACCTCACGTGCCTAGCCCCTCAACAATCGGCCGCACCTCCAGTAAAGCAACAAAACAAAGCATAAAACGTTAAACAAATTAGTAAAAGAGATATAAATAAAACAAATACAGCCTAAGATACAGTTCTTTATAAAAGCAAGATTAAAAGATATCAAACAATTCCAAGTAAAAGACCATAAAACCGGGAGTCAGTCATGGCCAGTCCATAGACGCTTGTAAGATAACAACAACAAGACACAACAAGACAGCAGCAGTATGGCACAATCCTGTAACAAAAGAGGGAAACAGTCATCAAGGCCCACCCTACTATATGCCACATTATTGTTGTTTTGTGCCACCGTATCCAAACCATGAATCACAGAAGGTCTCACTGACATCTTGTAAACCTTCCCTTTCACTCTTGCTGCCATCTATTTGTCACAAATAACCCCTGACACTCATCTCCACCCGCCTGCACTCTCTTCCGCACTTCTCGTGTGCACTGTCTGTTACTTTGGATGATTCCTACTACTTCTGGTATCGCCATACTTTTTGTCTGGTACCACAAGTAAATGGCCTGTATTTGTATAGTGCTTTACTAGTCCCTAAGGACCCCAAAGCGCTTTACACATCCAGTTCGCTTTACATCATCCACACCTACGACTGCACAGCCACTAACAGCTCCAACATCATTGTGAAGTTTGCGGACGACACTACAGTGGTGGGTCTTATCACCAATGGTGATGAGACGGCTTACAGGGAGGAGGTCAGCGCCCTGACCCACTGGTGTCAAGACAACCATCTCACCCTCAACGTCGCAAAGACAAAGGAGTTGATAGTGGACTTCCGGAGGTGCAGAGAAGTACACACCCCCATCACCATCAGCGGCGCTGCTGTGGAGAGA
Source organism: Diplotaxodon limnothrissa (assembly GCF_057381915.1). Taxonomy (NCBI): domain Eukaryota; kingdom Metazoa; phylum Chordata; class Actinopteri; order Cichliformes; family Cichlidae; genus Diplotaxodon; species Diplotaxodon limnothrissa. Next base: position 44,420,471 of record NC_140602.1, on the reverse strand, counting down.
GTGAGCAGCTTCCGGTTCCTTGGTGTACACCTGGCTGAGGATCTTACGTGGTCAGTACACACAAACAAAACAGTGAAGAAGGCGCAGCAGCGCCTCTACTTTCTCAGGAGACTGAAAAGATTCGGCATGAGCCCCCGCATCCTCAGGACCTTCTATCACTGTGCCATTGAGAGCATCCTCACTGGATGCATCACCACCTGGTATGGAAACAGCACCGCCTACAACTGCAAAGCTCTCCAGCGAGTAGCGCGGTGCTCTGAACGGATAATTGGAGGTGAGCTTCCCTCCCTCCAAGACATCTACAGGAAGCGGTGCCTGAGGAAAGCGGGGAGGATCATCAAGGACTCCAGTCACCCCAGCCATAAACTGTTCAGACTACTTCCATCAGGAAGGAGGTTCTGCAGCATCCGGTCCCGTGCCAGCAGACTGAGAGACAGCTTCTTCCACCAGGCCATCAGACTGCTGAACACGTCATAGACACCTCAGCTTCACTACTGGAACTTCAACATTATGCACTCCACACTGTACAGTAATGCCACTGTTTTGCACATATTCAACTCTGTATATTTTATTTTATATATTTTATTTATTGTTTACTCTATTTAATTTGTAAAATATGTGTATACACACACACACACACACACACACACACACACACGTAGAAAAATATTTAGTATACACATCCAGAAATGCATATACTATTATATATTGTACATATATTTATTAGTTTCAGATGTAGCCATTCTTGTATTTTGCTTGTTTACATTATTGTATTTTGCACAACTCTGTTGCTTGTGAAGCTCGCACACAAGAATTTCACTCACATGTGCTGTACCAATGTACCTGCACATGTGATGTGACAATAAAAGTGATTTGATTTGACATTCACACACTGGTGATGGCAAGCTACATTGTAGCCACAGCCACCCTGGGACGCACTGACAGAGGCGAGGCTGCCGGACACTGGCGCCACCGGGCCCCCTGACCACCACCAGTAGGCAACGGGTGAAGTGTCTCGCCCAAGGACACAACGACCGAGACTGTCCAAGCCGGGGCTCGAACCGGCAACATTCCAATTACAAGGCGAACTCCCAACTCTTGAGCCACGATATATATATTTGGCCTTGTATGATAAACATTGTCCATTGATATCATTTAAGCATAAGAAAAAGAATATAAATAGGAAACCTTGGATAACTAAGGGTCTTGCAAATGCGTGTAAAAAGAAAAATAATTTATATAGGGAGTATATAATATATAGAACTAAAAATGCGGAAATGAAATATAAACTATATAAAAATAAGTTGGTATTAATATTGAGGAAAGCTAAGAAAGATTACTATAATAAAGTTTTTCAGGAAAACAAAAATAATATTAAGGGTATTTGGAATATTTTTAAAGAGGTATTGGGTAATAAGAATACACCCAAAGTTCGGCCTAATTATTTTATTAATAATAATCAAGTTGTTAAAGATAAGACCGAAGTAGCAAACGAATTCAATTCTTTTTTTGTAAATGTTGGACCTACTTTAGCAAATCTAATCAGGAAAAATGATGATCCAGGAGATGAGGAAGCCTGGATAGGTGATAATAGAATGGTTAATTCCATATTCTTAGCCGATACTACCATAAAAGAAATAGTAGCAATTGTAAAAAATTGTAAAGATAAAAAATCTACTGATTGTGATGGTATAGACATGGTCATAATTAAAAAGACAATAGATTGTATAAGTACTCCTCTTTGTTATATTTTTAATCTTTCGCTACAGTCAGGAGTATTCCCTGACAGAATGAAAGTGGCAAAAGTAATACCATTATATAAATCAGGAGATAAGCATAGTTTTAATAATTATAGGCCAGTGTCTCTTTTATCACAGTTTTCAAAATTGCTAGAAAAACTCTTTGCACAAAGACTTGATAGTTTTATTGAAAAATATCAACTAATACATGAAAACCAATTTGGATTTCGTAAAAATAGGTCAACGGCATTAGCGTTGTTGACTTTTATTGAAGATATTTCATCTGCAACACATAATAATAAATACACAGTGGGAGTATTTGTTGATTTAAAAAAAGCTTTTGATACGATACAACATTCTATTTTGATTTCTAAATTGTATAACTATGGAGTGAGAGGAGTAGCATTGAATTGGTTAATGAGTTATTTAGAGAATAGGTTGCAATATGTTTATTATTTTGGCAATACTTCTGAAAGACTGAAGATTGTATGTGGTGTTCCTCAAGGTTCTATTTTGGGACCTAAACTCTTTAATTTATATATTAATGATATTTGTGACGTATCTAAAAGGTTAAATTCGATTTTATTTGCAGATGACACAAATTTTTATTGCTCTGGAGAGAATTTGAAAGACTTGGTTGAAATTATGACTTCTGAGATGTTAAGAATAAAAAAATGGTTTGATGTAAATAAATTATCTTTGAATCTGACAAAAACGAAATATATGATATTTGGCAATCGTGTAAAGGAGGATAAAGTCATTATGTTTATAGAGGAAGAATTGATTGAAAGAGTTACTGAATTTCGTTTTTTGGGTGTAATAGTGGATGAGAATTTGACATGGAAATCTCATATTGAACATATTAGAAAGAAAATGGTCAAAAGTATTTATATTTTGGGTAGTATAAGAGATTTATTAAATTATAAAACAATGCGTATTTTATATTTTTCTTTGTTTTTTTCATATATCAACTATTGTGTTGAAGTTTGGGGGAATACATATGAGAATACCATAAAACCTTTAAACCTATTACAGAAGAAAGTTATACGAATAATTCATAATGTTAAATATAGAGAACATACAAATAAATTATTTATAGAATCAAAATTATTAAAATTAGGAGATTTAGTGAAATTACGGACATTATTAATTATGTTTAAGGCTAAAAATAATATTTTGCCTTTTAAGTTACAAAGAGTATTTTTGATGTGTTCAAGGGGAGAAGAGAATAGAAGGAAATTTTATTTTAAACATCAGTTAGCCAGGACTACACAAAGATTAATGAGCACAACGGTTAGGGGTATAAGACTGTGGAATTCACTTCATTATAATTTAAAGAATTGTATAAATTTACAATGTTTTAAAAAGTGTTATATGTTTAAAACGATAACTCAGTATGAAGAGTGCGAATGAATGTGATGTTGGTTTGGGATTCGACCGGAGAGAAATGTCAATATTAGTTTGTTCCTGATTTTTGGTGCCCACCGGTGATATAAGTTCGATGGTAGATAGGGGGCAGGGTTTAATAAGAATATTTTCTTCTTCCTGCTCCTTTTCACACATGGTTATTGGGTTTTGTTGACAGAAGATGTGGTTGTTTTGTTTGATTTGTAGTACCAAGTGTGAAATAAATAAAAATGAAATGAAATGAAATGAAATGAAAACGATCGCCCTAGGTTGTACTTTTCATGACTGTTTATATATTGTCCCTTTAAACCTGGCTGCACTTTATGCTTAACTTCAGTAAACTTGTTTAATTAAATAAAATCTTTTAAACATGGCCTAAGGAGCTGGGAAAGAAAAGCTATCGGATGAGAGGTGAAATGTCTTCAAACAACTTAAAGAAGTCCAGGCGCTTTTCTTTCCAATCTTCTTAGACTAAGATGACCTGGTTGAATGAGAACCTTCACAGACGTTTAACATGGCAAAGCACTTCTGTGCTGAAGAATAGCCTCATGAAGCCTTTAGGCTGACTCTAAGTTGCTCAATTCAGACTCAAAAAATCCCAAAATCTAGGCCATTATCAAAGGTGATGTAAGAATAGAGAAGGTGGACACATTGTGGATTTATTCTGTCTTTGTATTCAGAATGCAAACAGTAAACAGCAGACATGAAATTGTTGTAAAAGGAACAGAGGTTCATTTAGTAAAATGAATGTTATCGCACTAGGAATTAAACATCATTTGACTACAAAACCCTTTATTAGTAAAACAGAGTTTAGCAGTGATCAGTCAGTTTTCACACATTTCTATCTAAAAGTCAATGAACTCATGCAAAGCATAGCTTGTTTGTAGTGACGTCTGAATCACGTTTCATGTGAGATGATAGGAAACACAGGACATTCATAGTCAGTCATTACTGTACCTCCAACAATGCTCTCAGCTTCATTTTCACAATTCATGAGTAATAGGGCGGACTCTTAATTTTTCTTGTTTTTCCTTTTCTCCTTTTTTTTGAAAAAAGTTCTAACTTCTACTTATTTTGTTTATTTTAAAATTTCAGCTGGCTCTTTGCTTGTTCTATTTCTTCGACTCCTCAATCTGCTCCACTTCGCTGGACTCGTCCACCACCTTGCCGTTGACCACGGTCTGAGTCACCACCTTCACGATCTTTCTGGTGCGGACTTCGGGCTCCTCTGTGTTTAAAAGACATGAGAAGAGAATGTGAGGCTGACTAAACTAGTTTTTTACGCATATAAATACATTAAAAAAATGTAAAATCTCAGTAGTTTCACATATAGGATGATATGTGACTGCTACTAAAGCACAGAGTTTGTAAAAGTTGTGTTACCTATTCATCTCACATCACATCACACTCCAGTTTCTTAATCCAGCAGTGCAAGTCAGAGAGATTAGGACACACAACACGGGGGAAATGTTTTCAGACCCACATTAGTTGCTATAGGAGCTGAGCTGTAAGTGGTTTGTGCATTGTTTGGATATTTACATAACTATAATTATTTGTGGGCCTCCTGGGTGTGGTAAAAGATAGATATACCCTTCTGTCTGTCTGTCTGTCTGTCTGTCTACTACAATGCTGGCTCAGATCCACATTTGACTTTGAATACAGTTTTCCTTTTTTGCTTGACTTATCTTTCTCATAACTTCACTTTTGGTCATTCTTTCCTTCCATAAAGTTTTCAATAACTCACTCACTTTTTGGTGGAGGAGGGACTTCTTTGACTCTGAAGGGCAGAAAGAAAACCTGTTAGAATTACCTTTCAATTAAAGCAAGACTAACACAATCAAAGCAATCATTTAAAGGGAACTTATATATATTTTATAATAGCTGGTTTCATGCAGCTTTATTTCAGTTTTTAGCTCTTTTTGATGTCAGTGAGAGCAGATATCCTTAATATAGTCACCTCAGGCACACAGATCTGGCTGTGAGTGCAAAAGCCCCACCCATTTGTTGTTCAAACCTTCGGTTTGTTAGGGGCAGCCAATCAGAAAAACACTGCCCTAAAAGGACTCTTAGCATGAAACACGCCCGGACACTGACAGCAAGCTTCAGTTTCTTACAACTTGCTTATCATTATATTTTTTTGTGATTAGGTTTTATAAACAACGCAGTACAGTTTACACTCTCGTCAGTTTTCCTGTCTGTTGAGAACATTGCCACAGTAACAGTGTTCTCACCAAAGCTGACATCTGAGAACGGCTACACCCAACAATGCCAGGCGGCAGGCTAAGAAACGCTTGATGTAAGATGATCATACAGGTATTGTGATCAAGGCAACAGTGTAGCCAAATTATCCCCATTCTGACTGAACATCAAACTACAAGGATGCACCATAATCTCTGAGTATATCAGGTGTGTTATTGTCCTTCTCTAACTTCTTCACTAAAGTTTCTGTGTTACCTGCTGGCCAAAGCTAACATACAGATTTATTTTAAAGGGCTGGGTAAAGCATACTTAATTATAATTTCCCTTTGAGACATGCGCTACATCTTTATTAGTATTGCTATACTTACGAGTCCTCTCCCTCCAGCAGGCGTCTGTAGGTGGCGATCTCCATCTCCAGGTTTTGCTTGATGCGAAGAAGCTGCTCGTAGTCGGTCTTGGTGCGCTGCATGTCCAGCCTGAGCTGAGAGAGGTCCTCCTCCAGCTGGTTCAGGGTGATCTGCAGCCGCTCCATCTCAGCAGAATACTTTTGACCCGTCTCACCGAGGTTTCCCTCCAGAGCTGCTATCTGAGGAGCAAAAGGGAACAAAACAAAGCAATCTATATCCGGAATTGCCGTGAATATTCCTCATAGTCGTGATATCAGTATCAAGTTAAAAAACACCGGCATGTCCACCGGACATGATAACCCTATGATTCTCCTCATAACAGTGACTCTGCTGTGTTGTGTTGTAACCAGCGATCAGTAATATGATGACATAGTAGGTCGCCTGATTCTGAAATTGCTTCCCAAGCCCATATCAACAAACTCCTGTGAACGGACAAGTCCTTGGCACCTAAAGCAAACATTTGCTGCTCAGACACAATTAACCCACCTCGCCACTGAACCTCACCCCATACTATTTTGCAACTGAATGTGATATGTCCCTGCACGGTAAAACATGTTTACTGTCAACACAGGATTAAACGAAAGAAAAACAAAATGATTTTTTCCCAGAATATAAGATGCAGTGGTCTGGAAATGTACAAAGAATGTACACGAAACTTATCTGGACATCTGTAAGGATTTTCTGTTGCTGTTGGACAAATCTCTTTCTTTAATACAACACCATATTTCAGTGCGGCTTTTTGAAAAGTTAATACTCGTAACCATAAATTTAGAATCACGCCTGAGGTGTGTTTGCACTGCTCTTGCGGGTATTAGGCTATGTTTGCACAACTCAAAATGGTTTTTTTTAACCGAAACACAGACACGTCACTCTTCTGCCTGCAGAAAGGAAAAACAGCAGTGAAGTAAGACCACACCCTCACCTACACCACAACCTTTCCTAGGGATGGGCGACTTTTCTTGCTGTAGTCACTGTGTAGACATTCTCTGTCTACACAGTGACTTTTTCAATTCGATTTTACATACAGTCAAATGACAGTAAGGTGCTTTGTATTTAAAGGTAAATACACTAACTGGGAAAATTCCAACAATTAGACAACCCCTATGAGCAAGCACAAGACAGTCGGAAGGAAAAACCATCTAACATGACCAGTTGGTGATGAGTGGAAGCTAAAGGAATTTACAGTATGTCCGTGCGCTGTTTCATCTTGCTGTTGCATCCCAGCTCACCTGTTTGTGCAGACTCTCCAGCTCCACCTCCAGGGTCTGCAGGAAGCGCTGCCTCTCGGTCAGCTCTCCCTGAGCTCCCCTCAGAGCCTCGTTGCTCTCCTTCACCTCATTCTGCATCGTCTCCAGCTGGCAAAGAAGTGTTTTCTGTGACCTTTTGTGTAACTTTGCGAGGACCATTCAACATTATTACAGTGATTCACACTAGATATTACTCCCCACACCTTCTTGCGATACCACTGCTCCGCCTGTTCCTTGTTCCTCTTCACAATGCCCTCATATTGGGAACGCAGCTCGGACAGAATGGTGCCCAGCTCGGGCCCGGTGGCAGAGTCCACCTCCACGTTCACCTCATCTCTGGCAATACGAGACTTCATCTGCTCGAGTTCCTGTAGGCACACAGGAGATTGTTTTTATTACATTGCTCACATTGTCATTTTTAAACCAAATTATTTTAGTTGCACTGTGTATTAAATGTCACTTCTAATTAAATGTAACCAACACTGGTTTCCACAGTCAGCATATGAAGAAGGCGTGGAAGAGATCGCTGAACCCTACACCGCAGAGTGACAGAGAGGATGTGATGGCACTTTAATTATTTAGATGTTTCTCATAAATACTGAATGGGAAAGAGCTCAGCTTACCCCTGGCCTTTCAACTTGCACACAAATAATCCTGCTCAAGCATGCTTGGTGGATTTCTTTCACTCTCTCTTCTTTGTTACATTGTTCTCTGTCACTAGTCTGTTTTATTCTAAAGTAGTGTATTACTAAAGCTCTTGATATATGTTTATACACATTTTTCTAAACTTTATTGGGCAACAAACTTGAATTATAGTTTATATATTTCATGCTTAGTCACTGAATTCTTGCTTAGGGTCTATCTAATGTCCCAATGCTCCCCAAAGAGACACTGCTTATCTAAATGAGTTGCCATATATTCAACAAAAAGGCATAGATTCCAGAGATTCACATTCACAAAGCAAGCACCACATGGGTAAAATACATAAAAATTAAGAATATGTGATCTGTTCTAATAATCTACTCTTATTTGGTTAAATTCATGCTGAATATTTGCAGCAGTTCATTGTTTCATTGTGAAAATGAGGTTTTAAAAACCTCCAGTCTCGGACATATTGCTTCTTTCTTTGCATCACATTATTCTAGTGGCCTCTAAGTGGCACCAAATAGGATCTACACAGTCTTGTTTCAGTAAAAGGGAGATCAGTTCCTCCTTTGGTGTGAGGGGGTAAGTTTATCTTTGCCTTGGAGAACACCTCGGATCAGCTGACTGGACAGAGAGAGCAGGTGTGAGCAACCAGATCTACCTGCTGCTTTTGTCCACAGTAACCAGAGGACCACCTATCGCTGCGCTCTCCTCAACCACACATCGTTTTCTGTCTATGTTGGCACTAAAAAAGCCCACTGAGTCCACCAAAGTGGGTCAAGCGTGTTTCAAGCAAGTGTTTGTGAGCGCAGGCTGGGGAAGGGAGAGGGCCAAAATGAAAATGAGACTACACAAATGTCAAGTAGTGAGAAGAGAAAACGAGAACATGGGGATGGTGGCAAACACACTAACCTCTTCATGGTTTTTCTTGAGGAAGTAAAGTTCCTCTTTCAGGCTGTCCAAATCTCCCCTCAAAGAGGCGATGATCTGCTCGTGATCGGTCTTGGCCTTTTTCAGGGCAATACAGTCTCGCTCCACAGACTGACACATCACCATTTCAGTCTCCCATCTAGTAGTTTGGAAAGATGAGCAGCATCGTATATTACAGTAAACTTTTATTCATTACCTCCACAGATAAACTGCTTTTTCCCCCCTTGTTTTTACTGCGGTAGAAACTGCCTATACTGGATATGAAATAACATGTTTGCAGGAAAAAGTATTGTTTTGTCATGTTTTGTTTTTTCATAATTAAAGTTAAACATTTGCATTTGTGTTGCTGTACTTCTGCTTCTGACTTCCCTTTGCATAATATTTATTAGTCAAAGTAGTAAGAAATGCCTATGCAGTCAGGAAGTCTTACAAAAGTAGCCTGAAATTAATTAATACAGCAATAAAAACTCAAAGAACACAAACATTTTCTAATAATAAGAAAAACTTTGTATTAAATATACATTTACTGATATATACTGATAAATATTTGGCTGTATGTAATGAAAACTGTATGTTAGCTGACATACTATCCTTTTTATGCTTTTTAGTGTTCCTACAGTAATCTTTTAATTTAATAATCAGTACTTAAATAACTTTTTCCAAAGAACGCTGTGTTAATGTGCAAACATTTTTTTGTTGATTGAGCAAATGTTTGACCAAAACATGACAGAGGCGTCAATGACATTATTAACAGAAACATCTCTTTGTATCATTCTGCGAAAACAGCTTTATATCACCATGGTGCAATCATTAATCACTCACTTGATTCTGAAGTCATCGGCAGCCAGTTTAGCATTATCGATCTCTAGCATGAGACGAGCATTTTCCAAGGTCTTCTTCCTCACCTGATAAATATTAACATAGGTCAATAATAGCATTAAATCCTGGACTAAAGCTTATATAATATAATTTAACTTTAGTGTATGTTCATGTTACCTTTGTGTGTTACACTAATAGCAACAAGGTTTCTAAATGATACATTAAGAGTTGGATTTGTTCGAGCTTCATTGAACTGTGACTAATTCTGTTTTAAAAAGCACAAAACAATCATTAACTCTGGCCTGGCTTCTTTTACTACTTGTTAACTAGAAGTATGAGCTGATTCTGCCTGTGATGACTCTCCTAGTGCACTTCCTGCTAAAATAGATCTGATATTTGCATGAATGTTTTGTCTATGTAAAGTGATCAGTCATTATAACCTTGAGCCTTGTTTGCCCCTTCTAAACTCAGATCTTATGCTGACCTGACATTTTCCCCTGCCTGCCTGCCACTCGATGCCTACCTCTTGCTCAACAGCATGAGCTTGGGCCATCATGGAATCGAGGTCATGACCTTTGGGAATGCGTTCGAGCATCAGCTGCTTAATTTTCATTTCCAGATCAGCGTTGGAGCGCTCCAGTGAACGCACCTGGAGGATACAAAGAGCCACAGAGAAGGGAGGACACAGGTTAATGATCAAAGTCTTTCAGCTTACTGCTTGTGTTATTTCCTGGGCTGATAACGTAACAGTGGAGTGCTGTGTTATTGTCAGACCTTGTCCAGGTAGTTGGCCAGACGGTTGTTGAGACTCTGCATAGCTTCCTTCTCATTGGTGCTGTTGCCATGCAGTCCGTTAATTTGAAGGCTTGCTGGCCCGTTGAGATCCTGGCTGATGGAAGCTGAACGGGTGAGCGGGCTCGCTACAGCGAAAGACACAGAAGCCCGAGAGCGAGCACGGCCGGTGTCCATCAGCGAACGGCTGGAAAAGGAGGGCTGACGGCCAATAGAGTAGCTTTTCATTGAAATACTGGAGGCCATGATTGGCGGCTGTGAAGGCGTAAAGAACAAAGCAAAAAGGTTCGGGGGTTAAACAATGTTGTGTTTCAAGCCAGTGGTTCCCAACCTTTCTGATATGCCTCACGGCCCCTTTATCAACTCAATTTAAACTGGATCTGGACAGCTTTTACCTTACAATATCAAGGTTTTGCAGTCATGTGACCACTAACCGCATGGCGTTAACTTGTCTAGCATTTTTTGTAAATGTGACAAATGTCAGGTCAGTTGAACAAGACGCCAATTACACAGCCCTGGACACCATTGGTCGCAAGGGCAAAATGTGTATTCCCCAACCTGATGGCAAATGGTCGCTGGAGGTTGATGCTAGGCCTTGCCCCGTCAGCCAGCGACAGATCTTGCCAGATACCCGACCATTTGGCAAAAAGCTTGATTTTGTTGGTTGGTAGTTTCCGTGGAGCATGTGCTCTTGAGTGCAAAGATTCACTAACTACTCTCTGAGCGCCTTCAGAGTAAAAGCTGCACCTTTTGAAACGTGTTGGTTGGGGCAACGAAGTACAAATTTTACTTTACAGATGAACATTCTTCGTTTAAGGTTTGCCTCAAACTTTTAAAACTTCTACTACTGCTCGGCAAGTATTTTGTGACTATTTGCAGACAACTGGCACCTTCCAAGCAAACTACAGGCAACTGTGGCAATCTGCATTAAACATTAAAAAGGTAGCCTCCTCTTTGCAGCTGATTTCATACCGACAGCCAGCGACTTCCAGCAAACACTCGCCAACCAGTTGGTAAATAGATATTTTTTTCCTCAAGACTGACTAGAATAACTTTAATGACAACTTTTAAATGTGTTTTATTTATTTATTTATCCATCCTATAAGTTAACAAGTGAGCAGCTTAAACTTGATTTTAGTAGTTCTGTGCTATTAGCTGACAGTTAGCTATAATGTTAGCTACTAATCTCAGCCAGTTGTTTGTATTTAAAGCATATGTACATTTATTTTGGTTGTGTATTTCCATTGCTAGCCATTACTTTTAGTTGTCTTTAATGCTGAAACCTGCTCTCATCTTACATTAAATGGTTAATTTCTGTTATTACATATTAGCTAAGTTTGGCTATGTAGCATGACTTACCCTTGGGGTACTTATACGTTTATTTTTAACTACGAAGACAAGACGGAGGAAATGCATAAACTTGAGAAACAGAACCAGAGCACAATCACAGAGGTTTAGTCTCTTACAGGTTCATATCTTCGAAGAGAGCAGATGAATGTTTAAATTACACACATCATAACTTCAAAAGCCAGTCTGTTTGACCTTTGGCAGTCATTTAAATGTAGTGTTGCATGAGATCCGGTTGTAGAAAAGCTCTTTTGTGATCCTTGAGCAAATGTGCTTTATTCTAGCATTTCAGCAGACTTTGATGGAAATACAAGTAGGGTCTTATATTCAAGACCACTGATCGCCCACTGAAAATGATGAAAGGAGTCTTTCAATGAGCGTATGCACGGCTGCCTCGTGGCTGTTCATCCTAAGCATCTGCATCAAGAGATGACTGACTTCGTGGCCGGAGACTCTTCAGTCTGTCAGTCTCAGCTCTGTGCAGACATAATTCAACTCAAGTCAGCATAAAATCTAAATGCAAATGACCACAGCTCGGCTATGGGCTGAAGAAGAGCCTCTCACTGAGACTGTGGGACTCTCACATATTCTTTTACGTCTGATAATAAGATGTGTTTTATATTCAAGAAGAGACTGATAGAGGATTTCTAAAAGAACAGAAGCAAACAGAGAAGCATACAGGTGTCTATGCGCCTTCAAATGGCACGTCTTTGTAATCGGTTTTTAATGATCAATGATGTTACTGTCAGTAATATTAGTACCAACGCAACAGGTGTTCATGGTATTTCCTTGACTTTACAAAAGGTTAACTGTTTTTTGGATGTCAAACGTAGTGAAGGACAGGGTGGCTTTGTGTGTGTGTGTGTGTGTGTGTGTGTGTGTGTGTGTGTGTGTGTGTGTGTGTGTGTGTGTGTGTGTGTACGCTCGCAAAGTTTCAGTAGCAGATTAGCGGTCAAGGGAACCTCTCTGTCTCTCTGTCACTTGATCCTCACAACACCGTTCCCACAACACTACAAAGGACCCAGCAGGAGACAGACAGTCCTTGTTCAGATGAGAGATAGAGCTTGGGAAAATGATCTAGAAAATATTCAGAGTGAATTCCAGCAACACAACGGGACACGCTGTACAGCAGGAAATGGGCATTTTATAATGTGGGATCATCATCACGCTATCAACTGACTAATATGTGTGCTGACCATTTGAATGAAACTGAGCAAGAAGTTTAGAAGTTTTATTTGGATTCATGTCAGTGCATTATTATAATTATTCCATGATAACAACCTTATTACTAATTAAATGTATTAAACAAGCAAGCAAAACCACTAATTAATATTTACCTGTTTCATTTAAGTCTGATTCCTAAAAATAAAGAATAAAAGAATAAAACCAACAAGATATATATTCTCCTTACCAGGACTTTGTTCAGGTAGAGTCAGTCTACGATCCAGAAGAATGTAGTAGGCTCTGTTTGCTGCTGATGCTACAGGTGTGCTTATATGCAGGTGAGCGGGAGTGGGAGGATCTAACTCTCAAGTAGAGGTGTGTTTAATGCACCTGAAGGTCTTGAGAAAGGTAGGGTGCTCTTCCCACTCATGCCTGCTCACTTTATGTCTTTGTCATTGTTATTTGCGTTTAAACTCCGATGAAAAGTGAACAGGTAAACTAAACGCAAGACATAATGAAAAAACCAGGTGCTACATTTTTGGGAGGTGATGGTAGGGATAGGAGCTTTAGATCTCCTCATAAACCCGATAATATGTTCTATAGATTTCTGCAGACACTCATGGAGTCATCGGGTTTCACAGCATCAGGCACACATTTAAAACCACTATCAGGCAGAGTGAGTAGCACTGTTTATCTCAGGAAAATGACACCTGTAAACATTACTAGCAACATGCAGGCAGTTCTTAAAATTGCTGCGTTGAAGCAGGAAAAACGGGCAGCATAGTTGTTGATGGCTGAAACTGCAAGACTCTTGGTCAGATCATCTCCAGAATGGCAGGTACTACTAAAAGGATATAATAGAAAGAAAGCAGAACGCATTGCAACATACCAAAAGTTCTTATGCTAACCTCTTTCCTAAGCGCCTATAATTGGCATGTGTGCTCAACTTACCACCGATCAATGAAATAGTATGAGTTGGTCTGAGGAATTACATTTTGTTTTAATTCATGCGACTGACAACAAACGCATGTGTGTCATTTATTGAGAGAAGAGGTGACAATGTGATGCAGTACAGGAAGAAGCCAGGTTGACAGGTGCTGCTAGGAAACCTGGCATTCATGTGGCCGTTACAGTGACTTGTGCTCATAACTGAAACAACAGAAGTCCTTGAATGTTCATAAATGGTTTGCAGAACATAGTAAAGAGTTGAAATTGCCTCAAAATTCCCAAGACCTCAATCTGAACAAGCATTTACGAGATGTGTTTGGAAAAAAGTAGTATAAAATCATGGAGGCCTCACCTTTAAAGTCACAGGATCTACAGCTAATTCCACTTGTCTGATACCACTAGACACCTTCAGCAGTCTTGTGGATTTCATCGTTTGTTGGTTTAGCATAGGGAAGAAGTTGACCGAGACCTTTCTGTGGCTCTGATCTGTATAGTTTGAGAGGGACACGCACAATATTCAGCAGAAATGATTTTCATTTTGTGGCTAAGTGGTGGACTTCTATTTTGGTCTTTTTGGGAGTAATACGAGTCTCACTGGCAGCTAAATGATCCACTGTGGTCATTCTTTTGCCGATGACTTTGCATTTGTTTGTATCACCTCACTGATTGCAGTCAGTTATTGTCATTCCCAGACATATCAACACTATCTGGCCTGTTCCACAAACTAAGTTCATGTCACCTCATTTAGGTGTGTTAGTCCTGTGTTACTGAAACGACGTTCAGGCCCAGTGTTTCCGCTTTATAAGCACAATAAAATTTTGCATTAAGAGAATCAGTGATGTTCACTGAAGAGACTTGAGTTTCATATGTCTTTTGTTTTAGGTTTTGGGTTTTTTGCTGTTTGGTCAGGCGTAAACACCAAAACTACTTGGTTGTAACTAGGGAAAGCCAGGGTTTGGGTAAAAACAGACTTCCACCATATAGAAAGCCCCAAAAGCCTCCAAGCATGAAATTTTACAAGTAAGCCTACATATTCTCACGGCTACAAGAGCTGCCCTGCATGATCACCTACTGAATGATGCTAACAGATGATAACAGTCATTCCGTGGGCTGATAACCTGTCTGCTGGGTAGCAATGGCTTGTTGTGGTTGGCTGATGAAAGTAGTGAGTAAAAGAGCTGCGGTGTAAAACCATAAAGCAGTGAGCACAAAGATGCTCGCAAGGCATTACAATAATTTTTTATTAGTGATATAAAGACATTGATTAGAGTAACTTTCTGAGTAACTAATACTCCTTAACCAGCATATCCTCAAAACGTAGCTACTGTGCTGTTCAGTTTCCACCTCTCATCACAATAATGTGTGTGTTCTCATGTGTCTGTGCTATTGAATATCTAATTAGCCCCACCAGCCTTTTACCGCTAGCACGTATGTGTGCGAGGCTCCACCTGTGGATCTCTGCAACCCTCCTGCCCTGCAGTCACTCATCCTGCTGTAACTCAACCCTCCTTCTCCACGCTGGAGATGAAATATTCAAAAAGTCACTCAGAGAAGGAAAAGCTGCTGGTGGAAGCACTTATACACAAATGTGGTAGAGGATGAGAAAATTAGCCAAACGATCAGTGCTTTCTGTAATTGGTGCACTGAGGAACAAGACAGAAAAATGTTTCAGTGTACTTAAAATTTTAACCTCTAAACTAATTGTGTATGCGTTCTTTACTATGGAAGCTCCTTTTCATGCTTATACCCTCAAATTCCCACAGAGGAAGAAAGACCAGGGACTCCATTTACTCTGGTCTTGTGAATTTTGTCTATGCAAAGTCTCAGAGAAATAGTGGTGCTGCTGATATTAAAATGCGGGTAAAGCATGTGATTCCAGCCTGTATTATCATATTCAAATTGAAGTCTGATGAAAATAACGCGTGCGTCTCACAGCATAGCAAATATCTTTATTTGCATCTCATTCTTAGACTTTCAGAATTCTTCAGTCCTGCATGCGATAAAATGAAAACACATTTGTTTATAACTTTTACATTTTGTGTCTTGTGCAAACTAGTAAATCAACACTCAAGATTCCTCCTTAAAGAAAGGAGGAAAAAAATAGATTTTATAAACACCAAGCACTCTTGTGATTGGCTAAATACCATATCATCAGAAAGATGACATCAGTCCTGTGATGAATGTAACTGTACACGCCCTGCTTTTTTAGGCCCCATTTGCCTATTTGTACACACATTCATCCAGAGCCTCATCCGCCATACGCACTGTTTGCTGGTGGATGTATTCAGGCCAGGTTCAGAGCTGGGCATCGAACCTCCGACATCAGTGGACGACCTGTTCAGCTGTAGTCATTACACAAGATCTATAACCAATGCAATAATTATTATTATTATTATAAACAGGAAACAAATGGGTAAACTTTAGTTTTAAGAACTGATCATTAAAATAATAAAGTGCAGAAATTTATGTAGGAAGACTTTGCAGTAAGATAACCAAAAACCAAAGTGGACATACTTATGTGAGTGGTTGAAAGAGGTGTTTAAATACTGAAATAATAGTCCATCATGCGTCTCCACTGTGTGGCAAAGGCTTGTAAATACAAGCGAAGTTTAATCTAAAAGTAGCACCAGAACTTTCCAAAAGAGGGCAGCAGCAAGCTTTGCTCCTGCACTTCCCTTACAGTCCAGATGAAAGGCTGTATTCCTTTTTGAATGTAGTAAGGGCAAAATTCACAATAACTGAGCTCATGACTGATATTAAAAACAAAAAAGTATTATTTTAACCCTCTCACATATAGTTTTGCAGTTTAATTAATATAGTTTTTTTCTGTTATTTGGGTGAAACGTTAATTCAGATGAAAATAATTTACAGGTAGATGAATCGGGCATCATTTTATGCACACGATGCTTAATTTTTTTTTTTATTTCCTCCCAAATTTCTTTTTCACATCTTTATGAACTTTTGGATCTGTATTTTTGCAATCTATAAAATGAATAACAAGCTGGACAAACAGTTGGATATGAGATATGCACGCCAACACCAGCCACGGAGCTCTGAACCTTAATCAACCCCTCCTGCTACTTTCACTTTCTCGCTCTCTGCTTTAGTCGGTGTCGATCAGAGTTTGGCTGTTAAATAAATAAACAGGTGATTAGACTGCCAGGATGTCAGGATACTACTCATGACCCCACTTGACCCACATGACCCCTGTCACAAATGATCATATGGCCATATCAGCCAAATTGCACACCAGTAAAAGAAAGTAGAGCTGTGATACTGTGGTACTGAGGATGTCCAGGTAAGATCATCACTTTACAGCAATATGCAACAAATTACACTTGTAAAAGTCTTTCGATGGTTCATCTTGATTCTGAAATATTACAATGAAATGTTGAATTTACGCCGAAATCAGTGTGAAAAAACACCACTTATGATTTATACTTTTTGTGAATATAACCGTTTAATTTCAGGGAACATATTGTGTTGTAAGTTGATGACCACATGCAGACTAAAGTCATAAGAAATACACAAATGTGACAGCCATCACTTATACACAACCACAGAAGTGCTTTCTTTGGCTTGTGGAGCAGGTCACCATCATGAAACTAACTTCAGATGACTTGGAGCTGTGCATCATCCTCGCTTCTTCTCTCGTGAAAAGTCACCTCCCAATAATAATTCTGCTCCTGAAGTGATATTGCTTCCTGTTACAGCTCTGCTGCTCCCCTCACAAGCTTTCATGTTGCTTGGCTGACAGGCAAACAAATACAGACACACAGACAAATTTAGCTCCACGAGCTTTGGAGCCTTCCTGCCATAATAATTCAGTCCAGAAAAAAAATGTAAGACTGAAAAATATCTCAGCTTTTGTGTGTGCGTGCGTGCGTGCGTGTGTGTGTGCGTGTGTGTGTGTGTGTGTGTGTGCTCAGAAAAATGCAGGGTTTCGTTTCTCAAGCTGATCAAACCAAAAACGTGGGATGATTGAAAACTAGTAGTAATTCAAGTCCAAGTTTAAAGTTCACTCACTGATTGATCCAAGTGAAGTGCTCCTCTCTCTTGTGAAAACCATGTAATGAGTTTTCTTCTTTGAGAAATCAAGCTACATATAAAGGTTTCCTTTCTTTAGGGGGGCAAGTCTGTAAAAATTAAGGAAAACCTTTTTTAAGCAGGTAGTCTGTGTGAAGACGTGCTTCAATGCTTCAGTTCACTGCTTGGCAAAACGTTTCGGCATTATTTTCTTCCGAACATTTTCCTGTGCCTGGAATCACTCTTGCACATGCTTTTCATAACTGGGGAAATGTCTAATGTATCTCTGCGCATCATCTGTGAGTCTGTCTATCCTTAACTTTATATACAAATATTATACTATGTGCATTTTTTGTACACAGATGCCTCTTTAAAAAAATATGAGACCTTTTAAAATAATGGATTTCATGCCCAATAAGACTAGCAAACATTTTATGCTCGTCTTCTGTGTTTAGTCATGTCTCAGATTAACTTTTTAACATCCGCCAGACCACGATGACCCATTCAGGCTTCATGTTAGGAAGTGTTTTAGCCACAAGCTTTAGAAGCACAAGCTTTTTCTTATTAAACAAAGCCCATTGCTTGAAGTTTGGCCAAATAATTATTCAGTCCTACACCATAACATACCTCCGGAGACGTGGTAGATGTTAAAAGATGTTAAAAGTTTAATGACAGACAATATCATAATTTGTCTAATAACACTTTTTCCAACTTTATTATTCAGCAGCTACTGTGTTAGCGACACAGAGGCTTTCCTTTTTTGTTCATATCATAAAGCCTTTCATTTGGACATATCTGTCCTCCTTCAAATGAGGTATGATGGGAGAAGGAGAGCATAAAGGGAGGTTTCTTAAATGTAACAAACTCCTGAGAGCCATCTCTCTTTGCCTGAATTATGCATAAAGCAATGTGTTGATTACCATAACACACTGTGACTACCTTACTCATAACACCTTACTGTAATACAAACAAGCCTGCAGGCTTTTCTCAAGCTCTGTTTCTTCCAGTTCCTCATCAAATGTTTAAATCTAAGGTAACCAGTGGAAGTGAATTCATTATTCCCGTGGTTTAAGGAACTCCAAACCCTGATGTAATTTGGGCCCCAAGTCAGCGTTTGATAGGCGGACCTCAGTTCACCAGCCGTTCTCTGATAAGGAGATAGCAATCTGCAGTGGAGAAATTACACACAGATAACAACATATGTGAGCAACTCTGGAGGTCAGCACCTGCACTTGCTCTTTCTTTTCTTCTTCTGTTACTATCAGGTCCCCCCCTCCTCATTTGGGCTTTCCTTTCCCCCACCGCCGCCTAAGTGCAGGTTGCTTTTGTCTGACGGAAACACGTCAGACCTCTGTGTGTGTGTGTAGATTCTTATCAAAAGGGGTTTGGCAATATTTAAGATACAGATCTATATGCGTTGCTGGTGACTGTATGAAAAGTTGAAAGGAAAGAGGTCTGTGTGTGTGTGTGTGTGTGTGTGTGTGTGTGTGTTTAAACCACGGGGAAACTTGGCTAAGAACTGTTTTATCCTGTACATGACCTGGGGAAGTAGCAACAGAAGGAGGCAGGGCGGCACCTTCGGGAGCCGCTTAGCGATACAAACCTATCTTGCCGACAGCTGAACCACTGTATTGAGTTTGGTGCTGTGCTCTGTGGCGCTCTGGCAGCTGTAATATTTCCCACAAACAGTCAGAGTGAGGGTTTGAACCGCACAGGCTCTGATTTCAAGCTCACCTGCCAAGGCAGCAGTACCAGCTGAATGGGCATAGCAGGCAACTGTCCCACCACAAAACTACCTATTTAACCGTGCGTCTGTCAGTTAAGTAAATCTGATGAATATGGAATATGTTTGGGCATTTTTCCCAGTGAAGTACAACCAACTGATGCAGGTTTTGCATTACAGGGGAGATTTTTTTGTTTACCGCTAAGTTTTAAATGCTCTGAAAACTATTTTCTCAGTTTGAATGTGTGGGATTGTTTTAATCCATTGCGTGGTTTTTACATATTTTGCATACAATTAAACGTGTTTATCTCATACTGGGCATGACCTCAACTTTTATCTAAATTTGTATATAGTACTCTGTTCACATATTTGAAAGACAACCATCGGACCATCGCTTCTTCTTGATATGAAGTGTTTCTATAATAACAGTATTTAGATTTGATGCTTTACATCTACATCCTGTCTTACATGATTCCCACAACAGCTTTGTTCTGTAAGTGTTGCTGCAGCAGTTCTTCTTCTTTCACATGATGATTCATTTATAGGAAGTTACAGAACAGGAGCTGTTACATGTTGCTGCACACCCCACATAATTAAATGATATTTGTATTAAATTGTGATGACAGTTTTGGAAACACTGCCAGCACTCTCAGTCTGACCAATCCACACCTGCGCACTACTGTAGGAGTTTAACTGACTCTTTGGCCGTTAAATTCATTAAAAAATAGTCAGATGGGGGTTTGGGTTTTTTTTTTTAACCCTGTAACTTAATAATTTAGACATATATCAACAAATATTCATAGAAATGTTAAAGATGTGACAACAGGATTTCATGGGATTTCAAGATGCTTACTTTTTACATTTTTAAATGAAGCCAGGTATAAACAAATGTGCACAGACGCATGTTAGACACTGTTAAACTGTAAGCATGATGTTTCCAGTAAGCTGATGTTTTCAGCACTGGGTCCCACAAGTTCCATACTGTGCATAGCGGATGGTATAAGGAGCTCAAATCCAAATTGTTGTCATAAAGCACACATGTCACTTGCAGGTCAGTCATCTTACACTGGCCATGAGAAACCGGTGTAAATTAATTTTACTGAAACTCTCCAAAAATGTATTTATGTTGGTGAAAACGAGTGAGGCTGAGGCCGTAAACCAGAGAAGACACACAAGACAATAATGATATATCTCTGTCATCCATCGCTAATGCGATCATTGAATGTTTGTTTTGAGGCAGAGAGCTCAAAATCCGATGTTGCTCAGCTTTCCTTCATTTGGTCCCATTAACTGCTGGCAGCACTCTTGTTTTTCCGTTGTTGTTGAAAGAAGCCCTTTCATATTCATATGCCATGTTCTGAAGTCTGCACTCACTCTGTGTGTGTGTGCTTGTGTGTGTGCATTTCCTCGGGAATGATTTCATAACTAAAAGAAAAAAAGTCTCCTGCAGTCCAAAGTTGAGGGTTAAATATTGAGCAGCATGAAAAAAGGGGAAAAATATTTTAAACACACTTTGTAAAGGATAATAAGACTAATTATTCAGTTAAAACCGTTTTTTTGATGTAGAGTGCTTAAGAAATAAATGTATTACGCACATCGGTTTGCTATAAATGAACGAAGAAACGCCTGATATACAAGTGTTTGTGAAAGTTTTTTTTTTTTTTAATTCTAACCCGGCACAGCATTGTTAGGGGCAGTGAACTTTAAGTGCAGTTAATTAGGTTAAGTACAAGCAGGAATTAATATTTGAATTAAGACTATTTTTTAATGAATGGCATGTTTTGTCACTTCCTTTTCAATGTGACACGTTAACAATTAGCCTGTACCTGAGCCTGATTAAAATAAATACTCCTTGCCTAGTTAAAGGGCTTGTCCTACCAGATATTACTGTGTCAATTTTGACAACAGGAAAGGAAAGAGTGTTTCTTTAGCAGTGACAGAGCGACATGATACATTTCAGTGCTTCTTGCTTGAAGTAAGTTGTTGATCAATATGCCCAGCGGGTGCAATGAATATGCACGAGGCGTCCGCCGCGGCGGCCCGGTAATTGCCGGTCGTCAGGGGTGGCAGGCATGGTAATTTGCATCTTGGGGATCCTGCAATCAGCGTTCTATTCATTACCGCGCCAGCCGCTTCATCTGCTGGCCACTCAGAGCTGCCAATCTCCCCTCGGCAGCCAAAGCATTTGGGAAAAAAAAAGAATGGAAAAGTTTCAATTATAAGCCAAGGCTGCGGGTAGTGGTGTAACAAGTCTTAAACCCTATATTTAGGCTTCTTTATGCAGGTGATTGACTGTTATTGCATTGTGAAAGAGAACTGGAGGAAAAGCTCAATGAAACAACCATAATCTCTTGTATTCTCGATCACCTTTATCTCTGGCTGACTGTCTCTATTCACAGGGGGAAGGGGAACAGTGGCTGCAACATCTTTGACCGTCTGAAGAGGGCCTTCAGTGCCTCCATCGAAACAGAGGGGGGAAGGGTTACATGAAAGAAAGCTTATTATAAGTGAACACTGGCACTCAACGCCATTGTCTCATGACGATTACACACAGCGGGCAGGCTATAGGCTAGCACAAGCCACCCTGGGAATCTATCATTTTCTTTGCAACAATAATGCAGTGATTGCAATATGGCTGCACATGACACACGAGGCGAGCGAGCTGATGTATGAGTGGTGCACACACACCTGACACACTTTTCTCTTTTTTGCCCCCCTCGCAGCTTCATAAATCTAACACATGGCATGCTGACATACATCTCACTTTTATATCCTGTATCCTGTCTCTGTCGTCTCCCCTGTGCTTTATTTCTTTCTTTCTTTTTTTGTACCCACTTTGGAAAAAAGGATGTACGAAGCTATCCGGATGACTTGTGAGTCCAGGGGGATGTGTCACTCAGTGTGTGCGTTTCTTCCAGCAATGCAGCAGGAAGGGAGTTCCTTGCCGTAGACGCACAGGGGTCTGAGGACAAGTGCCAAAAGAGTGCACGTGTGTGTGTTTGCAGTAGCGCCGTGAATCTTCTATTGTTTTACAGTGACACAGTTGCTGTTTCCTGCATCATAAATCTGCATGTTCACACACACACACACACACACACACACACACACACACACACACACACACACACACACACACACACTCAATAACATTCAAGTAATTTATAAGTAAAATCACACCTCTTAATCACCCTAAAAATCCTACTTTACACGCATGCACAGATATTTAAAATACCTCCCCACCACTAGTAAAAAAAAAGTTACACACTATTGATCAATAATATTACACCTTCATGCATTCATTTGCTAACTTTCTGTACACACGCCTCCTTTGTCCTGCCATTGTCTTGCAGAGGATGCCTGTGAGGAAGAGGAGGTCAGTCTTGCCCTCAGCTGGAGGGCAACATGGGGCAACTGATGGAGAGAAAACACAGGGATGGAAAGATGAGGCCAAGAGGAGATAAAGAAAGAAGAGGTAGGACCAAAAAAACAGGAGGAGGCCAGGTTTAACTGTTAGCTAATCTATGTGTACGTACACAACAAAGATCAAAGAAATAGTTCAGTTTTTGAGTTAACAAATTTCACAATATTTTGTTCTTATGTCGAGACAGCTTATGTTTGCAGGGGAACAAAACTTGTGTCAGTCTTTGTAACATATAGGTCAGCAGTCTCTCTGACACATACAAATGCACCTCTATCGCACAAGCAAGGATCTGATGGCATTATAATAGAGTCGGCTAACTGGACTGTAATGCCCTCCCTGGCACAGAAACATTCAGCTGATTAAAGCCACCACATCAATCTTTGTGTGCGTAAGCGTGTGTGTGTGATTGATACAGTATTTATATAATCATAAAGAGTTAACAGCTACCATGTTTGATGCGTGCAGCCTGAAACAAAGGAAACAGTGGCCTAATTCAAAGAATACTAGACTTTTGAAGAAGGTTTTAATGTATTTCGAGGGGGAAAAAAATCAACACAGCATTCATTCCCCCAAGAGCAATTAATCTTGTAACAGCCAGATCAGCATACGGAGGCCATAAACAATGAACCACGATTGGCTTTTGATTTTTTGATTTGCTTGTTTGTGTAAGAGGTGCAATACAGCAATGAAAGCCACAAAGCTAGCGAGCGTTTGTCAAAGACGTCTATGTTAATTATTAAAGTTGAATTCAAAGCGCTAAAGGTAAAGGTGCAAATGGTGAATTTAATGTAAAACAATGACATAAAAAGTCATACATATACTTCACAGGACCCACCTAGATATCCCACTCCTACATCAGCACCTCCATCTCTTCAGGTGGCTACTGACACAGTCTCAAACCAGCTCACAGTTCTCCAGCATCCTAAAAATGTTCTTTTTGGCTGCAAGCTTCATCAAAACCCAATGTTTTGCACAGAATATCAAATAAAAAAAGGATACCTTCAAAACATTTAAATGTCATACAATCTAAAACACACATTTCTAGCACTCTTTCATTGACGCCAATACATTTGCAATCATTGCACGCCACCCAGGTGTCGTGTCACTGAAACTGAAAACTAAGGGGCACTGTCTCTTCACTCGCTGAAACAACATAACTGATTTGACGTGAATCTGTCAAATTATTATATAGCACCTCTCCCATTTCTGCTTCGATGCATATCTTTGCTTGCACTATTGCAGCCGGACTCTGCGCACACACTGGCTCCCCTTTCTCTCCAAATGACTGAAATAACACTATTACTCTCGCCATCATCATGTCAAAACGCCTTTTAGTGTCAGTTTGTCTCAGCCAGCGTGGATGACCAGACCTACAGCTGTCAAAATTAGACAAAAAAAAGGAAAAGGAAAATAATGTTGGTTGTAAGAAAGAACTCAAAGAGGAATCGAGGAGTAGTTGAAAAGTAAGGTGAATTCCAGAGAGGGAAGCCGTCGGGAATTTACCCTGGTTAGGCTTCTTGTCCGGTTTAGAACAACAAACCTTTTTTTGTTTTGTTTTTTTGTTAAGAGGTGTGAGTGGTATGCCAGCACCGTCGCGCTTTGCTGGACCTGAAAGGAAAGAAACTGCAGCGAACTCACGGCTCTGCCCACAAAGACACCTTGACACGCACCTGTCAGAGACATCAGTGTGGTTTGTGTGCACGTGCACGGGAAAGACACAGCGAGGAGGAGACAGAAAAGGCAGCAAGCAGACAGTGCAGTGCAGCTCAGTGGGTGGCAAAGGAAAAGGATCACTGGATCTGACAGGAGCCATTTGACTAATCCAAAACAACAGCTGTAAGGTAGGGCTAGAGGGATGAAGGGGAGGAGAGGGCGGAGGGGAGGTGAGGGAAGCAGGAGGGCTGTCAGTTGAGCAGGATTTTGGAAAAAAGGGAAGTGGAATATGAAAATTAATTCCTCATGTAAGCCACAGCGGTGGTGGTGGTGGGGAGGGTATCAAAATGGTGCAAATAGTAAAATGAAAGGATTGGACACAAGAAAAGGAAAAGTGAAGGGTGAGGCGATGTAAAAGCTGCAGAAATGTGACGGGAAGGAAGCAAGACAAAGGGGAGAGAGACATGCAGAAACGGTGTAGCTAGCCTGCATCCATTAGCCTCCACACAAGGGGTTGTATCAGCACACAGGTGAAAATGATTACACACACACACACTCATACAGTACACACACACACACCATCCTCACACATACACTGGCCTTCATTAAACATCTGGTTGAATTTTGTGGAGAGAAGCTGCAGTTGGGTGGTCCTCAATCCTTGAACACATCTAGCCTGTTAACATGGCAGGCCACGGTGAGTCCATCACCTGCAGGGAAACATCCGAACATCTTAGTGTGCCCTGCATGTGTGTGTGGAGTGTAGAAGCAGCAGTCACGGCTCACTGTAGCAGTGCAAAAGCAGCTAAGAAAGAAGACTCTAAAAACTGTTAGTTTAGCATGTGAAAATTGATAGGAAGCAGGGTTATTTATTTTCATGTGGAGCAATACGCGTGACGTCGTTAGCCGTTTCTGGTGCAAACTCTTCTTCAGTTCCCAAACGCAAACAGACACTGTGGCAACACTGAGAGTTAAAAACAGCCCAAATACTTTTATTGTTATCACTATCCATAAGAAAGACAGGATTTATAAAGTTTAATGGAGTTTGAAGTTAGCATAAAGTTAGCTTGCTAGTTTCCACCTAAAGCTGATACTGAGGGGTTCCTAAAACACTACAACGTGCAGTTCTCCTATCTCTGCCGATATAAATGAAGACAGAAAACTAAACAGCAGCAATGTTTATTTGGTTATTGAATTTGGCATATAATGGTGGCTGGGTACAGAGCTAGCCAGCGAATATGTAGGATGAGCTCTAACTTTAAGTGAATGTGAAGATCTCCAATGGACAAATGCAACCACAGGGGAGGAAAAAGATGCTGAAAACAGACCAAACGTCAGTCAAGAGAACACCTGAAATGATCCATCCTTAGCACAAGGTTAGTCACAAATATGCTTCTTCGTGGTTTGGATTACTGATCTGAAGCGTTATATACCCATTGAAATCTTAACCTAAGGCTGCGGTGCACATGAATAGTAGTAGAGAAGCCTAAAGTGACCACTATTTTTTTCAGAGGCTTATTTATATTAAATAAAACAAGATATGAAGCATTACGCATGATCAAAACACAACAAAATTAATGAACGCAGTAGGAGCTTGGGCCCAAAAGCAGACTTGAGATGTCATCACTTAACAACCAGATGACATCATCTAGCAAAGCAGAACTTGCTAATTCCCTCTGTTGAAGACGGACATTCACACGCGGCTGCTACTACATGGTGGCTACTTCCATCTTTCCTATGCAATCTAACTCCAACCCCAATGTATGGACACAGAAAGTCATTTGAAGACTTGGGAAGCTATGCATTTTTCCAAATAATTACATGATCAGATGAAGTTGCCGTGGCAACCTTGCCCTGCTGCACTGCCTGCCCCCCTCATCACTGCTACAATGTCTAATTTTTCAATCAACACACACGAAAATAGTAAATGAGACGTCCTCCACCCGTGCAAGTGATAGTCCAACATGTAATCCTACCCCAAAAACAACAGCTACTTCTATAGTTTTATAGTGAGCACGGGTCCAAGCTCTTAAGACAAAATCTAGCATAAAAACACAAGAGTGATTTCTTCTCTTCTAATGCCCAACAAGAAAATAAACAACCAGTTTCACAAAATTAAACAACCGCATTTCTTAAAGAAAGAGAACGATCAATTCTAATCACTCAATCTATCAGTTCAATATCCAGTAGGAGACCCCGGAGACTTCTTTTGCATGATTTGAGCATGAAAAAGAAATACTACGCTGCTATATGCTTCATTCAAAATGTCAATTCCCAACACAAAACATTAAAAGTTGCTATCTGATGCATTTTTTTCTGTGCAGCCTTCAAAGCATATGGTGACAACCTAAAGATGGTGCTTTCAGAAAGCCCAATCCAAGGCACTGAATGCTGTCTGCTGTGCATTAAATTTAGTTGTGTGATCTATTACTACAATCTATTTAAATATGTGTATTTTAATCTGTGCCTCTCTTCATTGCACAAATTCTATTAACAAACTTGAGGTTCAGCTGGTATCCCGGCCCCTGTACATAGAGAGACAGAGGTCTGCAATCTGCAGTTCTGGGTTCTGTTTAACCCACTGAGGTTACCTCGGTTCGGCTCAGAGACTTGGCTGTGAAGCCCAGTTCTTGTGGCTTCAGCCCAAACCAAGAAAAGAAACTTGCAGAGTTTTTCTACACGTCTGGCTTCTCTCATCTTACTACCCAGTGTCTTCTCGATCTCGTTCCAGAAACCATGGAAGCGAAATTGGCGTAATCTTCTTATGCACTTCTACTGCTGTGGCATTGCTGAAATATCAGAGGGTTTTCACTGATGTATGCTGAAGCTTCATTTTTGATGGGATCAGGCCTTGTTTGGGCATGAATATGGTTTGGGGCAAAGAGACGTGAATGAAAGGGAATGAAAACTGACAGAGTTAAACAGTCGAAGGTGAAGAGCTAATGCGGTGGGCAGCCAAGGAAAGACCAATGTGGTCGGTGTAACTATCAGGCTGTAGTGTTTGCTCGGTGAAGTCAGAGAAAAGCACTACTGTCTGTATGTCAGTGATCTAATATCAAAAGAAGAAACAGACAAATGCAGAGGAGCATGAAGTCAAACAGCTTTTATCGTTTTGCATTGTAAGGTAAAGACTGCAGAGTATTAACCAAAATATAAATAAATTCAATGATCCACTATGAGCAAGCACTTGGAAACAGGGGGAAGAAAAGCTAAACCACTCTCAGACTGCAGCCATGTGCCCCGACACTCACATTACATCATTTTAAATATTACATGCAATAAGCATTAGACACATCTATTATTTTAAAGGCCATAATGCTTAAATTATTTTCTAAAGGTTTAGCACACACCACATCGCATCTTACCTGAACGTCTAGTCATGGACTTTTCTTTAACGTCACTTTAGAAACTTTAAACACGCCTTTATGTCTGATTGGCT
This sequence comes from Diplotaxodon limnothrissa, assembly GCF_057381915.1. Classification (NCBI taxonomy): domain Eukaryota; kingdom Metazoa; phylum Chordata; class Actinopteri; order Cichliformes; family Cichlidae; genus Diplotaxodon; species Diplotaxodon limnothrissa. Next base: position 44,392,565 of record NC_140602.1, on the reverse strand, counting down.
GTCAGCTCCTCAGTAACCCATACAGGGCAGCTCCTGCATCATGTATGTGTGTGTTGTGTGAGTGTGTGCACGCCGGTGCTCACGGCTGCATCATGCACCTAATTAGCAACAGATGCTGCACTGACCTCAGAGACTTCCTGGAAACGCAAATTTGTCAAAATGAAGCAAGAAAACGACAGAGCAGCAGTTTAGGTAAATGTAACATATAGGACACGCACACACGCACGCACGCACCAGCATACAGACAAACACAAACTGGCAGCCAAGGCACACTGACACACATGTCCCTTCACTTTGTGGACACAGCCACACTTTGGGTTGTACAACATGGGATGCACACAATAAATAATTGCAAATACAAACACATACATATCTACACGATATCTGGCGTTGACCACAAAAACACACATTTACGACTTCTAACTTCACTACAAGTGCAAAGTCAGTCTACGTTATAATTGCATCAGTATGATCCCTACTGATAAAGGATAGGCCAGATATTAACCAGGCAATATAAACAGAAGAAACACTGAAGAAGTATCTGGCTGAATGGGGACAGAAATAATTAAATAACCTAGGCTAAAACAAAAATGTTAATAATTGCCTTTAAAAAGGGAAGCTCTGACGGGCTAAATCTTTATCTGACATTACGTTTCAGGAAAAAAAAAACCCAACAATAAATCCCTGCAGCTGAAATTTTATCTTCAAAAGATAAAAACTACAAAAGTTTGTTTTTTGATGAAGGACAATTTCCTGCCGATGTAATGACGGAACATTTAAAACACAGCTTGCAAAACAAATCATGTTCTGACTTTGGCTTTGCTCCAGAGGGGCTTTTTTTGTGTGCTTGTCGGCCTTTAAACGATAACACCAAATAATTTGATGTGTGATTTACTGCAGCGGTAAATCCTCACTGAGAACCACATTGCCCTCTCATCCATCTCCCATCTTTCTTTCTGCAGTACCGGAAGCAATCACACTATCTTGGTGACGAACAAGCAGCCTGACCGCATGATATCACCTCTTTAGGAAAACAAGAGGGAACGCGTGCCAGTTGCGCTCACATGCGATCAATTATTTTACGTTGAAGTCAGGCTGGGGGGAAATTTTCAGCCATTAGCCCTTTAGTGCAGGGATCATACCGAGGGTAATAGTGACTAAACACTGAATAAACACATTTGGCTAATAGGTCATTCAAACCTGAAGGGGAGAAGTTGGGGTTGCTGATTGGCTCGAAGGTTGTTTTAAGTAGGCCTACTTATTCTGAAGTGCTGAAATGGGAAAGACAAAAGGCAAAGAAAGCAACACAAACACTTTATAAAACAGCTTGTGGCATTTGGTTTTTGTTCAGTCTGTCACATGAAATTACAGCAAACACTGTAAATCACAGTTTCAAAGGAAACAAGTGACACATATGAGCCACACTGCTGACTTACAATTAGCAATGTGTGTGTGTCAGCTTTAATAGCATTTAAGGAAACACAGGCACTTCGACGCAGACAGTTCCTGCCTGGATTTCTGGATCGTTATTCATTTTTTAAATTATGCAGTGTTGTAAAGGGGAGAATGCTTCAACATCTGGGACAACAAAACACAGCTGCACAGGAATAGGCAAGTTAATTTGTTCCTGAAACTGTCAGACAATGACAGATATAATAGTTACCTATCTATTGTTTCACGCAAGTATATTTAAAGCATTTCTGTGTTTTAAGCAAATCCATTTCATTAGCGTAATAAAGACTATAATGTTCAGTGCCTCAAAGTTATTATTAATGATCAATATAATAATGATAACTATTATATCATTGAGTTATGTCATGTTATTATTTAGTTCAATTCATAAGCTGCTTAATATTGCATGGTAAAGACCCTATGTTATTAAAAAAAACAACAACAGTCACACAACCCTCTAAGAGAAAGCACTTGGCGACAGTGGGAAGGCAAAACTTGCTTTTAACAGGAAGAAGCCTCTGGCAAAATAAGGTTGGACCAACACCATACAATCAAAGAGCATAGTACTAAACAGTTTAAGAAACAGCTTAATGTCATCATCATGTATTAAATGCATGAAAAGGGGCTTTACTTATTAGGCAGAAAAGGAGCAGATGAGATATATATGATGGAATCTGTGTTATAAATCCACATCCTTAATCCTGTAGCTGGTCTAAGTAACCTTATATACTCTTTACTTTTAAAAACCATGGTTTATACTGTGCCAAAGCTCTTATGTCTGCATTTTATAAATGTATTGAACATTTTAAATGTAAATGATATAGTTTAAAATAGGTTCACCACTGCAGGTTATTTAATTTAAATGCAGACAGCATTTTTTAATGTGTGGCTATTATAAGATTTATAAAAGTTAAAGATTTCTGTTTAGCCTTATATATGGGGCTATGTTGGGCATATGACCTAGACCTCAGAGAGTTAATTGTTTAATAGCCTATGTAACATTTTCATGTTATTCTTTTATAGTCTGCTAGCTTTACATTGTCCCAGATGTTTCCAGTAATATTCAGTCACACTTTTAGAAGAACTCGTTACATTTCATTCAGTGTAACCACACATTACAGTGCCCCATCCGTTGACATGGTTTATCCTGAGATACTTTTTACACTGGTGATGGTGGTGAGTACCCTCTTTTATTTTCCCCCCCCCGCTATAGGTGCACATAAACATATCCACAAACTGCTTTGGGCGATGTATGTGCAGGCTAAAGCACAACTACTTACCTAATTAACACAGGCTGAAGGTTTCCCCTCTTACTCCATCACCTTTAACCTCAACATAAGAACCGACTACTCAACAGAAAACCTCTATTATGCTGATTCTGGGTTTTTTAATAAGTCACCAATATCTGCATGTTGTATTCACACTGTTGTCTCCATTCATAAGATTATATTTTTTAATATTTTTTTTTATAGAAATATATCCACAGTGCGCACTCTCTCTCTTCCCATCAGCCTCTCTGTTTTTTTCCCCGCCCTCCTCTCTCGCTCTTACTGTTTATTCTTCTGGTGGTGTAGCAGGCCCCAGAGCCCAGAGGCAGGTCGTGTTCTCAGGGAAACAGCAACTCTCTACAGAGCTGATATCAAAATAGTTTAAAATGTGAATTGTCTGATAGTTCCCAGTGAGTGCAGAGCTGAGCCAAACACTTCCAGATCCCCGTTCCAGGAGAATGTAAACAAAGCCGGGGCTGTGAGAGAGCAAGTGAACCTGCTGTGTTCTTGTCACACAATATAGCTCAGACCGATCTGCTTGGTTTGGTTTACTAGGACCAAGGTTTCCAAACACCCCCCCACGCCCCTCCTTTTATTTTTAAGTGATTTGTTATTTGCACAAAGAGTCAAGGACGTGTTTGGGTGGTGACTCTCAATGGGGGAAATATTTTGTCAAGGCTAGAGTGCTGAGATGAACCAGATATCCTTGGATAGTGTCAATGTTTCATCACTTTCATGTTTCAAATTAAAAATGGTAAAAATCCGAAGTTGTTTCTGCTGACAGAAAGACAGGGAAAAAAAGTCTGGATTTTTGGGTTGCTTGGTTACAGACAATCAATTACAAAATCAACGTGGAAGATTAAAAATAGAAGATGGAAAAATATAAACCTTGTATATAAAATGTGTTTAAGGTGCCCCATTCAAGGTGCAATTTAACATGTTAAAACAAAGAATGATAGATAAAAAAGAACAAAATAGCACACATATATATAACATAATAATGAAAAGCCAACAATACAACAACAACAAAAAATACTGTGTACAACATATACTAGCTATGGCAAGTGTAAATAGTCCAGGTGTTATAGGGAGTTGTAAAATTTGATGCTCACAGGTATTAGGAATCATTTCCTGTGGTTGCTGATCGTGCTCCTCTAACTGTCCAACACATCATGGAGAGGGTGTGGGGAGGATTCCCAGTGCTGTTCCTGACTTGGAGTAGATTTCTTTCTTTCTGGCCCTGCCATCAGAGAGTCAAGCTCCACACCCACAGTGGTATTTGTTACTGAATGGATAATGTCAGTGTCTCTAGGTCAAGCTGTTTGTAAGCAACTCATTCTCTCCCATCAGTCCTTTCCCATATGGAAAAGAAATAGTAAAAACTTATATGTGATTACTCATGAAAGTGGCCACTTTCTCATTACTTTCATATATTGTTTTAGTAAGTATCCAAAACATACAAGTTTCATTATATAATTTTTTAAGGGATCTTATATCTGTTTTCACTCTTATATGCTTTTCATACAAGTTTCACACAAGACAGATACAAACTTTATAAGATTTATATGTATCTTTTCCATATGGGTTTCTACATACGTGATTTTCCCACTTTAAAATAAAAAAATCTAAATGCTTAAAACACTACTAAAAAATCTGAAACCCTGTTTTTGCTGAATAAGATGGTGAAGACAAAATATAACTGTGATAAGTGTAAAGATGTTATCAAAGTGCAAAAACATGTAAATACATTTAAAAAACTGATTTCATTTCTAAAAATATGTCAGTTCTATTTATACATGAATGCAAATAAATACATAATTATTTAGTAGTATTTATTATGTATGATAAATAAATAGCCAGACTTGTGTGATTCACTGTAATTATGAATACAACAGTGAAACAGTAAGTGTAGCACTTAGAATTTTACACAAGTTAAAAAAAAAAGATAAAGTTGTGCATAAATGAATGAATTCACTCAAAAATTCAAAAATTGTCTTTAAACAGTGGGTAATATTTACTGTTGCTTTGAAACATTTATTCATTATTTCCTAACACCTACATTTTGATCAAAGGATTTTTTTTAAATAAATCATTCCTCCTACACGTCAGGAAAACTGATAAATATATCCAAAAGTACACTAAACTCGGAAAAATAAAACAAAAATGTTACACTTCCATAAAATATAGAAAATAAAGTCTTCAATTCACAGATGGGGTAAACTGCCAGAAACAATTGAGCTTGCACTACAAATGACCCCTAACATGGAAAATTCAATGATCTCCAGCTGTTAGCTTGAAAATCCCCAAAATATCATTTGATTTATTCTGTGTGTGTCTCTGTGTGTTTGTTTTCGTTTGGGAGTAAAATATCTAAATCCAGTGTGTATTTTCAGTGCATTTTTGATTTGAGGGTTTTATTGATGTGCTGGAAGATGTAATATTTGTGCATCTTTGCAAAACATGCCAGCATGCAGAAAGGGCACATCTTGCATGATGCTTAATTCTCCCTTTAATTTGTTTGCCCGTTTGTTAGTTTGTGCAGAAATCCAGTCTTTGTTTGTCGAGCAGGTAGAGATGCCAGCATGGAGTTACACAATGTGCTGCATTTGAGGTCGATTCCATTATCATCATCATCACGTCCAGTTCTGCGATGTGTGTTTGAGGCAAATGCAAAACTTGATCCATTGATTTTTTTCATGTGGTTACTTTAAACTATATGTAATTTCTGAAGGTAGTTTTCATGTGCAAAAGATTTCTTTCATTGTTCACTGACAAAGAAAAGCTGTGCCCCCGCTCTTGTTTAGATATGTATTTATGTCCTTCTACTTGCACTGGGTATGTGCAGCACTTCTAATGTTTCTACTCGAGATCACTAAATACAAATTAATGAATTTTTTTTTTAACAAGGAAAAAATTAAACACGGAAAACAAAATTGTTCACAAGCATGTTTGCATGTTGGGCGTTTCTGGGCTCTGCCTGAATAAGCAGTGGAACTTTCCAGCGTTTCTTTTTCCTTATTTATTTTTTGTCTGTGTTGTTTTCTCAGTATTGCAATGCATCACTTGACATTACCCAAGCAAGTTTGAGCTGCAGCGCATCAGCTGAAAGCAATTTGGTCCAGAGCGCAGCTGCCAGGCGGATAAGACTTTCCTTCTTTCGTTTACTTTGAAATGTTCCTTTTTTTTTTTCAACATCCAAAATACACAAGGCAGCCAAATTGCTGACATCTGTGCGAGACTCCTGTGAGACTCCTGCATTCTTTCATGCCCCACTATGCAAAACTCCACATTGTTTATTTAAAGAACACTGAACACTTTAGCACTATTAAGAAACATGTCATATAGTAAACTAAAGGTTTCCTCTCAGGAAAAATCCCTGTCAGTTTATTTTTCCTTTGCATAAAGTTATTTTAGTTTTGACTCACAAACTGCCTGCATTCACAATTAAGCAAAAGTGTTGTAAGCGCGGGATGCTAACGAGCTAGGAAAACCTGGAAGTGGTGTGATTATTTATGTGTTGATGCGCGGACAGGTGGGATAGCAGGACTGGGCTGTCTCCTTCTCGCTTCCTGGCGATCTCTCGAATAAGATGACACCACAGAGAAGACGGTGAGTAAAGCTGGTGTTTAGTTTTTAGCTTTTCTCTTGTTTTTAGCTTGGGCTGCACAATATGCAAAGATTATGTTTCTGGGAAAACAAAAAATGAATCAGTGTGTCTTCGAAACCTACCCAACAGCAAAGTGCAGAGTGTTCGATCACAGCAGGAGTCTGCTTCAATGCAAGTGTAAATTGAAGATGATGTGTCAGGACTGTATTTTGAGATGTCATGATCTTAGTGGAAGACAAAGAGTGAGACAGAGGGGAACGTAAGGGCGAAGAGACATCGAAAACTGACAACTAAACTTAGGATGATAGCCAGAGGACGGCCTGTGCGTCAGTGCAGGCGAGGTGGTGTGTGGGAGGAGGGTGTGGACGCGGGGAAAGAGAGTAGGGAGGACCCACTGTGACTGATAGCCCACCGGGGCCTCAGAGTGGACCGACACTGGGAACAGCTAACCTATCTTGACATGCGTAGGAAACCCAAGACTTTCTTAGCCCTCTGTCAGATAGGAACCACCCACAGGAGCCCTGCCACAACTGTGTAGCCCGAGCTGCTGCGCGTCTTTTTTAACTAGCTCTGTTTAGATGAACACACGGCGGAGGAATGCTGCAGTATACCTTGTAGAAACCGCAAGCACAACAGAATTAGGGCGACTTCCCAGGGAAATCCATGGGAATGAGACAGCTTTGCCTACTAGCAAGATCATAACTGTGTGTGTATGAGTCTCAGTAAAAGTCCCTTTGATGCCGTGGTGCTGTCAGCAAGCAGTCAATAAGAGCTGACAAGGGCGAAGTGCCTCCGAGGTGGTTTTGAGTCATGTTTAGTTGGTGGGTATTACTGTAGTCATACCAAGATTTGAAAGAAAGTGAGGAACCACTCGATTCAAATGCGATGGTCAGTATCAGTTGTCACCCATCCCATACATACCAGCAGTAGATGCGGGGCGCTGACTCAGCAGGCTGTTGTTATTAACTCCAGTGATAAACAGACACAGATAATTTAGGAGACCTCTAGTGGCTGTACATAGAAGTGCATGCAAAATCTCAGGTTGAAAATATAGTTGTAAGCTTTGCATTTTAACCCAAACTGTGATCTTTTCCAAAAACTAACCGAGCAATTCGGACCCCTAAACATGACCAAGCCATCTTTACATTCTTTTATATTTTTTTTTTTACCTCCACCTAACCACGTTTAGTTTTAGTGGGTAAAACTAAATCATCTATTTCTGCTGACTGAACCCAACCAAACACCACATGAAAACAAACATTCAAAGATTTATGTTGCATACTTGCAACACCAATTTCACCACCCAGAAACTTTCACACCAGCAAATAGCAAAACTACTTCCTTCCAAAGAGCAACAACCAGAATTTAGCAACAGCAGCCTTTTCAGATCTTAGGATTGTGGTTTTTAAAACTTGCCTCTATGCCCTCACCTGTTTTTGTTCTTGAATAATATCACACTAGCTGTCCACAAACAACAACATGACTGGCTTGTTTTCTATGTCTTATTGTTACGCTGTCAGGAGAATCCACAGTCCACGTGAAGCTCTCAGTTTACACACTTTCACGACAAGGCGTCAAGTAAATTTGTCACCGGAGCTGACATATTCATCCGGCACAAATTTGCTTCAGCTTCAGTCTTTGCATAGACTTTTTATGTAATCGTGCCACGTGCTAAAATATTGCCTCATTTTTGTTTTAGTCACGACCATTGACTACAGTCAATGGTCACAACATTAGGTCATTTCAGTGAAAGGATGTGTTACATCAAAATACAACTAGGGCTGCCACGATTAGTCGACTAGTCACAATTACGTCGACTATCAAAATCGTCGACGACTGATTTAAAAGTCGACGCGTCGTTTGAAGCTTTGTAAGATCACAAAAGACGCAGGAATAAATAGTAGGATTTAAGAGTGTAATAACGGACTGTGTCCCAGAATTCATAGCGCAGCCCAGCTCAGTTTCCAACAATGGCAGCAGCTAGTTAGTTTTAATGTTACTCTTATTATTCTTTTTGGGCCACAAAATAAACGTTTAACATATTTTCAGGCGAGAATGTAACTATGTAAACCTCAAATATCTGCTCAGTTTATCAAGACACCACATATTTTCGGAGACGTCTGTTCCCCACTAGCTCGAGTGTTAGCCGGGGTTCAAGGCTCACTAGAGCCGTGAGAACACCGGACTCCCGGCAAATCGTTTTCAAACCCACCGCCGTCTTTCGCTACTCAGGTTAAACATGTAATATAAGTCACTTAGATAACTTAAAAATGTTATTGTTTGGCTTTTTTTAGTATTTTATTTGTTCCTGACTAAATCGGTTTGGCTGAGATTAAAGTTTTTACACAGCTGAATAAACGTCAAGCAGACAACTGATCATCAGAAGTGTGAGATGCTGGAGAATTTACTCCGGTGTCCTGTTATATTTTAGATAGCAAGGAGTTTATTAAACTTCACCGAAACAATCTGCAAAATTCATTAAAATTTAATAAACTACCATCTTGTCTTTATTTTTAGTTAGCACATACTTTAAACACTTAAAGCTGTAAGCTAATGATAGTTATATAAGAGCAGACTCATGCTGGTGCAATAAGCTGTAGTTTTACGTCCAATGGATGCATGATCTGATTAGTCGACTGATCGCAAAAATAATCGGTGACTAGTCGACTATCAAAATAATTGTTTGTGGCAGCCCTAAATACAACCTTCTCACAGTAAAACGTGAGTGTCCCACAATTCCTTTTAACGCCTAAGAGTTCACAAATCAGACTACAATTCCCAGCTTACTTCAAAGTAAAACATACTAAAGAAAACTACAAATAGTGATTCTCATCAGGGGCAGATTTAGGGACTCCGTGAGATTTAATTTTAAAACAGTCTGTTAAAAACTGTCCATTTAACCGAAGAGATTCTGACATGACAGTCGGAAGAGCACAGGTGTAACCGACTGAATTAATCACGGCTGAAGTCTGTTTGAGTTTCAGTTGGATCGCTGTCACACTTTCATCACACTGTCGTCACTTTTATTCATAAGACTGTGCTCCAGTGCAACACAAATCAAAACACGAACAACCAATAACACAAAGGAAAGAATGAGGAAAGGGCGGAGATGGACACACACTTGGCCATCATTCAATCTATTTTGGCTGACAGCGAGAGAAGGGGTTTTGGGGGGTTTTTTGCTTCCTTTTTTTCAGACCAACGTTGGGACACAAAAAAATATGAGACAGAGCAAATGACGACAGCATGGAGAGGAGAGGGTATAAAAAGGATTGGATGTTGGCACGCAGGGAAAAGCAGTCTGCGGTAGACTTGTAAATAGCCGGAGGGACAGAGGGATGGAGGAATGGAGCTATCAGCAGAGAAGTGATGAAGGTCTGGGATCGGGCCAAGATAAACACAAGCCAGCCCAGAAGGAGCTGCAGCAACACACACACACACACACACACATTTATGACCAACAGCACATACATGTACAAATGCACAAACACCCAAACACATGAGGCTGCTAGCACTTTATATCCATCATGCACTTACATATACACAAACACACCCATGCATGCACGTATGAACACACACACACACACCTGCAGAAAAATAAACAGTTATGTATGGCTCCCCGACCACAGCTTCTTGAGTGTTAAGCTGTGTGACAACAGGCCGGGCTGTCATTTTGACATCTCATTTCATCACATAGTTCACATTAGTCCATTTGCTCAGATACCACAGAGTAAACACGAAGCCAAAAGAAATGGTTGGAGTTTTATTTTTAAACACGACGAATAAACAGACTCAAGAGTTATTTGAGCCTTCAGAAAATCCCTCTTCGTTTTTGGCAGTCATTTAAATCCAGCTTGGAGAAAGAACCTTGTCCTTTGTAATTACCATAAATCCTCAAAGAAGAAAAAGTCAGCTGTGTCCTGAAGATTTAATCATAACGCAGGGACATTGGGACGTTGTTTTTTTTTGCCGCTACTGTTAATGTGCACGCATGCGTGCTTCTTTCTTTTTTCAGTGTATTTGTTCAAATGTGTTCAGATGTGTGTGACTGAGTTTCATTAGCGTGCTGTGAAGCGCAGGCTCTCCTGCTCCGTCTTGTCTCCAACTGACTAACATCTCGAGTGAAACCATAAAAATCTGCTAAATGTTATCTTAAGCGTGGCATTCAGAGGCAAAACTGCAGTGTGAAAGAGCTGCTGCGAAGCGTGTCGCGCTGGAATGCAAAACACAAGTCATGGTCATCGTCCTGTCACCGCACAGGTTTGAACTGCAAGGACCTACGCTCATTTTTAACTGCAGTCTGTTAAATTTCCCTTAAGCATGGCACTTAATGGTGACTGCTGTGTGAAACAGGGGGCAATGATCATGTATCCATCTATCCTACAGAAATAAAGATTAATCAGATGCTATTTAAAGATTCTCCCATGAATGTTTTTACTTTAACTGATTATGTGACGATTATGTGTATTGTTTTGAAATCTGCAGTTCTACTAAGTTAGATGTATCAGTCCGTTCCACCCCAAGACCAGAGGTCTGTGTCATATCAAAGAGTGCATGAAGACAATGTGACAAGCCCATTAAAAGCTGATGTAGGACATGAAGTGGGCAATTTAGCAGACTAATTAGTCGATACACACTTCGAAATTCATCAACATCCACCTGTAAAGACGAAATGGAAAGTTATGGGCTGGAATAAACAAAAGACTGCTCTCTTCTTCCACAGAATAATGTTGCATGGGTTCACTTATGTTTAACTGTCATCTACACATGGCATAAAGTTCACTATGCTGTATGTGCTAAAATTATGTGAATCCTATAAAGCAGCGGTCCCCAACCCCCGGCCCTCGGACCGGTACTGGCCCGTGAGTCGCGAGAGTTGAGGCTCAGGTGTGAAATGTGTGGTTTTCAGGGTCTTTATCGGTTTTCAGTGTTATTTTTTTATCGTTTTGATCGTTAACTCGGTCTTCCTGGGTCTTTTCACGTGTGTTATGAATAAATCTTCTTTTTTTCGGTACCGGTACTAATTTTATTTTGTTGTATTTATGCAAAATATTGTCGGGCATAAACCGGTCCGTGGCGCAAAAAAGGTTGGGGACCGCTGCTACACTGAAAAAAATATGTTGTTGGATTTACTTAATTCAATGGTGGACATTTGTTGCACACAGATGTTTTGCTTTGGCAGCAACTTAAACAATTGAGTTAAATTAACACAATTTATTCATGTTCAATAAACCTGTGCAATTTGTGTTGATAAAATGTGACTTAAACATGTTTTGATGAAGTAATTTGAGCCCTTGAAATATTTTAATCCTTCACAATTTTCTCACTTTATCCCAACACCATTCAATAACTTTTACCCAATACTACTTGGTCACTTAAATGCTACATGTTATCTTCAAATTACATTTTGCTATTATATTCTAGCATCAAATACACAATTTTCAAATGGAGGCCTTATAACAGATTGTATTGTTCTCTTCCAAGATGGTTGCTGGCATCCACCAGTAACCTTTCAAAACAAAATGTCTAATTTCACTGCATTGACAGTAGGTAAAGAATTAAACTGACATTACTCCTCCACTGAATCTACATAAATCAACAGTTAAATAATGTCAGTTCTTCCGTGTTCTCTGGAATCAATCACAGCAAAGAAATTAGACTGTTTCTTTTGAAAAATGTTGGGAAAGAACAAATCAAAACATTCTATTTAAGGCCTCTGACGTCAAGATTCAGTTAAACAACAATTATAACTAAACAATTTGAGGTAATGTTAGTTTCCATTAACATTAAATTAGGTTACTGAATTGGCAAACACCTTCCTATTAACATTACCCATTTTACCCCAATAACTAAAGAAATTAGCACTTGCAGGTCAAAACCTTTATTCAAGAGATGCAAAAATAACATTGATACAGTGACTGTCAAAAATTACAGCACTGATCATACTGTGACATCTTGGTTCAAAACAGCACACTTAGAAATATTCAACGTTCTTTACTTCAACTGAATGAAACTGAAAATAACATTTCACACGACCCATATGGGATATTTAGACTGCATAACTGTTCATGCTACATCTCTTCATTAGTAAAAGAAAGAAAAAATACAAAGAGAAATTTAAAAATGCTGCCAAAATGCTGTACAGAGCAAAAGGAAAAACAAACAACAACAACAAAAACGACTCGTCCTCATGGCAGTTGCAGAGTATATAAAAATGAACCCTGCGATCTGTTCCTGGAATTGAGCTTCAAAAATGCAGCAGAACAAGTGTGAGATTTAAATGTCCTCTCACCTAGAGCTGGTCACCTCACATGCATAACAGTGAGCTTCGTTGCAGGAGCAGTTTTGTCTTAGTTGTGAGCTTTTCTTGAGAGCTGAGTTGCATCCAACTCCATTACCACCCTTTGAATCACCTCAAAAGTGTAGCAGAGTTGTGATGGGTAACTCATATTGAAGGAATAAAAAAGGTCCAAACAGCATGGCTACTGCAAAGGTCACGTTATCCAGATCTTGAAGAACTACTATACCCTCGATGATGATGCCAACATCAGAAAAGTCATTGCCTGGTGCATCCTCTGGAGACAGATGTTCATTGTGGTTTTCTCAATCTGTGCAGTGGCCTCAGTCAAGTCCTGGTTAAACACAAAACATTTCTTTAAGATTCCTTTTTAAACTCATCTCTTTTGAATCTACCAGTTCTAATGTTAGAGTAATTTAAACCAATGCAAGCAACATAGTAAATAGCTATAGCCAAAGAGTGGCCTGCCATGCTGCCATTCATGGTCTAACAGAGTTTCTAAGACAGAGTGAAAAACATAATAATTTCAAATGCTTTACATTAGTTTTTGTTAGAAAGACACCGGCCCATCAGAAATCCAGGTTATGTCACTCAGAAGATGTTAGAATTTAGACTTTCAGCCCCACAATTTGGTTAGCTGTTGGTCTTTTTTTTTTTTTTTCAAACAAAAGCTAAATATTGGGGGGATTTTCCTTTGTTCACTAGAATGACAAATTTAAAGTTTTTTCACACTGATGTGACCCCTAATATAGGGGGGTGGGGCCTCAAGGGGGGGCGGCCGAGTTCACTACCAGGCCTCATGTGAACTTCAAATTATTAAAGAGGACTACTGGTCCTAACCAGTCCAATGAGGATCAAGTGGATAACTAAATGCATTTTTAAATGTTGCAAAGCCACAATCTACTCATAAAACACTCACCATGAACTCCTGCACCAAGATGTTGCAATTGTCTTTCACACAGATGCGGAGCACTTTGATGAGACTCCCTTCGAGCATTAATGTCATCCTAAAGTATTATAACAAAGAAAACAGAGATTTGTGAACTTTTCAGTAGCACAGAATAGGGCTGCTCAATTAATCGAATTTTAATCACGATTACGATCTGGGCTTTCAACGATCATTAAAAATGACTGAGCCGATTATTAGCCCCTCCCTCATTTATCCGCAACACCTTAAAGGCCGGTCCGTGAAAATATTGTCGGGCATAAACCGGTCCGTGGCGCAAAAAAGGTTGGAGACCGCTGATTAAGAGGACCCGAGGGAAGCTCGGAAAGCTAAGCAGAAGTTATTTGGAGAGGAGAGTGACTGCTGTTGGTTGAAAAGAGAGGTAAAAAAAAAAAAAACTTCAGTGGTGTTGCACACTATTTTATATTATTTTTTAAAGTCATTGTTAACCCTTTAAATCCGGTCAGAGCAGCACGCTCCGTGTTGTGTAACTATTTTTAAATCCCTGTAGAACCTGAACCGTGTAAGCTAGCGCAATAATTTGTTTTGCATATGAAACCGGAGGAGTTGTACTTACAACTTATGCCATCAGCTTGTCCTCGGTCACGGTTTCCTTCCACATATAGCTTTGCAAAAACTGCATAAAAAGCGCTTGCAGGAAAAAAAAACATAATACTCCAGAAACACGCTTTGCCGATCCATCAGCTGTTCGTAACACTTCCCACAGTGAAATGATGCACCGGCTGTTTTCTTTGCAAATTTGCATCATAGGATTGTTTTTTGTTTTTCCTGCAGTATATAAAAACTGTATCTCCAAAATAAAACTATGAAGACACTCAAAATAAATTTCCTGTTGTTGTAAACTATTTTTTGCAACTTTATTGTATTTAAAGTTTTGAGGGATAAACCTCTTAAATTTCTCCAAGTAGAAATATATGTAAACAAAACAAAAGCGATTTTCAATTTTTTTTGTAGGTTATTGCACTTTTTTGCAATTTATGTAGGGGAGAGCGGGGTAAGTTGTCACACGGGTAAGTTGTCACACTGTTCATAACTCCAACACTAGAGGCTCTATCTCAAAAATGAAATAGCCACTTTGTGTGACTTCTTCTTCTATAGTCAACCTCCTGTTCACATGTGGTCAAGACTGCTCTAATCTGAGGTGAGCACATCTTTTTTATTTTTTTGACCTAAAAGGAAAAATAAATCACTTTAAATTTTCTTCAGTACAACTTTGTTAGGTATAGATGTTACAGATTATTATTTTACACAAAATAGAGGAGACATTAACGTGTCTTTTGATACTTCAGCTGATGTGCTATGTTGAGCTAACCCTGACATTTAGCCAAAATTAGCATAAATGTCAGTTTGGGGCAAGTTGTCTCATTAACTTTGGGGCAAGTCGTCACATGTGACAACTTGCCCCAGTACAAATAAATGCTCCAAAAAATTGTGATATTGTAATTCATTTGTATTTGTAATAAGGTTTTTGAAGAAAGGAAGGAGAGGCAGGAATTAAGGAAGGAAGGAAGAAAGTAAGATGGTTCGAAATTATCAACGAAAGACAGAGCGTGGCAGAACACCACCTGACATTATGTTAAAGGCAGTCAGGCAGGTAAAGATGCAGAACAAATCAATCACAAGTACAGCAAAGGATTTTGACATAAATTACCGCACTGCAATTACTGACAGCGGACTACCAACTCCAGAGGACATCCAGCCATATCCAAAAGCTGGCCGCCGAAAACCATCCAGCAAAGGAAGAAAACGACGCAAATCAGCAATTCTAACCGACACGCCAGTGAAGCAGCAACTAGAAAAAGAAAAGAATAAGGCTGAATCTAGCAAAAAGCTGTTTCAAAAGAGAGGGACGCGAGGGGGGAAAACATCTGGACCTATGAAGAACAACGCAGCTAAAAGAAGAAAAATAATTCAAGAGTCATCATCAGATGATGAAGAGTGCTTCTGCCTTGTCTGTGTGGAGCCATTTTCAAACAGTCGTCCAAAAGAGACCTGGGTAAAATGCGTAAAATGCAACAAATGGGCCCATGATGCTTGCACCTCAGGCCAGGCAATTTATGTGTGCCAGAATTGTGACTATGAAGTTGAGTCTGATTAATCAGAAATAAGGCATCTGTTTTGTTCAGAGTATAAACATGTTAAGTAAAGCAAGTTATTTGCAGCATTCCATTCAGTTATGATGGATTTATGTGCAAGCCAGAGAACATTTGAGTTTAAAGTTCAAACTAAAGTTTTCTTTCTACTTAATGTTTTGATTAAAATGTGTATTGGATTGAAATAATTGTTTTTTTTCCAAATTCTCTTGGCATAATTGTTCAAATTTCCAGTTTTGGTTTGAATTTAACAATTAAAATCAATAATCATAATTAAGTATTTGTGTTCATATTTTAAGATAATCTAGTGTGACAACTTACCTGCCGATGGGGCAAATTGTCACAAGTGCACATTCTCCTTTCAACAGTCTACAACTCCGTAATGAGATAAGATATGAAAATGTAATCAATACATCATATGTGCCCGAGACTTCCGTCTTTCATTTGGTGAAACATTTATTACGTTGTGATGTATGGTGCTCAGTAAAAGTTAGTCAGTGTGAAGAGTGTGACAACTTACCCCGCTCTCCCCTAATTACTATGGACTTAATGCATACATATTATTAAAATATGGGCTATAACAGTTGTATTGATGTATAGCAACTTGAAATGCTCCCACAAATGGCACTACAGCATGTAAAAAAAATAATATAAGCTCTGGTGGACTTGGTTCTATAGTAGGTCTTAAAGGGTTAAATAAATATCGTCAAATAATCGTGATCTCAATTTCAGTGAAAATAATCGTGATTATCATTTTTGCCATAATCGAGCAGCCCTACTTCAAAGTTTAACTTAAGTGGAAGCAAAAATGTGTGAGTTATGATACTATTAAAAGTATTTAGTCTTAAAAGTATTTAGTCTGGCCCTGATTAAAGTTTCACAAGTTGCCAATTGTCCTTCACAACGTCTGACTCCCCTGTTGATCCTGAGCCAGCAGGGATGGCTACCCTCCTGGTAATGGGAGAAAAAGACCCCACTGCTAAGGAACGATCACGCCCTCATCATAGATGGAGCTGGTCCAAGAGATCCCGTCTGTGAATATTTTACCAATTACAGCCTATTATATTCTTCCTTTTTTTGGTTACCCAGCATGAGGTTACTTAAATATAGATGATATGGTAATTCATCAATAATTGTGGGTTGCTGGGATAACAGACCACATATAGGCAAAGGGGAGTATCAATTAAGCAGTCAATCATTTCTCACTTAGGCTGTGCAATGATTCTATATTTGTCAAAGGGGGTTTTGCCTTAAGTTGGGCTTTGAACAAAGTGCTATATGGAAAAATGTCCAATCTCCACTGAACTGAGATTTATCTCATTATTCATAAGGCCTTGAAGAAACTCAAGGGGAGGAAAAATAATTTAAAGGTAGAAGCAAATGACAAGATTTCTTAAACTAATTATGCGGCTAGCAGCCAGACAGCAGCCTCGCGGCACAGAAACCTCCAAGAAAAGTTGGGGATTTAAGATGTAAATTACAACTGGATGGCAGTGGGAGTCGCCTTTATATGTTAAATGACCATATTCAAGACAAAAATATTGCAGAAAAATAAAAATGGAGCAGTGTGAGCTAACAAAACTCATCCAACAGCTGTTTGCTGAGCATTTCTCTTAAAGCTAATGCAAAAAGTCTCCCAGACTGTGAGGAATCACTTTAATTTCTTTGAAACAATAGAGACAAAATGTACAATTTATGTTTACTCTTTCATACCGGATTGTCTGATATGCACAATTACTTTGCTGTTGGGAAGGAATTTGTATCTCTAGAGTCACTTGGCAAACTCAAACAACTCTGAGCAGCAGTTTCTACCCACTCAGATTTGGATGTGCGTAAGGACGGTCACATAGATGTATGCGCATGTGTGTGTGTGGTTCACCAGTTTGTTTGGAGATTGGTCATGTTTTCGCTCAAGTCTCAAAACCAGTAGAGCAGCAACATGTATTATAGGATCTGTGTGACAGCTGGGTTTGTTGTGTTGTTGCTTTTTTTTCCCACTGGATGCAAAGCAATTGGATGTCCACTACCGGAAACTGCACACAAGCACAAGCCTCACACATCAACTATGCAAAAAAAAAAAAAGAAGAAAGGAAAAAAAGCAGAGAAAAAAAGAAAAAAAAAAGAAAAAAGAAAGAAAAAAAAAAAAAAAAGTATTTAGTCTCTAGTTTTCTGTGAGATATGAATGCACAGTCAGTTCACATGTCACAATTTAACGCAGCTCTTCCTGCTGTACTCAGGCTTTGCTCAGGTCTTCGTTAGCCCGGGTACGGCTGTGCTCGTGCAGCTCTGTCACATACCTGCATTTGATTGTTCCAGTGGGAAAAAACGTATTTCCCACAACATTTTATTAAATTTGCCTAAATGCAGTTGATGGGTTTTTATTTTCACTCTGAAGTGTAAGGTAGTTTTGTCAAGCTAAGTGTGTCCAGTGTTGGTTGGTTTCTCGGTTGATTTAACGTTAGCTTTGCTGTGACTGGCTAACGTTAGCTTAGGATGGTGGGACGTAAGATAAACCTTCATTTTTGTAGTATAAAGGTTGCTTTCATATGACACTTCTTGCAAATCCCACGTGACATGTCCATCTCATTTGTTCCACAGGTTTGTGATTTAAACCTGGACAGCACTTTTTTCAAATTTCTTTCTCCAAAGCCTCCATCTTTCTTCCTTCCATACACTGACCTCATGTCACTCACTAGAAAAACTCAATAGCATCTGCTGGTATAGTTAAAAGGTAATTCATTTTATTATTATAGTACTAAAAACGTTGTATTTCCAGTTTATATATAAAGATATCAACATTTGGTGTCCCTGTGTTAATAAAATATTGATATGTAAAATATTGCAATGCGATGCTGGGAACCCCTATGAACCACATCTCATGTCCATCCTGTATCCTTTTTATCACTGATGTATGTGAAATATTTATTTATTAAACAGATGAAAGATTTCCAAACCAACCTGCCCTGTGTGACAGTCATTGACATCTATCAGTCGGGAAAGGTTTGCAGTACAAAGTCATTTCTAAGGCTTTGACACTCAGGTGAACCACCATGACAGTCATTATTTACAAATGAAGAAAAACTTGGAACAGTGGTGAACCCAGGAGTGACTGGCCTACGAAGTTACTCCAGGAGAGCATCAATGACTCGTTTAGAAGGTTAGAAAAAAAACCCTGAAAAACAACTAAATACACCATTTACCTCAGTTTCAGTCAGAGTTCATGATTCAACAATAAGAATGAGATTAGACAAAAATGGCATCCACAGTACAGCTCCAAGGTAAAAATCATTGCCCACCAAAAAGAACATAAAGGTTGGTCACATGTTTGTCAAAAAAACAGAGGAAAAAAAAACATTCTGAAGAGCCCAAAGACCTTTGGGAAAGTATTCTGTGCACTCATGAGACTAAAGTTAAACTTCTTGGAATTTTTGAGTCCCGTTACCTTTGGAGTAAAACTATACAGCATTCAATAAAAAGATCAGTCAAACATGGTGGTGGTAGTGTGATGAGCTGGGGCTGCTTTGCTGCTTCAGGACCTGGACGACTTGATGTAATTGATGGACACATGAATTCTGCTCTCTCCAAAAAAATCCTGAATCCTGATTTCTGGACATCAGTTTGTACATGAAGCTGAAGTTCACTCAGGTTAATTTAGACAGTTCTGCAAAGAAGAGTGGACCAAAATTCCTGCACAGCCATGTAAAAGACGCATTGCCAGTTATCACAAATGCTTAATTGCAGTTCTTGCTGCCAAAGGTAGCACGACCAGTTATTTGGTTTAGGAGGCAAAGATTTGTTCACAAAGAGCCAAGTAGGTTTATTTCCTTTTAATAAATAAAATCATCATTTAAAAACTGTATTTTGTATTTGTATTTATGCGACAAATATTACAATTTGTGTGATGATCTGAAGCATAACAAATATGACCGAAAATAAGAAATCTGGAAGGGGGAAAATCCTTTTTCACCTCAAAACAAATGAATTATTTTGCAGCTGAAATTTTCACCCTTAATGGCACTTAAAGACTTGAAGGTTGCAGAAACAAACCCAACAGCCCTCACTTACTAAGATCTTATTCTCGTGTAAAGCTGCCTGCATAGCTCCTCTCAGAAAACACAGTTATTAAAAAATAACAATGTCTGCAAGTGCATGTATGTGCGTGTTTCCCGGGAAATTTACCCCTTTGATGCTCTCAGATTAGTAATCCCCCTGAGTTGTGGTTGTGAATGTGGTGGTGGTACTTGTGACCTGGTGGGTGGGTGTTTTATACTGCAACCTGCATGCTAGTTCAAAGCCCCCTGTGCAGTACGAGGGGGATAAGAGGACACATGAAAGCAGCACTTGACAACATATACCGTCTAAAAGATCACAGGGCCAAATAGCAAGAAAGGTGCACCAACATAAACAAATCAAACACACCTACATTTTAGTTTGTCCATTGAAGTGCACCCACATGTTGGGGGCTCTTAACGGCACTGATGTAGCAGATGTATCAAGCAAGATAAGTACTTTGGAGGGTTACTGACGCAAAGGTTTGCAACTTGCTAATGTACTACAGAGAAAGGAAATTCAATTTTTGGAAAATAATTCACATATCTCTTGACTCGTTATACATTTGTTATCTTTTTTGGTTTTTTGCAGAAAATAGATGTTGGCCTGTTTGAAAGCGTCCTCATCATTTTTCATATATCCATCTAGTGTGTCAAACCTGACACTCGACAGCAGGAATACAGTGACATTTATGTCTTCTGAACAAGCCAGGTTGTTTGAGTATTTTAGCACACTGAGCTCCCAGGCGGGCTGTAGCTTTATGAAAGCCCTGTATTGTATTTCTTTCCTGTGCCAGAGCCCGTTTCCTGTGGCGGTGCTGTGTCAAACAACGATGACCCTCTGCTTCCTGCAAGTCGCATGTAGACAGGCCTGCCACGAGCCCTGGGGCCTCACCGTCAGCCGCCGAACAACCTCCAAGCCCCTGCTCCGTCTGTCTGTTTTCAAGTCGTTTGCCACCTTGCCCTTTCTGGATCTCACTTTTTTTTCTCCCACTTCATGTTTCCCTTAATTTCTTGCCTCCCTTTAACTGTTTTTTATTTCTTTTTCTTCTCTCATCTCTCTTGCACCTATCTCTTCCCCTCCATGCCTAATTTATCACTTGCGACCTCCTTCGTGTTTCCCTGTATCTACACCTCCTTTCCTTTTTGTATCCCTTCTTCCCTCCTCCCTTTGTCCCGCCGTCCAGGTCAGAAGATGGTCTGTCAGACGTTTCCTGTGCAAGCCGCAGTGCCAGACCACACCTCGTGAAGGGGATTTCTGCAGCTAAAGTCAGTGACGCCCCATAGAAACGCAGAGACACGCACAGTCATGTTTGCACATACAGTCATTTGATAAAGTAAAAACTTCTTATGGAAAATTGTAGCTTTTCTTAAGAATATTTGGACAAGTAGATATCTGATCCGCCTTTAAACAGGACCTTCAGTTAAAGGTATCAGCGTATCAGAACTCATCCACAAGGAAACTATCAACATGTTAGATTCTCCAAGATGTTTGTTAGTTTAGTGGACATTTGAAATCCTCCCACGTTCCTCTGAAATGCCATTCTGGGTTCTGCTTAGGCCTTTCCACAGTGGATCTGCCAACTCTTCTTTTTGGGACATTCCTTGGTGGATTTCCTAATGTGATCTGGATAATTACCCTGTTGAAATGTGCCTGTCTGGTTCAACTTCAGCTTTCAAACAGCACTCTTTGATATGATGCACAATTCATAGTCAAATCTGTAAATGCGCTCTGCCCAGTCAGTTAGGCAATAAAGCAACCCCAAACCATAACATTTTCACCACCATGCTTCATAGTTGATTTGAGGTTCTTCCCCTGAAGAATCGCCTACGGTCTGCATCGAGCTGGTCTAACGTCACTGCGGACAAAACTCTAACATCCATCTGTCCAAAGTACATTATTTAGAAACTCTAGTTTTGCATGTACTACTTACACAGAACCCATCACACCAGTTTCCTCCAGGCGCTTGAATAAGATCATGACAAATATTGAAGATTTCTTTTTGCATTAAATGATGTGCTAAGCCACTTCTGAATACCCTTTTAGTCACTCAAGTCCCTGCAATACTGCATATTAATAATTCTTGCATTCTTTATCTTTTTTATATCTTTACATTTGAGTCTTTATTCATCTCGTTTGCACACTGTGGGCCAAAGATGGAACTCTTATTTTGTCCTGTTTATATGGCAATACTGACTTTGATAGTTCTTACATGGAAACTGTTAATTGCAAATAAATGGGAGATCTTATCACAGTCATAGGTATCCAGAAGGCCCCCCCCCCCGTGAATCCTTTTGCTATCATACCTAGCTTTTGGCATGATAGCATCACACTCTTCAACGTCAGAAAGAAAAGCAGACTGTAGATGTCAGAAGTTTAAGTAAGAGATCGTAGGGCCTGCGATTTTGACTTACTTTTTCCAAGCCCCTTGGAAAACTATACTCAATAAGCAAGAAAACGGATCATTCTGAAAATGACCAAATAATGTCAGTTAAGTGTAATTTCTTTTAAGTATCTTACCTTTTTAAATAGCCACTTCAACAAAGATCACAAGCTAGCTTGTATGAACACATAATTAAAAGGCAACCAAATTTTGGTGGGGTGTATGCAAGGGATTATTTTTTACATGACTGCATTCAGTGTTTCTGTACACAAAGAAAGAATATGATTGTTTTGGGAAATGGGGTCCTACTGTGCTGAAATTGTTGTGTGTAGGATAAAATGTAACTTGTGGGAAAATAATAATTTTTATATATATATATATATATATATATATATATACACTCAGAGACCGTCAGCAGAAAACTATCCTTTGTTAACTCACTTTGTTTTTGCACCATTAAAAAAAGTGTTTTTTAATCGTACATAAAAACCCCAGGGCCACATCTCTGCTTGTGAGTATGAGAAAGATGTCAAATTTTATGTTACCATTTTTCCCACAGAAGTCACCCACATGGCAGAGGTCAGAGACTCGTCTCATGTTTGGAATGGACCAAATCGCGACTGCTGCTGCCAGTATAGATTTTAAACAGTTGCTATGTGGGCTGAGACAAACTCTGAGGCCTTACAGTAAGTTGTCTTCAAACCGGTCTCCCGCACCACACTGTAGATAAGCTTGGATCCTGGACACCATCCCAGTGATACGTGAGCACGTGTGTGTACATTGGCACAGTCTTACATGTTCCACAGACCAGCGGGCCACTTTCAAAAGGCTTCTCACCTCCTTCCACTCAAGGTCATGAACACGTGCAGCAATAAACACACTTCACCGTGCATCTCTGAAAATTACCCTTCTGGTCTTCTTCCAGTCCAGGTCAGAGGCAGGAAGTGAGCCGAGAGAAAATGAGGAAGCAGCAGCAGCGCTCTCTTGCTTCAGGTAGTGACCCTGAACCCTGACCTTTAACCTCACCTTGAATCACTCTGACAAAACACAGACTTGCAGCTCCTAATAACCTTAAAGTATATATTTTTTTAAAAGTCAGAAATGCTTAAGATGTTAAAACACATTAGTAATATTAACTGAGCATTGAAATAAATTTAAAATAAAAACAGAAAGCTCCTTTATAATTTATCTCTTTATTTTCGGACAACAATAATAACAGTATGTTGCTTTTGTTCACTTTTTTACATTTACAGAAGTGGTGGACTCATGGACTTTGTTCCTTAATCAAACTATTGGACAATGTTTGAGGTACAGCTGCAAAAAAAGAAATGACTGTTCAGGCATGAACCCTGTCCAAATCCAGCATCCTTAATGCTCGTGTTTGCAGGTCAGAAATTCAAACCTTAGAACTATCTTAGAAGTATCAACAGTCACAAGAAGCCTAGCTGTTTTTGGACAGAGCCCACGGCTTTGGAGGGTGACTGATTTTCCAGAGCTGCCTCACCAGTTCCAGAAGAATAACCTGCTGCCATGTTTGGCAGGCTCCAGTTTGCCCTCGATGGTTTGGTTGGGCTCTGGACGAGGTCTAGAGTGGTAGGGGTTCTCTGGCAGGGGCCGCGAGGTTGACACTTTGGTGACCTAAGGAAGAAAAGCAACACACAAACCATAAATTCTCAGACATACACAGTATAAACACACTGAAGACTCACTCAAATATTAATTGACACACTGATGTCAAACATGGCAGTTATTAGGAAACAATAGAGCACATGCTCCGTGCCAATCTCTGACAAGAGATTATGCTTAAACCGCATAATAGGTCCATGCTAAAATGAAACCATACAAAAGTTGTCAACAGCTGAAGCCCTGAACATTTCCTTAGCCTTTCACTGGGCCTTCCATCTCATCCCTTGTCATGATTTATATCCCTGCACCTCTTTGTTTCCCCCAAAATCATCCAGACTGTCCCCTTTGTCCCACCTTCACACCATTTGCCTCCTAACCTTTCTTACAAAAAACAGTTTGCTAATTTAAGTTCCAAAATGAGTAACAAAAATGGAATCTGTTTTAAATATATAAGCAGCCAGAAACTTGGTCCAGATGCACATTAACTCATTCACTGCCATTGACGTCTATAGACGTCAATTACGTTTTCAATGGGAGGGGCTAGAATACAACCTCGGGCAGCTTGTCAGTGAACATCAGACTGCTTGAAATGTATTTTTCACAAAAAGCTCGTTTTCTCCCTTTTTTTGGTCAAAACAGGCATTTTTGGTGGAACCCACCTCTCTTCTACAGCTGATTACTAAAGAACGGAAAATGGTAGAAACAAGCTTTTTTTTTTGGATGGAAGAAGAGAGTCTGTTCTTCATTTTGGTAGGTTCAGCGTTTATATGATCATAACACACAGTTTTCTGTGGCTCTTCAAAAATGAGTAAAAATGCTCAAAAACCCTGGCAGTGAATGAGTTAAACAAGAACATTTTTCACAGTTTTACAAAGTCACATTTTTGTTCTTTTCTTTGCCGGCTCACATGTTTGAGTCGGTGCACAATATCTCTGTCTAACAAATGAAAGACAGCCAGAAAGTTGATTACAACCATTCAAACGCTCCCAGGTTTTTGGGTTGTTGTTTTTTTTTTTTTGCAGAAGTCCTTTTAAAAGACTACATAAATAAATGTCTAATAATCTATTGTTGGCATCGCTTTTTGGCTCCGTTTTGATTGCTGATACCTAAATTAGTGATTGCCAGTGTTATACAAGCCCCTTAAAAATGCTGGTTTTATGGAAAGAGAAAAAAACAAAGCAGCATAAAACTATTTGCCTGCTCAGAACTGTAGCTGAATGAGACTGCATAAGATGCAATCATACATACCCCACAATCAACATGAATAGAGCCCATCAACCGAGCTACAGTACTCACACTGCAAATGCACAAGTTAATCCCTCACCAGTCTCACCTTAGACAGATCTCCCAAGTCAGGTCTCTCCCATCCCAGTTTCTCAAGGACGCAGCTGTCGAAAGCGTGCTGCTGTTTACGGCAGTGACGGAGTTCTGCCAAGTTTGAGTAATCCAGGCAGGTCCAGTACTCCGTGAAGGACTCGGCACAGTTCCCCTTGATTTGCCTAAAAGGCACAGTGCAGACAGACACACATCATAACATGCAGAAGCAGGATTAATCTTCATACAGACTGAATCTGCAACGCATGAAGTGGAAATCTTTCTCTTAAAATATAATTCATTTTTATCCATCATCCATTATTGAAACATTAAAACCACAAAGATGAAATTCATAATATTGACTGTATTGTTTAAATGCGGTGTTCTCTGGGAAATGATCCCAGCATTCATGTGACTAGCACTTTGACGCACACCACCCATGTCGCAGACAGACACCAACACACCCACTGCTAACACCTTCACCCTCCAAAAAGTGAAAGCACTCCCCGACAGCAGTGGCCTCCACCCTGCGGAAATGTGCCCTGTCAGAGTGCAAAAGTGGCCTAAGTCACTGGCCTGACCTCCAGAGTTCCTAGATCCCAATCTGGGAAGTTTGGAGGAAGCAAACTAAGTCAGATGCACAGAGGCTCCTCTCCACATCCTACAGGACACCATCCAGAGATCCCATCAATCCAGCGACCACTGAGAGATGTTTTGGTGGGTGATAAGGGGTACCTACACAATATTAGGCAGGTAATTTTGATGTTTTGATGCCTAGTTGTATGATACTGGTGCTGACACCAGTCAGCTGACACCAATCAGCACCAGTATCCCACCAGTCAGTGGGATTTTCAAAAGAATGCATATCATAGGAGTCAATAATTCAAGAATGTAAAGGACAGAGCTGCTCAAATTTAAGAAACCAAATGTATTTAAGAACTTATATCAGCGTATGGTTACTCTGCTTGTGAGCAGTCACTTGTTGATTGAATCTGATTGCTATGGGCTGGTTTTCTATAACAAGAACACCTAAAGGTGGCTGGCAGTTGCCAGAAACACCAGAGAATCAAAACAGGCCCCTGGTGCAATTACAACTTTTCTCAAATCTATCTTCATTATCATAATTGCAGGTTTTTCTCTCACAAAAGCACCTCAGTTGCTGCACAGGCGTACCAACATAACCAAAGCTCAGAATAAAACTTTTCAGTAAACACAGACACTGCACTTAAGAGTGAAAAAGGCCAGACCACAAAGTTTTATGGACACAATATGCTTCATGGGTAATTTTCTTATTCATGTTCTAAATCGGCCACTTTTTCTACTAAAGAGAGGGAAAATTACTGGAGTGTTTTCTGCATCACACTTAATGAGCTCAAGTTGATGATTTATTCTTATGTTTTTGGATAATTTAGAGAAGAGGCTGAGTAACTCAGAACAGAGAAATGACAATCTGGAACTGATTTTTATAACGTCAAAATCAATATACTGATCAATAAGTAAAGAGAACATGATAAATAAAAAGCTTTGTGGAAACAAATAGTGACTCAACAGGACAAATGATGCAAAAGTGGAAGCGGCTGTGTGATTATCACACATTACACAATGGAAAATAACTCTTCAACGTATGCGGCAACAACCCTAAAGTTGAAGTAACTGAAATTTTGATGAAATATCTATTGAGGCTCATACTGATCTCATTAAAAAATGTCACTGCATAAATCAACCAGCAAAATACAACAAGATTTAAAGGTTTCTTCCCATAACTTAGTGCACAAGTTGAGCACTCATCCTCCCCCATCTTACATTAGGATGTACTTTGGATAATTGTCACACTGAACCACCGACCTTCTGATCAGTAGATGACCAGCCTTACAGGGAGTGCAGAATTATTAGGCAAATGAGTATTTTGTCCACATCATCCTCTTCATGCATGTTGTCTTACTCCAAGCTGTATAGGCTCGAAAGCCTACTACCAATTAAGCATATTAGGTGATGTGCATCTCTGTAATGAGAAGGGGTGTGGTCTAATGACATCAACACCCTATATCAGGTGTGCATAATTATTAGGCAACGTCCTTTCCTTTGGCAAAATGGGTCAAAAGAAGGACTTGACAGGCTCAGAAAAGTCAAAAATAGTGAGATATCTTGCAGAGGGATGCAGCAGTCTCAAAATTGCAAAGCTTCTGAAGTGTGATCATCGAACAATCAAGCGTTTCATTCAAAATAGTCAGCAGGGTCGCAAGAAGCATGTGGAAAAACCAAGGTGCAAAATAACTGCCCATGAACTGAGAAAAGTCAAGCATGCAGCTGCCAAGATGCCACTTGCCACCAGTTTGGCCATATTTCAGAGCTGCAACATCACTGGAGTGCCCAAAAGCACAAGGTGTGCAATACTCAGAGACATGGCCAAGGTAAGAAAGGCTGAAAGACGACCACCACTGAACAAGACACACAAGCTGAAACGTCAAGACTGGGCCAAGAAATATCTCAAGACTGATTTTTCTAAGGTTTTATGGACTGATGAAATGAGAGTGAGTCTTGATGGGCCAGATGGATGGGCCCCTGGCTGGATTGGTAAAGGGCAGAGAGCTCCAGTCCGACTCAGACGCCAGCAAGGTGGAGGTGGAGTACTGGTTTGGGCTGGTATCATCAAAGATGAGCTTGTGGGGCCTTTTCGGGTTGAGGATGGAGTCAAGCTCAACTCCCAGTCCTACTGCCAGTTTCTGGAAGACACCTTCTTCAAGCAGTGGTACAGGAAGAAGTCTGCATCCTTCAAGAAAAACATGATTTTCATGCAGGACAATGCTCCATCACACGCGTCCAAGTACTCCACAGCGTGGCTGGCAAGAAAGGGTATAAAAGAAGAAAAACTAATGACATGGCCTCCTTGTTCACCTGATCTGAACCCCATTGAGAACCTGTGGTCCATCATCAAATGTGAGATTTACAAGGAGGGAAAACAGTACACCTCTCTGAACAGTGTCTGGGAGGCTGTGGTTGCTGCTGCACGTAATGTTGATGGTGAACAGATCAAAACACTGACAGAATCCAGGGATGGCAGGCTTTTGAGTGTCCTTGCAAAGAAAGGTGGCTATATTGGTCGCTGATTTGTTTTTGTTTTGTTTTTGAATGTCAGAAATGTATATTTGTGAATGTGGAGATGTTATATTGGTTTCACTGGTAAAAATAAATAATTGAAATGGGTATATATTTGTTTTTTGTTGAGTTGCCTAATAATTATGCACAGTAATAGTCACCTGCACACACAGATATCCCCCTAAAATAGCTAAAACTAAAAACAAACTAAAAACTACTTCCAAAAACATTCAGCTTTGATATTAATGAGTTTTTTGGGTTCATTGAGAACATGGTTGTTGTTCAATAATAAAATTATTCCTCAAAAATACAACTTGCCTAATAATTCTGCACTCCCTGTAGTTCCTGAGCCTGGGTGATGTCATGATCGAGATGCTGAATCACCCAGTAATGTTTCACATACTTTAAATTAGCCATTGAAAACATTTTAGGCAAAACTGATTTCGCAACAGCAGTGCACACAGTCTCAAACCAAATGGTAGCATGGATTTCAGGATGACATACTTTGGATTTTATCATTACAATCTTTTTAATTAATTAATTTGTTTAACTGATCTCATGCTGCTCTTTTAGCTGCTTTAATACACTGGCAGCATCTCCTCCTTTTGTGTCTGGAAAACACAAATACATTGTTTGCATATTGATTTTTGTATACCACTTATCATCCCTTGGTCCTTGGATAACACCCATATAAATTTTTATGTGATATAAAAAATGTCATATCACTATATCATTGCTATAGCAACGCCATAAATTTATGTTCCCTAGTGCACAACAACAGGATCAGCACGGCCGTGTCTGAAAGCCAAGCATCAGCCTCCCATGATGAGTACCTAAAAGGCAGCTACCTCAACAAACTCCAACAGTTCTTTCCTGTTCCTGCTAAAGGTGGAAATTAACACATTTATTCGGACTGGGTTGTTTGATACCAGGCTGCGAGAGTTGAGGCTCGGGTGTGAAATTTATGGTTTTCAGGGATTTTATTGTTAGCTTGGTTTCCCTGGGTCTTTTCTCGTGTTGTAGTTGTGTGTCTTGTTTTGAAAGATATATTTACCCGTTACCATAGCGACCAGAGAGCATAAAGGGGCAGAGAGGAGGGTGTTACTCTCAATGTTGTTGGTGCATTTCAGGAGGACGCTGCTAATAAAGTTACACAATTACACAGTGAATTCGCTTATTATTAATAAATTTACAAAATACCACAGTTTTTGTCTTGGTCGTATCATTTTATTTTGTTGTATTCATCCACGGCACCTTAAAGGCTGGTCCGTGAAAATATTGTCTTACATTAAACCGGTCCATGGTGCAAAAAAGGTTGGGGACCGCTGTATTAGGTGATAGTACCAGGTACATGGTACTTTTTTAGTACCTACTCAATCGAGGTTCAAAGCAATCAGAAAATGTGACGTTGTCAGACTGCATGTCACCGATTGGCTAGTCAGTAGCATCACTTGATAAATAATGAGAGTGTCTCCTTCACAAAAATCAAAACCACCATTTTTGCAAACCAGCAACAAGGGAACTAACACTGACTAACACTAACAGAACTAACACTGTGGTCCCCGATTCTGACAAAAAGCCACTGACTGCACTGCAGGTATAACATCACCTCAATGTTGTAGCATTCATGTTGCATACAAATGATGTCACGGGACGTTGAGCCGTGTTAATATAACAACCCCACGTACACATTAGGTAGTACTCGACTGTAATGGAAAATGACTTGTCGCATTGAGACGAGTAGGTAATAATGGAAAAAATGCTTACTTCTCTAGAATCTAGTTGCTCTTCTCCATCCTTGATGTTACATGGAAACCTGATTATCACCACCTTTTTCTTCCCTTGCACTACTTTTAAGTCACATATTCAACTTTACCATGACGTTTACTCAGTTATGTTAATAATTTATTTTAACCAAAAGTCAAAAGATTGAAAACCTTATTAGCAGTAGAAGACACAGAATATGAAACTTCCCAACTCTGCAGTCTTCAACAACTTTGAACTATGAAGGCACAACTGCCCAAGAGCAGCATTGGAAACCTCAGAACACATTCTCTTACCCACATGCCCATCACCAAGAAATGCAAAAGTATCTGACCAGAGTTTCACATGGACTCCCACAGTCTGCACTTTCAGCTGGCTCCAAAGTCAAGCCACATTTTCAATCACTCTCTGACCACAAGCACACTGTTCACTTTTGCAGATGACAACAATGCAGCAGCCCTCAGCTCTAAAAAAAATCACCGGAGTATCGCCTTTCTGTCAAATATCATGACAACGTCAAGCCAAGGCATAAGGAAAAATGTTATTCTCGCAGAAATGACAAAGCCCATCCTTTCACCATTCAGACTGCTCAGACAATACGTCTAAGACCTCATCAATCCAGTCCTGTTTGTATATAGTCTCCTGCTTTCAGTGTTCACTTTCAGATATTGTGTCCATTCATACCAGAACTATATGGCACCAAACTACTACCTGAAGAAGTTGAGTGCACACTCATTGACCTTTCTCCCTTCCTCTAGGCACTTCCGGGGATCCTTCTCCTCCCAACGGCAGAGCATGAACTCTTTGTTGGGTTTGTCACATTGGGAGCCATAATGGTGGGCAGCAGCCTTCAGTACCGAAGAGGACACTTTTATCTGCACAGAAAGCAACACATGGAAGACAATTAGAATGAAAAAGGAACATAACTACAAGAGACACTAACAAATAACAATTATGCAATTGGTGTTTTCATGAGACACACTTTAGTTCACTTCAATTTTATGTATATAGCACCAACTCAACAAGAGTGTATATTAAGGTAGCACTTAGTACTAGTTTTATTTTGGTATATCAACAAGAAACATAAGACAGACCACAGTGAAGCCAAAGTTTATTTGCAATGTCTCTCTCTAGATGGGCTGTGTTTAAAAAAACACAAACAAAAGCCTGGATGCAGTTCCCAGTAGGAATTGTAAATGAACCTTGTATTGATCAGTTAATAAAGAAAAAACAGCATGATGTGACATAAAGAAAGAGCTGTGTTGCTTCTTTAATATTCCCATTACAACTGCCTTGTAGTGATCACTACTAATGTGATTTAATTTATAGCTGCTATATGCATTATTATCTCATGAAGAGCAGGCACGCTCAACATATTAAGAGCTTCTGCTGTGAAAACATGTCCTTGAGCATCTGAACTGTTGACTGTTTATTTTTGTCCAATAAGAAACACAACCTATACAATAAATAAATACATTATGAAGCAAAACTCTACACAGAAGTACAAATTCTAACATGAGAATGACCACTTTAGCCCACAAATTCTGGCTTTTTTAAAATCTGAATATTTTACTAGGACTGCCCCCATGGTAAAATTGCGGCCTGGTCAGTGTTATAATAAAACTTTAGCTATAGCCAACGCATGCATCTACTTGTTTTGCATTTCCATTTTATCAAAGGAAAACATTTGCTTATTTATTTCTGAACTTTTTTTAATCTCCTCGTCACCCTACACATGTAAACATTTAGCCAGCACAAAATTAATGTGAGAAAAAACAAAAAACAAAACAAAAACAGACATCAACCACTGTTTGCCATTGATGCCATTTGACACATTATGAAATGTAATGATTTGTTTTATTTTTGAAAAATAATGCAAATAATGTTTAAGGTGAAATCAAATGTTCACAAATGAAACAGGAGTGTAAACATTATTTGTGACAGTTTCAGGATTTAAATATACAAAAAGCTAAAGTAAAAGAAAAAACTGAGATTAAATAATAATATCTCTGTTGCTGGTGTTGAATTATGTAGTAAAAATGACATTATTAAACGCTATTTACATTTAAATGATTTATATTATCTACAACAATATTTCTGAGGGCTACATAAGTTAATGATATAGCTGTTTTCTTTGTGTCTTCTCTTTTGGAGGGTAAGGCAGCTTTAACAATATGAATGCAGGTCAGATATATACAAGCATTGCTTCTATCTGACCCTGTTCAGCCATTACTTCCAATATAAGTGAATTTACTATCTGTATCAAATATCAATATCAAAATCTTTCAACAAGGTAAACATGTT
The DNA here is from genome assembly GCF_057381915.1 of Diplotaxodon limnothrissa. Classification (NCBI taxonomy): domain Eukaryota; kingdom Metazoa; phylum Chordata; class Actinopteri; order Cichliformes; family Cichlidae; genus Diplotaxodon; species Diplotaxodon limnothrissa. The sequence continues at coordinate 44,360,343 of NC_140602.1, read as the reverse complement.
GGTGCATTTCTACAACATATAAATATATCTGTGTATATATACACTATATTCTTCTCTTCATGTTCTCTTTAAAATATCTGCAGGGGTCTTGCCAGGTATTTAACAAAAGTCATACTGTACTTAAAGAAAGTTTGTCTCACAAGCTGAAAGAGTATGCTTTAGCAAAAGCTTGATCAAGTGCTAGGATGTTAGGACAGATCTAATTTAATGGTGCAGGCTCGTTTATTATATCCACGGTGCTATTATTGTTGGACAGGCACAGGCTGCTGCTGCTGACAGCTATCACCTGACTTCCAAGGACAAGTTCAATATGTCAAATAGCACTGCTACAACAGACTGGTATAAGAACCGAATGGAATCGAAAGCTCCTTTCACCCTGACAGGTATAACCAAATGTACATTCTGAATGCACATTTGCTAAACTTAAAAGACTCAAGACGTTAACGCCATATATTGTTGTCAAAAATAGTTATAAAGGCGCCCGAAATATTTAACACCTTCCTGTGCTATAGTAAATATTCACTCACGTGTGTATAGCATTCATCAATATAATATAACTATCTTAGCAAGTAAAGCTAGTGGCTTAAAGTTTACAGCTTTTCAAATGAACCGTGCAGCAGCTATCCCTTCAGCTAGCTACTTAGCTGGCTTGTCCCGTCTTCTTCATTCATGCTAAACAATAATGGCCGCTCACCTCGTCCACCTTCATCTCCTGCAGGGTGGGGACTTCCAGCTTTGTGGGCATGACTGCGTAGATGTGCAGTTAAAGAAATCAAGAAGCTCAAATACCGCTGGTGAAAAACATTCAAGGTCCTCGTCAGACGTGCGAGCGACGAGGCCGTAAAGAAGGTCAGTTAACTTCCCCTGCTACTGTCAGCTAGTGGCCGCGCTCTGATGACGCAATTCACAGAGCGACGCGGAGCCGCATGCGCACTGTCAAAAGACTTTTGAGAAAATAAAATTGGATTGACATTTATCATATTTTATTTAAAAATGAATAAATCCAACAAACTATGAAAAAAACATTTTTTTTAAGATGAGTAGAAACCAATAACTTGTTCAACAGTCGTATTGTTGCGTCATTGCCATGGTAACGGTATACCGCTTCACTGCTGTTTTCAGTTTTTTTTATTGTTTTTAGATCGACTTTGCATGCTTTTTCCACCCTACATAGAAAGCAGGACATTGTGTTAATGGAGCATATCGGAAGCAGTTACAATGGGGCAACAAAATTTGGCAGGTAGTTTGGCCGTTGTTGTGAAAAAGAGCCACAGACACAGTGTTTGCATGTGTGCGTGTGTTTGTGTGTGCTCGTATACTCAAACACAGTTCATAAAACAGTGTGTTTTTTCTCTGCTTCAGGATGGAAGGTGAAGGAGAGTACACCTTCCCTACAAATACAAGATATGTGGGAGAGATGAAAGATGGAATGTTCCATGGCAAAGGAGTGCTGTACTTTCCAAATGGAAGTAAATATGAGAGTACCTGGGAAAACGGCATAGCCAAACAGGTGAACAGTTTTGTATGCGTGTCCATCCCTTCATGTCAGACTGTCTGCAGCCACATGCATAACTGTGTGTGTTTCACATTGGTTATAGCTGATATTATCTGATATTACATCTGGTCCCTTTTAGTAATCACTCACAGTTATTATCGTAGTAATTAGGTTTGCCTTTTTTCGGTAGGATCTTTAGCCTCTCCTGCTCTAAAGTAAACTTTCATGAACCTCACTGCAATAGCAATCACTACAATTATTATCATCACTGCTGTTGCGGTTCATTTGAAATGATAGTAGCTCTTACCCATGACAAACCTTGGCCCAGACAACCCAGCACCTGCTTTTAGTGCCAGTGAAAGACCTGCAACTTACCTCCATGCAGAACAAATCTAAACAATTCAATAAACCCAGAAGTTTCCTCCAATTTTTGCCTTTTCTATGCGATCCTTTTGTAATACCAATTAGCTTTTTTAAAAGAACTGGCAAATGTAATAAAAAAAATAAAAGAAAAATAAGAAGAGCACAGATTACAGGCGCTCAGGATCTTTATTCACAGCCTTAGTTAGAGTTGTGCAGGTGCTGAAACTGCTTCTGGCAGTGGAGAATGAGCAGGCCTGGAGGTTCCAAGGAGCAAAGGTATGAGGTTGGAGCCCAGAGAGGCTATATGTCAGAAATGTGGCTGGCTGGCACACAAAAAGAGCTCTAGAGCACAGAGAGTCATGGGAGCAAAAACTAAGCAAAGATTGTGAGTAAGCATGACACACTTCCACTCAGTCAGACAGTGGCTGCATGATTTGGTCTTAATACATAAGGAGCAGGCTTGAAAACCAGGGATCCAGGAGAAACCAGTGAGCAGCCATGCTCCTGGGAAGACCTTACAGCATTACGACCCATATATATGCTGTATAGTTAACAGCATTAATCGAAGCTGCTGCTCCTGGATCCCTATCAGCTCACTGACATGAGATAATGGTGCACTTCAATGGAGCAGATTTATTGGTTACACACCTAGTGCAGGTTTCAGAGATGTACTCTGAATATGACTTAGACTAAATGTCAAGGTCTTAGCTGTTTTTTGTTTTGGGGATATTGAATTCCTTGTGAATATATTTGAGTTTGGGCTTCTGTGGAGGTTTATTGTTATTTCAGGTGTTTCCCGTTATGATCTCTGTGTTGGATTTCTGGATTCCTGTTTTGATTTCTTTATTGTAGTAGATTGAGAGCTTTATCTTAGGTGACATTCCTGTTTGACTTTACAGTTATCCTTTTCGGATCCTTGTCCTTATTGTCCTTACTTGTATCCAATTACTTTTTTCAAGTAATGAGTAGAGTAAGGGATTACTATTGCAAAACAGTAATTAGATTACTGTTACTTTCCCATAAGCACGCTACGATACTGCGTTGCTAAACCGTGATTTTGTTTGTGAGAGTGTCTCATGACAATGTCTTACAAGTGTGCGACATCTGTGGCAGCAACAGAGGTGTGTAGATCAACAATGGATAGTATGGAGTGAGAGAGCACGACCATGTAGCGTTTAAAGCTTGGAAGTACTTAAATTACTTCAAGTTTTATTCTGCAAAAAGTGACAAAAACATAAACTCCACTGTAAACTCTGCATAGGAGGAAAACTTCTTTCTACAGCAAAAAATTAAACTTCAAATCCGAGCAATTATCTAGGACACTGCCATGAATGTGAAATTCACAGAGAAAGCCCCGGATCCCCCCGCTGACATGACAGTTGCGGCACCTGGCAAACCCCTGACAGCCCCATTTCTGCTAAAAAAGTGAAAATAGATTTAAGAACGGCAGGACTTAGTGCTGCTGGATCTTTTATTTTATTTATTTTTTGCTGTTTTACTTGCATCTATTTGAAAGAGTGAGTGTAAACACAAAATTATTTTATATGCTGGAATATGCAGAAAATAGGTTTTGTTACGACTCCTTCTGCTAGGCGGCAGGGGCAGTCTCACTTCCTCCAAGGCCCAGGGCCGTAACAGTTTAAATGTTAAACAAATTTCTTCAAAGTCAAAGACTGTTGCATATAATTTATTTTTTGCAAGATGCGATGTGCATAAAGTTAAAAGATTTAAAACTAATAAAACAAGTTTTAAAAAGAGTATTTTTTATTTGATTACAGGTCTATTGCTTTATTATGTATTCCGGTTGTGTATCATGTTTTTTAAAAGTAACTAATAAAGTAACTAATTACTTTTGAAAAGAGGAAATCAGTAAAGGAACGGGATTACTTTCTTGGAGAAGTAATCAGTAATTAGTAACTAATTACTATTTTCAAGTAACTTGACCAACACTGCTTATGAATGGCTTAAAATATTTTTTCAAGTGGCTCAAAAAGCTTCAGTCGAGTCATGCAGAATGTAAACAACTAAATAAATAACTATACATAATAAATGCCAGGGAAGTCTGTTTATGTTATGTGTGTCTGAAAGGGAAAAAATATCCGCTGATATGTTGCAATACCAGATTTGTAAATAGCCAAATATCAGTATTAATATTGGTCTTGAAAATATCACTATAACAGTTGAACTCTAGTTAAACTCTAATTAAAACTATCCAGAGTATCTAACTCTACTTATGCACTGAAAGAAAATGTGTGTATTTTTTGGAAGATTTTGACAGTTATAAGGATATTTTTATTGGGAAAAATTAGGAAAGCATGGAAGAACAATGAAAAAATATAGATATATAGCTAAAAATGACTGGAAAGTGTAATGCTGTAAAAAACAAACTAAAAAAAACAGGCGGCCGTCTGCCGCCATCTGCTGTGACTGGTTGGGGGGGGGGGGGGGGGGGGGGGGGGACTGAGGGAGAAAAGAGGCAGAACAACAAACAGCGTCTTTTTTGTATCATCCCTTGAGGATAAATAAAGTTCACCCCAAATACCAAAAGACATATTTTTCCACTTTCTCCTTGAGATATGTATCTGTGCAGACAGCTTTGGTTTTATCTGCTGAGGTTTGGAGATATTCATCACTGAGAGCTCTGCGTCAATCGAAAGACAATGGAGGGAAATTTAAATTCTTCTGGGTTCTCAGAGAACTCAAAACTGACATTTGAAAACCGCAGCTTCAACTTATCTTTCCAGAAACCATGCCTGGGGTATGCAGAATAACCCAGACCCAGACCTTACATGCAGCAAAGTTTGCTGGAATATTCCGTACGATAACTGTCATCAGTGAGATCTGTGCATTATCTTGGGTTTTTCACTGATTTGAGGAGCACACGTTACATTTCTTTCACTAACAGTGCACTGGGATTGGGGAGGATACAGATATTACAGCTTTGGTAAAGAAAACCCTCACTTTCCACTTGTAAGATATCACTGATAGGTGGTTTTTATTAAGCAGACTTAATTATAAGGATACTTCACAGGTCTGTGTGTGCTTCCACACCAGGGGACATTTACCTTTGCAGACGGACTGCAGTACCAGGAGAAGGACTGGAGCTACTGCAATGGTTATGACAGACGCTTCTACACGGAGAGGTGCAATGGCCTCAGACCTGCAGGTTGGATCTTATTTTCTAGACCACTCCTAAACAAACACACAAGGAATGATGAGCATATAGTGTACAAGCCAAGTCTCTGTATTGTTTGGCTGAAAGCTTCCTCTCAGTGCTGGATAATTTGTAAACTATGAGTTTTATCTGAACAGCTCTTTCTAGTTCGGTCCCTGTTTTTACCTAGCAAAGTTATGCAGGCAGTTCTGTCATCCTGCTTCATGAGCCAGAGTCTGTGTTCATCACTGGCCTGACAAATAGATGGTTTTACCTCTAAGTCATTCCTCAGTCAAATCATAATAATTCCATCTATTCATACAGGAAAATCTCAGATAACAGATTTACATCCTCCACGAGCCATTCCTGATGGATGTTATGACTGTGGAGATGGTTTCTATAACCCCAGCACCAGAGTGGTCACAGCCTACACCGGCAGGTTTCTCAGGAGCGCAGGTGAGAGCAAAGCTCGCTAACCATTAGGAGAGGTGTGCTCATTCATATTAATTTTTTGTTATATACTAGTGGATACTTTGTAGCTTGTACCCCTGATCCACACAAGAAGCAGAATTATCTGTATTTTCACAACAAAATCCTCCTCTTTCACTGCTTACCCCACTGCGGTTTTGTGCACATTTTTCCACTTGTTTTGTTGCCAAACTGGCTCTGTCCACTGCTGAGCAATATCCAGGCACCGTGGCCTGTTGCGCCAAGGTAAATTAGAAAGATTAAAGGCAAGCTCAAACACAAAATTTCCATTTCAAATTATGTACACAAAGTGTTACGTCCAGTAAAGCACCTGTCAGTGATGGATTGCTTTATGTTAAAATATATTTATTCAGTAACCTAATAAAGTATGTCCATTTGTTTCTACGACTGACCATAGCTAGAAACAATATTAATTCCAGTAATCATGTAATTAATTTAACCTTAGCTTCAAATTTACCGCATGTGTATGTACAGCAAATATAAGTTTTGCACCTATGTTTAAACTAATGCTTGGATCATAGAAGAAAGCAAATATTTCCTCACAATATGGTTCTGTGTGACTGAGAACACGCGTTGCTGAATTCAAACAGGAGGGAATCAAGTAAAAAACAAGGCTGAGAGGTTAAATGATTGATTGATTGATTGATTGATTTGGCGTGAGGTACACAGGTGAGGAGTCTCTGGTGATCGGGTTTTACTGTAACATAATATTTAAGAGGCTACTGATGGAATGAGCTGTGCACAAATATTCCCTGATGGAGGGAGCGGTGGAGCAGGGCTGAAGAGTGATGCTAAAGAATCTGGACGGATGTGATGAACTTAGTTGGAAGGACAACAACCGTGAACACTGGTGGTGATGTAAAGTGCGAGGCGAAGAAAAGGGTTGCACTAATCGGATGCTGAAATGACCGCTGACAGGAGCAGAAGACTGTTTCAAGACTATCGCGGTGCATCCAGGTGGGAGGTGGGCAATTGTGTGAAAAATATCATATGACACCAGTTGAATTTCACAAACAAGACTTTTCTGATACTACTGCACAAGCTTGATTGATTAAAAAAAAGTAAAAAGTAGGGTATGGGGTGTAGGTGAATTTTTTCACTTTTGAAATGGGCTGTTCTAGACGTTCGAGAGCTGCTGATGAGACATGGTGAGAGAGAGAATGTAAATTGCATTAGTCTTTCTGATTGAACTTTTGCTAAACTTCATTAAACTCTATTGAAGCTACTTTTAAACATAGTAAATCCTCAGTTCCTCTTTCAGAGTTTCATACGTTCTGTTCTGTGCATCTGCCTGCACAGTATGTCTGTCAGCGAGATTACACAAATAGTTCAGGCAAGCGAGACATGGTGGAAAGGTGGATCTGATCAAAGGAAAAATCCACGAGTGACTCACTTTAAAAACGTGAGTTATGGCAATGGCATCAGTGAAGGATTTGCTTTACTAGAGCGCTTTTAGGACCCTTTTTCTTTCATCATATTTAATAACTACAACTCTCAAAGTATACAGTGTGGCCATATGGAAAGGTCTTGATAAGACTGAACCCATGGAGTGACATTAATGGATTATCCTTGCATTATCTGATTGCAGATCACTGTTGCATTTCATCTGATAGGCAAGCCTCTATAGGCTACAGCAGTAATTTTTTTTTCTCTTTTGTTATTTGTCAAAAGTGGAAAATTGAAGACACATTTTTCCACTGAACGAGTGCCCAGACTGGAAGTCTTGATTCGAAGTGAACGCAGTCTGTCGGGTGTCCCAAATTCTGACATCCTCTGTTTGTCGTGTCTCCCTGCCATGATTTTTCATCACTAGAAAATGTAAGACGTATAGTCAGTGTCATGTTTCTAGGGCTGACAACATCAGGCTGTCGTCAGGTGGCTTCCCAGTCGATCCAACAATCTGATCTGGATAAATATCTCAGCTCCCACATAGATAGCTGTGCACTTTATTCAGGCCTTAGTAGGCCTCATGCCTGTGGGGTTTGCAGTCCTTTCTCTGAACATGTGCTCTGCAATGTATTGACAAACTCCTGCAAAACTCTTGTAACACTGGTTTTAATTGCCGTAAGCCTACAAGTCAGTGTTTTCTGACATTCTTTCATTGTTAAATAAGACAGAGTCCAGCTTCAATGTCTGGCTTTTTATCTAACCATTTTCAAATCTGCTTTATTTTGTGTTTGAATCTGATTGACTCTTTTTCCTCTTTAGGAATCACAAACAAGTCTTAAGAAATGATTCTTGGCACAAGTTACAAGGTGACTCACGAGCTCCCTGAGGTATTAATGTATTTCGGGGCAGGATATTTGTATTTAGATGAGCTACTTGTAACACAATGCAGATTACTTCCACCGGTACACAAACCTCATTTACATATGTGTAGAGAGAGAATCAAACAGATCCACATCCTTGCCAGATGTCATCGGTATGTGTAAGAAGACAAAAATTTGGTTCACGATCCTTTCCTTAATGCGAGTTGTTCATCATCATTATAGTTCTGGTATTGATCTGCAGAGTGATGAAGAAAGGGAGATATGGGGGAAAAGAATAAGGGAGGATAAGAAGGAAAGATTTTTTTTGGGGGGGGGTTGGAAGTTGAGTTGAGTTTATTTAGATAAATATGAAGTCAAACAGGAACTGTTTAATGGGTCTGTGCCTCTTTTTTTCCCCTTTGTTCATATGCAGTTTGTGTGGAGTGATGTGTTGTGTATGTGGTGAATGCTGTTACATACACTCTTTATGCTTATGTGTACTCTCCCTTTTGTCTTGGTATACAATTCTTGAGAAGAATGTCTTCGTATCCTGTATGGATTTATTTTTCAACCCTGGGAGGTGAAGGCATATTTGTCAGAGTGGGTGTGAAGACTGAATTTATTGCCTCGTGGTTTCCGCCCAGGATGAGGACTGCGGGGATGATGGGGCACAGGGAAGGCCCGCCCTCCCAGTGGAGAAGTTTGCATGCAGCAAGTAAGAGGAAGGAGATCCCTATGTCGCTGTGGGGAAAAATTGAGCCAATGAAGACAAAGTCTCATGTTGTTTTAGTTTTGTTTTTAAGGTGCAAAAATTATTATTTTTACCCCCTGGAACCACATGTTGCTGCTTGGATATATCTGGCTAAACTTTCCTTACCCGCCAAATTGGACCTTCTGCAAAGAAGCCGTTGCAAACTTGGACAAACAGTCCTTCTTGGAACAGCGCCAAGCAGCAAAACAATAGGATCTGTTGATAATTTTCCCCAAGAGGTTTTAGATTATTTTTGGAGTCAAAGCGCTTTCTTGTCAGTTCCCGTATGTATGGAGGGATTTGTCAAAAACGGACCATGTAGAGTGATAGTGATAATGGAAAGTGGTGGGAGTGGACACAAAATACAAAATAGCTACAGGGAAGAGGATTCAAGAGTGAGTTCGAACTATACGTTGTGTATTAAGACGGCTGTAGCCAAGCTGATTGTACTTTTTGGTTAGCAAAGTCCATTTGTAAAGACTCGAGATAAGCATGTTTTGGAACCAGAAACAAAGAACTCAAAGGGCATTGTTACTCTAAAACACCTTGTTTTCGCCTCCTTTTGGCTGATGCTGATCATAATTTAGAAAATGCTGTATCCAATAAGAAACCAGTGACTGAGACTGCGAACCTCTCAGAAAAATGTTTACCGAGGTCATTGTTAATGCCCTCTGCTGGCCATTGGAAAGAGTGCAACGCTAATGCACTTCCATCTTTTATATACAGTCTGTTTACAATCTCCAAATACGCTGGCTGTCCACACTCATTCTCAACTACGGTGCTCTTTTGCTTTATAAGCCTCAGATACAGATACAGCTGTATTTCATGAAAGAGGATGCTGGCCATTAATAGAACGATTGGGAATTTGTTCCTCATATTCAAGTTTACTCAAGCTCAGCACCAAACCCTAAACCACTCCTCAAACGTGAGTTACTCTGGATAAATGCCAACGCCAAATAGTTGCAACTCAAACAGTGACAACAGTAATGGATGACCCTCTCTTTCTGAATCCAAGTGGTCTGCTCAGTTAATTCCACAAAGCCCATTACAAATATTCACTTTAATCATTGACCAAAATGACTCTGCAAGCCGACGGAATGATCTTTTTAACCTATAGACGATAAGTGTCCTCCTCCAACACGCTGACGCATGAAGTCAGTGTGTCGTTCTTGGCTGCTGTTTATTATTTCATTTAAGGTCATACAGTCTTGAAAAGCTAATCCGTCCTAAATTATCTGCTAAATTAGTTTTATGATTCTAATCAAGCAAAGAATTATCTTTTTTTTTTTATTATTATTATATCTAAAGTTAGTGATTTCATAGCCTCAGTTAAAATAATTTCTCATTAGGATTCGAGAGGCATTTCAAAGACTGGCACAGCTCCGCACAGTTATTGTTTTTGGTTGGATGACACTGGAAGAAGGGAGTTTGGAAAAGGGTCTCGAGCAGGAGTCAGACAGGTCACTTGGATACAAAGCTACCTCCTGCTTTGAACAGAGGACAGGAAAAAAGGAAGTGTGCACTGTGCAGTTATTGAAAGCGATTCAAAATACACATTCATCTATCGCAGATTTTGTTTCTGGTTTTACTACCTCTTCTTAAGTCCCACAGCAGTTTGTAGGTGGTGCAGTAGGTTACTTATTGCTCACCTGGAGAATAAACCAAGGGAAAATAAGAGTATAGTGCATGTCAAGCAGCAGATAGAGGGAGCACCTTTGTGCTCTAACTTTAAGAGTAGGGATGGGTATCGAAAACCGGTTCTTGTTGAGAACCGGTTCCCACTGTTTCAATTCCTTGGAATTGTTTGCCATTTTTGCAAACGATTCCCTTATCGATTCCAGTCACTCCGAATGATGTCACCACGTTGCGGAACGCCATTTAGCTGGCAGGAAACATGGCGGCTCAAACGCTCAAAAGTTTGATTGTACTTTACGAGAACAGGGCAACGTGCAATACTTGCAAAGTAGATATTTCATTTAAGGGAGGAAACACTACGAATATGCAAAAGCATTTGCTCACAAAACACATGATGACTTTAAATGAATGTCATGTTTTTAATTCCACTCCGGACTCGTGAATCTCAACCCAGCAGCAGCGGTAACGTTTGCACGTCCTCTCCCGTTAATGCGGCAGGTAAATAATCAACTAACAGTGCATATTATGTTAGCGCGATCTGCCTTCTTACAAAACCTGCCATTACTGTGCATTTAGGTGACCATGATGAGAGAGACAGACAGAGTCTGGCTGGCTCAGATGCTGGCAGTTCTCGCTGCAGTCTACCGGTAGCGTCTCCTTTCAGGCCAGGATAGACGAATGTCACCGAGCAGTGTCTAAGTTTGTGGTAAAAGGTTTGCACCCATTTGCCACAGAAGATGCCCCCGATTTTCGGTAAGTGAATGTGTTTAATTGTTGGCAGGGACATTACTGGATATTCTTGTGTAATTGCTACAGAATAATTTATGTTATACTTTGTTATTGCTACAGAAGAATATTTATTTTACAATTTTACATTTACAATTTTTTTTCCCTGGGACCCTGTGACACCCCATTTAAGAGCCATAGGCTGTGGATCTCTTAAGATCTCACTGTTGGGTTTGTAAGGCCATGCTACTCCTAAATTTCTATCTTGTTCAAAGAGAAGATATAAAACAAAGTTCTAAGCTAATCGACCTTAGTGTTCTCCTTTTTTTAAAATAAGAATTGATAAGAGAATCGAATCGTTAAACAGAATCAAAAATGGAATCGGAATCGTGAAAATCTTATCAATACCCATCCCTATTTAAGAGTGATCTCACTAAATCAGTTGAGATTTTCTAATCCAGTTTAAAAGAACCAGATAGCCTGTAGGTGAGAAGGTTTGATAAATGCACGATGTGAAAACAAACAACACTATAGATTTTTTTTAGACTGCAGTTCTGAAGCAGTTTGAGGTTTTTTTGTTTAATAATTTCTATTTTCATTATGATGAGATCGTTACAACAGTTGTCTTTCCACCCTCACTGTGTCACAGACAAACACAGCTTAATTAAAACCAACAGACTGCAACACAGGGAAATGATTACTGTTAAATGTTAAATCCAAATCACACAATCAACAGACTAAATATTTTTAAATACAAACAGCTCACAAGGCTATTTTTAATCTGCTTTGCTGCAGACTTCCAGGGACATACATTAGTACTTTAATTAGCCATTGCTGATGAAGATTGCTGCTAAAAGTTTGAAGGTACTAAGACATTTTGCACTGCTCTGTGAAACTGTAATTTAAAAAGAATGAGGGATGCATAGGTCACATCTGCGCTGGAAATCTCCACTGGCGAGTGCCTGAATACGTTCTGTTATTACTGCAAACAAACACACACACAATCAGTTGTGAATACTGCATTCTGTCTTGGCAACAGGCAGCTTCAGAAGGGGCCATGTGTTGCCATATTATTTGGAGCGTTTTCCTGTTTCTGGAATAACCGCTTCCAGTTGAGACTCTGGGCAGAGCAAGCTGCACACCGAACACATTCCACTGCCAAGGAAAACACCTCTCTGGTGACCAAAGCGCGGCCCCTCCCTTTGTCCCCTTCCAGCCAAGGTGTTTCACAGACAGATAGAAGTCAGCCGGTCCGCTGGGGAGTGCAACATATCCTCACGCTGCTTTTCCTATAAAACAGGATTCCTGTGTTAATCCTGTGAGCCCTGGCAGATGGATTAATACATTTACAGCTAGAAATTGTAAAACCATCGCTGTTTCATGTTGTATGTGTGTGTCATCAAGACACAAAACCACATTAAAATTGGAGACAGATGACTTATTTATGTATGTTTGAATGTTTGTCTAAGTGTTCATTTTGTTGATTTCCATAGAGCCTTTGCTTAGAAACCAAAAGTGTGCTCCATCGATCGCACCAGTGAAGGGTCAGGTCGTTTCTCAGCGAGTCACAGAGTTCCTGTGAATATTATCCAAATTCTGGATTTACTTCAGCAGAACCTTGTTCATCTCTTATGCAACCACTGTGCTATAAGAAAACCCATTTTCGTTTTTGTAGTCAAGCCATGCTGTATATCTTTGTGTGCATGTATACGTATGTATGTATGTGTGCATGTGTGCTACACCACTGCCATTAGGCTGGAAGGAAACACTTTTCTCTCTGAGTGTATTTTGAGGATTAAGATAAACAGACTTTAACAAGGTGCCATTATCGCTTGCACACACTCCCCTCCTCTCACACACTCATATAAAGGTTCTCCATGTAGGTTGTTAGTCGACCAGAAAACTGTTGATGAATTTGTTTCTGTTATTGTTGTGTTGCTTTTCCTTCTTATAATTACCCCCCCCCCACACACACACACACACACACACACACACGCACGCACACCCCGGGATTTCACTGCAGTTATACCCATCCTGCCTGATAATTACCACCGTCAAAACTGCTAAATTTAAAAATCACAAAAAAGTGCTGTCCTCGCATGTAAATACGCCAGCCACCTGTACCCTCAGCTAACTTTAGGTGCCAATTACACGTGACTTAAATCCAGAGATAAACGCTGCCAACACTGAAGAGAGCGAAATTGCAGCAAATATGAAAATGCCCCCCAATCTAATTATCATTAAGGAAGGTTTTGGGGGGTTGGTGGTTAATTGAGGTCAGTCTCGTGGCCGCTCAGTTATGTGTGAGCTGCCGTAATTACCTTTTCCGCTAACAAAATGCGTTACAAAGATCCGCGGCGGCAGCTGCCCGCGTGTCCGTCGCGTTCAATTGACCTCCCGATCAGAGCAGGTAGAAAAGGAGAGGCAGAGAATGAGGGGAGAGGTCGTTTCACACTTGAAGAGGCTGTTAGTGTTGACGCCCTCGGCCGGCAATTACACACAATCAGCGGGAGAGCTGCAGACCTGCTCCTCTGTACAATGGAGCCCCGCGCGCGGTCGAACCTAGGGGTGAGGCCCGCGAGCCGCTCAAGTGCGTGCAGCTGTGCGCGCTCCAGAGAGAAAAGCCGACTTCCCCTGCAATTAGCTCCTCGTTTCAGTTTTTAACAACGAAAAACTGGTTTATTATCATCTCCTCTGGCAGTCGTTTCGGTTAAAAAAAAAAAGAAGAAGAAGAAGAAGAAAGGAAAAAAAATTGGCGTCCATTTTTTGTGTGTGGGGGTTATTATTTATTGGTGTCTGAAGTGGCTCTGAGAAGTTATTTTCTGCTAATTGTCGGGCTTATCTTGCTTTGACAGATTTAACCGAGACTTAAATGGCACTTCAACGGTGCTGCCTCGCACTCAGTGCGACCTGCGGTGTGATAATGCTTGCTGTTAGGTTTTTGATTTAAACGTTTTAAGCGAGTTCAACCAAAAATGCTTCTTGCTGTGCGCCTATATATGATTAAATCTGTACTATTAGAGTGTAGGTCAAAAGAATGGTTAAATGGTTCACTTTTATCTGGAATAAAAAGAAGAATAAAAAGATACAAATTCTAATAATTTCCCTTTGGATCTTTCCACCAGATGACCAGGAGCATGAGTGGATTGTGCGGACTTGTCGGAAGGCTTGGGATGAGGTTTGTGGCGCTGAGCCGGAAAAATCAGCTGCAGCCAGATGTGAGGAGAGCAGCAATGTTAACTTTTAGCATGTTATTTATTAAAACCGAGCTATAGGGAATTTCTGTCTTGTATTACATTTTGCATTAATGACTGAAAAGTAAATGATCAAGTCCATGCTTTTAAATCATCTCGTTTTATTTCCCCCCCACCCACATTGCTGCTGTGGCCTATGAATTCTGGGAGGTGCAACAGCTGCCTTTCAGTGCATTCATCTTAATTTCCATAATACTGTATGCATTACAGAGAGGGAGCTAGAGGAATGGAAAGAATCTGGGAAATACATTTACAATCAGTTTACAGGCAGCACAGAATACATCCAGTTTTATTACGTGCTTTGATTGCCATACTGTATTATTTCAGATCTACATCTCACACCCAGAAGAATTAGGACAGGCAATCAGTTTCCAACTGGGTTAAACAGTCTTTATACATGCTGCCCAAACAACTCTGTTATTCTAACTTTATCCAACAACACATTTCCCATCCCTGTAATAAGAATTGACTTATTTACAGTGAATTAATGATGTGCAAAACACCACAGATTGCTGGTGTAACACAAATGTGCCATTCATGTGTGAGGGTTGGTTTTGAGGGGCTTTGGTGCTTTTTTTGCAGGGTTTTTTTCATGCCTAAATGAAAGATTTTAGCAGGCATTCAAAAGTGAGTGTATTAAACTACAATCTGAGGTAATTTGCCAAAGATAGGAAATTAGCAGGTAACATTGACAAGGCTTTGATCTGCTGGGCGAGCGTCAGGCACTCATTAAATTACTCTTCAACATATCGCCATAAACTCCCATCAGCAGATCATCTTTTAAAAAAATATCAAATAAAATTAATAATGAATGAACACCCTTGAGAGCAGGAGAAATTTCCCATAATGCACTCTTTGTCTTGCACAAAAATGCAGACCCAGCACACACACACACACACACACACACACACACACACACACACACACACACACACACACACACACACACACACGAGGATGTACACTGTTAACCACTAATCTAAGCACAAATGCTAAAGTAAACACACAAGAAGTGAAGTTACAGCAAAACACAATGCCTGACTTTAAAAAATACACATGGAACACAGAGTTACTTTATATTTATGGATTTTATTTGTGTATTTACCATTTGAAACTTCATTCCATCTGAGCCCGATTTAATTGTCTTACACACTTGTCTGTGCTTCGCAGTTGACATGTTTTGGAAAATTAAACGTGAATAATTGCTTTGTTAGTTTATCCTCAGAAATGATCCAAAGCCACCAAAAAAATATCACATTCTATTTTATTGCATTTTATTACACAAAACATTTATGATGCACAGTCTATCAAATAAACTTTTGTTTCATTTCATGTTTTTTTTAAACAAAACAAACAAACAAAAAAAAACATTTCAAATGGGGGAAAAAGTGCTTTACAGGGATTTACCATCTCAATAAATACAAGGACATTGAGGTCTTGTTGGATCCTGTTCTTCACACTATGGCCATGGAACTAAAATACAAATGCACACTCTATACCCCTGCCAAAACTCACACATTCACACACACAGACGCACACACATCTTAATATGTACAAACCCAGTCATTTTATACTGTCCATATTGTACCAATACAATATTCCCCGCCTGCTTGTGTGGAACACACACACACATACAGAGGCTGAACAAGCAACCTTATAAATTATAAATTAGTAACAATACACCTGTGGGAAAATCTGGAAATGTGGTCTGATTTTGCAGGAATGTGAAGTTTGACTTGTATGGTCATCTCAGACTTTCCTCTTTAAACAGGACTGTAACGGTTTAAAGTCTGCAAACTCCTGCTTATAACCGGTGTTTTATTCACGCAACAGCTCCAATGTTGTCCTTTGCAGCTTCATTAAATGGTAAACAGACAAAATGCTACAACAGAGTCTATTAAATAGTTTGTGATTTTCTGCCAATTGAAGATTTAGGAGTCTCATAATTTTTCCTGCGTAATAACAGTTAAATGTTTAGTGAGAAATATCACTTTGGAAAAGATAAGGCACGTAATATTTTCTTGTCTCTAATTCTGCACCTCAGTTCGGTGGGAAAGGAAGGAGGAAGTTTCTGGTTTTCTGAGACGTCATAAAGTCAATATGTCATTCCGAAATAAAAAATATTTCAACAATCAAAGATTCCTGTTATATTTAGATTCCTTCATGGTTGCTTAGAGAGAAAAGAGCCAGGAGCCTTACCTCTAATGTGGTCTACTGTGGCCTTTGGGCCACAAAGATAGTTCCCCTTTAAATTTCTCTTCGTGTTTTGACAGCACTTCAAGAAGTTTCCTTGCTCAGTTTATCCCTTTAAAGCTCCCTTCACCTCCACATTAGGTGGTGGCTGAGTAGAGTGGAGGATGCTGTACACGTGAAGCAAAAGGGTCCGTGTGATACATAGTCTGTGAGTTTAATGATAAACGCTTCAAAGTCGTTTTTGGAAGTCCTATCCCCAGAAAAGAACATAATCACAGATGGTTTTTTAGCTTTTATCTCGTTCATCCATTTCTCTTTTTTTCTGGTTTCAGTGGACAAGGCTCCTGCAATATTTGTCTCCTCTCCACGCTGACTCCTGGATGACCTTCGAGTTGGTTCATGAGACATCACTGATGTTAGATCAGGGGTTGGGATCGGGAGGTCAGGGGTCATAAGGGCCATGTCGGAGAACTAGCGACTGAGGGGGAGCTGAGGCAGCGACATGGCCTGATGAGAGAGACTCTGAGAGGTCAGGACAGAGAAGGGATGACCTGGGGAGCAAATCATAAAAAACACACAAGATTAAAAAAAAGAAAAAAGAAAAGCAAAATGTGTCTTACAAAGTAACTCCCATAATTTAAAAAGTCAAAACAAATACTAAAAATGATGTGCCTATTTACACCACAGTAAATGATAACTCACTGTCAATGTACCCATGAAGGGCCACCATGCGCGCTCGCTCGGGACTGCCAAACGGAGAGTAATGCAGCTCATCGGGCAGAGATGAGGGTATCCTGGACTGAGGATGACCTTGAGGAGCCCCGCTGTGCTGGGGCGTGTGCTTTTTATGTCTTGCTCTGCAGTTTTGAAACCACACCTATGAAGATGCAATGTAACCAGACATCATGTGGCTATATTCTTAAAGTTTGTCTTTTCAGTGTACTGTAAGAATGTGTTCCATTAGTTTAGCATTTTAACATTTAATTATATTGACGTCATCCATTCGTGCTTTTTATACACACTGCTCACCTGTATGACTCTTCTGCTTAGGCCTGTCATGTCAGCTAGTTTCTGTAGCGTCTGGGCATCCGGATTGTTGTCCTGAGCAAATTGTGCCTGCATGATCTGCACAATGAGACAAAATATTAGGTACTGTGTCAGGGCTTTGGCACAGTAAATCAACGTTGTGTACTTCGGTGTTGCTGAGAGCGTTTCTCACCTGTAGCTGTTCTGCGGTGAACGATGTCCGTGCTCTTTTGGCAGGTTTGGGTTGACTGTCTTGTTCTGTTGGAACTGCTCCCTCTAATGTGATGCCATTGCCTACAAAAATACACACACACATGCAAGTCAGATAATAGTTCAGTGATAAATAAAGTGACTATAGATGTCAGGAGACATAGGTAGTCTACAGGACTTGAAAAATGTATCATATCAAAGGGACCTCAGGAGTTTTGATGCCCCAGCAGGGACCCAAATTTAAGAGCCGTGGCCTACTTTTCCGCTCTTGCAGCATAACATGCTAATTCTGTAGGTATTACCGTTCTCAGAAAATTAACAGATATCAATCATTTGAAATAGTTATGACAAGGAATGATTCAATCAGGCAATAAATTTGCTGAAAAGCATAGCTTCAGATATATCTTGTCATTTACCCAACCACTCACCGCTCTCAGCTGCTCGTTTGAGGTTCTCCACCATGGTGTCATAGTGGATTCGGCACAAGACCTTCTCCTCCACCAAACCAAACTCTTCTCCCGTGGACAGCTGCCTCTTACACGAGTAGCAGGCAAAACATGCCAAGTGGTATGCGTTTCCCCTTGCACGCCGCACCCAGTCGCTGGCGTATATCTGCCGCCCGCAGCGGGCACACTTAGTACCAAACCTACTGTGAGGGGGATAAGAACAGAGCAACAGAATGAGGAATTATGGGTAAAAAAAGGGAAAAAGATCAAATTGTTGCAGAACAGAAAATGAAACATACACAGTGACTTCCTTTTCTTTGAGAATATTTTCTTGAAGTGAAGTTTGACATGAATTTGTTTTTTAATTTCTGGCAAAGCTCAGAAGCTTTAAAGGAAACCTTGGAGGAGGAGGATATGGCTTTCAGAAAAGACTCCTGAGTGCGGCTGCAAGCTGAGCCTTGAATACAAACAAACCAACACCTGCAATTTCCTGACTGATGCATGAAGCCCCTGACACATATATACACACACACAAAAACACACATAAGCCAGGTTGGCTTTAAACACAGTGGAATATGAAGAAAAACCCAGATGACATCATTCTAGATCGCCTCGCTGTAACTGATAGCAACAGCGAGGTTGGCGGTGAATAAACCCAAACCACCTGACTTGCTGTTATGGATGGGTGGTTGGTGGGAGAGAGAAAGAGGGTCAAAGATGTAAGGCTAGAAATGCTTCAAGACAATTCCTCATTAGCAAGAAATAAGATAGCTGAACATCTGCTTAGTTTAAATGTTTTAAATGAGGGGGATAAAACGGGACACGGGGGTCAAAGAAGAAATAAAGGCTGCTGTAGATTTATAACTAATCCCACAAAAAGGCCTTCCTATCCCGTATGTCGGTGGCCATTCTTCTAAAAAGAAAAAATGTAAATCCCAAATATTAAAAAAGTATTTTCAAATGTAATAGTACATTAGTAATATGTGTGTAGAAATTAGTCAAATTGAGCTGCAGCACTTGTGCTTTATGAAATAAGATATATCAGACATAGGCAATACAGATGGAAAAATGTCGAATATCTCATATCCCTTCACGAGATTGTGTTTACTGTGCAGCTGGGTCCGTGGAGTATCCAAATAAATCTCCATTTTATTGCAACAGAAATATTATAGATGCTCCCTGTTTTGCACAAGAATAAAAAGATATTAAGCGCCTCATTTGAAGGACCCATTATGGGTTTTAATGGGTATCAAACGCTTTAGGTTGGAGATGGTTATGGTTATGTTAAGAGCCATTGTTGGGGTCGGCAGCTGCCAATTCTGCTGGAGGAGGCCAGATTTGTAAGCAGCCTGAAAGAAAGTGCTTCTTCAAGGGTAAAACTGGCGTGGAAGGGGGTGGGGGTAAACATGCGCAGTGTGCTGCACTGTACAGCCGGATTTGTGTACATTCATCAGCCGTGCTCACCCCGATATTTCGCTCGCTGCTCCATACACAGCCACAAACATGAGCCATATTTAGAGTCAGAGGTCAGTGGAGCTGGCGGAGGGCAGGGAGCCGGAAAAGAACAGTCATGGAGAGAGAGAGAGAGAGAGAGAGGACGTAAGTGACTGAGACAGGGAGTCGTAGGGCTGGGGGGAAATGGCAAAGTGGAGAGCGTAAGCGGCGGAGAGAGCGAGCAAAGAGAGCTGGGGGTGCAGAGGAGCACAAGGGCTGCCAAGTGAGTGGGTTTGGCAGCGTATGCGTGCACTCAAGTCCACTCTATCTAGGATGAAAGCATACTAAGGCCCTGACATCTCACAAGCTTGTAACCCTCCTTATGTGCAGGAGCTTGTTTGCCAGAAGTCACTTTTATGCATGTAGTGTGGTGCAGACTATTTATGGGGCATCATTAGGCGACTACTGTTTGAGGGTCAGCCTAGTTTTTATCATCACAGGTCAACAAATTATGTAGATATCACAACAAATGCAAAAAATGGTATTCATCAAGGGGGAAAAGCAGTGCAACTGTAACAGCGAGTCCTTGTGATGACCTTCAAGGAAAATTGGCTGGCATGGCACCCACTAAGGCCTTAAGTTGTCTCTGATATGTTCAGATTTAACCAAACAACCTCTTATGTGCCATTAAAGCCGCTCCGGGAGACAAATGGAGTGCACGGCTCACTGTACGATATCCTTTCAGACTCTTACAGAGAAGTCGGGCCTGTTTCTACAGTAAAGAGGAAAACATTGTGGAACGTTGCAGCTAATGCAGCATGACAGCTTGTCAGTTTCATGGTCTGAGACAGAACCCAGAAAAAGCTGCAAACCATCCCTTGTTTTAACCCCCTCCTCCTCTTCTGTCTTCCTCCCCTCCCTCTTACTTCTGCACCCATACTTTTTCTGTATCTTATTTTCCATTTGCACCAAAAAACTGATGTTTATTTTGGATCCGTGTCAATCCTCGCAGCCCTTATATCACTCACCGCAAAACTTCCTTTCCTCCTCAGACTTCTCCTATTTGCTCCCCTTATTCTGTCTAATTTTTACTCTTTTTTTATACAGTAATTCACCTGCTGCTGAAAGAGGGGCCTGAGGAGGTACACGTTTTTTGGATTATTTATGATGTGCTCTGAGAACATGCTAATCTCTATTAGATTTGTCCTGAGAGAGGCTGTGCGGTTTGTGTGCGAGAGGTTCACATTAGGCTGACAGGATTCTGAGCTGAGAAAAAGAGGGGGAAATGTTTCATATGCTTTACGTCTTTTAACAGGTTTTAATAGATCAGAGTTTTATGGATAAACCCTGCAGAAAATACAAGTCCTTGACACTCTCATCCGCTGCTCTTTTAGCCTGTAGTAACTAGGAATACGGGCAGTTTTCTTTGGAACAGCCAATCTGATTTTCGGCATGAATAATGTAGTGCAGCGCTTTAACTGAGCAGCGTAACACTGTGTGTCACAGATGTCTTATTATAATTTTAATTCATTCGCTTCTTGATAAAAATCTCTGTAGCTGCTGCTCTCCTTTGTTGCTATGGAGACCTAATCAGCTAACCAGAGGTGGGTGGTTGATGAATAATTATTATTGCAAAAAAATTTAAAAATTCAAGCGCACACACACACACACGCATAAAGAGACATGCACACATCCACATGTGCTCTCATCTCACCCACGAAGTTCATTACATACGTGGACTCTGGTTACAGTGTCAGTGTCACGGGGTGCCCCTGATTAGGGCAACTTCCTGTGTGGCCTGCAGCTCACGGACGCGGATGGGGTTTCTATGGGGCAAGGCGAGGGAGGGCTGCAAGGAGGCGAGGGGGGAAAGGGGAGGAGGCTGATATAGAAATGGTTTGCGTATGTGTGTGTGGTTAAGAGAGAGAGAGAGAGAGAGAAAGCAAGCCCCCAAGGCCTGACATGGGTTTGAGAGGCACAGCGGGGGCTCTGTCCTGCACCCCTATAACGCTGACATCGCCCCCACCCAACCTCTGCATACACATACACACGTATATGGAGGGAAACCCACTCTGATTTCCTGCTATTACGCCCCATTAAAGCAGCTGTCAGTCCAAAGCCAGATGAGAGGCTGACACAGATGAGGAAATATCTCCAGAGGTTTGAAAGCAGCCCAAAGGATCTGGACTTGCAGCGGTGTTTAGCCTAGTTTAAATCTGGCCTAAACCCAGATTACAGTTTATATTTACAGAAGTAACCATTGCACAGGTCCCAGCCCTGCAGCAAAGCTTCAATGCAGCATTTTTTAAAATAGCATCACATTCTCAGAGTGACTTATAAGGACATCGAATCCAAAAGTACTGATGTTATTGTGCAAAAGAGGGGTTTCGTCCACATATTGTAACCATACTAACTATTGCAGTAGTTTTTAATCTGCGTATCTGCATTATGAACTCTTTTATGACTGTGCTTGTCATCCCTGTCTTTAGAGTCATAGTTCTGTACAGCAGATAGATGACAAATGTGAGGTAAACTGTGGAGCAGTTTAGGTCCTTTGACCAGTTTTTAAACTTCTAAATTTAGGAAATTAGTTGCTTAGCATTTTGTGAAAATAACTATAAGTTTTTCTTATAAAACATCTGTCCAGAAAAACCCTTTTCATTCATACCCTTTATTAAAAAACGTTTTAAACAAAATTAGGAAAAATAACAAGAGTAATAATACGTTTTATTTTAGGGGGAAATGTGTCAGTTTATGTGACAGTTTAATTTAGACCCCCAGTTTCTATGAATTAAATATTTTCTTAGCTTTCTGTGCGTTTAAATAATTAATTAACAACCATATAGGTTTAAAAATGCCACTTAACTACATCTATGACCAAATTAACCAGAAAGAGGCCCTAAGTGACCGTCATTATACACAACAAACGCATTTCATTTTTACCCAGGATGCAGAAATCAACCACTACAGAGCAAAGAAAATTAAATTAGCACAATAATGACAAATGGCTTTTAATATCTGGGGCTAAAATACTGCAGTAATTCTAAAAAGAGATTAGATTAGATTATTGAGGTCTTTTGCGTCTGATTATGTACATTTGTTGCCACTTTCAGGCCTTTAAAACGCTAAAGAGTAAGTGACTAAATATTTGTCAGATGCCTTGATGATTAAAAGAAATAATAATTGCTGCAGTGTTGCACTTCTCCTATAATGGGATGACGCCACATTGCCGAGGTTTTCTCTGTTTTAATTCGTTGGCGCACAGAGGAGAAAGAGAAGCAATCTGATGAAAGACAACTCTACCAACAAATGACAATATATCTTAAAACAATCAAGGGCTTAAAACTCTTTGACTGTAAGAGAGCTTAAACTGTTTTATTCATTACCATCTTTGGAGATCTGATACTATGACGTATTTAAGCGTCCACATTTAAAAAGCATTTCTGAGTCTCTCAGTGATCAGTGAGCAGTGTGGAGGTAAATTCTAAGGGAGCATTTAACCAGAGCTGGGCTGGTAAAATATTATGGTGCGGCAGAGCAAACACAAAAGTCTCCATTTTCGGGAAAATATGAGCAAAATGACTGGCAGCTGCTAGACATGCATAAATAAACAGAGATCTGTGTGTGTTGGTGACCAGTGTGTGCGTGTGA
The DNA here is from genome assembly GCF_057381915.1 of Diplotaxodon limnothrissa. NCBI lineage: Eukaryota > Metazoa > Chordata > Actinopteri > Cichliformes > Cichlidae > Diplotaxodon > Diplotaxodon limnothrissa. Next base: position 44,337,267 of record NC_140602.1, on the reverse strand, counting down.
GTAGGTGGATTATGTGTGCAGGTGTTTGCAATGGGCATTTCTGCTAATGCCCATTTCAAAGTTTCATATTTGTGTTTTTATGTTTCTTATTACATGTTTGTCTGTGTGCAGGTATCTGTCTCAGGGTGTGTTTTCAGTTTGGACATAAGCCACATTCACACGAGTTACATGCTGACCAGGCACTCGGGGAAGTCTAATTGCTGGTCTGGAGGCTTGAGGGTCTGGGGTGGGGGGACAACTAATTGCTGGTGATTATAAACCTCAGAGCAGTGACTTGGTGTCAGATTTTGATCAGACAAACACTAACGCTCACTTGCAGCTCCATGCACTCACTACACACACACACACACACACACACACACACACACACACACACACACACACACACACACACACACACACAAAGCGTTAAGCACAAATTGGCACACGTGTCCATACGATTAATACACCAGCTCCAGGCTACTGAACAGAAATTTACCATACTGATGCTGCTGTGGCTGTGAACCCCATTTAACCCTATACTACCACACACACACAGGCCTGCACACATTTTTATATTTTCCTCTTGGCACTCACAAAAACACACAAAAAGGGAATAGAAAACTGAGTCAACACATCAGACAGGCTTTCTTAGTCCAGCTTGTATTGTAATAAAATTGTACAAAATTTGCCTACGCATTCATGGCATGTTGTATACAGACGGTATACAATTTTATTTTGTATTATTTTAGATATATTATCAGAGATATTTAATTTTTAAGGTTTACTAAACAATCATCATTGGGGTTTTTATTATTATTGCTATTAGGCTTGATTCTCTAATTGAAATTGTATTTGCTTTTTAAAAATGAGACATATCCTTTTATTATAGAATAGATAGGCATTTCCTTTTTTGCACTTAAGCTCTGTTTGTCTTTAGGGACCGACTAAATCCGGACAGCTCAAACTGGCATTTCCGCCAATTTCCGTTTACATCACGTGTCCCTGTCAGGGTGTTAAAACAGTTATCCGCGCGCATCGTGGCACGTGGTGTGTTAATTTTGTACCTCATTCAAGACTGAGTCATGAGAAAATGATTTCACCAGCTTTTAGGCACTAAATGCTGGAGAAAGGATCCAATGATCGGGCAGTTGCAAAACACAAAAACACGCCCAGCCAGTCTGGCACGGTGCACTGGAAATGCATAAATAAGCGAAAAGAAACTAAAGTGTGCTAACTTTAATTTGCCTTTTAAGATCTGATATGATCAAAGCGGTAAAGAGAAGCTGGTCATAACAAGGTCAAAAGCGTTTTTCTTTAAATAGCGTAAAACTACACAGCCCACAACTTTTTAAACACTTTAGGGAAATTTTCCCAGAGTGCAGCACTCCAGTGTTTTTCCTTTTATAGGCCTAGCTGCTGAAAATGTCGCGTTTTTTGGATAGCCATAACAAAACTGTGAATCTTTCAGCCCTTCGCTGTAGGCAAAAGCTTTTATTTTGTTACACACTTTCAGTTTTTGAAAAGGCTTTTCAAGAATATATGAGGCAACCCACATGCATACGTTTCAAAGGATAAGCGTGCGTGAGTGCACGTGTGTGCGACAAGAGAGAGAGAGGGGGAGAGAGAGAGCTGTGCTGGCAGAGGGGCGGACGTGGTATTTTGAAAACACGGCCATAAACTTACCCTACCTGAAATAATCCATTTTACAGAAGATCTCTTTGTTTTTGATGTAGCAGCTGCTGTGCTGACGTAGTGACGTCCTGCACACTGAGCACTCCAGACAGCGCACGTGCCAAATCAGGTTGTTCACCTGCAAAGAGACACCAAGCGTGTCAAACACACACAAACTGATGATATAAGGCCGCATTAAGGTCTGCTGTGGTGAGTAATGACTCTGTCACACTGTGGAACACTGACGTGATGCAGCAGCATGCGTTATGAACGCGCCTGCGCAAATCCGATCGATCGTGAGCTTATTTTGAATGTTTATGAGAGCTATAAATAAATTTTTTTAAACAATTTTTAAAAATGTATTTTACTCATTATTGTAAATGAATAAATAAAATACAAAAAACTCTAAATAATAAAAATACCTCACAATTTTAAGCCATTTACGAATATTATGCTGAAACTATAAGGCGCGCATCTTATCACAGATGTTTCTGTATTTTAGCAATATGCTTTTTAGGAGGGTTTTTTTTTTTTTTTGCTTGTTTGTTTGTTTTGTCCTAAAACATATTTTATTGGCAATTACGATATTATACGAAATATTAAGGCATCAACCGATATTTTCTGTGACTGGATTTTTTTTCTTCGTTAAACAGCACTATAATCGTTTAGGAAAACAATAATTTAAAAAATGTTTTAAAAACTTTTTTTTTTAAATTATACTTTTGCAAGCTTACAGGCAGCAAAGCCATCCGGCTTGTCTATTTATTCATATGAGAGTTAAAGGAGGCTGCCAAAAACACTTGCCCTAATGTTAGATTTATATTTATAACCTTAAATGATTATTAGTACTTATTATTATTATTTGGCCTAATAGATATATTTTTCGTTGATGAATTTGAGTTTTTTAAATTATTATTTTGAATACGGTGTTAAATGATCAGTCCCGACATTTAAAATCATGGGAAATATGTATTACTTTTTTTTAAATGGCTAAATAAAGAAGACAAACAATTGTTGCACACAAAAGATTTTAATTGTTTAGGTTTTGAGATCGTATAAATTAAACCTATCCAGAGAATTTACAACATGTATAGACAAAACGTCTTCTATAGATAATTGCAGATAAACTAATAGTTCTGGACATGAAAAATACAATAAAATAAAATAAAAATTTCAGCGTGACTAATTTATTATAATAGCATAAACGTTTAATTTAAGACCAGACATTAAATATTTAAATAAAACAATCTCATTTGTCTTATCTGTCCCGCGGATGGAGAACAAAGTAGGCAGATAACGAACTAATGATCTTCACACTTCCTGACACACACACAGGGCCGCGCGCGCACTAGTGAAGATTGTTTGGGGTTGGAAAGCGCACGCGACAAAAGCAGGGCGTCCTGGCTGTGAAACAGCAAAAGAACCAAAACATCCCTGTTGTGACTGTCTGCGGTCTCCCAAACACAGAGCGCCGTTTAATCTCCGTTTCCTGAAATGTTACGGTGGCGATAACATAGCTGAGATTTAGAAACAAATCGCCTCTTGTGTCTTTTCCTGTTTTCCGAGTTGGCTAGATAATAAAAGTTTTAAGTAAGTCAGGCATATAGCTGCTTTCAAATATCACTGCAACCTTTTTTTCTTTTTCTTCTGTTTTCAGTTTGAAGTTGTATTTATTTATTTTTGCTTTCAATCTCCAAATTGCGTTAAATTCCGTGCAAACTTACGGCGGGCCCCCAAATCCAAAAATAAGGGCAGAGTCAGCACAGCATCCTTCTTCATTAGCTCCCGATTGCCTTGTGCAGACGAACTATTTCTGTCTGTTAATGTAAAAAGGAAAACAAAAAGTCTAAAAGTATGGCCGGCCTCTCACCTTCAGCAAGTATCTGTCCAGGATCTCCAGACCACAGCTGGCGCACAGGTTCTTCCCGGTGGACGGCACCGAGCTGGTGGAGGAGGTCGGCGAGCACACGGAGGGGGTGGACGGAGTGCTGGGGGAAGAGCGGGTGTCCTCCCGCTCCATGTTGGACCGCTGGGATTCTCCGTCCGAGTGAGACTGCAAGAGGGCATCAGCAGAGCTCAGCACTGACACACACACACACACACACCGATCATCCTCATCAGCGCGTTGACAGTTTTCAGGTGTCGCCATTTTTTTTTTACCATGCGTTTGCACTGCAGTGCGCGCATAATTCACAAATTTTCGCCAGCGCGAATGCGCGTGGGCCAAACGGTCATCCGCTGCACGCTATCGGCGCACTGAAAGAGCCTTTTTTAAACATATATGTTTTAAAGCATAAACGGGCAATAAAACTCTCACCATTGGCGTGTGCTTAGAGTCCACACTGCAGCGCGAGGCTCCCGGTGTGCTCTGGTGCTCGGTGGAGATCACCTACAAGAAAACGATCAGTGAGCGGCGGGTCATCACTTTCTCCGTCTCATCATCAGCTGAGCCGAGCAATCCTCGGGATACATTTGCGGACAGCTCTCCGAGGCTACTCCTATTTAAAGTAGTCCTGACAATAAACCCCCGGTCAAACCTGTTTAAAAGCCCCCTGCAACAAAAGGCAATGTTTTAATGAAGCTATCTCAAATTGGATTGATTTTGTTCCCCCTGCCCTTAACCCATGCCTCTCAGAATAATAGTATTTTCTTCGCAATCCAGGACACGAGACTGGAGGATGGGGAGTGGAGTGGAGTGGTGTGTGTGTGTGTGTGTGTGTGTGTGTGTGTGTGTGTGTGTGTGTGTGTGTGTGTGTGTGTGTGTGTGTTTTCGGTGGGGGGGACTACCTGTAATTACAAATAGCTTGAAACGCTGGGGGGATAAGAGGGACACGGAGTGTCAATTTCAACTGTCAATCAGGGTGGAAAAAAGGCAACGGTCACCCAAAGAATTGCAAATTTGATTTTTAATGGCTGTAATTAAAATCTAATTCTCTTCACGCGAGTTGGCAGCGCTCGAGAGGCTCACGGACAGCAAATCACGCCTCACGGACAGCAAATCACGCCATTCATACGCAGAAGAAGCGCGTGCAGCTGATCTCCACATACACACAAGAAACATGATTCTTGTGAGATCGCGGAGAGACAAAAAAATAAAAATCCCCGCACGATCCCCTCCCCGGGGGGCTGCCAAAGAAACTGCGCGCTTCTGCCGTCCGTGCCGTTCAGTGAGAGAAGAAACTGGCATGTTGAAAATATCCCACAGTAAAGCTAGAGCCTAGTATAGCATCCGCACTGCACATATGACTAGCTGCAAGTAGAGTCATTTTAAACCTTTTTTTTTAAAAAGGCCCAAACATTGCGTGTCAGTACCTGCTTCGTTGGGATTCCTTCGGACAGAATTTTATTTCCCTCTGAAAGAGGGGACAACACTTCATTTTTCCAGTACATGAACCCCTGGCGTCTCAGAGTTTCCAGAGTCTGGGATCAGGAGAATAGTCGGCGATGGGCGTGAAAAAACAAAAGAAAAAGAAAACAAAAAAGTAAAAAATGGGGAAAAACAGTTATATCCGTACCATGAATGAACTGTGGCGCGCACTTTTGTTTTACAGAAAAGTGTCTCTTTAAAGCACGAACACGGTCTGTCACGGCAGTGATGCAGCCACGCAGCGCCGGAGAGTTTTGCTTGCTGCTCTTCACAACAGATTTCTTACGTTTGCCCTTGTCTCTCTCTCTCTCTGTCTTCTTCTTCTCTCTTTCCCTTTTCTGATCGGGGGTCCGACCACAGGAAGTGAATCAAATCGAGGCGCCTCGTAAAAACTCCCCCCAAAAAGAAAAGCTTTTGAGGTTCAGCAGAGACCTGAGGGGCTGCACAGGCGAGCGGAGAACCTGAGTGTCTCTGCAGAGCTGCAGTGAAAGTTGTGCGAGACTCTGGCCTGCCTTATAGTTAAAGAAGGGGGAGGGCGAGTAAAGAGTTTCATGTGCGTGAGAAGGCTGGACGCGCAGTTCGGAACAGTTCTGATTCCTCAAAGCTCTGCTGGTGGATGTTTGATATCTTAGACACTTATAGCAGCAGAGGGAAAAAAAATAAAATTATACTTGTTTATATGATTGTCATTTATTTGCTACTGGAAATATACAGCTGGCGTTGACCGCGGACAACAATGCGGCAATTAACGCACAAGTTTGCGCTCGAAAACCAAAGTTTTTGTTATATACACGCTGATTGTTGTGTATATGCGGATAAAACCATATGTATGTTCTTATTACTCATTTATATATATATATAAAAGAAAAAATAGTCATTATTAAAGAGAAGACAATTTTGAGACTGAAATTAATTTAACTCCATGATTCAAAATATAATTCCGTTAATATTTTGGATAATTTTATGCCAGTTGTCGCTATGCTTGCAGTTATTTAAAGAACATAAATATTGCGATTCAAGGCATCATGTATTTATAAAATAAAACTGGTTGAAGTTAAAATTCATTAAAAAATAAGAATAAATTCGATGTTTAAGTAATAAGTTAAAAGATGTATATTAGTAGGGCAAATATTCACGATTTACAGATCTTTCAAACACAGCTGGCGCTACGTTTAAATCCACAGATTAATGTGTTTGTTTGTTTTTAATGTAAATCCTTAATACAATTATGCAAAAGTATAAAGACATATACATAAATACATAAACTATAGGAGCTGATGTAACTGAATCTAAACGCTGACAGAAACTCAGGGAGCCATTAAACAAAAGGCTGAGCTTTATAATTACAGGATATGTTTGAGCCTACAATAGTTTAGATCGATATGTCAATCATCCCGCTTTCCACAGCGGATCCATGATTATCTGTAAATCTACACTTCAGGAATTATTCCATCAAAAATGATCCAAGCGTTTAAAAAAAGAAGAAAAAAATACACCCGAATGTGTATCCATGAACTAAAAAGGATATATTTATCCAGTGGGCCCTTTATTGAAAACAGATAATTACAGGCAAGGAAAATAAAATAAATAAATAAAATAAAACAAAAATAGAATTAAAAAAAAATGCTGTAATGGATTTCACAAATGTTCTGCAGCCGCATGAATGATTTTACAGCAACAAACAAATCCCACGAAGAGCTGAGTGATGTCAAGAGGTAGGATTTGGTCCATCGGTCTGCACGAAATTGTGCTCTTCCGTCTTCTCCAACAATTAGCCCGCTGCGAGCTGTAGACCAACAGTTCCTACTTGGTAACCTCACAAAAACAGAAAAGGCCATTTGGCCAGCAAATTCAATCATCTGCCAATTAAATCCAGTTTACAGTCTCATCGGGATTTCGTCTCTTTTTTTTCTTTTTCTTTTTTAAAAAAAATCATAAGAGCCTCAAACTCCAATAAAGAAAAAATGCCCAATATGACAGCAAATGAAAAAAAAAAAAATGCAGTTTATAATAAGGAAAATGTGTCCACATTAATCAGTCTTACAAAAAGGCCTACAAAGTATTGGAAGTATTTACAGGAACTGCACAAAAATAGTAAACTACTTAATATTCATCATACCAGAGTGGGAAAAGTGAGCCTCAAAAGGCTACAATAGCTAAGACTATATGATTATTGTGGATAATGTTGTTACATAGATGCTCTTTCTGGTAATAAATAAATGATTTGATCCATGATGGCTGATTTTCCACAAACAAAAACCCCCAAAACGAAAGGGTTACATGTGAGGAGAGGGAGCTTTTGGGCAATGGAAACAAAATATTTTAATGGCAACAAAGAACACCATCAACATGAAAAACACAGGAGCGAAGTGATTATTTACCTTTAATGGAGAATTTTAAATAACAAGAATGCGACCAGGGATGGATCTAAATGCTACGCAAAAGTCATTAAAAACAGTCGTATAAAATTAGATCCAAGAAAAAAAACAAAACAAAAAAAAGAACAAAGGGGGGAGAAATCAAGCGCGCCCACACACACACACACACACACACACACACACACTAAAACTCGCAGTGAGAGTCGCTAAGCGGCTTGTGGCTTATTATTTTTACACTCCATTAATAGTAACCAATTAGGACAAACCGAAGCCCAACCCGCCCTCCAAAAGAAACATATTCCTTAATTAAATAATGTGATCTGGAAGTTAGAAGATGTGTTCAAAACAAAACGAGAAGCAGCGTTTACACCGCTTAACACTTTCAACTGTGTTCAATCGCTGCAAATCGTGATGAGGCAGGCCGACGAGAGGCCCGACCTGCACGTCAGCCAGGTTTGGGTCACATGTCCGGCTAAATAATGACCGATGATTCTGAGACCTGAAATAATTTAAAAAAAAACAACCCAAAACCCATTTTGGGTGCCGTCCATGATGGCTGTGGTTACTCCTTAACAGTCAGGGTTCACCTTCGAGAGCTTTTATTTTCCCCACATCGGACAGTCGAAAGTACTGAATGTGGAAACTGTTTGTGTGGAGGTGGGGGCTGAGGTGTAGACGCTGGCTTTGGGTTTAGAGAGGAAGGGGTGGGTGGCTGGGGATAGAATAAGTGGGAGGATGGGTCATCTCCTGAACTTGCGGGGCCTGCTCTGGTTGCTGTGGTGTGATTTAGAGTAGGGCTCCCAGCGTTTCCTCTCTGGCGGCTTGTTGTAAACGTAGGCAGACGGGCCTGAGTAGCTATCGTCTGGATTCTCCTCCATCATCTGGAGCTTGGCTTCGATGGCGCGGATCTTAGCACTCGTGCTGGAGGAAGAAGGAAAAAATGAGAGGAGGTGTTAGCAGCGAGGCTGGGGGGGAAATACTAGTGTTGATACTGAGTGTGAGGGACAAATAGGACTGATGTACAGACTCTGGGGGACAGAAAGAGGAGGTAATAGCAGTCTTAGTGAGAGGGGGGTGGACAGGTTTAAAATAAAATACAGAAGAATGAACAGTGAAACAGAGGACTACTTTTATTTAAATGGTGAAACAGAATTTGGAGAAGCAGAGGAGATAAGATTGTGGGAAAAAATTGCAGTGCTTGTGGGGAGGCGGTGGGGAAATGAGGGAATGAGTATGCGCGAGAAGTAGCAAAAAAAAAAAAAAAAAAAACTGGAGAGGAAAACAATAGAGGGGCCATCAGGGAAAAAAAGAGAGCTATAGTGTATATTTCCTCTCTTGTGCTGTGTGGATAGAGTGACTTTGAGGTTTGCAGCAGATAGATGAGAGGTTCCTGCACAACAACACGAAATTACTTCTTTTTTTTCAACCACGACATATTTACACAAAATTAACAGCTTCCACATTTAAAGGGTAAAAAACACTCTGCTCAGTGAGTCTGCTCACTCCGGGGAACCTAATTTGGCATTTGACCGTTTTTACACTCCATTTGTCTTATTTTAAATAGGCTGCAAATGCATTATTAATCCCCCTAAAACTGTTGTTTATGTTAAGGAAAAGATCATTGATCAGCGCACTGCTTTACCTCACAATGGTAAGGTGAATCCACCGTGAGGCCAATTGCTGAGTGTCTTCTCTTTAACATCCCATCAAAATAAAGGGTAAAAAGGCCCCAAAATAGTAAAGGAAAATATCATAGTTCAGGTTAAAGTCCAAGAGTTGCCTTTTTTTGGTTGCCAGTGGGATGTATACTCACTGAGTAGCCTGCATAAAATTCATGCTGTGTATTTCACGTTTTGCTGTGACTCTAGGCTGGATTACCTCAGTAGGAGGCGAAAACGCCACAGAGTGACTTAACAGCACTTTATTTATTTAATTGGTTGACCTGCAAGTGTGTATATGGGAATAAGGGCTGCAAATGTGGCTGCTATAATGGCATACTTTGGAGTCGGACAGAATTTCAACACTTCCATTGATGTCTTTGGAGCCAATGTGGTCTTTCAATAATTTCAGCACCACAGTTGAGTACCGTGAAGAATGTTTTATAGCAGAGGTGTCAGACATGCATCCTGGCAAAGGGTCAAATCCAGTCCTGCTGGACAGCTTTACAAAGTATCAGAATGGCTGAGGAGCTAATAATAACTCATTTTCTTTAACAAATTGCACTGCTCTTGCTGGAGAGGTGGAGCTGTGAGGATAGCTAAACTTTTTCTAAATCATAAATGATTATTTCAATCATAAATGAGTAAAATACTATTGTTTAGTTTCAAGCGTGTGCGTTTTGCGTGTTTTTTTTATAAGATCCACTTTGATCTGTAAAATTGTAATGCAAGGAAAAACTGAGGAACATTGTTGAAATAGCTCTTTTTTTCTTCTTAAGACATCTCAGACTGTTTTTAAAATGGATGTTTCATTAAATGTGAATGTTTTCAGAAGGTACTTGGACTACACTAAAAGAAAGAGAACAGCTCTTGAGATAACATTAGGCCCGTATGCGGTCCAAAATATGTCTGAAACTTCTGTTTTTCATGTATTTGTGCTGGCTTGGTTAATTAAGGTTTAATTACAGTATGTCAGAAGATAGACGTGATCGTGGATGTAACAAAAGGTCACACTCACAGAGTGGGTGAAATGCTTCATGGGTTTCTCCAGCCCTCCCCCCAAAGTTGGATGAGTGGAAAAGAATGAATGGAAAAAAATAAACAAGTGTTTTCTACTGATTGCATTTACTTTTTTTAAATTTTTTCCCCCATTCAGTGACCCCCTGCAAGTAGTTATAACAACCAACTGGTCACCCAGAGCTTAAGCATTCAACACCCTAACCTATGAGTGCCCACTTTCAATCAATGCATAGGTCACCGAGTGGAAGGCAACCTGCCTCCAAACAATCGCAGTCTGACTCGGACTGAGTGCAGTCACTCTCAGACAGATCGGAGAAGGCTTGCAAATAACTGCTGTTTAATTTATAACGTTGCCATCACACTGGTGTCAGTTGCAACTCGTCTGCAATTGGTCTCTTTGCAGTTGGGGACATGACTCAACTGGTTGCCAACTGGTTACAATCCTATGTAAAAGTTAATAGATAAACAGAAATATCTGAATTTCTGTTTCGGATCTATGAGGTTCTTGCTAGACTCTGAATGTAAGCAGTTGAAGTGCATTTACATTGAAGGAGATAGCACCAGATTAGCGATCTTCACCGATTTATCACAGTTAATCAGATATAGACTGCATGTGTACATGCCAACTTAATCCAGTTCAATCACAGGCTGACTGGTAGCAGACTGTCTTATTGCCATTTTATCACCTTCTCAATGCAATAAAGTTTCTCTGAGGATGGCAACTGTTATGAGGCTCAGGTTTTAGTAGTTGGAGCTCTCTCTTGTAGTAGGAGACGGTAAACTTCAGCAGCATTCTCACTGCTAGAAATTCTTTCTTAGGTTTAAGCAAGACTGACAGGTAGAGAAAGAAGAAGGCAATTCGATGCCCACTGGCTCATCTTTGCACTGGGTGCCGACAGATTAGAAACCAATTCAAATCCATTCAAATACAAAAGTTCAGGCCTTCAGCTCATATGTGAACACACTCAGAGAAAAAACAAAACCTGATACAACAGCAGAAAGTTTATATGTGTGCGTGTGTGTCTGCTGTTGATGCCAACCTGAGGTGGTTGGTTGTTATGGATCCATCCTCTGTTGAACCGCTGCATGACGGTTCCAGGCTGGGAGGCATCGTCTTGTCATTACGAAAACCTTCAAACCTCTGTAAACAACATACGTGGGCAAAAACAAACAAACAAAGACCCACACAAACAATGATGGAAACGTGTATGGACAGACAGATGAAAAGAGATAAACAGAAGGAGTAAAATAACAAGTAGAGTAAGTAATGGCAGAAGATACACAAGATACAGGGAAGCAGACAATCAGTGGAAGAGACTGAATATGTCCTAAAGATATAATGTGGACTGTGATATAGATTACAGCTCACAGTACACATCAATCAAACTTTAACTTTCTAAAAATTCCAATTCCTAATCATTAATATCAGTTTAACAGCATTTTACCCCTGAGATACATTTTAGGTCTAAGTTTGAACAGGGCCAAATAAAATAAGGCAGACATTTAGAAAACAACAGACCTTCTAACAAATACTAACAGCAGGTCTCTGAAGTCAGCTCCAGTTTTCTCCCACAAATATGAACATTACTAAACTACAGTATTGATCTTGTTTGTTTCCGGTCAAACAGACAGTAACCAAGCAGCAAGCAAGCACGTCCGGCTTGTAATCACACCCTAAGGGATGATCGAGGATAAAAGTGGGACCAGCTGATGAGCAACAACCAACGCGTGCACTCATTCCTTTCAAAACCACCTTCCAAACATCTCCAACAGCCAAAACTGAAACCTGTGGAGAAAAAAAAGAAAGAAAAAAGAAAAACTAAACAAAGTAACAGTCACATGATGGGTAATGATAAGCTCCAGCACTTGGCGCAGCAGTTTCCGTGTGCAGTACGTTTGGAAACCATCTGGCGAAGTTCAGCCGGTGGAAGCAAGACAGACTCACATGACATTACATGAAGTTACATAAATGCAGCAGAGCACACGCACACACATTCCTACATACAGTTCCATGAAATAAACAACATGTATAGCCAAGAATAAGAGTAAAAACAATGACCATGCAACCAGCCAGGACCCTTCCCTTCCACCTATTCCTAAAGGCATGTGGCTGGAATGCATAGAGATCTGAATGCAGCCAATAAGAGCACACTGAATCTGAAAACACTCCAAAACCTGCAAATAAAGCTAAATTTGGGTTGTTAAATTTGTTTTTCAGGAGATAGCATTTTAAATTAGGTTAATAAAACTAAATATCTAAATAACTGCACTATAATTGGCTGACAAGTGAGAAATGCATAGCAAATGTAGTTAAACTTTTGTTTTGTAAATTCATTCAGTGTTGGATGTATCACCTTACAATATGACACCAATAACTTTTACTTTCTAACAAGTAACAAGTTCACCCAACCGGGTGGTAAAATAGTTGAGGAGGTGCTGGAAATATCATGAAGTAAACTCAATATACTAAGAAGACTTCACACGCTCAGGATGAATAATCAACACGCACAAACTAAATGAAAACCGTTTATTGTTTCTGGTAAAGCAAACAAACTCAAACGAGTAACTAATGCATACATGATGCTTTAATGTAATAGATTACTTTTAAAATATCAAGTTGTTTTAAAAGTAAAAGCCTATTACACAACACGGAGTACAAACAAATAAAGCCAAGAAGAAGTGTACAAAACCGTAGTTCCTCTCGTGACCACTTGAGGTTGGCTCGAAAAAGGAATGAGACCCCAAAGACTCCCATGCTAAAATGCTCCACTTTGCAGCATTAAAAAGAAAACTTGCATACCTGGTATTAAAAAAAATAATAGTTTACCCTCAGATCAACTCCGAGTGAGGGTATTTTTTTTTACTCATCCAACTGGGTAACTCAGTTACAGGTAGGGTCACGGCAGGCGCCCTGACACAAGCATAAAGCTGATAAGTGTGTTTGTGTGTTGCACTTGCTAACTAAGCTCACTAGGATAAGCTGATAAATTAGCACTGCACCCTTTTAGCCACACAAATCATTTCATCTCCAAAGGTGGCATGCATCATAGATAAGCTTACTTATATAAGTATGGGTATAAAATACGCCATCTTTAACAGTTGCATTTGCAGGTTTGGAAATCTGAGGATTGTGGACATCCTTAAATAAATGATCATCAGAGTAATTCCCTCCATTTCAAAGCTTTAAATAAAGTCAAGATGTAAGCCTGGATGATTGGATAACTTCAACACCACCTGTCTGTGACTCACATATCCCAGCACATCACTCCTGGGTTGGACTCAATGAAGACAGGCTGGCAAAAATGTAATTCATTTTTAATTTGACCTGAGCCGGCTCCATCAGTGGAAGATTGCTCACAAAGACGGGACTGCAAAAATTAGTGACTCGCACTTCACAGACTAGTCCACTTGAAATATCAGTATACCGGCTTCACTGGAATTGGCAGTGATCTGCAATTGACCCCATTTTGTAATCTCTGTAGCTAATAAGAAACATAACCCTTGAAATTATGCATCAAACAAAGGTTAAGAAAGGGGAAAAGCGCACATATTGCATGCTTTAGAAGGAGGTTTAATGATCAGATACCTCTTAGGAAAAAGCTCCTGAGGTGATGGGTGAAGTTGAGCGTTGCGGTGCCATCTTTTTTGGAACATACGACATGGGTCATGCTTAAACCTCTAATCTTTTCCTCGCCTAAAACTCACAATAAGAAAATGTGGGGGAGTCTACAACATGAGGGAGAAAGATTGATGAACAATGTGAAGATGACTGTGGTTGAAATATTAATTTATTTTCACAAAGGTCATGATAATGGTGATGTGTGAATTCATTTCTGCCAGGAGGGAGGCAAATCCATGTCTGCAGGCTAGGCGGAGATACTCCCTGTTGTGAAACTTTAATTATAGCAATCAAGTCTAGCAGGACAGTTTGCTGGGTCACATGATCACGACCGTCCATCAACACACTGCAGCAGAGTGGAAAAATGGGGTTGCGCATATCTAGCTTACTTTAACAGAACAAAGCTTAAGAATACCAACAACATTCGCTGGAAGCCGAGGTCAACCCCAGTCTATAACCCACTGACAATTTAATTATAATTAAAAAACTAATTCCTAAAAAAACTTGCACTTTCTCTGACTCTGTTAGTCACGTATGCGGCAGAGAGGACAGCAAGATAAATATTCTCCAAGACTGTGTTTTAACTGCCTGAGCTGATAGACAGAAAATGGTATTTACTGAGAGGAACCAGCATTTACTGTATGCCTGCCATGCAGGCAAAGAGTCAAAAACCTGTTTATTCATATAAATCCTCACATTAACAAACCTGACGCTACAGTCTGGGGTCTGTTGAATCTAAGATGACCCCAACTTGACCCTGAAAAATACTGTTAATATGTCATTTTAAGCTTTAAAAGAATAAAACAATTATTAAGTTTGAGAATTATTTATATTAGCCTACACGTACTGCTAATTATTAAAAAAAAGAAGAAAAAAAAGGGGTCAGAACCAGACCCCATTCAGCTGATTATATTCACTCACTACAGTACACTAAATTATTCACAAGATTAACCGTGCTCTCCTGTTAGTATAACCTACGCTAGAGATGCTTCTTGCATGGAAGTGTTTTTACATGCAGCAGTTATGCAAGCTGCATAACTGACTTGCATAACTGGACAATAGTTATGCAAGGAAATGTTTGATTTCATAGTACCGCACCTAAAAAAGTGCATGTGAGCTAAGGCGAGTGGCAAAGATGTTGGGAGATTGTTACTTAAGTGGTTCAAGGTCATTTTTATTAGTGGCACAAAAATTGTTTTTTTTGTTTTTTTTAAATGAACACTTGTAGAAGCATGGATATAAACAGCCACTACTTTTGCTTGAAACGGTTGATTGAACTGTTATTAGGTAAATCTTTGAGCAGATTTATCTCACAGCGTGTTCTCTTAAAGGCGGCAGCGTTGACCTTGACCCCCTTCTACCATGTGTTTGTGTGTGTGTAGGGCGTGATTCGTCTCTATACAGGATATCCTTTCACCCTTCGCCAGTAGGCTTTCTATTGTTAACAGACAGGCATGCTGGTTGTGCTGGGATCCCTGTGCTCTCTGTGAACTGGCTCTGACAGCAAAAACACTAAAATTAAAACCACTACTGGCGGATCATTTTTATCTTTCACCCTAAGCCAGATTGACCTCTGCCATCACATATTTTGGTGATTTCTCCCAACCCTTCGGTCATTAGAGAGCCTAACATTTTTCTAATGCACAGATCTAATATTTATATTTAGTCTCTATACCTGCAGATTAAACCCAAAATGTCAGCCACATTCAGAGCAGTATTGTATGCTGGGAGTGAGCGTGATACTTACCCTCACCTGTGCGTGCGCCCAGCGCACAACCAACTTCTTGGACAAAGCTAGCTTCCCATTTAAACACTGGATAGCCCTCTCAGCCTCCTGCATGCAGCCACAGAAACACAAACACAGAGAAAACAAGGAAGAGGAAAAGAGAGAAAGACAGAGGGGCGGCTTTTAAGTCCTGATTAAAAATCAGCTTTGATGATTGCATCCGAGTGATTAAATCATTAGTCCTCATAACAGCAGAAGGCCATAACTGAGGTGTCTGAGTGTGTGGCTGTGTGTATGAGAGGCAGTGTGAATAAATACAGTTTTATCTAATCAAATGTGCAAGTGGCTTTGTTGCTAAATTATATTAATGCAGTTCTTTATCCAAGCGTGTCTACATGTAAGTGTGTGTGAGTGTGAAAGATAAACACACACTTCCTCTGTATAATCCTTTTGGGAGGGCTTCATATCCCACTGATAGACACTAGCTGTGAAACTAGATGCTTATCTCAATCCCACAGCACGCTCCAAAACAACCTGTGAAGCTTAAACCTGCTCCCTATAAAGCCCACTTCAACAGGACACACACGCACACTGCTTCAGGTTGACTCATGAACGTTTTTACACTCAGTTTGGGTCATTTTCATAAAACATCCAACTCATAGTGGATGAAAATTGTTTCTCATCAGATCTTTAAGTTCAAATATTTTTCCTATATTGATGAAATGACTCGTTTTACTCCTGCCAACTGAGGATTTACTTTTAGAAATGATAAATCTGGTATTTCATGCATCTGAGTTTACGTACTAGTGTACAAAGCCACATTCTGTGGGTTTAAAAAAAACAAACAAACTTTAACACAACTGACATTTATATGCAGATAAACATGCTGCACGTACCTCCCTGGTGCTAAAGTTGACAAAGCAGTAGCCTCGTGGCTGTCCCTCCAAAGGCCCAGACTTGTGAAACAGGAAGTCAAACTGTTTCACTTTGCCAAACTTCTCTAACAACTTCACCAGGTGATACCTGTCGAGAGAGAGCGAGAGAGCGAAAGAGAGAGAGAGCAAAAAAAAGTGTAAGAAAAGACTGCTCCGTAAAGACAGAAAATGGGAAATAAGAAGGCAAAATGACTTTGATATTTTGCAAAAGGGTCTCAGTCCATGCTGTATTTGGCCCCCGTAAATCTGTCAAGTGGGGCTAATGAGAATGACAGCTTTCTCTCCCTGACACCTTTTTAGCAGCAGGCCAGCTGGTGTGGCAGGCCGGTGACAGTAAATCTCTGACTGAGACAATGCTGAGGATACAGTAGCAGGACAATGAGGGAATAAAACAGAGGAAGCTTAAAATCCCCCCTGAGCACAGAGATCTGCACAAACAACCTCCACTGACTGTGCGGCGCTGCTTAGGACTACAAATGAGCATACATGTGGTCACTGAAGAGCTATGCAGTGTTTGTGAGATTGTAGGTGTGTGTGTGCGCGCGCGTTTAACCAGCAATTTGCAGCCATGGGAAAAAAACATTTCTTTTGACAGTACAGAAAAGAGCAATGAGTTCAGGGTCACTTGGAGACTAGATTCGCTGCTACACTACTGTAAATACCCCGGGGCTGATTGATTGTTTTCAACACAAACTGAGCAGCACGTGCTTTTCCATTTCGTTAAGAAGAAAACAGGAAAAAGTGTCCATCCCAAGTTCCAATATACTGACACATTCGAGATGCTGGGGTCAACTGTGTGAGTCAGGCTCAAAAAATGACTGAAATGGTGAAATCAATTAGCAAAATTGTTGCAGACTTCTTTTAAGAGTGTCAATGGACTCATTTACAGTAACTGTTTGAGGTCCAAGAACAAGTTTGAATCACTGTGAAAACTCCTCAACAAGAAACAACACATCGCCCTGCTGATTAGTCACTGAAACCACCACAGAATTAACTCCTCATGTTCCTGAGTGAAGGCAAAGAAACGGCTTTTAGCAGTCCTCACTGTATGAAAGACGACAACACCCGTAACTGTTTGCAAACCAACTCAATCAGCAGTTTACGAAGAAAAAAAAAAAGGTTACAGTTACACATTTGTATACTTTAATATTTTGTGTCAACCCAAGGAGCGTGCACATGCACAAACAGTTGAAGCCAAACATTTTCAGCAATTCGTTGATTTTATTTTTGTTTACATGTTCTTGTCTTCTGTCACAGGGGAAAAAACTGAAACGCTCGAAGAAAAGAGTCCAACAGACGCCCTCCTGTGTTCTTGATTTGGTGCCATTGCCTTGTGTGACTGTCCAGGCCTCAGAGTGACCCCAGGTGTTTTGTATAACTGTTAAAGAGAAATTAATGCTTCAGCCTTTTATTGTTTAGGAGCCTGTTATTTTTAATCCTCAAGTGGTTTGTGTGTGTGTGAGAGACCAGAAAAATGTCAATGTGCAAGTGTGCAGTGTATGTGCAAGGGACTTGATGTGGCATTCTCAGAGTGAAGCGAGGTTCTAAGCTACAGGTTGTACTAATGTCTTCTACGACTCCCTGGGGGGCTTTAGACCGACGACAGTTTCTGCTTTTCCCAGACAACACCCTGCAAGCCTCCCCATGTGACAGTGGCTCATCTAGCCCTAGATTACACTTAAGTTGTTGTTTACACTTCAGTAAACAAAAACTGTGCACTAGTGAACTATGCCGTCCTTTGAAAAAGCTATATAGTTAGACGTTTGAGCATATGTGTATTTTTAACAGAGGTTACACACTAAGAACCTTATTGGATGCTAAACCACAATGGAGAGCTCCTCCTGGGGGCTGTAAAACCCACCAGAGGAAGAGGGGAAGAGAAGGGGGAGGAAAGGGAGGGAAAGGTGAGCAAACGGAGACTAAAGTTCAGAGAGGGGATATTGATGGCAAGGTGAAAGGTGTAGGAAGAGGAGCACAAGGCAAAAGAAGAGAGGAGGTGAGAAGCCAGGTATGACAGATACAAGAGTTAGGAAACAAGAGGAGAGGAAGGAAGGGACAGGGGGGGATGTGAGTCAAGTCCAGAAAAAGATAAGACAAAAGGTTCGGTCCAGAAAAGTGCAGGTCAGAAGGGAAGAATTTGGAGAGGAGGAGCTAGGGTTTGACTGCTTGACAATGCAGCTATCTGCAGTTGTAAAGAGTAAAAGAGCGTGCAACTGACAACTAGCACTGTGACAGGAACTGTGGGATTTTTACTGAAAATTTAAAAGGGAAACAACATCATAGTTTCCCCATAACCCAATGGATATCTGAACAGGATGAAAAGCAGAAAAGGTCAATTTAATTATCACGCGTGGAATAAATTCTTCTCTCTTCATTGTAAGAGATGAACTCATAGGAAAATTTCATAATTCTCTCAACAGGGAAGCTTATAATCAAACAGAACGGTGCACAGGACTTCACACAAAATCACAGTGCTGCTTTTCACTGTATTCAAATTAAGTGTAACGTTTTACCCTGAACCACCTAAAACAGCACTGAAAACATGAAACAGAACTAAATCTCACCTAAACGCCAGCACTGAAAAATGCAACAATTTTACAAGAAGTCTTTAGGAATAGTTCTCCAGGCTTCCTGAAGGATAGTCAAAGCTCCTCTTTGGATGTTTCTGCCTTTTGTTCTGTTCTCTGTCAAATATGATCCCACACTGCTTCAGTACTGTTGAGGTCTGCGCTCTGGGGAGGCCAGTCCAGTGTTCAACTGTGTCTTTGTCTATCCAGGTATGCTTTCACTGCATTGGTAGTGTTTTTGGGAAGCCGCTGCTATTCAAATGTTTTCCAGATGGTATTGCGTTGTGGATCAAAATCAAAATGCCAAGTTTTCAGCTGATAGTTCTTTGGAAATCACCTTGCTACTGCAAAATACTGTTTCCTCCAAGTCAAACCCAATTATATTTGGCAGTGTAGATTCAACTACAGAAATTGGAACAAACTATATACTTTTGTGACAGGCTGCTAGTCACAATATACCTAAAGATACACATTAAAATTGGTTCATTTCTAAGTTGTGTGTTATGTGTAGACACAACATTGGTTCATCTAGTTTGTTAGGTGCCTTTTTAAAACTTTTCATAGGTGAGTGTTAAGTGTCATAACAAACAAAAAACATTCCTTTGGGACGACCAGGTACAAGGACTGGACTGAAGATGGGTGCAATCTAAAAAAAAAAAAAAATCATTCAAAGACCTTCAGAAAGCTTAAAAAAAGACAAAGTGTGTATCACTGGAAGCAAAATATAAAGAAATCAAGTGGGGCTTAAGACTTTTGCACACTTTTGTATTTTCAAATGATCCAAGCTCAAAGAAATAAAATTTCACCCTCACAGAATAAATTACTCATGTCATCTTTTGTAATAAAATGATATAAATTAAGATTGGGGGCAGTTTAAAGTTGTATTGATTTTAAATGCTGAGAACAGTTTGTTTCAGTTCAATCATTTTTCCTTGTGGCATCAGCACCTTGCATCTGCAGGGAGTTTGGCTCACCCAGACAAACACAGGGGGTACTGCGTGCTATCCCGGAGCTAATTAATCTTCCCAATCAGCAACGGGGGCCTTGAGCATTTCTCTTGTTTTCCCTCCATACTGAGAAGTAGAGGGCCATTTAAGAAGAAGCAGAGCAGGGAAAGGGGAAGGAAACGCCTGTCTAGACGCCCACCAGAGCTGCTGCCCGTACATTCTCCAGCAGCCCCCACAGGCGTACAAACACACCCCTCACCCCAAAAAACTACCTCCTCTTCATCACAGCATATGCAGGGATGTCTTTAGCATTCAGCAGCAAACACAAAGAAGGAGGAACAAAAAGGATTTGCATGTGATGCTCTGTCAAGACTCTTCTGGGTGTCAAAGCCTCTACCAGCTGCCACCCAAACATCTCTCTCTCTCTCTCACACACACACACACACACACACACACACACACACACACACACACACACACACACACACACACACACACACACACACACACACACACACACACACACACAGCTCCAGGTTGACACAGAAACAGTAAACAGGGCAGGTGATTGAGGAATGATGGCTGCTCCTTAGCCGAGCAGGTCTCCGCGCTTCACTGCCTCTCTTTCACACACCCAGCCCTGTCTGCTCAGTCTCAGCTTGTGACACACACACACACTCTACACACACAGTTAATCAATCATATACGGACACACAATACATTGCCTTTCTATGGGGTAGAAGGTACAAACCAATGCCTCAGTTTCATACCATCTATTACAGTGACCACAGATCACCCACTAAAAGCCATCACTAAATGTTACTCCATATTAAAGTGGCGCTTTCGCACATTTGACGCTGAAAACGTTACATTTAACTCCTAAAAATGCTCACTATGGCACAGCTCTATTGTAATCCCAGTGGCTCTTTGACTATGAGCTCAGATCCCTGTAATCATTACTAACGGATTAAAGTGTTGTAGATAATTTACACTATCTAAAGTGATATCTGGTGGATCAATGAAGATGAAATATGAGCTTGGTGGGGCTCATTTCCAAGGGAGACGAGTCTACGTACAGAGACGAGGTGGAGCAGCTGACGTCATGGTGTAAGGCCAATAACCTCCTCCTCAACACTTCAAAAACCAAAGAACTCATAATAGACTTCAGAAGGAAAAAGGCAGAGATCCAACCACTATTCATAAATGGGGACTGTGTAGAAAGGGTGGCAAGCTTCCGCTTCCTGGGAGTCAATATAGAGGAGAACCTTTCCTGGAGTGTGAACACCTCCGAGCTGCTGAAAAAGGCCCAACAGAGACTGTACTTCCTGAGAATTCTCAGGAGGAATAACATCACACAGAGACTGCTGGTGTCCTTCTACAGAGCCACCATTGAGAGTGTTCTAACTTACTGCATATGCATCTGGTACACTAGCTGCACAGGGGCTCAGAGGAAAGCACTCCAAGGGATCATTAACACCGCCCAAAAGATCACTGGCTGCCCTCTCCCCACACTGGAAGTTCTACACGACGCCCACTGTTTTAAAAAGGCCCAAAACATCATAAAAGACACCTCACATCCTGGCCACTCCCTGTTCGAACTGTTGCCCTCAGGCAGACGGTACAGGGCAATCAGAGCAAGGACTAATAGACTCAAACACAGCTGTTATCCAACTGCAATAACACATCTGAATACTACAAAAAAATGTCCATCACGCCACTCTTGTGTTAATCTATGCACGGTCTGAAGCATGTGTGTGGGAATGTATGTGAATGTTTTACTGTTATATCTTATTAGTATTTTAAGTATTCTATCTATTTTATTTATTGAATTTTATTGTTTTATTTATATTTTGATATTGCTAGGGATGATGCAATGATCGGGGACCATTCTTAATTTCGTTGTTCTCATGACAATGACAATAAAGTTTCTGATCTGATTCTGAAAGCAGAAGCTGACTTTTTTTTTACTCACTCTGTGATTTTGGGATCAATGTTTCCTATCCACAAGCGGTTTCCATCATGGGCCGTGCTCTCTGAAATAATAGAGGCATTTTCGACTGTCTCTGCTGCCGATGACATGTGGAATCTGTGGGATAAAAGAAGCAAAAGGCAGAGTTTTTGATTATCGCAAGTATGAATTTGCATGGAGCTGAGGAGCTCAGACACTCAACAGCTGGGCGTTTGCCTCTGGAAATCTCTGGAACATGAAGGAACCTACCAGAGAAGACCTGGACACCTATTGGGCATCTGCACGCTCAACCAAATACAGATATTCAGCTAATTATACCCTCATTGAAGGAAAAATCCAGGAAAGGTCAAAAAAGTAAAGCGTCAGATAAACAGCTTCCACATTAACTGCACATAAATAATAAAGAGTCTCAAAACTTTGCCTTTCAGCTGCCCTTTATTGGACGCCACAGTTGATCATCTTCCTTCATCTGACACTATCCCAAGCATCCTCCTCTGTCACAACAACCCTCCTTGTCCTCCTTCCCTACATCCACGAACCTTTTTCTTCCTTCTGCTTGGCAGTTTCACCACCAACATGCTTTCTACGACATAGCCACTACCACGCCAATGATCTAATCTCTGAAAAGTGTCCAATTAAACAGTGAATTTTAGGGATTTTCTAATCTAACTCAGTTAATTTCATTCAATTAAAATTTAAAGCAGTTGTGTGCAATATGTGCGCAAAGGTTGTGCCGATGTATGTATTCATAACAGGGGTTTTAACTTAATCAGGAAACAGAATCAGGAAACGACGTAGTGTGGGTTACTTCCTCGCACTGTCAAATAAACACATAGTTCCTGAAAACATCTGAAAAAGCAAAACTCCGACTCCACATCTGGGAAAAGCTAAGCAAATAATCTTAGTTTAACAAACTGTACAATTCTACTCCTTAACTCCGGAACTTCTTCGGATAGATCCGCCCGGGTAGAGTTAAACCAGACACGGTTATGCAGGTGGTAACATATGTGATGAAGATGAGCTCTCAGTCACTTCGTTATAGAAGAGCAGTGGATTGCAGCAATTAGCTAAGTGAGTTTCCGTTTACCTCGTTGTTTGTCAAACTTCCTCTTCGCTGGCGAATTCTTCGAATTGATTTACCACTGATCCCACCTTCGGGATGATTCTGGTGCGTCAAAACGTCAAATTAATCATTTCCTAAACTGTTTTCGTTCTATATTAGAGACTAGGCGAGCTAGCTCTGACGATACCTCGCTACCGTCTGACAACAAAGGCGCGGGGTGATGACGTAGTTTGTTTGAGCATGCGCAGAGTCCTATGGGAGCACTCGGTTACTGTTTGGTATCGCCTATATCATTCTCCTACAACGCTTCCAGTGTCCTCTTAGTCGGTAACCCCGCCCAGTCAGTGTAACCTGTACGGATATCGAACATCTACCAGGTGGCCATAACATACAGTCTCGTGGTGATGACGAAATAGATGTCAAACGCGTTTTCCCCGATGGTTGTTGCCCAGGCTGACACGCTTCTGTGAAGACTTTTTGAAGTAAGTGTGTGTTCTGGTGCACTTTACAGTTGAGGCTTTTATTTTGCTGGGTTGTTGTTGAAATTAAGGGTAGCACTGTGCTGAACACAGTTCACTTTGGTTCAGTTTGCCCCCTGTAAGAATGGAGAGAAGTCTTACTGACCTTCTCAACCCCTCAGCTATAGAGTCGTACAGTTGGTTAACCTAAATGTGCATGGGCTTGTATGATAGCTCCCAACTGCTGTAACTGCTGTGAAATTTGCACCGAATCGTTCTGGTGCTGTATGCAGGAGCGAGTCCACAGTAATATAAAAACATATGAATTTTTAACGTCATGTTAAGTTGCGCATGTGATGTGCCCCATAGATGGCTGGGGCGCACGTTTCTTATTGATTTGTGTGTTTGATTTGATTAATTGTGAATTTACTGTTGGTGTCAGTAAAACTAGGTGATGCTGTGTCATGTTGCTCTAGTTTGTCCTCTTATAGTCGGAAAAACTACAAAATTATCACTTTCATACCCAGCTGGGTAACAGGAAGTCTGTGAAAAGGTCCATTAAAACACGTACATAAGCAATAGTTCCTGTTTTTACATATTTAGACTCACTGGATATTAGGTTCATCTTACCTGTATTGGATTGGGGGCCATTTGAGTCCAGTAAACCCACTGTCATTTTCAAGAAACCAGTGCGTTCTGGTGTTATTTGAGCTATTTGAAACTGTGCCATGGGTTGCATCATCATTGCTGATTTGAGGCAGGATGGATGCTTGCTGCAGCAGAAATCAAGACTCATCTTCCAGTCTTCTGTTGTCTAATTTTGGAGAGATCGCGTTTATTATAGCCTCGCTCTCCTGTTCTTAGCAGACAGGAATGGCACCCAGTGTGGTCTTCTGCTCCTGTAACCCACAGTGTTCGGCGCGTTGTGCACTCAGTGATGCTGTTGTCTATACCTTGGTCGTAACTAGTAGCTATTAGAGTTATTATTATCTTCCTGTCACCTTGAAGCAGTCTGACCATTTTTCTCTGGCCTCCAGGGACAGTTCAACCAGAGAACTTCTGCTGACTGGATATTTACTCTTTTTCTCTGTAGACAGAGTGTGTGGGGGAAGCAGGGATGAGACACGTGCCTTTGTCTAATTGTAAAGCCATGTCATTTAAATATGATGTGTGACAAAGCTGAATTATGAATTGTTGCTGTATAAATTGTGTTCATTATCACAGATATAACATTCTTCGTGACTTTTTTTTTCAAAATTTGGGGCTTTTTTCAAAATTAAATTCACAACATGAGACAGTGTGGCAAGATATCAAACCTTATTTTAATCGCGCACAGAGTGTAAAGACAAGAAGGTTTAGTCACGCATTCAATCACCCAAAATAAACAGCTGTGTGCCACTCCTGTTTTTGTACTATGATGGTTTAAAAAAAAACAAGAAAAAAAACCACTTTAGCAATAGTAGCACTTTTGCTTCGTTGAGTAAAGCTCTGCCAGAGAACCTTTTCTCTACTCCAGCTGCACCTTTCAACACTGGGTACTAAGACTTGGTCACAAGAAATGAGTCTCCATTTCTACATTATGCTGTGGTAAAAACATATTCATCAACACATTATGCTGATTGATTGTTATATCAGTCGAACTGCAGTGCTACTATGTGATGAAATGATTAGTTTGAATTGATGGCATCCTCAAGCCTGTAACAATGTGAAGTATTGTCTGGTGCCTGCTTCTAAAATTTGGGGATCTTTTGCATTTTTGGTATTAGACAAAAAAGAACATTTGAGGAAAGTTTAGGAATTCATTACACACTAAACCAGGTGCGCTCAATGGTTTTTAATGAGAAGAAAATAATTTGTTTCGCTCCCAGCATGAACATCTTGTTTGAGGAGGCAGAGCCACGCAGAACATCATCAGATACTCTGCTGTGTTGTTCGCTGCTCAGGCTGCAGAGCGAAAGGAGAGAGAGCATGCGGGTTCACCAGCTGGTTTCTGCTGCTGGAAGACACAGGGTGTGTCTGCAGCTGCTGCCGTGTGTGTGAAATCTACAGGACGTGAGGCTACAGTATCCCACTGAACACCTGTGCCTCACTCTTTCTGCTCGGCTGGCTTCTTAAAGAGATCTGTCACCGTCCCGCATCTCGGCCTATCGTCTCTGCCACATTGTGGCGTGTCGCATCATACTTGCTGGGAAACCTGCCGGCCGTGGATGCCTGTTTTGGGCTTGTACTGGAGGTGGTGGTGTACTGTGTAGCCTAAATATTGCCAAAGGAATGAGTTTGGATGTTGGTTAATATCTGGAGTGAGCGTTGGATTGACTCCGGGGGATTAGTGGTAGCTGGAGGTATAATGGCGAACAGTGAGGTCAGTGTCATGTCTGGTTGGAGACAAACCACACCCAGTGGCTTGTTTAAAGCTCACTGTGACACAGCCTTTGACTTAAAATGTTCAATTCGGGTATTAAGACTGTTCAGACGGTGTGTTTCCCCTCACAGGTCGCAGTTATAAATACACGAGGCACAATAGAAGATGTCAGGCGGGCAGCAGTGCACCGCACGCTGTTCACAACCACTGACTGTGAAAGACAGGCTTTAGAGTCTTGTTTGTGTCTGGGGGGCTTAAATATCTCCGTGTTTTTCTGCACTTGTGTGTGCACACCGTGGGTCAGTGACACAGTTCACAGTCAAGAGCCTATTTGTGAGGTGGGGTGTGATTCGTCCATTGAAAGGCAGGGCCTGCTGTCATATTGTTGTTTTTTGGGGGGTTTTTTGAATAGGAGGTTCCTCCCTCAGGAATGCCCAGACGAGTGCGCGTGGGCTGAGATAATGGTTAGCTTTATCCCACAGATTTATGAGAAATGGCATGTTTTTAAGTGTATGAGTGTAACTGAATGTAATGTAGGTGGTAGAGCTGACTGTTGAAAGCTTCACAAAAACAGTGACATGTGGATGGATTTATAAGAACCAACCGTCTGTGTTCTACTTCGAGAGAAACTCTGGTCAAATGCATGGGCTGTAATTCAGGTGGAAAGGATTCATTTTTTTTGGAATACCAGAAAAATAACAAACTTTTATTTATTTAGATCAGTTGATTAGTAATTTTTGAGCTGCTCTCAAGAATTTCTTATTCATAGGCTTTTATCTCTGTTTCACAACCCAAACACGCACATGATTTTTCATGAAAAGAGTTTATTTCTTTTTTTTATTATGTTCTAAGGGGATCGTGCACATTAACATGCACACCGAGACTCGTGTAAATGTGCTTTAGTTACACTGGCTGATTTTCATCTGCAGTCCCTGGCAGGTTTACAACGTTTGCACAGAGTGGGGAAAAAGAAAGACTTAGTTACACTATAAAGGTAAACGTAGTTGGCCACCTACACAAACCCACTCCATGACACTTTAAGCACACAGTTTTTGTGCTGATGTTAATACCAGAGGAGGTATGAACAGTTATCAAGACCATTCACCTTCGCACCTGCGACCAGTTTAGAATCACCTAGCAACCTAACCCCATGCGCATCTTTGGACTGTGTGCAGACACAGGAAGAACATGCAACAAAGGCCCCAGCTGGATTCAAACCCAGGATCTTCTTGCTGTGAGGCGACAGCACCGTGCTTCCTTGGCTGTGTTGCTGTGGTATTTAAAAGCTTCTATTTTGCAATAATATCACTCCACTCAGGGCTGATTGTGGAATATCTACAAGGGAAGAACTTTCACAAAGTGACTTTTTGAAACAGCGGCACCCTTTTACAGCACCACGCTCGAGCTCTTTAGAGTGAACATTTGTAAAGACAATCTGCGCGGCTAGGTACTTGAATTTACACAACCGTGGCAAAGGGACTGAAAAAACCTCTATCGGATAGTGTAACATAACAGCATGTTCACAGTCAGAAACAGAGTAAAAGATCACTTATAAACCTCACAGGGAAAAAAATTAGTTACAGAACTTTGGAAAAAAATTAGATCAGATCAGCTGTTTATCAAGCAAACAGTTTATGATGTCATTATGTGCTCTCACTTAATAACAGGTTTCATTTACTTACAAAAGAGCAAATATTGATCATTCATCTGCAAGTCAATCCCTTTTATTTGATTTGAATGCTTTAATAATTTATGGAGACCGTAACAGAAATGCTACAAAGCAAATGTAGCAGATGACAGATTAGTAGGTTGCATTCATTTTGATTTAGTTGCACTTCTGTCAGAAATTATCATGCATTTACTGAGGTGCACACAGACTACGGTGCCGTACTGTTAGAAGAAGATGAAGGCCTACCTCCTGCTGGCTGATATGAGCTATTACCTCATTTTGATTAATATTACCAGCTGTGCTTTCAACTGCTTTTCTGATTGAATTGTAGCTCTGTCGAATGTAATCACATGTTGCCCTTCCAAACTCAGCTGTATGGCATTTATCTACTTTAAAATGTTTTGTTAATTTAAACTCTTCCCCCCCCCCCTCCCTTTCCGGTGTCAACAGTTATGGCTTTGAATCATCTGAGCTTGCTGCGGCCTCTCCTGTGTCAGCCCCTGCTGCGACATGTCAGGTCTCCGCTCACATCCAGAGTCAGCCTTAGGCCTCTTCTGGCTCCTGACGCTTTCCACCACCCTGCTCCTGCTGTATGCATCAGGCTCTACGCCACCAAAAAGGCCAAAGGTCAGTGAGGAGATTTCTGAAGTTAACTTGTACAACTTCCATGACTCTGCTGGCACAAATGTGATGTTATTTATCTAGATAAGTCTCCACTCTTCCCTCGGTTTTTTCCTTCTTTCTCTCGTTTAATCTTCAAAGCCAAGGCAAAGGGCCAGTCAGGGAAGGTGAACATTAATTCATCTCTGGTGGAAGACATCATCAGTCTGGATGAAGTGAAGGAGGACATGACCACTGTTCTCGATTCGCTCAAAGATGACTTCACACGAAACCTCAGCATCCGAACCTCGCCAGGTAGTGAGCTTATCGTACTTTTCTTTCTTTCTTTTTTGGACTGTGCCTTTCATTCCTCTTGTTTTAGTACAAAGTTCAAAGCAGAGAACAAAGGGTTACCAACAAGGCAGATGAAGCATGAAAGCATTACCTCTAAAGTTAAAAGAAACGTTCAGACATCACTTCATGTACGTACAGTCCAGACTGAAAACATTAAGACAGTTAAACACGTGGCAGCTAAACTTTACCTGTGTGCTCGTCCAGCTTTTGTTCATGCACAGAAAAGCTCACCAGTGCCTCACATAACAAGGATATCACAAAGAGGAATCTTCCACAAAGGCCTGTGGATTCTGTGTGAAATGTGAATGGAAGCAAAATGCAGAAACAACATTTTAAAATAGAACATAGATAATATCAACTATTTCAACTGAGGAAATCTAACATTTTAAGAAAATTATTGTCTTATTTTGAATTTGAGATGTGGTTGCAGCAACAAGTCTCATAAAAGCTTTAAACTGCATTGCATCCTCTCTTCTTTTAACAACAGTCTCTAAGCATCTGGGGACTGAGGAGTCCAGCTGCTGGACTTTTGGGAGAGGAATGTTGTCCCATTTGTGTCTGCTATGAGTTTCTAGCTAAGCAGTCCTAGGTCTTTTTTGTCATATTTTTCATTTTCAGCTGGTCAAAGGTCTGAAATGCCAGCAGGCCTGTTCAGCACCGCACCCTTCTGCTACAAAGCCGTGCTACTGACTGGTTGAGATATGATGTCTGAATTGAAGCACATGTTGCTCTAAAACCATTGAGCGTTGATGGTACCTTTCCAGATGTACACGCTGCCAGTTCTGTAGGCTTTAATGCACCATCTGAGATGCTGGCTTTTAAACTGAGTACTTATAATAAGCTGGACGGTCCCTCTCCTGTGTAGTCCAGTGTCCATATTTTCCAAATAGAATTTCACATTTTTATTCATCTGACAACAGAACAGTTTTCCACTTTGCCGAACAGAGAAGATGGCAGCATTCCTGGATCGCGTTCACGTGTGGCTTCGTCTGACAGAGCTTTAACCTGTATTTGTGGCCATCACGGTGAACGGTGTTCACACACGGTGGTTTCTGAAATGTTCCTGAGCCCATGCAGTGATTTCAAAGACAGAATCATATCAGTCTTTAATCCACATTGCCTGAGAGCTTGGAGATCACAGGCGGCCAATATTAATTTTTGATGATGTCACCATACAGAGAGTCTTTTGATGATATTATGTACTGCAGATGATGTTGGAGAAACCTCTGCTCATCTTTACCACCACCAGGGAGGTTATGTTTTTGACATTCTGTCTGTAAACCCGATAGTTTGAAAGGTCTTCAATCAATTCTGATCAAACTTTGTAGTAAACGATCCATTAAAATTGAACGAGAGAGAAAGAGAGAATCTAAAAGACGATGACGATAAACAGTTAAAGCCTTGGAGAAGTCGATAGACATCATGCTGGTAATGGTGTAAATGATTCTAAGCATTTATTATTATTGTTTTCCTTCACGGGCATCTTTCCATTTACTTTTGTGCTCCTAAGCTGTTAAAAGAATTACGTCTCCCACTTAGTTCTTTTCAGATTTCTGCAAACCTGCTCGAATTACAGCTGAAACCTTAGAGTGTTTAGGTGAGCTGCATGTTTTTGAGAGGTGGGGTTGGGGCTAATTTTCATCCTAAAATGTGAAAACTTGCTCTTGTTCACATCTTTAAAGGAAAATATGTATTTATGATGAAGACAGATGAGTTTTTAGGGGTTATATTAATGCCAGAGGAAGACATTTAATGTGGTATCCATTATTTCGTTTCAGAATTAACATACTGGAGGGAAAAAATGGGTAACTGTCCAAATATAGTGTGCACAGCGTGCACTGTAGTTAACAGGGGGGCTTTTTCTTAACGTTTTTAAAACTTTTGGAATCAAAGTCTTTCTCGGACACGGCGCCAAAAGGCTTAGCATAAAGAGATCCCTATTTGATGTTACCTTGACCCCGCCTTGGCCCCTGTTTCCCCAAGTACATCCAGGTCACAGCCTTTTTCTTTTTTTTTTTCCTCTCTGCATTTTAATAAATGGGGGCGCGCTCGGGGAGTCAGAGGTGGGGTGTGTAATGGAAGCTCCCCGGGGACGAGGCAGCTGCCTGAATCGGACTTCAAACTGAAATTACTTTGAATTTGTTCCACTTTTCTTCCGCACACGTATCTGATTTGCTTTTAGTGTAATATTCCTTTTTTTCTTTTTTTTTACACAGAATGAAGACACATACAATATCATGAACCCTTCAGTGTCCAGCTTTGCTTTTCACATTCCCAACTTTTCTTTTTTCTAATCCGGTTATCACTCAATTGATTTTTGCTCTGAGTCATTTTCTGTGTGGAGCCCTGCCTCTATTACTTTTGTCTTATAATTTTCCAGTGCTTCTCAGCTTCATACTTTGTCTTTTGACTAGATAAGACCACATAAGAAATTTTTAAACCACCTTTTTACAATTTTATAACACGTTTCAGTTAAAAGTTCCCTTCATCGCTTCCTCTTTTTCCAGTCCTTTCTACCGTTTTTTTGCATCCATCCCTCTGTTCTGTCATCCTTCCTGTGTCCCCTCCCCCTAATCCATATATCCCTCGCTCCTTTCCTCTGGTCCATTCATCCCCCTCTCCTCTGTCCAGCTGGACAGTAATCCAGGGAGGCAGCAGGACTTAGAGTTGACAGCAGAGATGAGATGGTGGAATGGGATGACGTCAGCTGTCCGAGCGTATGTGTGTGTGTTGTTCATGAACCTCTCATCTGGCTCTCATTAAACTTATGAGAGTGAGTGTATGACTGTATGTACTGCTGTTTGTTGCCATGAGTCTGTACTTATGTGTGCAGCAAACACGTAGCAGAAAGTCAGACAGATAAATGCAGAGAGAGGGAGATCAGTGCTACGCCCACCATCTCATGGTCATCGCAGATGGGTAATGTGACTTGGAAACTAGCGCTGTGTCCAAGAAAACATTGTTTAAAGTAGACTTCACATTCTTGTTTCTCGCAGACGGGTAAAAACAACAAGCTGAAACATGGATATCGCCATTTCTTAAGCTTTTAATCAGCATATACTCTCATTGCGGTAATTGTAATCCGCCCAAGCTGCAATGCATGTGGACACCCGCTGCTCACATCACATGTAGGAAATCATTAAATTACCGTTTTGGAAAGAGCACGGCTATGAGGATGCACTCATTGGATGCATGTGTGTGTGTGATTGAGCTGGTTCGGAGCGTGGATCTGCAGAAATTAAACTGAATAAAAACATGTCCAGCTGTCTTTGTGAGAACTGGTTTTGGACGTCAGATTTATGACATTTTTACAGGTTTTTGTAAAAGAGTGTTTTGGCCTGCCTCCTTTTTTTCACACTCCTTCAAAAGCCTGTTTGAGGGTGAAGACTTGGTTTTAGGGAAACTTTAGAATTAGGTTTACCGAGTTTTTCCTGGCTGAAAACGCGGCTCTGTGCTGAGACTACACACAAAAGCACATCAGTCCACATACGGTAATGAGTCTTACTTAACAGAGCTATATACATTTTCCTTTTACCCCTGGCCATTTGATAAAGAAAAGCATATTTATCCTGGAGTAAATAAAATAAAACCACTTTAAAAAGAAACGTCTGAAGTATTAATTTATCACAGCCCTGGTGATTTTCTTTTGGAAGAAGGCCAATAGAACAGAATTTTATATGCAGGAAAACCCCAGAGTTTAGTTTAGTTTAGGTTTGGACTGGAGGTCTCAAAGTTTTCATGACTAAGAAGCCGATGTATGATTTAGGACAGCGCAAAAAAAAAAAGAAGCACTAATCCAACATATTTAGTGTTTGTAGCGCGTCAGAAAATGGTTATGTTGGTAATCGCCCTTTTTGTGCTGTTGGCATTTCTCGACAGCACCTATATTTGTAAATTTCTTCTAACAAGGACACTTATAATCAGACACAACCGGGCACAGGTCAGAGCACTTACACAAAATCATAGTGCTGCCTTTCATTGGATTCAAATCAGTGCAACATTTTGTCCTCAACAATCTGAGCAGAAGTAAAGCTTTTCACGTGTAAACGAGAACACCGGTCAGCACACACAGATGCAGTATTATTACTCCACAGCTTTGCTGTTATGTGAAACAAAAACCATTTACACTATTGTTCAGAAGTTTTAAGCCGCCCCTCGTTTTGTTAATTTGCTAGGAAAATTGGAGACTTGCAAATCCAAAGTCAGTTTGTACAAGTTTGAAAGTCAGTATTTGATGTAATCATCTTTATTCTTCAACACAGCCTGAACTCTCTGAGTCACACTTTCTAAGAATGTCTTTATGTAGTCCTCAGGAATAGTTCTCCAGGCTACTTGTAGGACATTCAGAGCTCTTCTTTGGTTGTTGGCTGCCTTTTATTATGTTCTCTGTCAATGCGACCCCAAGCTGCTTCAGTAATATTGAGGTCTGAACTCTGGGGAGGCAATCCATGACTCAGTGTTCCAGTGTGTTTTCTGTGCAGATGTGCTTTTACTGCAGTGAAAGCATGCTTGGAATCATCGTTATGGTGAAAAATGAACCACTGTCAATCAGAAGATGACAGAGACTCCACTGTATTTTATAGATGCCTGTAAACACTCACTGTTGTAGCCTAGTCTTGATCTCCTTCATACATACTGATGATAATTTGAAAAATTTCCACTTGGATTTGCATCCCATTAAGAACTGTTGCTAAGAATGGATTCATTCCTGTTCTACTGTAATTTGGCATACACTGCACAGCGCTCCATGCCAATATATGACAGGTTTTCAGTTAGTAACTCTTTGGTAATCACCTCGTTGGTGCAAAAATATAAATTGGTGCAAATTTCATTTCAGCAAAAAAGTGCATTTAAAATTGGTGTTTTGTTAGGTTGGGCGTTCATCCTTGAACGATTCTTAGGACAGTGTTAAGTGACTTAAATAATTACAAAAAAATGGGGTGCAAAGACTGGACTGAAAATGAGTCATTGTTCAAAGAAAATGAGAACTATTGATCAAGATCACTTTTATAAGAATTACAATAAAGTCTGGCTTCTTGGAAGCAAAATATAAAGCCATGAGAGGTGGCTCAAGACTTTTGCACAGTACCCCTTTCCTCAAAAAACTGACTGGAGCAGGCAGCAGTCACTCCAGGAAAGGGAGAACTACCAAAAGGCGAGAACTGCTCATCCAAACAACCTCAAACTGAGCACTGGGCTTACTCGGGTGAACGACATTACAGCCAGCAAGTTTGCAACGGTTCAGACAAACACTCGCTGAGATAGGCGAAGGAGATGGGAACTGATATAAATTTTTACAGCACCTTTTTAAAAGGAGAATTTGACATGACAAGACGCAGAGGGAAAAAGTGCAAATTAATGTGGTACGTATCCTGATTACACCAACACCCAGACGCAGCATACAGCTTAAAATCTGTTTTTGGTATCGTTAAAAACTCAACGTGTTTAAAAAATAAAGAGCATTTTAGCCAAATTTCATCCGATATCTCAACCAGCTGCCACCCCCTCTCACCATCCATCTTTGTAGCAATGACCGACTGTCTGCCGGCCTGCCTGCCTGCTTAAAGTACTTGCAGATGTGCTGGTGCTCGTTGTGAAGGTGCAGGTAACAAAGTCAGACAGGCAGAGATATGGGCATGAGCAAAGTAAAAAAGGGAGACGGTATAATTGGCAGCAAAGTAGGCAGCGTGTCAGCTGATATCCATGTTATCACATCATACCAACCTTTTATTTTTAATTCCTTGCAGCTGTATCTTACTTTTTGATTGGATATGTCTCTCTCTTTTAACCCTTGAAATCATATGATAAATTGATCTTTTAGAGAAAACTACACCACTGGCTCACCTTCGGTTCACCTCACATTTCCACAATCACACACCACTAGCGCAGCCCCCCACCGGGTGAGCCGGGAGGGAGTGATGTAAGGCAGAGGTGGAGAAGAAGGAAACAAGCGCGTCTGAGGTTAGCCAGATGGAGGATGGAGAGGAGTGGGTGGATGCAGAGAGGGAGGGAGGGACAGAAGTCAGCTTGTGTTGGCAAACATGCATTAGTTTCGTTCAGTGTTGACAAAGAGGGGAGACAATAGATCATGGAAACTTTTAAGAGTCTGACAGTGGTCTCAAAATGAATATTTTTTTACTGTGCTATTGCACGTTCCTCTGTCTATCTGTTAATCTGTCCAAAGGACTAAATGATTTTTCCCCACATCTATTCCATTACACCATAGCAACATCTTATTAACTATGTGCCAGTGCTGGTGTTAACACACAGGGTGAAACTCTATAGTCAGACCATTTTTATTTTTCAATTTGAGCTATTTTGCTTCCATAGCTTAAGCTCCAAAATACACATTTGGGACCAAAACTGGTCTTTTGGTCGTTCTTCCAGAGTAGTTAATATCTAATGATAAAATACTCCATCTGTATTATCATACATATATTTTCAGAAAGGTTGTAATGAAAAAAAGCCTCTGATTGATTTTTAAAGTGATATAAAGCTACTTGCAGCTGCTTTGTTACTCGTAAGTAGTCGCCGTAGCATCGCTCCGCATGTTTGATTTGGTAGATTTTCTTTTATCTCCTGAGACAAGCCCAAAGGCGTTGTTTGCCTCCTCCATGGATCAGACTGGGAATCATTCACTTGTTAAGCAAATGTGCAAATCACTGCAATACAAATGCTGGTTTAAAATTGACAAATCGAATGTTACAGTACAGGATTTTAGAAGACCCGATCAAAAAGAGATCTTTTTTCATACTCATAGCTTGAAATCTTCCAATTTAGGAGCGCTAACAAACTCTTATTTTCCTCTCTGTTTATATTTTGAAGGCTTTTACAGAAACCATTTGATAATATATCTTTAAGAGACAAATTTTACTTTGTTTGTAAAAGACTTGATTTTTTTTTTATGGCTCTTGAAAGTATTTTCTGATTTATGGAGTGATTAAAGATAGATTTCCCTCCATCTGTGAAGCAAGAATGAATGATTAACCTGGCTTTAACCAGAAATACAGTTACTGTTCTGTTAGTAATCAACTGGGCTGTTTCGTGGTGGTAACTGCTGCTTTTTTTTTTTTTTTTTTTTTGATTTGCTTTCACCTGATTTTAAAGCTACAATTTACAGCTTTCCTCTAAATGCGTCACAGAGAGGCGATAATTAGGTTACTGTTTTGAAAAGAGGACAGCCATAAGCATGCATGTGAATATGAATGCATGTGTGCGTAGAAATGAGTTATTAAAACATGTCCAGCTACAGTGCTGTGCAAAAGTCTTGAGCCAGCCTCCGTTTCTTTATATTTTACTATAAAAATGGGGAAACGGGTGCAGTTATTCACTCAAACATGTTGAAATATACATGGAAATACAACATTTAAGACATTTCATTTGAGTTTAATTCAAAGCTCATCTTTGAATGTTGGCTGCCTTTTGTTCTGTATCAAAATGATCCCACACTGTTGAGGCCCAGGCATTGGGGAGGCCAGTCCACGACCAATATTCAATTGTATATTTTTCTATCCAGGTATGCTTTTACTGCATTAACAGCGTGTTTGGGATCATTGGCATTGCTGATAAATGAATAACTGCCAATCGGATACTTTCCAGGTGCTGCTGGAGCAATTTTGAGACGATTCTGCCAACACAACTCACTTAAATGCGTCCCCAGACTGTGACCGAGCCTCCGCCGTGTTTTAAAGATGGCTGTGGATGCTGACTGTTGTACCTCTCTCCTAACCATGATTTGCCAAGTTTTTCGCAAAGAGCTCTTTGGGAATTACCTTGTTGGTGCTAAACTATTATTTCATTCCCATCAAACTATGTTACATTTGGCTTTTTTTTTTCCCCCCAACTATACAAATTATGTGTTTCTGCTAGTAACAAAATGCCTTAAAATACATTTTAAAATTGATTCTATGGTCTTCAAAAATGGAAAAAAACAGCCAATGTCCAAAGAGACACTCTGAAAGACCTTCAGAGTGCCTGGAGAACTACTACTTAATACTACTTAAAAAAAAAAAAAAAGTCTGGTTCCTTCAAAGAAAAATGTAAAGAAAATGAGAATGAATCTATAATTATAATTCTGGGGTCAATGCATATCATATCTTTCTGAAAGATGGATTTCATAATTAAAAACAACAGTAAGAGAAAAAGAATTAAAGTACATTAAATGTATAAGTTAAATCTGCCTTACAGTAGAACGGTTAATCCTGTGATACGAATACAAAGGAAAAATCGGGATGCTACAGTGCACACAGTGAGAACAATGATGCCTAAACTGTCCATGAAGGTAAATAAATGAAGAAAGTAAACAATGGCATTGACCATTGACCTGTATTTGTTTAGGAGCTCTGGATCACATTGTGGTGACGACTCAAGATGGGAAGTTCCCTCTCAAGCAGCTGGGCCAGATCTCCATGAAGTCACCTCAGCTCATTATGGTCAACATGAGCAGCTTCCCTGAAGTAAGACGATCTCTCTCTCTCACTCTCACACACACACACACACACACACACAGTCAAACAGAGCACACACAGCTATGATTTCTTCCTACCGGTATCAGTTTGTCTCATATGGACAAGCGCGCAGTAACTAAGCTTTGTAAAAATAATCAGACGCACAGACAGATAGATGGTCCTCCTCACAGAAGGAAAAGTAAGCCAGACCAGAACTCGAATCTCACATCACTCTGTAAATGAAACCTGACCTACCTCTCTCTCTCACTATGCTGTGTCTCAGATGCTAATTGATTGATCACTCGGGGAGCCCTTTGTTCTGGGGTGAAAGATAGCAACAAAAGTCTGTATGTGTGTACTGCAGCGCGGATATGTCTTAGTGTGAGTTGTCACAGAATAGGAAATGACCTCATTTTACCCCCAGGTTAGGAAGGAATGGATTATTTTTCTTTTTTTGCTTCTTTTCGCTGCCTCCTTTGCTTTGTAGATTTTCACGTTTTTTGGTGGCCAGACTTTCTGGTGGTCTGGAAAAGCTGAATGTGCTTGCATGTGTCACTATACAGTCATATATCCAGAGACGCTAATGACCGATATGCTCAACTTTTTCTGCTGTCTGCTACATTTTCTTTGATCTCATTAAATATTGAACGGAAATATGTGCACAGTCCTTTATTCTTGCAAATTTTTCTTCTTGTATTATTCTCTTGTATTTTGCTCGTTTGTGTTGTTGTGTTTGCACATCTCTGTTGCTTGTGGGGCTCGCACACAAGAATTTCACTCGCATGTGCTGTGCCAGTGTGCCTGCACATGTGATGTGACAATAAAAAGTGATTTGATTTGATTTGATTTGAAATGACAAACAAGAAAAAAATGATCTGAAAATGTTGCAATGAAAATATCTTCACATATGTATGAATGAGGAAAAGTGCTTCAGACAGGATACAATACGGAAATATGCATAACCAGGGTTTTCCTGGCTCATTATGGGCCTTTGGGGGATTGGCTGTGCACAGCAATAAAGCACGGTCACCGGTTTCACTACAGAGACACAGAAATGTGTGCAATTTCTTACTGTTTAGGACTATTTCATTAATAAAATTGACTATTTTGCCTGTGTAAATAAACCCAAATTAACATGTATTTGTTTTCCATTTGGCTCTGGTTTAAACCCCTTTGGATGGATGCCAAAATGTCATTTATGTGGAGGAAAAACTAAAAAAACCAAGCCCAGCGGTGTTGGTATAATCTGGAAGCACACAACAGGAAATAAATGATTTCACTTCTTTAAACAGTTTGCTTTATTTGAGGGTGATTCTTAAACTAAATTTAAACTCTTAGTCTGAGTTTAAGCCCTTATACCAGGTCTGAACTCTCAAACAGACCTGAGAGAGGTGGAGTGAAAAGTAAGGATGGGCTGATTCTGGTAATAGTTTGTTCTAAAGGCCCATTTCAGTCACTCTGAATGCCTATGAGGTGTTTAGAGAAACTCTGCCCACGCCACCCACAGCCACCATATTATCAACCTGCGGAAAACACCGCTCTGAAATTCGGGCACTTATGAAAAAAGAATGACTCAATTCTCAGGAGTTATGTCTAAGATCGTAAAAATAAAGTAAAACTAAACTTCCCGACAGTCTATTTTTTTTCAGTTAAGTCATCACAGTGACATCATCAGACAATATCATAAGTTGGTGTTTTTCATAGTGGAAGGTTGGGAACAACAGAAACTCGTACAAACAATCCGCTTTAGTCCTTCTTGAATCATAACCACCAGTGTTTTCCCAGCAACCAGCAGCCATGCTGAGGTCTAATTACTGTATTCTGTTTATTAAGAGACACCGACACACGCATGAACTTTCAATGATTTTTAATAAAAATGCATTTATTTTCTTTTGATTCATTTTTTAAAAAATTATTATTTATACTGGTTTACAATTCTACTGTTTTCTACTGGGATGGAGTTTACCTGGAAAACTACATGTAACATAATGTTAGTCACTGGACCGCTGTGCATACCTGAGA
The DNA here is from genome assembly GCF_057381915.1 of Diplotaxodon limnothrissa. NCBI lineage: Eukaryota > Metazoa > Chordata > Actinopteri > Cichliformes > Cichlidae > Diplotaxodon > Diplotaxodon limnothrissa. Next base: position 44,298,453 of record NC_140602.1, on the reverse strand, counting down.
GGAAGAGGCAGTAAAGTAGAAGGCTGATGGAGGGAGACGATGAGGATGAAGGAGACGGAGGGAGCTTGGAGCCAATAAAGAGAAAGTGGCAAGGAAGAGGAGTTTACTCCACCGTCCTATCTGCATTTTTTGTGTTTCAGCTGCTTCCTCTCATCCTTTTCTGTCTTTCCTCACATCTGGTCCAATTTTCAGTCTCCATATTGGTCTCCTTCAGGTTCTTCCTCACCTCCTCCACTTTCTTTCCATCACTGCCTATCCTTTTTTTCTTGTATCTTCCATTTCTTGTTTGACTGTATCCAGTTCACTTTTTTGCCCTCGGTTTCCTTCTGCACTTCCTTTTAATACTTGTTTTGTGTCCTCCACAACTTGTTTTTCCTCACCAAGTTTATTTTTCTTTTTCTGCTTCTCTCAGCCACTCTTGCACTGCCTTTTGCACTTCCTCCAATTCTTTCTTGTCTTCCCACGGTTGCCTGTGCTTTTCATTAAGTCTTTTCTTGGCCCCTTTCAGCTTCGGTCTTTTCATCTTTCTCTCTCTCTTGTCATATTTCCTATTTGCTTCTGTCACGTCTTTCTTTACCTTCTTCAGTTGTTTTTTTCCCTCCTCTTTCAGTTTTTTGATTGCCACCTTAACTTCTTCCTTTTCCTCATCCAGCACTTTCTTTCTTCCTACAGTTTATTTTGTTCCTCCACAGCCTTCATCTCCTTCTCCAGTTTTTCTCTCTCTCTGCCATCTCCTTTGTCAGACTCTCCAGAGTGCTACAGTTTGGCATCCAAGTCTCCTTTTTTTTTCTCTTTTTAAGGTTTACATTGAGCCTCCCAGAGAGACTCCTTCTACTCGTTGAGCTCCAGTATTCCTGAGCTGCTCCCTCAAGCATTTCCCTTCCACCGTGTCTCTAAACAAGACCCCTCTAAACAATCTTCATCTTTCAGGTGGTTGTTTTTTTTTCTCCCTCCAAAAGTGTTAACATCCTGTCATGGTGCTGCTGGTTTTCTAGTTTTACAGTTATCTGTAATAGACTGTATTTGTTTTGTTGTTAGGAATTTTCCTTGACTTTGTTTGTGTGAAGGACACAAGTATTGGTGTTAAGACTCGCAGGTCTAGTGCTCATCGCTAATGACTTGTCAATCAGAGGTTAGTAAATGAGCATATCCTGGGTAATCCTTCTTACTTAGAATGACTAAAATATCACCTGAAATGGGTGCTTGAGTGAATAATCTCAGCAGGAAAGTGTTTATAGAGGTCAGGGTTAAAGGTCATTTTCCCATAGACTTCTTTAGGACCGGGTGTCTGTCTGTGACCACAAGCATCACACAGAAGCTACATACTTCTTTGGTTTTAATGTAAAGGCTTTAAAAGCATGCAGGACCTGAGCTGCATGTCACATAAGTTGGCTGAAACGTTGTCAGAATTGAACATTTTAACATTCTTTGTTATTTTAACGTTTTGAACTGTTGGATGTTTGACTGAGATAAAACCCAGCACATACTTTTAAAACTGTATTCCTGTACTGTTCACTTGCACCGTCATTTTCTTTTCTCCAAAAATACTCTACATTAACCAATGTGCAGTGAATCTGGGTGGACTGCGAAGGATCCACCTGACGCATTCTTCCAATTGCATGTTTGGACTGCCTTCGTTGCGTCGCTGTGACATAACTTGAGTTTGTACGCAGCCTACCTCCGTGTTTTGTACTTTTTGTGGTCGAGGGCAGTTGAGACAGAACTAATGGATGCTGCTTATAATAGAAAGTGTACTTTAAGCTGAGAAATGACCGTGGAGGATAAGTTAAGAATGGTTAAACTTTTATCGTTTAGCCACAATTAATGCAAAAAATGTGCCAACAACACAGTTATGCAACTATATTGGCAAAAAAATACTTAAATGACATTATGAATGAAACGTAAAAGCACTTATAATGCCGTAAAACGGTCCTTGTCAGTGTTTCACAGAAGCCATGTTGACACAGATTAGTAGTAGTAAACACAGGTGTGACTAATCCGAAGATTCTCAGACGGAGTGTTCATTAAAACAGGGCTGAATGATGACGAGTAGAGTGTGAGTCACTCAACTTTACACAGCTTTTTCATGCTACAGTCACACGAAGGGGGAAGCCGTAGTACGCTGTCACAGCAACGAACTCACAGTCATATTTCCTGTGAAGACGGGGACCAGGCCTCCGACGACTCGCAGTAAGTTGTCTTCAAAGCGGAGGACAGTCAAGTGATGGAGTCAGTCTGCTGTCAGTCTCCGATTGAACAGGGCCAGTCGACAATCATGTGTAATCTGTGTTTGATAACACAGGGATTGGGATCAATCAGTGAAAATCACAAATCTGTTGTTGTTTGTAGAAGATTTTGTTGCTGTCTGTATACATAGAAATTCATATTAGCATTTACATTCAGATTCAACCTCATCAGAATAATACTCATTCAGAAATCCCTCCACAGATCGTGCCACGTTTGCTTTAGAACAGCAATTTAACTGCAACAAGACACTCAGCAACCTTGCTTCTATGTAGGAATATAACCAGAATATATTGAGTCGAGTTTCCTGTGGCAGACAAGTTGCACTCACCGCTGCAGACTGACTCAGATCAGTCTGCAGTTATTTGCAAACCTTAATAAATCTCTCAGTCCTTGCTCAGGTGGATGAGCAACACCCTCAAAACATGGGTAACCAGTTGGTCACCCCAACTACTAGGAGTCAGTCTCCAGCAGCAGCAAAAACCTCATTGCAATCACCGGGCAACCATTAATTCTTTTCCTAGGAGGTTTGGAAGAGGCCGCCATACTATTTTTACTCTGTAAATAAGTGTGATTGAACCACAATGGGTAATAATCAGGCTTTAATAATAATTAGCTTATAAATTAGCACTCTACCTTTTCAAATATGGTCACTTGCGGCCCCAAAAACACCAAAAATATTTTATATGCAGTCTGTCGTTAAAAGTGTCTGGTTATGCAGTGTGTGGACAAACTGCACAGCTTGCTGTTGTGCTATGTTGGCTACAGAAATGTTCCTGAACATTAACCTCCTAAGATCCGAACTCTTCCATGGCATGCATTTGTAATTTCTCTTTGATATTTGGGCTGATTGGGACCTGATGAATGTAAAAACAAAGAATTACCAGGGTTTTTTTTAACCTAATTATTGTTTCTAAGAAAAATAAGAGCCACACATGAGGATATTCGTTTAAAATTTCAATAGAACAGTGGCAATTTAATGTCCTCGTAAGTGGATATCAGGCCCTTGTAGAGCAAAATTGAGGATTTTGGTCTAAATAACCCAAAATGTGATGTCCACATTAGAGATGGACCGATCCGATATTATGTATCGGTATCGGTCCGATACTGACCTAAATTACTGGATCGGATATCGGAGAAAAATAAAAAATGTAATCCGATCCATTAAATATCACGAAAGCACCTCACAAAACTTGCAACACGCCGTAACTCACCTCAGAACGTTAGCACGTCGGAGCAGTATGCATCACGTGATAGAGCGGTTGTGGCATGCAGGACCTGTCGGTGGTCTGGATAGCATGTGGAGCTTCGCTAGCAACCCGGCATTTCATCTCCGACAAAGTTATCCCGGAGAGAAGTAAAGCAAGTGTGTAAGTCCATCTCTGAATGTTTGTAAAGCATTCCTGCGTTAAGCTTAACAAACGACTGCCTCTTCTTGCTGCTACTTCAATCATGAAACTGCTTAACGATCAGCTGATCGGCTTTTCTGTCGGGAGTACGTCTCTCTTGTTTGCTTTTGGCCCACTTTGCACCAGAAAGAGGAAACCAGCGGCTGAACAACAGCAGCACGTTTAAGCTTGATCAGCTGTTGTTAGAATTTATTTAATATTACTTTCTACTCGAGGATCTTTTTCTACGTAGCTGACGGCTGGTAACTGTGCAGGGGCGGATCTAGCAAAGTTTAGCCAGGGGGGCCGATAGGGCATTAACAGGGAAAAGGGGGCACAAAGACATACTTTTCTTTCTTATTCTCATTTAAAATGTCGAGCTTTTAATAAATAATTATCTGACAGCCAAAGTTTTAATTTGATGCAAAATGAATAGAAGTCCATTACTGTATATAGTAACTATTAAGTCTAATATATATATATATATATATATATATATATATATATATATATATATATATATATATATATATATATATATATATATATATATACCCTAGTAAGCTATAGTACTTTTTCCTTTGTGAAGGTACCATCTGTGCAGTCTGCAATTTTGTTGAAGAAAGATGTTGAATCTATTTAATATTTCTTGAAAAATAATTGATTTCTGTGCATTTTTTTTCCCACACTGCATCAAATTAAGGTTGATTACGTCGATTAAGCATCATGAGGTGGAGCGTGAGGGGTGGTTCCCTATTTTTTATTTATTTATTTTTGTTGTTGCTGGGAGTTGGAACCCTATTAGTTAGATTGCTTAATATTTACACTAAGTACTCTTTAAAATACCAGAATAGGGAGGATGGTGTAGGTTTAAGTTTATTAGATTGATCAGTATTGCTGAACTATGAAATATTTTTTTTGGATACAGGTATAACAGAATAGCTTTAGTGTAGTTGTTGTTTTAAACTTGAGTATGAACTTATACAAAATGCAGCAAGATATTTAAAAAACAGTTTTGTTGATTAAAACACACTATATCGGATTCATATCGGTATCGGCAGATATCCAAATTTATGATATCGGTATCGGACATAAAAAAGTGGTATCGTGCCATCTCTAGTCCACATATGTGGACGCCAGGTCCTAGGAGGTTAATGTGACTGTGGCAGAATAATTCATTGCTCTCATCTCTGTAAAACAGAGATTCCTTAATTGGGGGCATTAGCAGGTCCTAAGTAAAGTGACTGTACACTGGCTATGATGACAGCAGATACAGCCTGCATCTTTTCTTCTATATATAAAATGGGTAGAAGAGGCAGTGAAGGCAAACGATAAAAATCTGTCTCAGTAAAAAAAGTTAAAAGAAGCGTCTTTGCACACGACATCCAAGAGCTTTTCTTTTCCTTTTCTTTTTTTTCCAGTACAACTTGCCAAACAAAAACCTGTTTTTAAATATCTTCCTGCACCTTCTATTTCCACAGCCAGTCACCTGAGGGCTGTGGTTTCCCTCATTTGTTCTCCAGGTGAAACCACAGCATACAAACAACATGCAAATCCAAGTATTTATCAACACCTCAAATCTGTGAAGTCAGTTTTCCACCTGAATCCGGAGTCTCTTTTTTTTCCTTCCCAGAAACCCTAGAAACCACAGACCACACACACACTGACGGACACACTCATCCACACGCACGCTACCCTGTCATGTCCCGTGTTACCCATGTACCACACAGAGGTGAGTCGTCAGTACTCAGAGCTAACAGGCTTATAATGATGCATTACCAGGAACTACAGAGGCCCTGCCATTGTTTTCCATTCATTCATTAAGAGCAGGCTGGGACGATACAGAGAACAACATCTAACCACTACGCTCGGATCCGGAGGCAATTTGGTGTGTGTGTGTGTGTCCATGTTTAAGCATTAAATTTTTTTTTAGACACACACACACATTCCTCTCCCTTCGCCTATTTGCTTTGAACCAAGTCGTGAGCGTTTGATGTGAAACTTCAGTGTAATTTCTCTTCCTTTCCAACATATTAACCAGAACCTGCCCAGCCTTCACAGAGAAATTCCACTCGGGTTTTAGTAACCACCGGAGTGGTCGTCAGAGAGGGGAAATGGTGATGAATTTGATGCTGAGAACAATCAAACATAGGTATGGGATGAATCTATCACCCCTCGCTCAAAGAGTGCAACTGCAGGCCTGTTTCCCGAATGACTTTAACAAAAGAAAAGAAACCCCTTGAATTAATTTAATGCACACAAATAAATTCCTTTAATGTTGCTGCCATTTCTTTCCCCCAGTGGATGAGGCCAGAAGGAGCTGTTGAGAAAGCAGGATGGGTTAGTGACGGTTGAAGTAAGAGGAGGAAATCTTTTTTCTTTTTCTTTTCTCCACATGCATTGCACATTTGCTCGCTTTGCAAACTGAGTTATGAGGCTGTTGCGCTAGCTTGAGGAGTGTGGCTTTGTTCCTCTCCATTGTGTCTATGCACTCTTTTAACTGTAGCTTTATGGTCCTATGCAGTCATTGCTTAACTTAAGCTTCACTTGGTAGATAATGTCTCAGTTTTACACATGTAAACATGTCTTAATATGTCATTTTGAGTTTTAAGTGTATTTCTTAGTTCTGGGAAAAAGACCAAAATCCAGCTTCTCGCGTAACTGTTGTTGTTGTGTGTTTGTGGTCCAGTAGTTTCTCTGATCCTGTTGTTCTATCTCTATGCAGCACTGCTGCCTCTTCAACCAGTGTCCACACAGCGCTCTCCTTTTAATCTCCCCCAATCTTAATTCATTATAATGATGACAGCTCCAGTCTGGGGGGAAATTAATAAATCTTGATAAATTCAAGACAGATCCCAAGCTGTTGTTTAAGGATTCAACGGTTACCATAGAGATGCAGCTAACAGTAGTTGGATGTTGTATTATTATAAAAAAAAAAAACGATCCATTGGTGGGGTCTTACTTCTAGACTGTGACTGATATAGCTGCAGGCTGATATCAGTATCTGCATTCATAAAAGTAAAAATGAGAGAAACACCCTTCAACCATGCTGTGAGTGTTCATGTTGCATAGTTTGTCCACCAGAGGGCGCCCTGCAACAAACACAGCATCCTGCTGATCTGAGCAGAGTTGAGCACTTCCTATTTTCTTGGTAAGGACTCGTAAAGGGCAACAGGATAACAAGTGTTAAGGGAGGAGTGTTTGTTTTGTGTATCCGAAGCGGGGGGGAAAATTATACACAGTAATCATTCTACATATACTTCAATATAACTTGTGTAGTTCATGCTTCATGAGTCTTTCACATCTGTAACTCATAATCTTATAGCTCCTGTCTGTGTCATGTACATATGTAAAACATGTTTGCATTTACTGTTTATTAAGGTGAATAAATATATACATGTTTGTCATTGTAATAAAACAACAATGCATAAATACACCCCCCATATACACAGGCGAACAAAGTATAAATAACTTTTATTAATAATAATAATAATAATAACAATAATGTGGTAATGATTCTACCAGAAAACCTTCAAGTACAACTGAGCACAAACTCACAAAGTTTGTGTGTGTTGATCTATCATCCACAAGCAGACTCTCCTGTGGGGTCACCAGGAGTCACCACCCTGCCCTGCAACCTCTCAGTCCTGTCCCACGGGGCCGAGTGTTGACAGTGGCCCGAGGCAATTCCACACTACATGGGATTTCCCTGACACACACACACACACACCATATACACACCACACACAACACCTTAATGATTGCCAGCTGGAGCTAAGCCACTACCTGCACTTGTAGATTTGCTTTTTATTCACTCCAGTGTGTGTGTGTCTGTGTGCATGTGCCCCCAGGCTACAGCAGCGGCCACCCGTGCCCTCAGAGAGAGCAGCATGAACTTAAACCCAGAGGTGGACGGGACGATCATCAAGGTGCCCGTTCCCAAGTGAGTCTCTCTTTGACGCACTCGCAGACAAACACGCCGGAGGCCAGAAAACATTTTTGCTCCCTTTAGCACTTTCTGTCTTTCACTTCTTTTTTTTCTCATTCACCTTTATTTTTCTTTTGGTATTCCTCTATTTTCCTCCTCCACTCGTCTCCGTGCTCTAAACTGACAGGTTTATTGACTTTTGCCTGTACATGTATAGAGACCCCCGGTGTGACGACGTGAGGGTTGGGCCAGTCTCTTTCTCTTTCCCCCGGCCAAATCAAACAACCCGACACAAAACAATCAGTCACTCACTCACTAAACCGCTCTGCCTGTGTATATAAAGTATGTTTTTTTACATATACGCACGTGCGTCTCAGTGCATGAATGCTGTCTTGTGGTTATGTGCATGCATTATCATGAGTGTGTGTGTGCGCATGGAGCAGCAGGTGTTATTCTGGCAGAGGAGGGACACGAGAGTCAGACTGCTTTTCCCCCTGCAATCAGTCTCGGCACGCTCCAAGCCTACATTTGCATTTCCAAAGAGAAGGCGCTTCTTGATTGGCCCTGGAATCGGTAATTAGGCCGTATTGTTTGCAGTAAATAGACGGCGCACTTGGATTGTTTGCAAATAGTCCCTGAGGCAAAAAACAAGGGGAAAAAAAGCCAATTAAGGACAAAGAGGGAGAGTGAAATGGGAAGTAGGACTTTCTAAGTGATTAACAAGTGCAGAGCGAATGCAAAGTTGTTAGGATGACGGATGTTTCGGCTCTGCTCTAAGGTCTGAGGAAGATTGTTTGGTGGTTGCTGCAAGTCAGAGCTAAGAGGATCAGACGTCATGCTTATAAGCACTTAGCGTCCCCATCTGCACAAGTGAGGACCTTAGTTTTCATTATTTTGTTTTTCAGAGTGTATTTGCTCGTGCCACACAAAGTTGTGACTGCTTGTTAGTGTCTCTTACTGAAATGTTGTCGTTTCCAGGATATTTTTAATAAAACCTTCTTACCGTACTCTACAAAACACAGTAATTACTTCCTAGCTCGTGCTTAAATGCGGTCAAACCGAGCTGGTATTAGACTTCATCTCGTCTTAAATAAACATGGTAAATACAGATGCATAACAGGCGGTTTGTGCTTGCAGATGGCAGCATACGCCAAAAGTGATGTCAAAGCTGCTGGCATGCAGCAAGAAGTCTCATTTCAGTATTTAGACCATCTCCCTTTTTTTTCCCTGTAACTTTGAATTCTATATTTTTTTGTACTCTCGTTTTTTTGTTTTGCCTCTCATTTCTGACATTTTTCCCGTTTCCCTGCAGAGTGACTCGGGAGCACAGGGAGAACCTGGCCAAGGTAGCCAAACAGCTCGGCAACAAGGCTAAAGACTCACTGAGGAGAGTGCGCTCTAATGCTGTCACACAGGTCAAAAAAGCAAAGGAAGTACACTCAGAAGACACAATACGACTCGTAGAAAAACAGGTAGGAGACGAGGGATTCCCTGAGATTTAAAAAAAAAAAAAAAAAAAAGTATAGCTTGAGGTGAGGAAAAGATCAAATAGTTTTTCCTCTGTCAGATATGTTTCCCTGAATGCAGCACGACCAGAAGTCACTTTTGTTGTGCTGCACAAAACTCTAAGAAAATATATTTGAAAAACTCATCAGAAATGTGTTGCTCCGAGGTTTTCCCTCCAAACCCCCCCCCCCACCAAACTGAAGTGCCTAGTTAGAGTTTACCAGCTGTTGCAATCAAAACATGAACACTGAAAGGATACAGCTGATGACAAATGATAACTTTATCATCGCAAAGTTACAAAAAGTTTTATTTTATACGGGGACATGGTGAAGCCTCTCAGTTCATCTTCTATCCAATTCAAGCAGTTTTAGCTCCTCCCACTTTAAGAAACATTTGCCTGATTGGCTGCCCCTTGCAAACAGGTTTGACCAGCAGGAGCTGGTGAGACGACCATAGGATGTCAGCTCTCTTTGAGCTTGATCAGCATGCACTGTCATAAGAGCACATATTACAGAAAATAAGGAAAAGTGTAGTGAGTCCACTTCACTGATAAGTTAACTATTGATCGTATTTTCTTTATTTGAAAACTACATTCAAAATGAGAAACTAGCCTCCACCCGAATGGAGCTCACCTCCGCTCACCCTCATCCTTTTCTGGAGCTGTTTCACGCCACCTCTTATTAGACCTCTGCTCTCTGAAGCGTTAACTTTCATTACTTTTGTTTTTTTCCTCCCCTCTCTCTGCCTACACAGATTCAGCAGATGGCAGACAACATTGCAGCAGACATCGACAAGCAGCTTGCAGCCAAGACCAAGGAGCTGTTAGGCTGACTGTGGAACTTGTTATTTGTGTCACTGTGAAACAGAGGACACACTGAAAAGCAGCAACATATCCTCCTTTTTTTTTTCATCTTGTTAATAGACAGTGACTGGATCATGTTGGGGAGGTAGTTTTTGTTCAAACCACATCTTGGGCTCTTGTTCCTGCCCACATCACTGGGTAAGACCACCTTCTTCTTTTTTTTTTTTTTTTTTTTTTTTTTGCTGCGTCGTGATATCTGCATAAACAAAAACTGGTACAAAAACGACAACAGACTACCCGTCACCTCCCTCCTCCCTTGTTACTCTTCCTGTCTTCAAACAAACAGCGAGAAAGCAACGAATGGACTTTTAATGGGATTTGTGGGCCTCCTCCTAATCAAACCCTTTGCCACAGGGCCTGTCTGTTTATATAAAAGCAAGCGCACCCGTCTCAATGTAAACTGGCTGCGGGTTTGTCTTGGTGGCAAGAGCGAGAGCGAGTTTGTTCCAGAGACGTAGGAGTCGACCGAACAGATGCCATTAAGATGCTGCCAAACATTTGTTTCACATTGATTCCAAGTCTGTTAAAAATGCACTTGAGGGGGGGAAAAAGGGGGCTTTAATTTCTGTCCATGTTGAGGATTGATAATATGGCTACTCTCTTTTTTAAACACAATAAAGTTGGGAACGTAACGTTATTGATGGAGTCCATTAAAGAAACGCTGCTTTGTACCATGTGCGTCATCTTGTTCTCTCTTGTTTTCTTTTCATTTTCTCCACTTTATGTTTGAAGTCGCTCCCTCCTCCATTAGTTGGAGTGATAATGGACTTTTCCTGCGCACAGACCCCTAGGCCCTGGCACCACAATTGTCCATTAGGAGAAGGCTTTTAATGTTGTGCACTTGGCCTTTGCCTTGAAATAGCTGCACTCAGGAACTGTAGCGCAATAGCTGTTGAAACCAACATATGTTTGAATGAGAAACCCAGCGACACTCACACACACAAACCCTGCTTTCATGTATGTGCTGTTTACAGCCATTATGTGGTCGGTGTCATCGTCTTTATCGTGATTTGTTTTGCTTCTTCCGCTACTGGTCACAGGCGGCCCACAAGTCAGACAGGTTTTATTTTAAGTTTGCCCACACACTTGGTCCTACAGCTACACAGTTGATTGGAGACCACAGAGCTCCAATTTTGCATCAGCTAATTACATTTTAATCAGAGTGCCTTCAGACTTATTAAAAATGAATTGAGAAACCGTAACAAACCACATTTCTCTTTGGTATTTGGTAGCCACGCTGTGTTTCTGGTTAGAGGTTGTGACTTTTTTATGTTATTATATTTGCTCTGTCTCCTTCAATGGCTTTTCTTTAATGGCCTAAACAGTCCAGAGTCACTGGATAAACAAGAGTTTAGCAGAGGAGTGGCTGGGTTAGGACAGAGGAGGGGTGGGGTGGAAATGGCAGGTTTTCGTGGTGATTCTAGGTCCATATGTCAGCAATTTGAGGGCATTGTGTACCTTGGCCTAAAACAGAGGCTTCATGATCGATGGAGGGGTGAAAATCTCCCAAGTTCCTGGCACAGAACACAGGCAAGCACAAGGAAATTGCTTTCAGCTGATAGCTTCATTTTGGTTGACATTTATCAAGTGAATTACCCCTGTTCAAATGTTTACTACTACTACTAGCACCGCCTTTTGACGTGCGTGCATGTGCTTGAGACTGCGCTCGTGTGCGAGCGAGAGCGGCGGAGGTTTGTCTTTGTGTCTTTGGTGTGTCCTTTGGCGATTCCTCACAAAAATATACAAGTCTAAATTAGTTCAGTAAACGTTTGATTTGATAGCCGAGGCTTTTATCCCAGGCTGGTGTGCAGAGGAAAAGATAACCAGACACACACCCAAAAATCACTGCTTTTACTCACAACGCCCTTTATAAAAATGTCATTTTACTGAAATAAAAAGTTTTTTAAAAGTGTTGACTATTAAAACCAGGTTTTCAAGAACAAGGACCAAAACCAACTGAAATAAGAATAATTTCTACAGCAGAGGAGTTAAAATCCATGAACAACCTTTATGACTGATATAAGTAGAAAATGTGAAGTTTGCTAACATACAGTTAGCCTGTAGGTGCTAAGCTATTTGCAACTGTTGCACCCTAACAGCCCTGTTGATGGACTAAAACCAGGCTGCTCATATTCAAACTGATAATTGGATCTATACTACTGTAAGTCTCTCGAGTGCTGTTTGTTAAACGTCTCTGCTGTCCACAAGTATTAGCTTACTGCTTTAACCAATGGAAGCATTGTTTCTGTATTTAAAAAAAACAAACAAACCTTTGCCACGCAAAGTTTAATTTTTGATGTATTATTTCAATCTAAGTTTTAGTTGGTATGTAAGTTGAGTTTTTGACTTACAGATGGCAAAATTATCTTTTTTCAGCGGTGGAAACTAGCTTTCATGAATTCCTCTGTAAAGAATGAAAGGTTGAAAGGTTTGTACTGCAGGCTAACAATTTTAGTGATGTTTCTTTTTTTGCTATTTAAATTGCTTTTTAAAAAAATTAGATATAATCTTAGCCAGTGTCTATGTATTTCAGCAGGTATTCACTATATTTACTGAATTAGTTTTAATATATTGTTAGCTAAAAGTTTAGCTGCTAGCTATACTTTTAGCATAATCGCAACTTTTTTTTAATGTTAGTTAGCTTCTGTATTAGTTATTCACTATGTCTAACTAACAGTTTCATGTATTTACACATACAGTATATAAGCTTGAGTGATGACATAAAAAAAACCCTGAACTCTGACAGAATTTCAGCAGAAATGCTGATATAAGTTTAACTAGCAAGAGGGAAAAAACTAGTCTCAAAATGCTCAATGTTTTTGAGCATCTTTGTGATATTTGACTGAACATAAAGCATCTATGTGACCAATGAAATCAATGTTTATTAAGATAGTGCTTCAAATTAACTACCTAGGTAAGTGCCCAAAAGCATTTCAAAATGGCTGCGAAGTGTAGACCCTTGCTGCTGTGAAGACTTCAGCATTGGCTTATACATGTGAAGTGTTTACGAGGTTTAGTAAGTTCAGCCTATTTATCAAATATTCTTGGCTGTTATTTTCTATGACACTCAATTAGTTGTGATAGTAGCACCCCTGAAGAACAGGTACCATCAGACCTAGAGAGGCTAAAGAAAAAACGCTGTACGGTAAATTAACTAAAAGTGCATTTTAGTGCTCAAAGTGTTTATTAGCAGGGAAAACTTTCAGGTTGTTTTTAAAAACATATATATTCTGGTGTCTGAGCGTAGCACGAGAACAGCAGCTTCCGTCCTCTCTCTGTCTGCACAGGAAGTGTTCAGGCCCAGAGCTTTAGGTCACCCGCGTTTGGCAGAACTCGTTGCCCAAACACACAATTAATTTAATCACAGGAAAATGGACCTGAAGCATTAAAATGCATTTGGGCATGGACATATAGTGCAAGTAAAACTAAGCCAGCGTGCGTGACTGAAAAGTGCATGTGAAATGCTTGGGTGTGGACTCGCCTGCGCTCACACTCGTGCTCTTTCTCTCTCACCTTTCATGCAGATTTGTCTCCTGCATTATTCATACATGTTGAGGGAATCTGGTGACAATAGCGTAATATGAATTCTGTTATGTTGTGTATGTCTCGAAAAAGGAGCAGGAGTCTATATTATATGGAGGCTCTCTGCCTGCTCTCTTCCTTCTGTGCCGCCTCTGATTATAGCCCGAGCCGCGGCGCTCCTGCTGCAGCTGAAACCGACGAGGAGGACGTGGAGTTGGGCGATGACGGAGCGGACCACTTCAACGTAGTCAGAATTGGATTGATCCCACATACACACCTCTCATCTCCTCCTTCTCCCCTCTCTCTCTTCTCATCTCCTCTGGAGTGTGAAGAGCACCAGAGTGTGAGAAGCCACCCTGAAGATCTCATCAAGGATCCAATCAGTGTATGAATACAAAATGCAGGCTCCTCTTGCGATGTGATGATGGGGGAAACGAGAGCCTGTTTGGAAGGAAAAAAAATCTCTGCATATGCAAATTGAACTTAAAATTTAAATGAATTAGAGTGTCTCTGACCCTTTCAGGGATGTACTAACAGGCTCTGAGGAAAAGAATCCGCGCAGATTAGCCTATTAATATTTATGTGTGTAATTGGTGGGCTGCGTGGCGTGAGGCCTGGTTGCGCCTGGTGGCATGTGGACCACGTTCAGGCTTAATCCAGGTGGGCGCTCTTGCTGCCTCTAACAGGGAAATGATCGACCATTTTAGGAGGAAGCTGGATATCCTAATAATCACGTAAACCAATACTGGGTAGTGAGAGTGTTTCCTTCCGGAGCTGTTGGCACGTCAGTCATTCACAGAATTGCTCCTGTCTGGTATGCGAGCCATTTTAACTCAATGGAGCGGCCGCCGCCCCACCCCCTCGGTGCGTTTAGAGAGGACCACACGGGGCCTCTTTGGATAGCTACTACACCCGCGAAGAGGCTCCCCAACCATCACAGGGACCAACCAGACGTTCCAGCGCACACACACTTGCGCGCACACACACCTCCCGGTTCTCAAATCTGAACAAAGCGTGCCTCAGTCTAAAGTGGTTAAACTGTCATTTCAAATCGTCTGGACATCGTGATTACCGGCATGGGAGGAATTATATATTTAGCTTTATGTCCGTCGCCATTTCCTCCCCCCGCCCTGATCTGAAGTGACTAGCCAGTAGTGCCCTCGATATTACTATCTCTGAGGAGTTTAAGCCTTCCCCCAGGAGACGAGAGTAATCAACGGCTGCCAGCAGGAGAGAGGGAGAGGGAAGGAGAGAGGATGAGAGGTGTGGGGTGGGTGGTGCTGGAGGCTTGGAGTGATGAGATGGTGGAGGGAATGGCAATGGACTTGGTTTCTAGATATATCAGTTTATTTAATAGAAAGCATGAAAAAAATTCTTTTTGAGCAATGTTGTTATAACAAATAATTTTTTCCTCTTTTTTTCTTCCATTTTCAAATCTAAAGATTAATAGAGCCACCTGTGGTACAACAATATTCTATTGTATATATTGTACTATATCCACAGCAGGTAAAATATCCTTTGGAAAAGGCTCTATTTTAGTAGGTCATCTGTCATTAAGACCATTAAGTTACATTTTATCATTTTTTCAGCACCTTTAAGACATTTTTAAGAAGTGAAAAATCCTGTTGCAATGAACTGCAAAACATTTAGCCTTTATTTTACCGATGACCTAAATGTAACCCAGTTTGTACTCTGTAAATCCTCATGATAAGGGACAATAGCTGATAAAAGGAAAAGTGTAAGTGTTGATGCTGGTAACACTGTTTTCTCCACACTCCCGGCCAGTCTCCAGCATTTCATCCATCCTGAAGAGACCCATCCATCCTCAATAACGTCACTGCTCGGTCATCAATAAAAGTGACCTGTAGGAAAGCAGATGAACGCAGCCAACGGACTGGACAGGAAGCCTGTTAATCTGCAACTCAATCCAGCCCTAGTCTAGTGAAACCTGGCTCAGCTTGGCTGACCGAGGCCTGCGAGGAAGGAAGTGAAGGACTCAGGAAGCAGTGTTCAGAGCTTTCACCAGTCATATCCATCACATAGCACAGTGTTGGAAGCATATGTGTGCGTGTGTGTGTGTGTGCGCCTGTTTCGCCAGTCATATCCATCACAGGGCTCTGTCTCCAGGCCTGGGCAAGAAAGCTGGAGGGTCATTAGAGGGGCCGGGCTGTAGGCTGCTGCGCTGCACTTTAACTAAACATCTTTTCCATAAAATAAATGCTTCCAGGTTACCGCGGGTCCTGGAGGAACCCTGGTCGCTTCGCTTTTGCTGCCACTCATCTGATCCCAATTACCAAACAGACTGGGTCAGTGCCAGCACAGAGAGTGTGTGGATATTAACTGGAGTTGTGTGACCAGACTCCAGTGAGGATTCAGAATGGACCTCAACAACCCCAGTGGCATCTTCATTTCTTTCTTTTCTTTCTTTTTTTTTTAAAGCTTTGTGGCACATCAAAGAGGGGTACTCACACGTGGCTCCATCGTTCCTAACACTGTCCACTACTGTAATCTAAGCAAAAAATAATCCCTCAAGTGACCTTGTACATTTAGGTTAACCGTCCAGGGCTTAAAATCTGACATCTCGATCAAACCTGTGACCTATTTGCAATGAGACTGAACCCACAGTGCCAATTTAACTGCCAAGAAATTTGATACTTGAGCTCTGGTGTCCTGGTTGACCCCTTTCACTGTTCTCCAAGCTCATCTTTTACTGAATCTACTATTTAAAAGAGATATGTTTTTGTGATAAAATGCAGCGTCAAACCACTTCAAGACAATTTCTAAATTATTTGTTTTCAATACATTTTTTGTATCTGCTCTTTGGTCTTCCCTGCTGTCCAGAACCTTGCATAAGCTGTAGTAGTGTATTGTGCGTTCCCATAACTTGCTGCTATGTGCTGTCGTGGGGGTGTTTCATATCAATTCCTTTCATGAGCTGCATGCATGTAATATATTGTCACGAGAAACTTTTAAAGGAGATTTTGATTCTATAACCTCCTCACAGTGTTTGCATTGATATTTAAAATACTCAGTCTGAGTGAACGCACCGTGCTGACCTCGGAGTACACTGACTTTTTTTCATTTTCTGGTGCTTTAATGTGATAAACGAAGATGCACGTTCGCAAACAAAGCCGATCAGCTTGCGAGAGCTAAAACCGCGGTGCTCCGCGTTGGATTTTTGCACGAGAACACCCATCACAGCTGAATCTCTGAGTGTTTGTGTGCAAGCCAGCACATTCATTGCTTTCACTCCAGTTGTATTAATGTATGAAGGTAATCTGATCTTGGAATAGAGGAAGAGTCGATCACAGTGATGTATATGCCCTTGTGCATATGTGTGTGTTTTTGTGTGGAGGGAGTGTGCATTTACATTCATACATTATTGAATAATTGTTTCCTGATGCTCCCCTCTTTCCTAGAATATTAATTACCAAATGATGAAGCTTTGTCGGTCTGAGAGGTTGACACTGAGGGAGGAAGTGCGGGAGGGGGGCACACATGAAGGAGATCGTTCTTTTTGATGGGGGTTAACTCTCGTTTTGCGTGTGTGCGACTTGTGGGTCTGTTGTGATGTGGAGCGTAGAGCGGCTGAGTTTGGTTTCAGGGCAAGGTTTGGGTTTTTTTGAATGGGTGATGAGAATTTTCTGGGACAACTGGACAAAGTGGATCTTTACTGTTACTGGCGAGTGATTGATCGCTTATCAATAGATTTACGTTGATTTCAAAGAAAGTTTTTTTCAATTAGAACAAAAAGGCATAAAACCAGATGTCTAATAGTTGTACTGTAATATTTATGCGCTCTTTTGGCCACTGTTTTGATATTTTATGTACTCTTTTCCTTGTTAAATGAAGTTCAGTACAGGACCATTACATTTACAGTGACAACAGTTTGATCAGTGACTTTAATTGATTCAGTTTAGGCAGGTTTTTGGCAGACATCAGGGTTTCTTAGGGGATAAATCACTTTGAAGATAAGACAGAAGAAAGGAAGCTATAAAATCCTTCCCAATGAGAGAATCACAGCAAATATTGCTTGCTTTTGTTCATGTTTTCTTTTTTTGAAATCCAGATTAGCCACACAAGTAAATCAAATTTCATGGATTGAGTAGCAGACCAAGTCCACAGCTCTCACTGTGAGCCTGCATGAGAAGTGCAATTGCACCATCTAGTGGGACCCTCGTGTACAGTGGCTAAAGAAAGTGTCTGTTTTTGTGTGTGTGCATAAAAAGTGAGACCAAGATCAGTAAGTTCAGAACTTTTTCCACCTTTATCGTGACCTGTAACTTAATACAGCTGAAAACTGAAATCCTTTACCTGGTTGGTAAATAAATACGGACACCCTTAACCTCCTAAGACCTGAACTCTTTCACGGCATGCATTTTTAATTTCTCTTTGGTATTTGTTCTGATTGGGACCTGATGAATGTAAAAACAAAGAATTACCAGATTTTTGTTTTTGACAAAAGTGAGATCCACATATGAGGACATTTGTTTTAAATTTTGATAAAACAGTGGGAGCATAATGTCCTTGTAAGTGGATATCAGGCCCTTGTAGAGCAAAATTTAGTATTTTGGTTGAGACAATCCAAAATGTGATGTCCACATATGTGGACATCAGGTCCTAGGAGGTTAAACTAATTCTTTGTGGAAACACATTTTTGGTTTTAACACAGCATTCACTTGTTTTAGGGAAAGTTTCTTTCATCGTGGCACATCTTAACTTTGTAATATTTGCACTGTCTTCCTTGTGGAAGTGCTTCGGATTGTGAGGGCATCTCCTGTCCACAGCTCTCTCCAGGACCCCACACAGATGTTCAGCTGGGTTCGGGTCTGGGCTCTCACCGGTCCACTCCAAAGCTTTAATCATCTTCTGGTTCAGCCATTTTTGTTTTTCCGTGGGTGCATGTGTAGTGGTGGTGTGCTGAAAGGTGAAATTTATCTTCTATTTCAGCTTTCTAGCAGATGCCTCTGTTCTAGCTAAAGAAGAATAGTCACTACCTTGTTCAGCAGATGTTTGGGCTCATCAGATCACACGCTTTTTAGTGACTTGCTGCAAAATTGAGCCTAAATGGATGTTTTTCCTCTATAAGAAAAAGCTTCCATCTTGCAACCCAACTCCCCCAGGCTAATGTATATACAGAATATGGAGCTTGTTGTCACATATAGTACATGACCCTGCTACTTCTCTAATGTTGCTGCAGGCCTCTTGGAAGCCTCCCTCACCAGCTTTCTTCTTTTCTTTTCACCAGTTTTGGAGGGGCTTTCCAGTTTTTATGTAATGTGCCATATTGTCCCTGTTTTCTTCACTTACTGATGACCGTCGTCTTTGTTTTCCGTGACCCATCTCATGTCTTGGAAATTCTTTTGTGTTCCAACTGATCTCTTTGATGCTTACGCAGATGATGGATTTTGCTGCAACTAAGTTAACGTCTGGAAACTCCTACTGGAAAGTAAACTAAGAGATGTTGGTTTGTTTTATAACAGGACTGTATAGCTTATAGGACACATTGAATGTGGAAAAAGTTCTGAAATGATTTATCTTGGTTTCTTTTTTCTTTTCTTTTTTTTTTTTTTTACATTTTTTACAAACATTTTAATGACTTTTTATAACCACAGCAGGCAACGATGGATCCCACAGTAAGTAGGCTTTAATGGCTGGACCAACATGCTTGTAAACACCGATTAAATGAACAGAAATCTCTGAAAAGTAAATTCCCAGTAAGTACTTAGCTTTGGTTTACACTCACCGTTTAGCTTTATAAACCCAGACGTCACCCAGACTTAAAGCCATGAAATACATGAGGCTTCTGATGTAGGCGCAGGCTTGTAGCTGAGAGAGAGCACGTATGAGCTCAGTTTTTGTTTCTTTGGCAAATGGTTTTCTGGCGAGAGCTGAGGGTGGTGAAATTATGTTAACACAAAGAAGAAGCCCCTCTTGCATCATTAACCACTTCTCTTCTGTCTGTAACCATCTCCAAAATATCGCAACACATTTGGTGCTTCCCGTAAATTTGGGTTTTCCTAAGAATAAGAAGATACTAAAATGTGGAAGCTATGGAAGAGGCATTTTTGACTAACTGAAGCTGAGTCCTGATGTTTCTGAAAATGTGGTCAAACTGCTTCGATTATGCGGTCTGTTATGGGTCTAATGTAGAAGAATGAGGATTGATGGATTTTTTTTGATGACTGTGTGTGTGCTCTGTTTGACTGTGTGTGTGTGTGTGTGTGTGTGTGTGTGTGTGTGTGTGTGTGTGTGTGTGTGTACACTAAAATGTAATGATTCAGAAAAAAAAGGTTATTTCAGCTCCTGACTCTTTCATGGCAGTAAGTGTTTTTCCCTCCTCTTCACTCAATCCCAAATGATGAAGCCCTGTCAGAGACAAATATAATGAAATTTCCAGCAGTTCCAGTGAACAAAGTAAAGGCGCAATGATTAAACTAAAAAATGATCCATTTTTGAATTTGCTGCGAAGAGCAGAAAATCCGAGGCTTACCAAAAAACCCCGAATAAGCAGATTCTGCTTTAGCAATTTAGAGTTTGGGGGAAGTTGTTTTAGATCATTTACAGGCAGCTGCTGATCAGAACAAGGCAATAAAATCTGATAATGTGTAATAATCGTGGGTGGCTTTGCTGTTCAGTCTAGTCATATTTATTGCCTTTCTTATCTATTTCTCTGATCTCAAGTAAATGTGGCATTTATTTGGATTTGTGTTCGTGGTTACGAGGGTCTGATATTTCTCCTTTCAGGGCAGATTTTCTGTTGCTCACTGCCAGGGTAAAACCCTCTTTTGGCTTTAAAGAAAAAGCCTCCTGTCTGTGATGGTCCCTGGGATTTGTTATTTTTGTGGTTTATGGTAAGGTTGGTTTCTGTTTCTTTAGTGCTGTGTTGTTGTTTTTTTTGGTCATTATAACTTCCTGCTTTTGGCTTTATCATTTGAGACTCAGTCTTGTATAACATTTCGCTTTCTGTTTTGACTTTATTTCTTATTATATTATATTATACTGTTCTTTCAAAACTTCTGTTTTATAAATTGTCGTGTTTAAATAATTGTCTGTCAGAAATCAAACAATGGTTAAATGACAATTTCCTCCAGTTAAATGCAGATAAAACAGAGACCTTGATTATTGCACCTGATCACATGCTCTCAGAAATTAAGCAGCATATCAGTTTTTTAGACCCTTCATTTCAGTCGAGTCTCAGAAACGTAGGTGTTATATTTGATAGTTCAATGTCTCTTGAGAAACACTCTAAACAACTTGAACTGTTTTTTATCATCTAAGAAACATTTCTAAACTCAGACTACTGGTGTCAAAGGCAGAACTTGAGATGATTATTCATGCTTTTATCTCTTCTCGTTTGGATTATTGTAACGGTCTTTTTACTTGTCTTAACAAATCAGCTCTGGATCGCCTTCAGTCTGTACAGGATGCCGCAGCAAGACTTTTAACTGGCACAAACAAGAGGTCACACATTACTCCAGTTTTGGCTTCTCTTCATTGGTTGCCTGTAAATTTTAGGGTTCATTTTAAGATTTTAGTTGTAACTTTTAGAGCTCTGCACGGTGAAGCTCCCCAGTATGTCTCTGACCTGCTGAAACCTTATGCTTCATCCCGAGCACTTAGGTCGTCGGGTCAGAGGTTACTGGTGGTCCTGCGTACTAGGTTTAAAACACGTGGGGGTCGGACTTTTCAGGCACTGGCACAGAGGCTGTGGAACTCCCTGCTGTTGTCTTTACACTGTCTAGACTCCATTGACTCCTTTAAAAAGCAGCTGAAGACATTTATAAACAAACAAGCTTTTAATTAATTTTTTCACTGTTTTATATTATTTTATTTGTATTTCTGATTTTATTGTGAAGCACTTTGTGATTTTTATATGTGTGTGAGAGAGAGAGAGATAGCCTTTATTTGTCAGTTGCAGGTCTTTTGCCCACAACCGAGATGACAGACCTTGCCGACCGTACATACAATACACAAACATCACATTGGGGAGACAGGTCAGGCTAGGGGGAAAAAAAACATTGAAATGTGTAACACAAAAGGATAATACAGGAATGCACAGATATCAACACACCATAGCACAATAAACACAGACAAGCAACATGGGAAAGAGTTCCAGTGTGAAATGTGCTATATAAATAAATTTTACTTACTTACTTACCTTCCCACTCGATTAGTTTGTTTCCTTTCTGTTGTCTGTGTGTTTAGTCAATATATTTTGGATTGCTTCCTGTTTTGTTTTATAAAAGTTTTCACTGGTGCCTTGTTTCATTTCTGACCTTCTGATTGTCGGATTGTTTCTTGTTCCCATCGAGTTGTAAGTATAGGCTATAAATAAAACAGTCCTCCCTTTCTTCTTCGACATGTCATCTGCTTTGGGTCCATTTCTGTTGTACAGAATTACCTTGTCTGACTCGTAGTGTTTGATTATATCGGAGGTTTTTGGACTTTGTGTTTTTGAATTTATTTAATCGCCAATTAAAGCGAGAGTTTTATTCGAGTTCTCTCCCTCCTGCGTTCTGGATGTTGCGTTTTCCTATCTGCAGCCCACAAAACCACCTTACTGTCTGCTGTCTGGCTTTGCCGAAGAAGTTCATGAACAAGTTTGTGACTGAAAGGCACGTAAACAGATTTATTGCGTATGTCGTGTTTTCCCTTTCACATCACTAAATTTTGGGAGGAAAATATTTAAGTGAATCATAAACGTACCCAGTACGACACATGCAGGCTGCCAAGTTGCTCTTTACATTGAGCGTGTTGAGTGTGTCAGGGTGCGTCCGGTTTTAGTCTCAGTTTTACACAGAGATCAGTCAATAATGAAAGCTGGAAGAAGAACCAAAACGTTTGCAGAGCTCTGCAAACATTACAAATGTATTCTTAAATACATTTGGCTTTTATTTTTCCTCCCCTTTATTCATGCTTGAATGTTTTTCAAGATTGTATCGTGACTGAGACAGAGCTGAGTTAGCAGACCAGCAAATTGTAAGATTTAGACTTATTCAGCTGTTCAGATTTTGCAGAAATTGTTGTTCTCAGATGACTCTGAGTCAGATTCTTCCCTTTGACTTAAATATCTGCAGCCTCACATGTGGGGGAAAAATGATGAGGATGATACCATGGCATAGTAGTCATGACTTCACCAACTTAAGGATTTCTTAGGGTCTGATTGGAAGTAATGATCTGTGTTTTGATGACGTGCCAGTTTCCAGTTTACACTGCACCCTGGTTTTGCATTAAAGCAGGTTTTCTTGGATAATGCCTGCGCTCCAGATTGTGTGCCAGATTTTTCCAGGGAACAGCAGCCTCTAAGATCCCACCCAGCCCCACCTCAGCTTCTTACAGAAGGTTTGCCCTTACATCACAGTGTATAGATTATCTGTTATCTGCCTTTACTTGAGCTGTCTGTGAAAGTGAAACACATGCATAAAATTTTAAAAAAAAAATACTGTTTTATGCTTGTTATGTTTGCCTAATGAGGACTGTGATCATCTAATTTACAGTGCTCTTGTTGGTTTGCATTATTGAAATAAATTAGTCCACATCGATATTTTTTTACAGGTCATCGGCAAAGGTTTCCAGGATTGTTGCTTTTTGGTTCCCCCTTATTTGCTGATCTAATTTAAGCCTTTTCTTTTAAAATTTCAAAAACATCCAATAATCTTCCATTTTAATGTATAAAAAAAGTTGTTTTTTTTTTCACAAACAAATTTGTATACAAATTAATTGGCTTTAGAAATCAACTGTAAACTACTGTGGAACTGCTTAGTTTGAAAAATGATAGAGATGTGAGGTGAGCTTAATGAAAAAGGAGACATTTTCTCAAAGAAAAAGTTTGTTTGCGTTAAGAATATGCAAAAACACACACACATAAAAACACTTTTTCATCTTTAGCAGTGGTTGTATTGTCATAAAAGCATATCATCTAAAGAGGGGATGATATTCTGACCAGTAAAAACCATGAAGTCACAGATTGTTTCAAAAATAATCAGTTAATCAATTCTACTGGATATAAAGAGGGAGTTATATAGAAGAATTTTTTTATAAACTCCAGGAGTTAGACAGCCGGGTATTCCCAGAGTTGTGTGTGATTTTCCACACAGATCTGACAGAAGTTTGTATTTTTAAAAAATGGTGAAGAATTGAAGTCAAAGTGCACAAGGGCAAAGCCTGGAGTTGGGTAAGTCTTTTTTTTAAACAGATGCTGTCTGGGGTAAAGGTCTTGTGCTGAAAGAGAAGTAGATGGCTGACTAGGTTGCATGCGCTCTTTCTCATTTCTGACCATTACAACAGTTCCTTCTACTGAGAAACGGCCCCATAACATGATGCAGCCTCCACCGTGCCTTAGCATTGGAGTGCTATTAGCCATCTTGGCTTAGAAAAAAAACAACAAGTAATAAAGTGCTGTTGAGATGGTTCTCCTTCTTCTATCCCACTTGTAATGATCTTTTAGACACTTCTTGTACATCCTGGACTCTCAAAAAAATCTGTCAGGAAACCGAGCCAATCAACTGCCAAATGGGGAAATAAAGCAAACATATGAGGTCTTTTTGTGACAACAATTTAAATTTCTTTTTTTTACTGGGTTTAACTACTATGGCTGCTAAATGACAAATTGCTTGGATGCTTCCCTGATTCAGGCCCTTCTTCCCTACATGTAAAATTATGTGATGAGTCTTTAGGGATTTGGTCTTGTTTTAGCTTTCTACAAACCCATCTCTGCTGAGTTTCCTTTTTTAAAATCACATTTTAGTTGTGTATTAGCTTAAAGACAACAAACTACTTTGGTGGAATATTTCCCCGTCTGTTTTGTTGCAGTGTTAATCGCACATCACGTGTGTGACTGTAAACTACAGTAAGCCACATTATTTGGATATCATTCTCTTATTTAAAGCATGTTTTCTTTCACTTCTCTATTTACCACACAAACGTTCATCGCTTTTTGTGCATTTGATAAACGAAACAACAACATGCTGTTTACTGCTGACTCAGGACTTTTTGAGATCATGTAAAGTCACCAGCCGTAGCGAAAAAGCGCACAATCGAGTTTAGTAAAAGATGATGTCGACCAGTGCAACAGATCAGGGCTGAGAGAAGTTACTGGCTCGATGCCATTTGAAATTTTGTAAACATGCTAGCTTTTCCACAAAATGAAGAACCTACAAAAATTTTAAAAAAGAATAAAAAAAAAGACCCTTTCTTTTTTTTAAATTAAATGTTACTGGCATAAATGATCTCTTGTCAGGAACACTCAAAGTGTCACTTCCTCTTACTCTTGACACCAGAGAGAAGCTGTTGCTGCTTTGATTGCAGTCTAGCTGATGCCTTAACTATGACCTTTCTCTTTTTCATGCACACACACTGAGCTAAAACAGAAACCACTGCTGTATCTGAACTGTTACATGTATTGAAAAAGGAGATTTTAATTGCCGCGTTCATAGATTCTGCAAACACCAGTTTCTTATCACTGCTTTCACTATGCAGCTTTTCCAGTAACAATGATGTACTTTCTCTAAAAGAATTTTGAAAAAACATATTGCACAGTAATGAAAGTGACAAACAAGACAACAAAGAATACAAAATTATAATTTGTTGCACGTCTATAACTTCCCAAGCATCACTTTGAATACACATCATCATGCAGTACATACATTCTGCAGCATATCTGGGCTTATAAAAAATCTAAATGCCTATCTCTCTCTCTCTCTCTCTCTCTCTCTCTCACACACACACACACACACACACACACACACACACACACAAAACTCTTGCCTCATTTGTTAAAAATCTAACTCATGTACAGTGGTTTTTTTTTGGTCACAATATTATTTTTAAACTCAGTACTTTGCAGGTTGTACTTGAAGCTTTCGAACTCCTTCATTCCCAACCGTTTGCCTGAGCACGGGGCAGTGTCCTGGGCTGGCCGTGACCAGCACCCTGCAACCTGTTCGTTCACTTAGAAACTTCCTTAATGAGTCGTCGAAATATTGGTTTCCTTCTTTGTAGCTGTCCAACAAAAGCAGAGCCTTGCCAGATGTGATTAAAAGAGTTCTCAACTTTTCTGTTGATATATTTTTGGTGAGTGAAAGCTGAGTTGTTATCTCCTGAAACAAGTCGTCTTTCACGGAGCTGCAGTCAACATATAAGAGAAGATGAAGTGCGCTGAGGTCGAGGAAGTTGGAAAGGGAATCTGTGGGCCATTCAGTCCAGGATGAGATCAGGATGTGGGCTACAGTTGTTTTCCCGCTTCCGGGAAGTCCCTCAAGGAAAAATGTCTCACCAGGACCCGGGAGTAAAGCAGGAAGATTCACAGGGTGGCCTTCACTGAAAATAAAAAAAGCAAAGTCGAGATTGTGAAGTCAACAAAACCCCAAACAAATTTAGAGCATGGTGTGGCTGTGAGGTTTAAGTTCTTTTTCGAGATCCTGGGCTTATTACAGATTACTTTTACTTTACCTCACAGTGACTTCTGCATAACAACGTTTGCATTTAAAAACTTTACTGCGATACATCGTCATGTACTGTAGCTATCAGTGCATTCAAAAAATGTTCTTGAGCTGAGCTTCACAAGCTCGCTCACTGATTTCGCAACTGCTGCCTTGGATAAACCGATAGCCATGACAATGTCAGTCAACTATCATAAATTAGCATTAAATAGGCAGAAGTACTGTTCGCAAACACAAATGTAGGAACAAAAAAAAGAAAACAAAAGCCTTGCCATGCCATGGTCATTCCCTTTTGTGTATTATAAAAAGTTTTTAGCTGTCACAGGAACTGTGTTTAAACCCAGCATTATATAGTTTCATTAAGTTAAATCTGTAAGTAATCGAAGGCTGTGGCTGAATATACAACACAAATTTAGTTGAAGTCCACACAGTAAATTAATTGTGACCATAAACTTGTCTTTATGAGTGACTTATGTATGTATATATACGTATATATTGTACTATTCTTAGTTAGTGTATTGTCTGTCTTGTCTTAATGTTGGTTTATAATGGAGCACTGTAACAAAAAATAATTTCCCCCAGGGATCAATAAAGTATTCTGATTCTGATTAATAACCCCTAAAAATACAATAACCTCATTATTTTTTAAATGTGCTATCCATTACTGTAGATTCATAGAGGATGGTGTTACTGCTAACAAGGACCACTACCTAATAGAACACTAATTGAGATGACTTCATGTAGCACGCCACACACAGCTCTGCACAATGCTGGGTGGTTGCAAGTAAACGAAAAGAGGATTCATTCAAGGCGATTTTCTGGAAAGAAGAACAATTTTTTTTTTAAGGCTGCGTGTACGGGAAATGATATCGGATAAATGCATAGTCGTCTATTTCCCAATCATTTTGGACGCATGTATTTATGACTCACTTGTTTTGCAGTCTGCGAGGCAGCTCCTCCGCACTGAAAGTGGTGCATTGATTCCTTCGCTCTGCACTGAGAAAGCTTTCTGAGTAATGCGTTTTCACATTCAACCCCAGATTTTCCTCAACGTCGCCTGGAGACAAAAAGAAGTCCAGTCAGTCATTTGCTGAAGATGTGAAATATCCTGCAGGTCTTTCTTTTCAGATAATCTTTCAGTGGCACATAAATCCTGTAAACTATATTTCTCAACTTGATAAGCTACCTACCTTCATTACAAGGAGCTATCTCGTTCTCATAGTTGTCGTCATAACTTCTCAGACCTGACAGGACGGAACAGCATTGTTAGAAATATGACAACACGGAGGACAGTAAGATAAAAAGAAAAACACTGAAGAACTCAGTTTTATTTATAACCAGTGTAGAAATTCAACAGCAAAACAGCAATAAAAACATAACCACTGAACTCACGGGAAGCAGCGGTAGGAGCAGGTCTTTCCAGGAGGTTCCTGGTGCTGTGAGTGCTGTGATTGTGGGACCCTGTAACAAAAAAGTGCACTTTAATGCAACGTACTGGTACAGCAGGTGATGTAGTCTTTAAGCACTGATACACTGAATGTATGGAGGTTGTTGGGTTTGGTTTGTTTTGAATTATACATTCTTTAATTGATCTTATATTTGCTAAAATAGGTACGTATATTTATACCTATATCTCTGTATTTCTCTATATTTTTGTATCGATATGTCTGTTTCTACACTTTATTTTAAATCAGTGCTTGGTGCAATGGCAGATATGATCACTCAATTTCCCTCTGGGATTAATAAAGTCTCTGTGATTCTGATTCTAATATTTTGGCTTTGAAGTTTCAATTATTCCTCAAAATGTCCAATATTATCATATGCTCTTGAAAGCACCACAATAAAGATCCATGCCTTCCTGATAACTGTGTGACAGTTTCCTGATCTATCTGTAAGTAAAACGTCATTTTTACACATTCATATGTGAAAATATGTTTAATAAGTTTTCCAGTGAACTTGAGTGAGGTGTGTGAACAATAATATAAACTCGTGCTGAAAAAATCACCCATGCGTTTACAATTAGCTTTGAATTCCCCTTGTAGATAAACCAAAACCACACTGGGTGTTTCCCACAATCTAGCCGGTCTGGTCTGATAGTTGCGAAACGCAGTAGAATGTAAAAAGCTAAGTCATGGTCACACGAAAAAGAAAAAAAAAAACACTGCAGGTCACATGCTAAAGAATTTCCAGCAAAGTTTTGTTCAAATCACAAGCATTATAGAACAAATCGGACAAGAACCTCCTGAAACGTTCACAGATGCTTCCTCTTTTACATGACCTACAGTGTCACCAGTGTTCCCGGGAGTATGCATGTGTTGTTTTCTTTTCTTTTTTTCCCAGTCAGAGCTGCGCAGCCTTTGACACAGGAAAGATACGTTTTGCAGTGCTGAGTAATGAATTTAGATTGTCTGTGAGCTGTTTGGCACAAGACCAACAACAAAGTTTTGGTTTTTCTTGGGCATTAAAGTTAAAATCATTTAGCCGATGTCAGCTCTGTCGTTGCACATTTTATGCAGTTTTACTGAATGTTTAAAATGAAACCAGAGCGAGCATTTGCAGCGAGGTGTTAAATACTTTGTCTGTTTTTGTGGCAAAGGGAAATGCAGGTTTGCATTAAGATCACCTACATGTTGTATTACAGGTTTTGCAAGATGACTGGCTTTCATTTTGAATTTGTTTCTTAAATATCTTGCAAAGTATCCATTGTTTGAGATAACTGTTTTTATCTAAGCCCATTATTCAAGATAACTGCTGCTATCTGTGGTATTTTAACACCTCACTAAATTGTTACCCATCATTTTGTTTGAAACCAACATTTCTGTCTGCAGCACGACACAGGATATGTAAGCATTCCTGTCTGTGCTGAACTGAGGGACTGATTGGTTACCTTTTCGTCGTCGATAGGTGACCACTCCGACAGAGACGAATGCCACTATCACTGCTATGCACAGTATAATGATGACAGCATCACTTTTTGCAGGACTAAGTGGTATTTCATCTGTGAAAAGAGTCAAAACATTGTGGGATTAGTATTTCATGGTAATATCTATGCTTTAGCAATTTTAGCCGCTCTGGAAATAACCAAACATACCAAAGGCATATAACCACAAACTTCCCCTTTGCTGGTCAAGGACAAAACCTTATGGCAGCTATAGTGCCTCGTTATGCTGGTGCAATGGCAGATATGATCACATAAAAATATCTTCTTTCACATATTTTATGTATTTATTTATTTGTTCTTGTATTAAAAATACATTTCTCTTACTCTAGCATTGAACATTTTATATGTATAAGAAATGAATTAAAATATATTTCTCATTTCCCTCAACAGGATCATCATTAAACCCTTTTGTGTTTATCATTACAATATGACTTACAATAAAGCTTCCTGTGGGAAATACCGCATGGGAAAATGTGGCTAGTTTTTCATCAAAGAAATAAATATGACACACGCAAAGCAAATTAAAAGTGAAACGGTTTCGATACGTGTTATGATTAAATATATATTTTTTCCATATTGGTGTGAAAACAATGAGCACCCTACATGCAGACACGGAAAAGTCTCACATTTGAAGATTTGCTACGCACCTACATCCACACACCAGACACACACCACCCACCGGCTTCACAGAAACACATGGGAGGGTCTTTGAATTCCAGGAAAGCGGTGGAAAAAGTGGGGGAATCATATCTACATATCTAAGTCTCTGCAGTTTGATGTAGGGTGGGGATAAAAGCCAACATGTACAAATCAAAATTCTAATCATAACAGGAAGTTGGTGATGACAGGAACACAGGTTATGAGAACATATTTCCTGTGGTAGCTTTGAACATTTAGAGCTTCACTTAAACTTTAGTGTCGTCTGCTCTTTTGGGGACTGTTTAAAAAAAATCTATTTCACTTTCTGATCAGTTAAACAGGCACAGTATGTAATGTTGGAGCCTTTTCTCTCCTTTTTTTTAAAGGAGGCACACAGTACAGCTGGATGATTCCCACCTGGAAAAGCTGGGATTATGTTACATCCCCCTTCCTGTTAAATATTGTGAGTATTGTTTTGGAAGAAATCCACTTCTGCAACGCCTTCCTGAAAGGAAGCCCTCCTTTTGATCTCAAAGGCACAGCTATAAGCTGCATCTAACTCTCATGCACACGCAGGAGGACATGTAAATACCATGTACCATTTCAAGACTGGAAACGAACGCTTACCTGGAATATAAATTGTTGCAGAGCTGCCGTCTTTTGTAAATTTACAGGTGTAGTTGTTTTTTTCTGATGAGCTGACTTTTATCTGGCTGGTGATTCTAAAAATCTGGTCTGGTGTTGATTCAGCAGTGGTGTTGGGATTGAGTGTCTTCAGGTTTCCATTCTGCCATTCAACCGTTGACTTAGGGTATCCCTCAGACTGGCAGGTTATCAGGACCTCATCACCTGTTGCTGCCCTCTCAATGTGTTTGGTCACTGATTTATAAGATGCTAGGGAAGAAAATGACGTTCTATTGTAACGCAAGATTGATAACAGCATGTGCTGAGTTTGTCAAAGATTGTTTTCTTTTTTCTTTTCTCTTTTTTTTTTTTTTTTTTTTTTTACAAAATTGACTAATAGTGGTCTTTATTTCATTTTCAGTTTGAGTGAAACTTTAACTGGCCAGAAATGACCATGCGCTTTGGCAGTTACGAGACCATTCCCAGAACAATGCTTGTGAAATCTTCAGAAAAGAAAAGTAACAGGCCTACACTGCAACACATGTACTTCTCACCTTCAACAGACAAGGCTATAGTTTTATAGTCGGCTCCATCCGCTGAATGAACCACACACTGGTACTTCCCGGCGTCACTGATTCTAAGACTGGACATCTGTAAAGTGACAAAAGAACAAGAGTCCTCTGTTATGCCCTCTTAAAGAAACCAAAATGGAAAACTTTTCAGCTCTATCCCTCCCTCTGCCTCTCTTATTAGGGTTTTATTCTGTACTATAATATAAAAAATTAAACAGACTTAGTCATTTTATGAGTATACACCCCTGTAAAGTTCCAGTAAAGTTATCCTGTGGCACTTTCTAGGGAATTTAAACCTGTTGAGAGTCATTTTTAAAAAGATGAAGAAGAGCTGGCAAGTTTAAACAAGCTTAATGCTCGGAGTAAAGTTAGTAGGAATTAAGTGGTAAGCCGTCCAACATGTGTTATGTAAGTCTGAGTAGCTCAGTGCCAGGAATTACCTTCAGCTTAGCCCAGCCTTCCGCCAGCTCCTCGGTCAGAAGCTGCACTCGTCCCCGATACTTTGGAGATTCCGAGCGCGGCACGCCATTATCCAGCCGGATCACGTCCTGAACGGAGTCAGAGTTGATCCAGTGCCAGGTCACGTTCAGGTCAGGATGAGGATAGGAGGGTTTAGGGTTGAACTTGCAGCCCATCACGACACTTTCTCCAAACTCTGACGTATACATGCTTTGCTCTGCCTCAACAGTGAATAAGACTGCACGGAAATGACACAAAATAATGCCAAGATGAAGGTAAACACTCCAGTCTTAAAATGTTTACAAGCATCTTATACTTTTTACATAATCTCACTCTGCAGCTGTAAGTGCCTCATGTGTCAAATATGTAGTTATTGTTCTGACTTTGCTTCTACATATCCAAAAAATGTATTTACCACCCACCTGAGAGAGAGGGCTGAAATAACACTTGTAAAACTATAATAAGGGCCCAGTCCATTGAGATCTGAGGATGAAAAAAGGGATTATTACCAGATGCTGAGATTCTTTAGTGATGAAACATGAGTCACTTTACCGAAGAAAACCAGATGTGCAGTGTGACCTTGTTTGCCTCTTAATTTGGCAAAAAGCTGTGTGACACTATATCACATGGTAATCCCAATCTAGCATGACTCAGCTCCAAAGAAGTACTTCCCTCTTCTTTATCTTTTATAACAGGAAAAAATAACACAGGGAAGTTTTTGTTTTGACACTGAAGCCATGCCAGCACACTTCAACCGCACCATCCTCACATAACAGCCCACCTCTCTACATAAAACATCTTTCCACCACACCATTATATCTGGAAGTGTAGCTGTACCAGGCTTCTATGGAAAAAATATAACTTAACAGCAACTGCAAATGTGTACAAGAGCATCTTTGTTTGCTTACACAGTAAGCAACTTTGATAGGTGAGTAAGTAGGATATAAATAGACATTTTCTCCGGGATTTCCTCCCCAAGTGGAAAGACAACTACAGTTCTGCAGAACTCTGATTGTTAAGATCTGTCATCTGTTTGGTTAACCATAGTCTTATCTGATACGTGATAGTAAGGGAGTTTTAGAGTACGTGTATGCATACACAGATAAATCAGATGAGTCGAAACAGAATCCAAAGACAAAAATAAATGTTAACGTCAAAAATAGATGGCCCGTGTAAAAACAGAAAAAATGTACATGGCTCATTTGTACATGCAAAAAGATACAGAACATAGAATATCTTTACATTATTATTTTTATCATTATTAATATTGTTATTATTGATGGTGTTGCTCTAGTGTTAAAAATATATATGTGTATATATATATATATAAATTTTTGAGTTGTCCTAAATAAATAATATGTCCTCTTACCTGTAGGTCATTCAAAAACAGCCAGCTGTGTTCTCATTAGTTATTTCCTTCTTCCTTGAGCTCTAAATGTGATCTGAACTCCCTCCGTCAGTCCCTTCGAACAGTTAAGGCAGGAGAAGTGGCCACGCCTCCTTCCTTTACTGTACTCAGCTCAACTTCTTTATGAAATTACGGCGTGTTTTTTCGTGGAAAGCTTAGACGGCTCGAAATTAACTCTCCGCTGCTCACACGGAAGCTGACTTGTGATTACTGTAACACACCGATAAAGAAGCGATCAAAATGTTCCCGACAGTAAACTCCTCCAAATATAGTGGCTCAAACATTAATGATCAGCAAACACATATTGAGCAACATTCGAGTCCTGTAGCTTGTGTCCGAAACTAATACTGGTTAGTTTTTTGTGGGTTTTTTTTAACGCACTTGTTTCTGTCTATGTGGTCAGGACTCCCAAACTATGGCGTCCTTTATCGGGAATTTTTTATACTACCTTAGTATCACCCAGTTTGACCACTTACTGTAAATATTAATCCAGGTAAAACTCATAACAATATCATCATTAGTGATGAAAGAGTTAGCAAAGATATCCTCTACTTAAAGAAAATAGGCAGTGTAAATATTTTAGTGTAAATAATAAGTAAAATTCCAGCAGCAGCACCTGAACTCTCGGTCTAAGGTCATAATCCTAACTCTATAACTTGGGGGAAAGAATCAAGAAGGACTTTTTTCTTAGAAAATGTATTTATTTATTTATTTAATGTACCACTTATAATGGCTAATGGTTACATTTCTCTGGTTATCAAGACTTGAGAAAACTAATTAACTACTACCATGGGTTGTGGTTAAGATCAATCAATCAATGATGTCGTTGGCTTTTTTTTATACTTTGACTCAGGGTTGAAGCACCAAAAATTAAATACTATACTATAATACTTTGTAATTTTTGTTCATTGTCTTCATAGATGTTCTTTTTAAACTGCATGTAACTATTTTAATTTCAGTATGCTAAGTTAAATATTTATCATTTACAAATTGCTTATTAATAGCACAGTATCACTTTATTAGTAACTTATTAATGCTTTATCCTTCCTTTCCATACTTAACACCAGCAGGGCCAGTACCTAAGGTTTTCCCCTCTACTACATCATAGTAATACGCTGTTGATGGTAAGTAATGAGCAAGACATGATCTTATTAACCTCAGCTCAGTGTTTGCCATACTCATTCCCCTTAAACGTGTTTAGTATAGTTTATTATCACGTAACACCTCTAAAAACTACAGTTATTAATAGTGTCTCTGTAACTCTTTGATTAAGTTTTTAACTCAGAATCTATCCATCTATCGATCTTCTTTTCTGGATCTGGGTCATCAGAGTTGAAGTCTAAGCAGAGACATATCCCCTCCTAGGCCACCAGGCCAGTGTGTCCTGGGTCTCCCCCATGTCTTCTTCCCAGCAGGACATGCCTAAAAACCCCTCACCTAGGTGGCTATGTGTCTACACGTTTACAGTCTATATGTGTTTTGTGGGCTTGGAGAAGACATTTGACTCCACCAGGGTGTTGCTCATTGTTTCAGTTCCAGTTAGAGCTTGGTTCTTGTGCTGGCAGTAAATCAGGCACATTCCTGGAAGAAGTTGGATCCCACCCAAGCTTCTCTACTAAAGTTTTACTTTTTCAGTATTACTAATGACGGCAACAATAAACAATATCCAGAAAGAAAAAGAATAAGATAAAATACATAACTACTTGATCTAAATTAGGTTGGGTTGCAAAATTCATATAGCAAAGCCAATGTATTAGTTTTAAGGGGATCATTCAAAGTCAACCAACAGACCGATTGACTGATGAAGTTGTGTAGTGATCATGCATTAAGACCATGAGAAGAGCTATAGGTGGGTGCTGAGTCCACCTTTGGTTGTGAAGCTGTTAAATGAGCTCTGAAAGTACTGCTGCCTCAGCATTTCTTATCCATCCATCCACCCGACTGTGAGAGGAAGCAGGAATACCCGGTGTAGACCCACACACGGGGAGATATGGGGAGAACATTCAAAGTCCACGCAGGACCCAAACCCAGGACCTTCTTGCTGTGAGGGGACAGTCCTAACCATGACAGCACTATGCCACCCTAACATAACAGCTACTCTGATGAGAAGTATTGCATATAAACACAAAAGCCATAGTGCAATATTAACAAGTAAATTTAAACAAAGCAGAATTTTGCCCAATGAGTTTAAGCCACATGTATTTGACTCAATACCCCAGAGCAGTCAATACTGTGGAATTTTCATTTGGCATGTAAATGTATTTGTAAAAAAGTACCGTTTAAATCAACACACGCGCAAAACCAAGATGTTTACACAACACTTAACAAGTCATGTGCTGAAAGCTGGAAAGCTGGAGTTGAATGAAATAACCTTATCTGAGGGAATTTTTACCTGCATGTCAAGTCATCCCTCATGTGGAATATACAGCAGGGTGTCATCCAGACATTATCCTGTGCCAACCTGCATAACATCGAACCATAAAACATTTCTGGGTTTCCCATGTGCTTACCTCTTGGCTGAATCAGGAATATCAGCTAATGTGACGAGAAGCTTTATTTTCACAGTCTTTTTCACTTACGGAAAACAGGTAAAATAGCTGTCTGTCTGTAAAAGGTACTATGACAAAGACACGGTGTTGGCGAGGCAAGGATATCTGAAACACTGACATGACATCTTTTATTTATTTTTCCTTTAAATGTAATTAATTAAAATTATTAATAAGTAAATTATTGTATTCAAAAAGAAAAATAAACAGATGTAATATGGAGAAGTTTTGTCCGCAGTGACGACCGTTCACACATGTACTTAACACTGTGACTTCTCTGTGTGACATATCTCTACACGGTTTATTTAAGTTAGCATTTGTCATGTGAAGTTGCCAGGAAGGTGACAGATGAGAAGTTCCCACTGCCGTTGTAATTCACTGATGGTACATGATAGCTTGGCTTGATATGAGTCACTGCAGCATGAAACTATCACATAAGTCCAGTTCATTTTGCTTTTGATTCATGAATTCAGAGGGGAAAACTGAAGAAGAACAAGCATGGGATGCTATTTTTCCCGCAAATTCATGGTAGGATCATGTCACACCTGATGGCTCAGGTGGTTCAAAGTCCAAAAACTCCAGCCGTGACTAGATGAAATTTCATCTGGCAGTTTAACTTCTGTTTCACTTTCAGGAGAGAAGAAGTTTCAGAATTCATCAAAGTCCACCGCAGCTCCGAGTATATCTCAAACTATATCACTACTAGTGCTAAATTAATGCTACTCCGTTATTCAAATACAAGAATAAATAAAACTGACAGGAATTCATTTTGAAAGTCAGTCCCTCTCTCTGCTGGTCATGTATCCACCATCCACACTGTTAAATATTTAGCTTACAAATTGGTGTCATATGCATTAATATATGTATAATTTTCATTGAATCTTGAATGATCTTCCATTGATGATCATTCAAGATTAAAACTATACTGTCAATGATTAAAACAAAGCTATCTGAAGTAAAACCCTTGTATAATTAACCCAGTTACCATTCAATCCAAAGGTTTTAAGAGACTACTAGGCTGCTATATTATTATTAGTAGTAGTAGTATTAGTATTATTATTATTATTATTATTGCTTTAATAAAAACTCTCCACCACCCGGAGTTTACGTATCTTAAATCAAGCCATTCATTCAACGAGTCAACGTGTAACGCTACTATTTAAGTGACCCATGAGAACCAATAGAGGGAGCCAAACTACACCATCTAAGTCACTTTAGCCTTCAAGTAATCATTCTGTCCCTTCCTATACTTTGACAAAATCATCATAGATTTGTTTTGTTTTGGTTGATCTTGTCAACTTGCTTTTGTGTTTGTTTTAAAATAAGTGTTTTACAAATGTGACTAAAATTAAAACTGAAATGAAAAGCTATAAAAACTATTTCCTGTGTGTTTTAATTGTATTACAGTCTTTGTTGTTGTTGTTTTCTATTATTTATGTTTTATTATTTATTATTTTCATTTCGTTCAACTTACTCTTTATATTTCGAATGCAAATAAATGAATGAATAAAACAAAAAAAACAGTTAGTTTAGCCGGAAGTAAGACGTCATTTCCTTCCGCTAAAAAGGCAGTGCGCGTGGCTTTTATTTTGACGATCCACTCCGGAGTCCTTTCCCCAGCATTTAGCTTACAGTCTTCAAAGTGTTTGGGGTATGTAAAGCTTTTATTTTAAGTTCTCCAACTTGTCATGAAATATAAAAGTTTATACGGACAACAGTTTCATTTAGGTTAAAGACAGTAGTCGTGTTGTTATTCGCTAACTTAACGGGAAAGCTTAAAATGAGTTGAGGCTTAAAGCTAAAGCTGAAGTGAAGAGACACTGAAGGACTGAAGAGGTCACTACATGCTGAAACAAATCCAGTTTGAAGCAGGTGGCTTTTCTAAGCCCGACTCTGGAATTTTGTTTGCTGTTGTGATGAGAGCAGAGCAGCACGTTTGAATGACTGCGTGTTTAATTCACAGAAACGCCAACGCAGCCATGGGTGTCCTGCTGTCCAAATCCATGGATGACAATTTAAAAAAGCAACAAGAATTCATGCTAACGAATGCACGGCTGCAGGTGAGTGAAAGTGCACCCACTCGCACATCACCTCTGACCTCTGCTGTGACATCTTTCACTAGTGAAAGATGGTGAAAGTGAAAAAGCAAAAAAAAAAAAGCAGATTTTTAATTATTTTTTAACACATAAAATTGCCCCAAACCTTCCCACCAAAAGGTTTTACCTTCATACTTTGAAATTGTACTAGTTGCAGATGCTGAAATGATGTCGGACTAAGTTTAAATTGTGCACTTGTTTATTTGCATTATTTTTGTATCAGCTCCATGAGTACAGGAGACATCCACAGCAACTGTAGGTCTGCAAACATTTTTAATCTCTATGACTACAACCAAATCCATTTAGACCCACTACTTTCCCACTACTCTCTGGAGGAGGTAATTAACTACACTGCTCATTGTCTGAGTAGTGTGATCACTGTGCGTTACTTCCTTTGTCCCACACACTGACACAAACCCCTGTCCTAATGACGACACGCATACCATCTTTCTTTTAGTGTTTAAGTATTACTACACACCAAAGTCAAAAACCAGCCCAAAGTGATTTCACAGCAGGTACCACTGTGATTCTACTTAAAGAGGAAACTTGCACAGGTAGAAAAAAAGTTTGTTACCCTGGTGAAGATCATGCTATGGCTTCTGGACTGGGGTGAGCATACACTCAGCTTTAACCTCACTCTTCCTCAATTTTTAGTCACAAAAAGAAATTCTTCTGTGGAAATACGCCACTGGGCTCAGATGTTCATATTGCTGTCTTAAGCAGGAGGAACTTTCTTTGGAAAGATGGAGTCAAAGAGGGTCAAAGCTTTCTGAAATCTTTCCAAATTACTGTAACTGTAAGATGCTTTTTTAAATGCCTATTTTCAATCCCCTGGCAATATTTCAATAGAATTGAAATCTTAGCATTGGTTAGGCACCTCAGGTCCTTGAGTCCTTTCTTTGTGGATTTACTAGTGCATTTAGGAACATTACTCCATATCCAATTTTGGACAAATCATTTTTAAAAGCATGAGAGCATACAGAGTGCCCAAAAGTCAAAGTTTGCAAACATGCAAAAAAAAAAAAACCTTAATCCACAAAAAAACCCTAACATGAAATATTTTGTATTCATCAGGAATACCTGCTGCACATATTTTCCGCATGTATTTGCTCTGCTTTTCTTTCTCACATGTTACATCTGTTTCTTTTCCTTCTTCCAATGTGTAGATCATGATGATTTGTGTGCATCTGTTTTCAAGTTAGTGTCCCGCTTTGTGTTCATACTTGCACCCTTCACAAATGTCACCCTCAGAGTGCGTTGGTTCATTTCTGCTTTTTCCAGTCCTGTCCCAGAGTCACAGTCTGCTGCTTGTCTGAGCTTGCCAAAACCAAATCTTTTCCTTTTGATATTCCCACCAGCAGATATGTTTGTCTAGTTTTGAATTGCACATCTACACTAATAGGGCTAATTTATCACTTATGGGTTCGTAGCTATCCCATACAAACAGCCTGTAGAAACAGAAAATGGTAAAGAATGTTATACAAAGACCCTGAAGTCTTTAATGTAGATGACACATTATCATTATTATTGTTGTTATAAGTGTTCATTATTATAAACACTCATGAGTCATTTGGCATCAGCACAAAAATGAGAGGGAGATGGGCAGAATATTGAAGGAGCAGAGGCAGTGAAAGTGGATGAGTTTAAATAGCATCCAACCATCCAAAGTAACAGTGGGTGGAGACGAGTGTCAGCGGTAATTTGTGATGGATAGTTGCAGACTGAAAGGAAAGGTTTTCAAGATGCTATGATGTGTGGTTTGGAAAACTGGAGGTGACAGAGTTGAAGATGTTAAGATTTTTTTGTTTGGAGTGACCATGAAGGACATGATTAGGAATGAGTACATCAGAGGGCCATTTCAGGTTGAGCGCTTTGGAGACAAACTAACTAATAATGTGAAACTGGTGGCTGAGCAAAGATGTGCAGTGATCTTTACTTATGTTACGTATTTGTCTATATGGGCATATTGAACTGCTTCATTTTTATAAGATGGAGACCCTGCAGCATCTATGTACTTAGATGCTGGAGTGAGTTTCAGGATAGTTTATTCAAATTTAACATCCTCTATCTTCCATTTACTTCCTTTTTTGTGACCCAGATGAAGCCGTCATGAAAGCTGACCTTTCAGCGAACGTGTCACCCCATTTCCCGTTCCTGCAGCTCATACACATGGTGTGGAGGAGCGGGAAATGCTTTCTTTTCATAATTGCATTCTTCACTCATTCACAACATGGGCCGTTAAAGGGGGACACCCTTAAGTGTGCTCAGACTACTCACTAGTTTGTTTCAGCGGATGCTGGCTTTAAAAGAACAAACACTGTCAATTACAGAAGTCATTCCTGTAATTTCCATTGAACCTAAAGAGTGTACAGCCAAGAGTCGATGTCAGGAGTACGAAACACCCAGATTGTGGAGATGAAAAGTTTGTCACTTCCTCCTTCCCTAGAGCGTAGTGTTTGTAGTTGGCATGTTTACAGCAGTGGATTCCAGGGTTTAGTTTCATGACTTAAAAAAAATTCCAAAGAAACTTCTCAAGCATACATAGAAGTTCAGTCTGTGCTCCCAACTAATCACATCTCTGTTCACGTAATGTACACTTCCTACAAGTTTTTAGGGGCTTTTTTTTAAAAAGTACTAAGCCTTTGGTGCTTATGGAGATCTCTTTAAACTGTCTGTACTCTCATAAAACAATTAACTGATGAATCAGATGATTATTACAGCTCTGATCAACAGTAATTGACTGAAATTGATTATAACTGAAAATGAAATCTTACCAAGCAGGGAAAATTTTATTTCATCATTTCTTCTTAATTTATTTTTGTGTGTCTGTGTGCGCGCGTGCACGTGCCCAGATGGAGCGCCAGATTCTGATGCAGAACCAGATGAGAGAGCGGCAGATGGCGATGCAGATCGCCTGGTCCAGAGAGTTTCTGAAATACTTTGGCAGTTTCTTTGCGGTGGCCACAGTGGGACTAACTGCAGGGTGAGATTCTAACACCTCACAAAGATCTGACACAAACACACACAGACTCATCTCTGTGTTGTGCTTTTATCTTTGCAGTTAAATATTGTCTTCTGTTTATCATCATTTTTCTTTAGAGCTATTAAAAGAAAGAACCCAGGCATGCTGGCTCCCATCATACCTCTCAGTTTCATATTTGCCTACCAGATGGACAGCGCCTATGGAACGCTTATTAATCGTATGAGAGGTAAAGCTACACACTTACAGGCATCATCATCTTAAGGAAACCTGTTTAACATTTAAAAAGAGGGTGCACAGACGGGTAAATAAATCCTTATCAAGCATTATATAGTGATTCTTTGCTTTGGTTTTCGAGGATTATTTTACTTTGAACAGCAGAACACAGACTCACTATATCCAGAAAACACAGGCTCTAATATACAGTTAGGTCCATATATATATTTGAATACATGAATAGTGTCTGTTTACCAAAACAATTTCCACTTTCCGCTATGATGGGCATCTATATAATGTGTAGACGCCCAGCTTTCATATGAGAAAATCCACATTCAAATCGGATGAAGGTTTTGGAGTTCCGGCCCCTTAACGTGTGCCCCCCGCTTTTTAAAGGGACAAAAAGTAATTGGACATTTGACTGAAAGGCTATTTCATGGGCAGGTGTGGGCACTTCCTTTGTTATGTCATTATCAATTAAGCAGATAGAAGCCCTGGAGTTGATTTGAGGTGTGGCGCTTGCATTAGCACGATTCAAATGAATACATTTTATTTTATTTGTCCAGTTACTTTTGATGTCCTGAAATGATGGGATTGCATTTTAGTTCTCACATTTTTGTGCAATCTTTTTGTTCAACCCACTGAATTAAGGCTGACAGTCGGCAGTTCAACTGGATCTGAGTTAATTATATTTAAAGTTGTTATATTTAAAATTAATTGTGGTAATGAACAGAACCAAAATGCTAAAAAAGAAAAAGTCTCTGTCCAAATGGACCTTACTGTTTACCAAATAATGCATCTAAATGTTTAACAAATATTGTGTTTAGTTATTCATTAATGACATTTTTAAAAAAGATTGCAGTCACTAATTATACCCATTAAATGTGTTTTTCATGATGTCTTTAGGGGAAGCTGAGAATATCATGGAGACTGAAAATGACCGTCTACAGTTACCTCAAGGGACTCCAACCTTTGAGAGCATAGAGAAGGCCCGCCGTGCTAAAAGCAGCCTCAGCGCCTTCTTGGAGAAATAATGTAATTAGTTATTGTCTAACAGCGTGGTTCCAGAGAGGAGCTGCAGCCACTGTACATTTCGTTTTCAACAAACCACAAAGACGGGGAAGTGGCTCACAAAGAAACCTCAGGTTTAGCTGTCCAAAACATACCCACTCCCTAAACGATACACAACTATACTTTATGTAGCATTAAGGTAAAAGCGGCCTCAGCTCCTTCTTGGAGAAATAATGTAATAATTTATAGAACAAACGTCCTCTATCATGGAAAATTTTAAGGCTCTGCTATTTCTCTCTGTCAGGTTGACCTTTATTGAACGAAAGGCTCCTTATTCTGTCTCATTTCAGTCTTTCAGATACACCAATCGGGCATTACATTATGACTACCTAACTAACACTGTGTTGGTCGCCCTTTTGCTGCCAAAGCGGCCCTGACCCATCACATGATATCTGGCACCAAGATGCCAGGTGTGGCCTCCGTGTTGAATAGTCTGAATCAGTGTTACTCACTTTGCTAGTGGTCATAATGTTATGCCTGATTGGTGTATGCCACATGTTGATCCATGAGTTAAGTTTTATTACAGTGTTATAAGAGCATTGTGTGACCACAGCAGATAACTTGTCTCTAAATATTGCACAATTGCAGTTATATCATCAGTGTTTTCTTTAGGTTGTTATTTTCCAGGGTTTGCTTTGATTATGTATGATGGACTTGAAGGGAAATTGATAGTAATATTAATCAGTTTATGTTATCTCTCTGGGGGGTTTTGTTGTATTTAGATGAACAAGAATACCAGCTGCTATAAGCCTGGTTCATGAATGTAATGATGATGATTGAACAAAGTGGTAAGACAATGATTGTTGGTCAAAGCTGCAATTAGACCAGTGCAGAGCAGAAATTCTCTTAAACACTCTTCATAACAGCTCATTTTATCTGGCTCTTATGTGTAATACGTCGCCTTTAAAAAGCTCCTGAAACACTGATGACTGTTGCAGGTCACTTGCCTCTCTGTTTAGATGATAGACTGTATGCAAAAGATGGACGTAGCATCCAAACCCTCCACTTTTTCTCCTTTACATTCAGCTCCTGCTGTCCTGGAACAGCAAAGGCTTGCCCTTTCTTTCTCATTTCAGTGGCTACAATCCATCCTTTGTATTCAGTCTGTGGTTCTTTTCTATCCAGGTCATAGACGTGTTACTTTCTAAGAAGCTTTGTTTTGATGAAATGCCCTCTGCCAGGCTGGTAACTTTTGCAGTTGCCGATAACCAACAGCTGAAGTGATCAAAATGTAATGGTGCATTATTGGTAAAGATTCTCAGACATTTGTATTGACAGATAAAATGTATTATTTTCAACACTAAAATTTTAATTGTAGGTGTGAGGGAGCTTCAATACAAAGCTGTTGGACCTCCAACTTTTTTAAGCCATCACAGTAGATTCCAAGGTGCTGATATCTATACTTTGTGTTTGACATCTGGAAAAAATTTTAAATTAATAAAAAAAGAAAATTGAAAAGATTTCAGTGTCTGAATTGATCTTTGTGACAAGGACACCCCCTGAATGCAAAGCTGTAGAGCAGGGATGTCAGTGTTTCTGTTAATGTAATGAGATCTTTTAATCTCAAAGAGCAGCAACTTAAGCAGTATGTGGGGTTTGTTTGTTTTTTAACGTGATAATGAAATGCTGCATATTAAATGACATTTCTCAGGATGACTCTTTGGGCT
The DNA here is from genome assembly GCF_057381915.1 of Diplotaxodon limnothrissa. NCBI lineage: Eukaryota > Metazoa > Chordata > Actinopteri > Cichliformes > Cichlidae > Diplotaxodon > Diplotaxodon limnothrissa. The sequence continues at coordinate 44,255,341 of NC_140602.1, read as the reverse complement.
TAAATTGTTAGAAGTTAATGTGTAAAGTTATGTCCTCTTTCATATTTTCCACAGCCATTCAGTGGACTGGAGTGGAGCATATTTCACAGTTTGAGTGTGAGAGGATTCCCCAACAGAGAAACAGTGAAACTAGCAGAGCCAGAGCTCAGCAAAGGCCAGAAATATTAAAGATCCTACTTTGTGCATCCTCAAAACACACTGGCACTCCATCTTCTTGTGAGCCCTTGAGGGTCGGCCTCTGTTTCCTCCCAAAGTTGTGGGGGCCTGCTGCATCCTCCACATAATATCTGTGTGGCAACACTTGATGTCTACCAAGAAGAAGGAGAGGAGGCGGCACAAGCAGGACAAGCCGAAACAGTTGAAGGCACAGGTGCAGACGGGGAGCTTTCAGGAACCTGTGTCTGAGCCAGGCTTGCTGCACAAGTGTCTCCTGAACAGCTACCTGCATGATGTAGTAACGCACAGTGATCACACTACTCAGACAATGAGCAGTGTAGTTAATTACCTCCTCCAGAGAGTAGTGGGAAAGTAGTGGGTCTAAATGGATTTGGTTGTAGTCATAGAGATTAAAAATGTTTGCAGACCTACAGTTGCTGTGGATGTCTCCTGTACTCATGGAGCTGATACAAAAATAATGCAAATAAACAAGTGCACAATTTAAACTTAGTCCGACATCATTTCAGCATCTGCAACTAGTACAATTTCAAAGTATGAAGGTAAAACCTTTTGGTGGGAAGGTTTGGGGCAATTTTATGTGTTAAAAAATAATTAAAAATCTGCTTTTTTTTTTTTTGCTTTTTCACTTTCACCATCTTTCACTAGTGAAAGATGTCACAGCAGAGGTCAGAGGTGATGTGCGAGTGGGTGCACTTTCACTCACCTGCAGCCGTGCATTCGTTAGCATGAATTCTTGTTGCTTTTTTAAATTGTCATCCATGGATTTGGACAGCAGGACACCCATGGCTGCGTTGGCGTTTCTGTGAATTAAACACGCAGTCATTCAAACGTGCTGCTCTGCTCTCATCACAACAGCAAACAAAATTCCAGAGTCGGGCTTAGAAAAGCCACCTGCTTCAAACTGGATTTGTTTCAGCATGTAGTGACCTCTTCAGTCCTTCAGTGTCTCTTCACTTCAGCTTTAGCTTTAAGCCTCAACTCATTTTAAGCTTTCCCGTTAAGTTAGCGAATAACAACACGACTACTGTCTACACAGAGGAAGTATTTGCAGCCCACCAAAAGGTTTTACCAGAGAAAAAGAGGGGAAAGTGTTTTTTTTTTTTAACTTTTACACCAATTCAGGATTTTTAATAATGTCAACTCTAAGAAGCATATTTGTTTACAAAATGGTCACAAATAACAGGAAAAGGCGTTGATTTTTGTCAGATAAGACGATGAATTCGCCTCCTTCAAAAATACTGTAAATGCTTCAGCTAGAACCACAGTTACTGCCAAATGCAATAAATACTGAAGCACTTCCACAGGTAAGTGCTTACGAGCTTTATCTTATGATTGCCTATCAGGTATGCTTTTTGACTTGTGCTATGTTTAAAGTGATAAATGTTACAAGGTCAACAGTAATAAAATAGCTGGCTCCTTTTTTTTGAATGAAGGTGATACATGCGTGCAGCTTCATGCATACAGAATGGATGAGGTGCTGCAACTGAGACCCGCCGTTTGTCTTTTCTGGTCGGCGAGTGGAGAATCACACAGGCTGGTCTGCAAAGAGAGCTTTAGGATGCTTCCTCCCACTGTCCACTGCATCGTCCATCCACAGGGTTTGCAGGGCTGGCTCAACCCATGGCTGCCACACCACTAAGATGTTTTCAGAAATATGCAAGCATGCAACAATCATGTTTTACAGTCCTGTGGTCTCAGCCTCAGATGCTTATTAAATCACACAAAGCTCATGTAGAAACAAACAAACGAACAAAATATGTTCTCCTTAATTTCTGTCAACCACACGTTTCCAGCTATCATGGTTGCTAGGCAACCTGGGCAGCGCGACGGAGGCTAGACCGTCCCATTTCACAAGCCTCGCACTTCCGGCCTTAGCGGTCTTTGAGTACACGGCCCTTGAGGACCATTGAGGCTGCGTACTTTAAGGCTGCAGACCCTGAATTGGGATACAGCCATAAAAACCATGAAAAAATATTGCCGTAATATGAAGCGATAGACTTTTTCATATCGTCATCCATATGTGTCGTTATATCGAACAGCCCTATTTTGAACTCTCCTCGTCCTTTGAGTGCGCAGTCGCCTTTGTTATATAGCAAGGTATTTAAAATGAATAAATAAATATACCGTTCATTTCAATACGCATGATCTGAGCATGCGCGGAATGACACGGAGCTATTCTTTGATCCTTTGATCTTCTCAAAGGGGAGACTGTGACGTGACGGTCGACCGCACGTCACAGTCTCCCGTGACGGTTGACGTCACCATCTCTGCCACATGAGTCTATAAATAGAGGTGCTTCAACACAGTTTACCTTTAGGACGGTCGCACGTAGAAAACAGTTTTCATTAATCTTGCGCGTGTAGTTAGCAAATATATCTGTAAACATGTCAAACTCCGTTTGGGGCGCGATTTGCACTGTGGGCACTTATGCTCACAAAATTATGAGAAAAACGTTGGGATTTGATGACCAACGTTCACCCACTGCTGACCAAACTGTATGCGAGGCACCTGAAGTTCGCTGTGGTAACCAAATTTTACACGCGGAACATGAGGTACCATTGCCAGATCAGCATATACCTGAACCCCGCTTCAGCAGCTGCAGAGGACAGCATAATCAGAATAGCGTTTTAAACCAAGTGTGTGAAATTCTTCACCCTGAACATATACAGCAGCAGCCTTCTGTGATTCAAAGACATCAGCTATGGGAAAATACAAATCGAGATGCATCAGACCCTGCTGAATCCACGATCCCAGACCTAAGACCTAGTCCCTTGGAAGGGAGAGAAGAACATAATGGGATTCTTCATAGAGGGGTTTCTATCATCAGGAGAGGAACTGGATTTTTAGGACAATCCATTACCACAGTGTCTAACATGTGCAAGTTAGCAATTGTGGCTATTCATCACATGTTCTGGAAAATGGTCCAAGAGGTCAGACATTATGTGGCACACCTGATGTCACGTGCTGTAGGATGTATTTGCGTTTGCCTTTGCATTTTATTGTTCTTGGTCAACAAAATTCGAGCTATATTAATTTATTTACTTTCATTTTTAGCACAATACCTTTAATTTTCCTCTATGGAAATGGAAAAGGTGAAGACAAACCTAATGTCAGTGCCAACTTTATTTGGCTCTAACTGGACTATGACGATTTTAATAGGGAAATAACTAATAATTGGGGTATAATGGGGTTAATTAGGCTCTTACCATCTCAGTCATGCAAACAACAGTTGAGAACGGCACGGCAGAAGGCTGCTCCTTCCTGAGCCTGGTTCTGCTGAAGGGTTCTTCCCAACGGGGAGTTTTTCCTCCCCACAGTTGCCAAGTGCTTGCTCATAGGGGATCATCAGATTGCTGGCCTTGTCTCTAATACTGTAGGGACCACCCTACAGTTGTCTCTAATACTGTAGGGACCACCCTACAGTTGTCTCTAATACTGTAGGGACCACCCTACATTTGTCTCCAATACTGTAGGGACCACCCTACAGTTGTCTCTAATACTGTAGGGACCACCCTACAGTTGTCTCTAATACTGTAGGGACCACCCTACATTTGTCTCCAATACTGTAGGGACCACCCTACAGTTGTCTCTAATACTGTAGGGACCACCCTACAGTTGTCTCTAATACTGTAGGGACCACCCTACAGTTGTCTCTAATACTGTAGGGACCACCCTACATTTGTCTCCAATACTGTAGGGACCACCCTACAGCATTAGAGACAGGCCAGCAATCTGATGATCCCCCATGAGCAAGCACTTGGCAACTGTGGGGAGGAAAAACTCCCCGTTGGGAAGAAACCTCCAGCAGAACCAGGCTCAGGAAGGAGCAGCCTTCTGCCGTGACTGGCTGGGTTTTCAACTGTTGTTTGCATGACTGTATTTGCGTTTGCCTTTGCATTTTATTGTTCTTGGTCAACAAAATTCGAGCTATATTAATTTATTTACTTTCATTTTTAGCACAATACCTTTAATTTTCCTCTATGGAAATGGAAAAGGTGAAGACAAACCTAATGTCAGTGCCAACTTTATTTGGCTCTAACTGGACTATGACGATTTTAATAGGGAAATAACTAATAATTGGGGTATAATGGGGTTAATTAGGCTCTTACCATCTCAGTCATGCAAACAACAGTTGAGAACGGCACGGCAGAAGGCTGCTCCTTCCTGAGCCTGGTTCTGCTGAAGGGTTCTTCCCAACGGGGAGTTTTTCCTCCCCACAGTTGCCAAGTGCTTGCTCATAGGGGATCATCAGATTGCTGGCCTTGTCTCTAATACTGTAGGGACCACCCTACAGTTGTCTCTAATACTGTAGGGACCACCCTACAGTTGTCTCTAATACTGTAGGGACCACCCTACATTTGTCTCCAATACTGTAGGGACCACCCTACAGTTGTCTCTAATACTGTAGGGACCACCCTACAGTTGTCTCTAATACTGTAGGGACCACCCTACATTTGTCTCCAATACTGTAGGGACCACCCTACAGCATTAGAGACAGGCCAGCAATCTGATGATCCCCCATGAGCAAGCACTTGGCAACTGTGGGGAGGAAAAACTCCCCGTTGGGAAGAAACCTCCAGCAGAACCAGGCTCAGGAAGGAGCAGCCTTCTGCCGTGACTGGCTGGGTTTTCAACTGTTGTTTGCATGACTGTATTTGCGTTTGCCTTTGCATTTTATTGTTCTTGGTCAACAAAATTCAAGCTATATTAATTTATTTACTTTCATTTTTAGCACAATACCTTTAATTCTCCTCTATGGAAATGGAAAAGGTGAAGACAACCTAATGTCAGTGCCAACTTTATTTGGCTCTAACTGGACTATGATGATCTTAATAGGGAAATAACTAATAATTGGGGTATAATGGGGTTAATTAGGCTCTTACCATCTCAGTCATGCAAACAACAGTTGAAAACCCAGCCAGTCACGGCAGAAGGCTGCTCCTTCCTGAGCCTGGTTCTGCTGGAGGTTTCTTCCCAACGGGGAGTTTTTCCTCCCCACAGTTGCCAAGTGCTTGCTCATAGGGGATCATCAGATTGCTGGCCTGTCTCTAATACTGTAGGGACTACCTTACAGTATTAGAGACAGGCAGCTGTTGTTTGCATTCAAAGCCACATAAATAAATTTGAATTCTCAATGAAATGAATGGATTTGATTTGATTCCTTTAACTTCACAGAATCCTTTTACTTCAGTTTTGTCTTCTGCTTCTTGGTAGCAATAATTAAGCTTCTTGCCCCATTCATCCTTATGCTCTCCTGTTTTTTCCTAACTGGCATGTCTGACCCGTGGGAGTGCAGACACCACACAGAGAAAGCCTCAGACTTTAAAGCCGGAAACATTTTCAGTGACATCACAGAACAACGCACCTGCAGTCCACACAGTAGGTGACGTATCATTTAGTTAATCTTATGATTGCCGATCAGGTATGCTTTTAGACTTGTGCTATGTTTGAAATGATAAATGTTACAAGGTCAACAGTAGTAAAATTGCTAGCTCCAGTTTTTTTTAAATGAAAGTGACAGATGTTAATGTGTGAAAAGCTTTAACCTTCCCATTGTGATGAATTGACCTGATTTCAAGTTTTAAAATGTAAAAAGAAAATTGTTAAAAGGACCTTTCTTATACAAAATTTCTGCTTGGATTAAAAAGTGTAACCAGCATATAAAATGAAAATGGTTTGACCTGGCAGCCAAAGTGGAGGCTGAAAGGGTCTAAAACTACATCTGTCTTTGCAACTGTGAGACATATTTCCCCAACACACACACACACACACACACACACACACACACACACACACACACACACACACACACACACACACACACACACACACTCCGTATTCTATTGACCTGACGTGTAAAGTGCAAGAACGCAGGTGTTGTGAACTGTCCTGTTCCTGTGGGCAGTAATGGAGTTGATAATAAGATATCAGCAAAGTTTACTGGAAGTTTTTGGGTTCTGACACTTCTGGATGGCTAAACAAACTGACTCAGGGATATCCTTGCTGTACCACAGAAACAACACAACAGGAGGGTTAAAAACTGAGACCACAGTGAAATTAAGCATTCTTTGGTCAACACTGCCACCTACTGGACTCTACATTAAGGCCTAAGATTTTCAACTTTGGTTTAAATCATCTAGCCACGCAATGTGAGGAAAAGTTCACTCCAAACACAGTGAGGTTCATTCAAAGGAACTTTTATGTAGATGATGGACTTGTACGTGTTATATCAGAAGCTGAAGCAATAAAACTAGTGAAAGAGGCAAGAGAATTGTGTAGCAAGGGTAAACTAAGATTAGACAAAGTTCATACCAAACTGTGAAAATCTGATAAAGTCACTGTCGGGAGAAGAGAGTGCTGAAAGTATTAAGGACTTAGATCTATTGATGGAAAGACCACTTGGTGTTCAGTGGTGCATTTCTTCTGATGAGTTTTAGTTCAGAGTAACTGTAAAAGAGCGCCCAATGACAAGAAGAGGAATTCTGTGCACAATAGCATCAGTGTACGACCCACTGGGATTTGTGGCACCCTTCATCCTAAGAGGAAAACAAATCCTGCAACAGTTATGCCAAGAGAAAGTAGAATGGGACGAGCCACTCTCAGATCAACACTGTCACTGTGGGAATCCTAGATCTTCAAAACTTGTCAAAGGTGAAAGTTCAAAGACGTGTCTTACCTGCAAACACAGGCAGTGTGAACTACACCATTTTTCAGACGCTGGTGTGACAGGCTACGGAAAATGTAGTTATTTAAGAACAGAACAGAACAAAGAAATCAAGGACTTGACTCGAGCAAAGGACATTCTACTGAAGGTTAAGACACACAAGCTCTACAGCCTAAGTCCATTTGTTGATGAGCAGGGAGTACTTAGGGTGGGAGGACAAGAGCAACTCTACACCCATATATCAAACATCCTGCCATTATCCCCAAATCAAGTCATGTTGTGTTTACTTATTAAACAGTACCACGAAAAGGTGCAGCATCAAGGAAGAGGAATAACTGTCACTGAGCTGCGCTCCAATAGAGTATGCATTACAGGATGCAGCAATTCAGTTGCTTCTCACATCTACAAGTGCACAACCTGCACAAAGTACAGGAGACATAGTCAAGATCATGGGAGGTCAGATTTACCAGAGGATAGAATGGAAACAACACCCCCATTCTCCTACTGTGGCATTGACTGTTTTGGACCTTTTTATGTAAAAGAGGGTAGAAAAGAACTTAAAAGGTATGGTCTTCTTTGTACATGTATGTGTTCTAGAGCAATACATAATGAAATGTTGGATGACCTTACAACTGATCATTTTATGAATGCATCATGTTGTTTTATTTCTATTTGTGGACATGTAATCAGGTGTGACCAAGGTACTAAATTATTTTGGTGCTAAGGGAGAGCTTTTGAGGGCAGCATGGTGGCACGGTGGTTAGCACTGTTGCCTCACAGCAAGAAGGTCCTGAGTTCAATTCCAACCGTGTTTGCATGGGTTATCTCCGGGTACTCCGGCTTCCTCCCACTGTCCAAAGACATGCAGTTTGTAGGGATAGGTTAATTGAAAAATCTAAATTGCCCGTAGGTGCGAATGGTTGTCCATCCCTGTGTGTTAGACTGGCGATCTGTCCAGGGTGTTCCCCACCTCTCGCCCTATGACAGCTGGGATAGGATCCAGCGCCCCCCGCGACCCTGAAAAAAAAAGGGGAAATGGATGGAGAGCTTTTAAATGCACTGAATGATTTTGACAAAGAACAGTTGAAACAATGCAGATGTAAGTTTGTTCTGAGCACCCCTCTTCAAGCCATATGGGAGGTGTTTGGGGAAGGCAAATTAGGACCATTAGAAGTGGTTTAACGACTATTCTAGATCACACTTCTAAGAGACTTGACACTTCCTCACTCAGAACGTGTCTTTATGAAGTTATGGTTATTGTGAATAGCACCTAGTAGTAGTAGAGAACCTAAATGACCCAAATTTAGAGCCTCGTACACCAAATCATATTCTCATGATGAAGGCCAGCATTATTCTACCCGCTCCTGGCAAATTTGTGAGCAGGGACCTGTACTTGAGAAGGAGATGGCGCCAAGTTTAGTTTTTAGCCAATTAATTCTGGACAAGGTGGAAGAAGGAATATCTTCTCACTCTTCAACAGAGACAGATCTGGCAAAAAGATAAAAGGAGTGCAAAGGTGAAAGATATTGTTATTCTTCAAGAAGACAATTCTCCATGGAAAAAGTGGAAACTGGCAAGAGTAACAGAGGTATATCCAAGCGTAGATGGAAGTATTAGAATGACTACGCTGCCGACGTGGTTCAAAAGAGGAAGGAATACGCTGGAATTAAGAAAGCCTTAAAAGAGAGAGGAATTCGCTTCCAGACGCCTCTGACCAGAATCAGGATCCACTGGGAGAGCGGCGTCAGGACATACGACAGCGGCCGGGCGGCGGAGGAGGAGCTAAGGAGGAGAGGAATACAGGTGGAGGTGCCGCAGCGGAGCGGGGAAAGCACGATGCTGGAGAAGCGACTGCAAAATGCATTGGGATGGCAGCGATCTAACACCGAGAACTTATAAGTGAGGATACAAACATTTGAATCTGGTGGAAATGATTGAACAGTAGAACTCAGAAACTAAAGGTTCATTACTCTGTTGCTTTTCAAGGCAAGGTAGACCGGTAAGTGGTAGGTTTTCTTTTTTTTTTCTTTTTTTTAAGGAACCTATGTTGGATCTCACGGGGGCCCCTAATCTGAAAGGGATATACCCCACGAACCACAGGGACGCTGTGGGTAAGAAATACATATTTTCAGTTTCTCTTAAGTTTCTTGTTATCTTGTTCCAAGTTCTTAGAGTTAGTGTGGGATGCTATGATAGTGATAAGCCAAAAATAAAGCAAAACTTAACAGTGAAAAGATGAGGAATATAACGCTGGTGTCAATGAATGTCAATGGGATGAATAACCCAATTAAAAGAAGTAAAGTGATACTTAAAATGAGAAAGCTTAATGCCAATGTAATATATCTACTAGAGATGGCACGATACCACTTTTTTATGTCCGATACCGATACCGATATCATAAATTTGGATATCTGCCGATACCGATATGAATCCGATATAGTGTTTTTTAATCAACAAAACTGTTTTTTAAATATCTTGCTGCATTTTGTTTAAGTTCATACTCAAGTTTAAAACAACAACTACACTAAAGCTATTCTGTTATACCTGTATGCAAAAAAAATATTTCATAGTTCAGCAATACTGATCAATCTAATAAACTTAAACCTACACCATCCTCCCTATTCTGGTATTTTAAAGAGTACTTAGCATAAATATTAAGCAACCTAACTAATAGGGTTCCAACTCCCAGCAACAACAAAAATAAATAAATAAAAAATAGGGAACCACCCCTCACGCTCCACCTCATGATGATTAATCAACGTAATCAACCTTAATTTGATGCAGTGTGAAAAAAAATGCACAGAAATCAATTATTTTTCAAGAAATATTAAATAGATTCAACATCTTTCTTCAACAAAATTGCAGACTGCACAGATGGTACCTTCCCAAAGGAAAAAGTACTATAGCTTACTAGGGTATATTAGACTTAATAGTTACTATATACAGTAATTGACTTCTATTCATTTTACATCAAATTAAAACTTTGGGTGTCAGATAATTATTTATTAAAAGCTAGACATTTTAAATGAGAATAAGAAAGAAATGTATGTCTTTGTGCCCCCTTTTCCCTGTTAATGCCCTATCGGCCCCCCTGGCTAAACTTTGCTAGATCCGCCCCTGCTCAGTTACCAGCCGTCAGCTACGTAGAAAAAGATCCTGGAGTAGAAAGTAATATTAAATAAATTCTAACAACAGCTGATCAAGCTTAAACGTGCTGCTGTTGTTCAGCCGCTGGTTTCCTCTTTCTGGTGCAAAGTGGGCCAAAAGCAAACAACAGACACGGACTCGACAGAAAAGCCGATCAGCTGATCGTTAAGCAGTTTCATGATTAAAGTAGCAGCAAGAAGAGGCAGTAGCTTGTTAAGCTTAACGCAGGAATGCTTTACATACATTCAGAGATGGACTTACACACTTGCTTTACTTCTCTCGGAATAACTTTGTCGGAGATGAAATGCCGGGTTGCTAGCGAAGCTCCACATGCTATCCAGACCACCGACAGGTCCCGCATGCCACAGCCGCTCTATCACGTGATGCATACTGCTCTGACGTGCTAACGTTCTGAGGTGAGTTACGGCGTGTTGCAAGTTTTGTGAGGTGCTTTCGTGATATTTAATGGATCGGATTACATTTTTTATTTTTCTCCGATATCCGATCCAGTAATTTAGGTCAGTATCGGACCGATACCGATACGTAATATCGGATCGGTCCATCTCTAATATCTACAGGAAACACATCTGTCGCAGGAAGAGCATGATAAATTGAAGAAATTTGGGTACAGAAATTCTTACTATAGTACTTGCAAGAAAAGTCGTAAAAGGGGGGTAGCAATACTTATTAAAAATTCAGTTAATTTTGAATGTTCTAAAGAAATTCCGGACAGTGAGGGGAGATACATTATTGTAAGAGGTAAACTAGAAGGGGAGGCGTTGACACTAATCAATCTCTATATTCCCCCTGAGAGCAACCAACAAAATGTGAAGACTCTACTTACTACAGTCATGTCAGAATCTGAAGGGACTGTGCTGTGTGCAGGAGACTTTAATGTGGTATTCGACCATAGAATTGATACAACAAGTACAAATAGAAGCAAAAACAGCCTGGCGAGAATGGTTAATACATTTATGAAGGAGCATGGAATGGTAGATGTATGGAGGGAACACCACCCACTGGATAAGGAGTATACACACTACTAAAAGACTCACAACACTTACTCAAGAATTGACTATGTCTTAATGAACAGATGGGATCTACACAGAGTAACTGAATGCACAATTGGAGTGGCAGATATTTCTGATCATTGTGCCATTCATTTAAAGCTAAATCTAAATAGTAGGCGTAGAAATACCTGTTGGAGGTTAAATCTGAGCTGTCTGAATAAAAAAGAAACGAAAGACCAAATCAAGAAAGATATAAAGCAATACATAGAGGAAAATTCCACTGAAGAAATTAGCCCAACTGTGTTTTGGGATGCATTCAAAGCTGTACTCAGAGGGAAGCTTATTGCTATAACTTCAAAACAACACCAAATGAGGAAGGCCCTGTACCTAAGCCGGGTGGAGGAATTGAAAAACACAGAAATATTATACCGAACAACTCGGAATGTTCAGCTCCAAGACAGAATCAAAACACTAAAAAAGGAAATTGACAATATATTGACTGAAGAAGTGGAAAAAAAACTTGGATTTTTGAAACAGGATTATTATGAGAACGGCCCAAAGGAAGCTAGACTGATAGCACGGCATCTTAGACAGCAGCAAGCTGTTAATTCAATTCACAAGATTAGAGACCCATCTACAAATAACTTGCAGTATAGCCAGGAAGCAATAGAAGAAACATTTAAGAAATATTACGAAAACTTGTATAAACAACCATGTTCAACAACAACAACAACAACAATCTTTATTTATAGAGCACATTTAAAAACCAACGGCATGCCAAAGTGCTTAACATGCACTTTCCTCAAATAAAGACGAGAAAACTGCTTTTCTTAACTCCCTAGACTTACCACGTATTGGTACGCAGCAAAACAGCAAACTGACTGCCCCCATCAGTCATGAAGAAATATCTAGAGCAATTTCAAGACTTAAAGCTAATAAATCACCGGGGGCCGATGGGTTTCCCTCAGAGTGGTACAAGAACTTTAAGGAGGAGTTGATACCAATGCTTCAATCATCATTCAATCATACCCTTGCGGAGGGTGTAACCCCTCCCTCATGAAGAGAGGCGATTATCTCAGTAATCCCTAAAGAGGGAAAAGACACCGAATATTGTAACAATTACAGACCCATATCGGTTCTTAATGTGGACTACAAAATATACACATCTATAATCGCTAAGCGATATGGAGCAATTATGACAGACTTAATTAATGAAGACCAAACTGGCTTTATCTCAGGACGTAGAACTCAAGATAGTATAAGAAGGACCCTCCAGATAGTTAATTCGATACAAACAAAAAAGGGCAGTACGGCCCTAGTAAGCCTGGATGCAGAGAAGGCTTTCGACAGTGTAGATTGGAACTTCCTGTATGCCGTGCTTGAAAGGTTTGGTTTTAATGACGGTGCTGTGATGTGTATCAAATCCATTTACCAATCTCCTACGGCTCGAATTAGAATCAATGGCAGCTTAACGGAGCAAATCTCTCGAGAGAGAGGGGTACCCGTCAGGGTTGTTGCCTCTCACCTCTTCTCTTCACTCTATATATCGAACCCCTGGCACAGGCCATCCGACAAAGTGAGGAGGTGAGAGGAATAAGTATTAAAGGGGAAGACCACATCATCAGCTTATTTGCAGATGATATCATACTCTACCTAGAAAATCCAAACCAAACTTTAATTCCGATGTTTAATGTAATTAATATCTTTGCTGAACATTCGGGGTACAAAATTAATGTGACCAAAACTCAGATACTGGCTTTCAACTATTTGCCATCCGAAGAGGTTAAAAATAAGTTTAAACTGAACTGGACTGCAAAACAAATGAAATACTTGGGTGTAACTGTGACTAAACAATTGAGTGACCTTTTTAAAACAAATTATGATAGACTGACCACTCAGATTAAACACGATCTAAACCGATGGTCAACTCTTACACTAGACTTTAGTGCAAGAATCACAACAATAAAAATGAGTATCCTCCCACGGTTATTGTACCTTTTCCAATCTCTGCCAGTTAAGATCCCAGTGGAAAAATTCAAGGACTGGGATAGGCTCATCTCTAGATTTGTATGGAATGGTAAAAGGCCTAGAATAAAATACACAACATTACAACTATCTAGGAAGCAAGGTGGTGTGGGACTCCCTAATCTAAAAGATTACTACCATGCGGCCCAAACCAGACCGGCGATAAAGTGGTGTGATCAGAACTTTAATGCTAAATGGAAAGATATTGAAATAAAAGTACAGGATGTCCCAGTCCAGACATTTCTTGGAAATGAGCAACTTAAGAAAACCTTACAGCATTTCCTTGATCCTATAACATCCCACACTCTAGAGATATGGTTTGGCCTAGTTAAACAAAGTAAGTTGGAAAGGGAGGTTAAGATGTTAAACTGGGCTGCCTATGTTGTTGGTGATATACCAAGTGCTCACGACTCAGGATTCAGGAAGTGGGAACAAAAAGGAATAACAGCGATTTGTACAGTAATGAAAGATGGCCATTTGATGAGTTTCCAAGATTTAAAAGATCGGTATAGTCTAGAGAAAACCGATTTTTACCGGTACCTGCAACTCTGAGACTACTTTTCAAAGGAAGTACGAAGTTTGCGTACGTCTTATGGCATCCTGAATTGTATAATTAAATCATACAGGGGCCTCCAATTCAAGGAAATTTCTGTACTATATAAAAATCTAAGAGAGAACACGGCAACATCAACTGAATGCATAAAAAAGAAATGGGAGCAGGAAATAAAAACTGATATCTCAACTGAGGAATGGTTAGATATGTGTGAAACCCAGAACACAACGACCAACTCAAGATGCTGGAGAGAATTTGGATGGAAACACCTTACTCGATTTTTTATTACACCAAAAATCAAAAGTAAACAGACTCAAGACAGTTTGCCATGCTGGAGAAGATGTGGTAACATGGAAGCACACCATACGCACGTGTTTTGGGAGTGCCTGAAACTGCATAATTTTTGGAAGAACGTGACTCTTGTAATAGGCAATATCTTGGGCTATCAATTACCACACAATTTTAAAACTGTATATCTTGGGAATATTAGAGAGTATGTTCTGTACGACGACTTGTATTTGACAAAAATCCTATTGATAGCTGCAAAGAAAGCTATAACAAGAAACTGGTACAAACTGGATCCGCCTTCTTCAAAAGACTGGTTAAATATTGTTGGAGAAATCTATGCAATGGAAAAAATGACTTACATTCTCAGATTAAAGGAAGATATATCATTGCTAAGTGGGAGAAGTGGACATTATATGGCACGTAGGAAAATTAATGAACGAACAAAACATTTAAGGTCTATGACTCTGTATATCTATTGATGCATGCCCGTATAAAAGTACGTATATAAGCTGGAGTATGTATGCTGCGGAGTAAAGGCAGGCATGCATACGGTAGTTGATTAGAATTGGCACCCACACCTTTTGTTCGCTTTAGTTCTGTTTGTTTTGACTGTGTGCTTGCATGGTTATTTTTCCTGTAATGCAATACATGTCTATGTTTAAACTGTGACAAAACTATCAATAAAAATTACAGTGTCAAAAAAATATATATATATATTTAGGACGGCTGCACGTAGAAAACAGTTTTCATTAATCTTGCGCTTTTAGTTAGCAAATATAAATAAATCACGTCTTTCAATCGCCACAGTCACGAGCAGTTTTAAACTGCGGAAAAAATGCACGACTGGTTTCCACGGTAATCAGATTGTTACCGTCGTCACGTGTTCACGCAAACCTGGTGACGTCACACATAGAACGCTTCCCTTTGATCCTCAAAAATCCTTAAACAGACCTTTGAGTTGCATGACGCACGCTAAAAGCTTGTTTAAGCGCTATAACACAGTACTGCAAGAATTAAGGAAAGCAATAGAGAACTCATCATCTGTAAACATGTCAAACTCCGTTTGGGGCGCGATTTGCACTGTGGGCACTTATGCTCACAAAATTATGAGAAAAACGTTGGGATTTGATGACCAACGTTCACCCACTGCTGACCAAACTGTATGCGAGGCACCTGAAGTTCGCTGTGGTAACCAAATTTTACACGCGGAACATGAGGTACCATTGCCAGATCAGCATATACCTGAACCCCGCTTCAGCAGCTGCAGAGGACAGCATAATCAGAATAGCGGTTTAAACCAAGTGTGTGAAATTCTTCACCCTGAAAATATACAGCAGCAGCCTTCTGTGATTCAAAGACATCAGCTATGGGAAAATTCAAATCGAGATGCATCAGACCCTGCTGAATCCAGGACCTCAGACCTAAGACCCAGCCAAAGAGTCTCAGAACACCATGATGAAATTGTGAACAGAGACAGGCCTCCTTTGGAAGGGAGAGAAGAACATAATGGGATTCTTCATAGAGGGGTTTCTATCATCAGGAGAGGAACTGGATTTTTAGGACAATCCCTTACCACAGTGTCTAACATGTGCAAGTTAGCAATTGTGGCTATTCATCCCATGTTCTGGAAAATGGTCGAAGAGGTCAGACATTATGTGGCACACCTGATGTCACGTGCTGTAGGATAGTGATGGGTCGGTCGCGAACAAAATGGCTCTTAGAGCCGGTTCTTTGACGTGAACGACGCGAGCCGGCTCCTTGTCGCGAGCCGTGGGTTTTTTTGTTCTTTCTCTCACCCTCTCTCTCGCACTTTTTTCCCGCTTCACTCACCATGCGAGCCTTGTGCTTAGGGTTGCCAACCGTCCCTTAAAAAACGGAATCGTCCCGTATTTAGAAACAAAAGTACACGTCCCGTATTGAGCTAATAAGGGACGCACTTTGTCCCGTAATACAGTGATAATCAAAAGTGGTCTATAACTTTTAATGGAATTAACGCTTTGTTGGAAAACATAATTCCCAGCCCCTCTCCTGCTTTGTGACCAATGAGCTGACAGCACACTTACGACAATTCGAGTATGACAATTCAGATTACCGCTTATCTCATTGGTCGAGGAAAGGTCGCTTACAGAGAAAATACCGGAAGACAACAGATGACCACAACAAGAAGCATGGCCAACAGGGAAACAAACGCCGACACTGCGGTGCAAGTCTCGGACGACAGTACACCTAAAGCTGGACATACACTGTGCGATTTTCAAACTGCACGATTGACTCGCAGGGGTTATAAGTTTGTAGGTCACGATGCAGGGTCTCACACTATACCGCCCGATGCTCTGATGCGACCTGAGTGCTCACACTGTGCGTTCATAAAATGAAGGTTATAACAGAAATTCTGTCGCTCGCTCTCCCTCTGTCTTTCACTCACACAGACACGCACACCACCACCATCAACTTTGCTAAATTGCTAATGAAAAACATTGATCAGACAGCTGTGATTGAGCAGCAATGTAAATCCAACTATTTTCACGGTTGTTGTGGTCATGATAATTTTGTGATGCCACATCGAAAAGGCTCTTCAGGAAAGCTCAAAGAAAATAAATGGCTAAATGATCATTTGTTTCCCATATGGTCATATCACAAAGAATATGCATCTGCTTAAATCAAATTCAAGTCAAATGGTTAAAAAATAATTTCACACACAAAAAAAAAGAGCTACCACACTGGGAAGGGTGAAGACAACTGGGTTGCCCGGCCCTGGCCACGAGGTGTCCCTTATTTATTTTTCAGGGGGTTGGCAACCCTACTTGTGCTTTACCCTGGGAAGAGGGGGGAGGGGCGGTAGCTACACTCAGTAGCACAGGAACAGAGCAGGAGGGAGAGAGAGAGAAAGAGAGCCAGGGACAACAACATCACATTAGAAAGGTATAGTAATCATCCACAACTATTTTCAGTTGCGGATGATAAAGGATTCAGAAAGTTTATTCCTGCAGGCCCATATGACAGAGAATATGCATGTTCTTTTTGTTTTCATATTATAATTTATATTTAATTGTGTTATGGTTTGCAGTGTTTTGTGTTGTTTCACTTTAAATTTGTAAAAGGAAAAAGTTGAAAATTTAAATAGTTAAAAGTTGAAATGTGAATAGTTGATTTTTGTATTATATGATTTATTTATTACATTTTATGTGGAGTGAATAAATAAAAGTATATTTACGGTGGCCCCTACAGACAAAGCACATACAAACTTCAAATCACGTACGAACCCTGAAGCACGTACAAACTCAAAAACACGTAAAAACCCCAAAACACGTAAAAACCCCAAAACACGTAAAAACTCCAAAACACGTAAAAACACGTACAAACTCCAAAACACGTACAAACTCCAAAACACGTACAAACTCCAAAACACGTACAAACTCCAAAACACGTACAAAAGACAACAGAAATGCTCCAGGATGATAGGCACAGTGTTGAGCTTTTGTTACCTAGTGGCTATCCGATTGTTCAGTCTGACGTCACTAGCCGTGTCTGGGTCTAAACTCCGCTGCAGGTCCATATATCAAACCATCATTATGGCATTACTGAGAGTTGAAAAACTGTCTAAAGTCTTTCATCTTTAATAAAATGATCAGCGTTCTGCTCTACCAGGTGTAACAATTGAGTTTAACATCCAGGCATCCATGAAAACGGAATTTATGACATTTAACGGAGTTAGAAGTTAGCAGGGAGTTAGCTCGCTAGCTTCTATCTAAATACAATATAGCATGTCCTGGCTGCGGGGTTTTGGAAACAAATTCAAACGTACAGCTCTGTTATCACTTCCAGCATAAATGAAGACAGAAAACTAAACAGCAGTGACGTTTGTAGGGTTTACTGAAGTTGGGCTAGCTGGTATTTAATGATGTGCTACGTGACCGCTAGCGACACAGTTATGTTAGCATAATATAAACAAGCTAACTTTTTTCCCCACTCGATAAAAGTTAACGTGAGTGTTCTCGGTGGTCAGGAACAAATGTAATCGCATGGCAGGATGCTGTAAAAGGACCAAACTTCAGCCAGGAGAACAACTGAGATAATCCACCCACAATACGAGGTTAGTCATTCATATACTGCTGCATGGGCTGGGCTGCAGTTACATCCTAAGGTTTTAAAAACTGAGCTTAAATAAATGATTAGTGGTAATAAAAGCCGAGGGAGGTCAACAGGGATCACTGACTGTTTTAGGAGCTTTTTGAGATCAAATAGAAGAAAATACAAAACATTAAACATGTTAACAACACAAAAGCCATATTAAACGCAGACTACTTTAGACCCGGAAGTAGGATTCGTCGCGTCATCACTGAACAACCGGATACAAGCCAGCAAGTACCAATGACCGGATTTGGTGTGTGGTAATAACAGGTAAATGAACTTTTTTTTTAAATTTATTATTTGACTATATATGAATGCTTGTGTATAAATACACAAACAATACACCTATGCTTTCATGCTTTCAATTGTGTAATTTAAGTGATCTAGGTAGCTCTGTTTTGGAAGTTCAGTTCATGCTAGAAATGTGTTTTGGAGTTTGTACGTGCTTTTTGGAGTTTGTACGTGTTTTGTCTAGGGGCCACAGCATATATTTATATATAAACATATATAAATAAAACCACTTTTTTTTTTACATTAGTAATTCCTTTTGTGCATAATTTTATATTATTGTTAATAATAAATTAATTAAAGCAAAAAAACCAACCTGAAGAGCCGGTTCGGAGCCGAAAGAGCCGGATCTTTTTAGTGAGCCGAACCGAAAGAGCCGGTTCTCTAAAAGGAGCCGGAAATCCCATCACTACTGTAGGAAGTATTTGCGTTTGCCTTTGCATTTTATTGTTATTGGTCAACAAAATTCAAGCTATATTAATTTATTTACTTTCATTTTTAACACAACACCTTTAATTCTCCTCTATGGAAATGGAAAAGGTGAAGACAAACCTAATGTCAGTGTCAACTTTATTTGGCTCTAACTGGACTATGACGATTTTAATAGGGAAATAACTAATAATTGGGGTATAATGGGGTTAATTAGGCTCTTACCATCTCAGTCATGCAAACAACAGTTGAAAACCCAGCCAGTCACGGCAGAAGGCTGCTCCTTCCTGAGCCTGGTTCTGCTGAAGGGTTCTTCCCAACGGGGAGTTTTTCCTCCCCACAGTTGCCAAGTGCTTGCTCATAGGGGATCATCAGATTGCTGGCCTGTCTCTAATACTGTAGGGACTACCTTACAGTATTAGAGACAGGCAGCTGTTGTTTGCATTCAAAGCCACATAAATAAATTTGAATTCTCAATGAAATGAATGGATTTGATTTGATTCCTTTACCTTCACAGAATCCTTTTACTTCAGTTTTGTCTTCTGCTTCTTGGTAGCAATAATAGTTTTGTCAATTAAGCTTCTTGCCCCATTCATCCCTATGCTCTCCTGTTTTCTCCTAACTGGCATATCTGACCCGTGGGAGTGCAGACACCACACAGAGAAAGTAGAATGGGACGAGCCACTCTCAGATCAACACTGTCACTGTGGGAATCCTAGATCTTCAAAACTTGTCAAAGGTGAAAGTTCAAAGACGTGTCTTACCTGCAAACACAGGCAGTGTGAACTACACCATTTTTCAGACGCTGGTGTGACAGGCTACGGAAAATGTAGTTATTTAAGAACAGAACAGAACAAAGAAATCAAGGACTTGACTCGAGGGAAGGACATTCAACTGAAGGATAAGACACACAAGCTCTACAGCCTAAGTCCATTTGTTGATGAGCAGGGAGTACTTAGGGTGGGAGGACAAGAGCAACTCTACACCCATATATCAAACATCCTGCCATTATCCCCAAATCAAGTCATGTTGTGTTTACTTATTAAACAGTACCACGAAAAGGTGCAGCATCAAGGAAGAGGAATAACTGTCACTGAGCTGCGCTCCAATAGAGTATGCATTACAGGATGCAGCGATTCAGTTGCTTCTCACATCTACAAGTGCACAACCTGCACAAAGTACAGGAGACATAGTCAAGATCATGGGAGGTCAGATTTACCAGAGGATAGAATGGAAACAACACCCCTATTCTCCTACTGTGGCATTGACTGTTTTGGACCTTTTTATGTAAAAGAGGGTAGAAAAGAACTTAAAAGGTATGGTCTTCTTTGTACATGTATGTGTTCTAGAGCAATACATAATGAAATGTTGGATGACCTTACAACTGATCATTTTATGAATGCATCATGTTGTTTTATTTCTATTTGTGGACATGTAATCAGGTGTGACCAAGGTACTAAATTATTTTGGTGCTAAGGGAGAGCTTTTGAGGGCAGCACGGTGGCACGGTGGTTAGCACTGTTGCCTCACAGCAAGAAGGTCCTGAGTTCAATTCCAACCGTGTTTGCATGGGTTATCTCCGGGTACTCCGGCTTCCTCCCACTGTCCAAAGACATGCAGTTTGTAGGGATAGGTTAATTGAAAAATCTAAATTTCCCGTAGGTGCGAATGGTTGTCCATCCCTGTGTGTTAGACTGGCGACCTGTCCAGGGTGTACCCCACCTCTCGCCCTATGACAGCTGGGATAGGCTCCAGCGCCCCCCGCGACCCTGAAAAAAAAGGAGAAATGGATGGAGAGCTTTTAAATGCACTGAATGATTTTGACAAAGAACAGTTGAAACAATGCAGATGTAAGTTTGTTCTGAGCACCCCTCTTCAAGCCACATGAGAGGTTTTTGGGGAAGGCAAATTAGGACTATTAGATGCGTTTTAACGACTATTCTAGATCACACTTCTAAGAGACTTGACACTTCCTCACTCAGAACGTGTCTTTATGAAGTTATGGTTATTGTGAATAGCACCTAGTAGTAGTAGAGAACCTAAATGACCCAAATTTAGAGCCTCGTACACCAAATCATATTCTCATGATGAAGGCCAGCATTATTCTACCCGCTCCTGGCAAATTTGTGAGCAGGGACCTGTACTTGAGAAGGAGATGGCGCCAAGTTTAGTTTTTAGCCAATTAATTCTGGACAAGGTGGAAGAAGGAATATCTTCTCACTCTTCAACAGAGACAGATCTGGCAAAAAGATAAAAGGAGTGCAAAGGTGAAAGATATTGTTATTCTTCAAGAAGACAATTCTCCAAGGAAAAAGTGGAAACTGGCAAGAGTAACAGAGGTATATCCAAGCGTAGATGGAAGTATTAGAATGGTTAAGCTTTTTCTCTGTGATTCAATTTTGGATAGGGATGGGAAAAGGACTGTCAAACCAGCGTATCTTGATAGGCCAGTACACAAAACTGTGCTATTGCTAGAAGCAGAATAAATGCTAAAATGTAAGCATGTTCCTACTATAATGTGTTTAGGCAGAAATCACAATAGGTTTGTCATTTGGTGGGAGTTTTACTGCCATACTTTTAGTTAACATATTTTGTTTTGCACTATGCATATTTTATATGTCATTAGGACATTTATTGTGGAAATTCTCATGTAGGAACTATTGTACTGCATGTTGGTTCCACTGGTGCACCTGAGGAAGATGCATGCCCATGCTGAGGTATGACCATGGCAAGCTGAAGCTGGAGAGACAAATTTAAGTCAGAAGAAGTTCAAATGTTCTTAAAAATATCTGTAAGGTGTTTATTTCTGCCTCAAAGCATGGGCCAGTATGTTTTGCATATTATATCGATGACTTTATGTCTCTGTTTCACCCGTCTTTCTATTTCATTGAATTTACATTGTGTTTTAGTTCAACGGTTGTGAGTTTGTGATCAAGTTGATGCTGTAACAATATCAACCCCGAGACCTTACAACTCACTTTAAAGCCAACTTCATGCCATCAATAAAAATAACTCTTTGACTTAAAGAAGAGGTGGAAGTGATAAATATGTTTTCCAATAAATCTGATGGCCTACTAATAAAAGCACTCTGTGTAATTTAGACTAAATTAAGTGAAATATATGTCTACTATCAGACTAGAAGACGGAAAACACATCATAAGATGTTTACTTGAATTCTCAGCAACTTTGGTCCTCAGCCAATAAAAAAAATATGAAACTTTTACTGTGACGTCATAGAAAAACTCACCAAGGTCAAATCTTATTATGTTTACACGCAAACACATATCATCATTCTCGGGTTGAGCAACGCTACGGCTTCACTACATCTGTTTGTTCTGTACAAAAAGACGTGCAGGTCACTTAAAAATATCTCACCCTGTGTTTCTCTGCCTGTGGTAGAGGTGGAACCAGATCAAGTGGAGCTGATTCTTGAACAGCCTCAAGTCAGAGCTGGATTGACCTTCTGTCACCAGGTACTGATGAGCCCGCTGTGGAGAAACATCACTGATGATGTTCATGAATCCCCAGCTGACTCTGGTAACCTTAATACAGCACAGAAAAAATGTCACAATATTCATTTATGTTGTGATTATTGTGATAATAACAGAAACAGATGCATCTATGTCATCATCTTTGAGCTTTTACACTTAACATAATTATAAAAACATGAGTATAAAAGGTGTTAAAACTCTGATGCCATCTTGGAATACTGCACTTTGTTCATGTCATTACAACATTTCTCTCTTTCTAATCATATATCTAGATGTTATGTCAACACACATTTAATCTACATTATAAGAGTGCCTTTGTGATAAATGTGTCTTTCATTCTTGAATTAACTGGTTAAATATTTAATCTAACTAAACCCTAAAGATGGAGTCAGAAGACAACAGTCACCTGAAGGGGCTGAAAATTGTAAAGACCCTACAGAACAATCAGTAAATGTGAGTAAATCTGTGATTCTGCGAGTAACACACTGGGTTCAGTTTGGAGGTTGAACTCTCACTCACCAGGATTGACAGCTGTCTGTGCCACAGTTAAACTCATGCAGTGCTAATTTAAAAACTCTCAAATATTTTGGACAATTTATATTTTTCTATCACAAAAAATACACGTCTTCATTGAAGTAAACACACAGAGCAATTAATATATATTTTTAAATATAATTTTTCTTTATTTTAATTATCAAATTACAAATAAAAAAAACAACCCACCTAACGAGCCCTGGTCAACCCCTCACTTGAATTTTTGATTTTCAGTTTAAGGCAATTAAATTCAATCCAAAGATTCAACCCCAACAATCAAGTGATTCCCTATGAGCAACGGTGGACAGGAAAAACTCCCTTTTAACAGGAAGAAACCTGTGACAGAACCAGGCTCAGTGTGGGGCAGTCTTCTGTCATGACTGGTTGGGAGGTGAGGGCAAAATAAAACTGAACATAAATGAGAGCACAGTATAGTTATTATGTTATAATTAGCCAATAAAGGTGGGCAGGTAATAAATAGCGCCCGTTATGGCAAGACCTAGACCTAGACCTAGACCTACGTTACTTGCGAAGTTGGCAAAAGCACTCTGTGGTGCTTTCTCACGCCTCACATTCTCAGTCTCTTTCTTTCGTACACTCAACTCCCTTTCAATGTTGTCCATCCTTGCATTAATCATTCTATTTTGCTCTATGAGAGCCTCTAAACGCTGAGCTATTCTCTCCATTGACTAACTTTGTAACTGCTGCAGGGACAAGTGTCAAAAGAAAAAAAATGTTCCCTGAATTATTTAAATGTAAAGGTATTACCTTTGTCAAAGACTCCTGCTTTGCAAAAACAAGTCGCTGTTACCGAAGACGCACCAAGGTAAACTGTGTTAAAGCACCTCTATTTATAGACTCATGTGGCAGAGATGGTGACGTCAACCGTCACGGGAGACTGTGACGTGCGGTCGACCGTCACGTCACAGTCTCCCCTTTGAGAAGATCAAAGGATCAAAGAATAGCTCCGTGTCATTCCGCGCATGCTCAGATCATGTGTATTGAAACGAACGGGATATTTATTTATTCATTTTAAATACCTTGCTATATAACAAAGGCGACTGCGCACTCAAAGGACGAGGAGAGTTCAAAATAGGGCTGTTCGATATAACGACACATATGGATGACGATATGAAAAAGTCTATCGCTTCATATTACGGCAATATTTTTTCATGGTTTTTATGGCTGTATCCCAATTCAGGGTCTGCAGCCTTAAAGTACGCAGCTTCAATGGTCCTCAAGGGCCGTGTACTCAAAGACCGCTAAGGCCGGAAGTGCGAGGCTTGTGAAATGGGACGGTCTAGCCTCCGTCGCGCTGCCCAGGTTGCCTAGCAACCATGATAGCTGGAAACGTGTGGTTGACAGAAATTAAGGAGAACATATTTTGTTCGTTTGTTTGTTTCTACATGAGCTTTGTGTGATTTAATAAGCATCTGAGGCTGAGACCACAGGACTGTAAAACATGATTGTTGCATGCTTGCATATTTCTGAAAACATCTTAGTGGTGTGGCAGCCATGGGTTGAGCCAGCCCTGCAAACCCTGTGGATGGACGATGCAGTGGACAGTGGGAGGAAGCATCCTAAAGCTCTCTTTGCAGACCAGCCTGTGTGATTCTCCACTCGCCGACCAGAAAAGACAAACGGCGGGTCTCAGTTGCAGCACCTCATCCATTCTGTATGCATGAAGCTGCACGCATGTATCACCTTCATTCAAAAAAAAGGAGCCAGCTATTTTATTACTGTTGACCTTGTAACATTTATCACTTTAAACATAGCACAAGTCAAAAAGCATACCTGATAGGCAATCATAAGATAAAGCTCGTAAGCACTTACCTGTGGAAGTGCTTCAGTATTTATTGCATTTGGCAGTAACTGTGGTTCTAGCTGAAGCATTTACAGTATTTTTGAAGGAGGCGAATTCATCGTCTTATCTGACAAAAATCAACGCCTTTTCCTGTTATTTGTGACCATTTTGTAAACAAATATGCTTCTTAGAGTTGACATTATTAAAAATCCTGAATTGGTGTAAAAGTTAAAAAAAAAAAACACTTTCCCCTCTTTTTCTCTGGTAAAACCTTTTGGTGGGCTGCAAATACTTCCTCTGTGTAGACAGTAGTCGTGTTGTTATTCGCTAACTTAACGGGAAAGCTTAAAATGAGTTGAGGCTTAAAGCTAAAGCTGAAGTGAAGAGACACTGAAGGACTGAAGAGGTCACTACATGCTGAAACAAATCCAGTTTGAAGCAGGTGGCTTTTCTAAGCCCGACTCTGGAATTTTGTTTGCTGTTGTGATGAGAGCAGAGCAGCACGTTTGAATGACTGCGTGTTTAATTCACAGAAACGCCAACGCAGCCATGGGTGTCCTGCTGTCCAAATCCATGGATGACAATTTAAAAAAGCAACAAGAATTCATGCTAACGAATGCACGGCTGCAGGTGAGTGAAAGTGCACCCACTCGCACATCACCTCTGACCTCTGCTGTGACATCTTTCACTAGTGAAAGATGGTGAAAGTGAAAAAGCAAAAAAAAAAAAAGCAGATTTTTAATTATTTTTTAACACATAAAATTGCCCCAAACCTTCCCACCAAAAGGTTTTACCTTCATACTTTGAAATTGTACTAGTTGCAGATGCTGAAATGATGTCGGACTAAGTTTAAATTGTGCACTTGTTTATTTGCATTATTTTTGTATCAGCTCCATGAGTACAGGAGACATCCACAGCAACTGTAGGTCTGCAAACATTTTTAATCTCTATGACTACAACCAAATCCATTTAGACCCACTACTTTCCCACTACTCTCTGGAGGAGGTAATTAACTACACTGCTCATTGTCTGAGTAGTGTGATCACTGTGCGTTACTACATCATGCAGGTAGCTGTTCAGGAGACACTTGTGCAGCAAGCCTGGCTCAGACACAGGTTCCTGAAAGCTCCCCGTCTGCACCTGTGCCTTCAACTGTTTCGGCTTGTCCTGCTTGTGCCGCCTCCTCTCCTTCTTCTTGGTAGACATCAAGTGTTGCCACACAGATATTATGTGGAGGATGCAGCAGGCCCCCACAACTTTGGGAGGAAACAGAGGCCGACCCTC
Source organism: Diplotaxodon limnothrissa (assembly GCF_057381915.1). NCBI lineage: Eukaryota > Metazoa > Chordata > Actinopteri > Cichliformes > Cichlidae > Diplotaxodon > Diplotaxodon limnothrissa. Next base: position 44,229,516 of record NC_140602.1, on the reverse strand, counting down.
AAGGGCTCACAAGAAGATGGAGTGCCAGTGTGTTTTGAGGATGCACAAAGTAGGATCTTTAATATTTCTGGCCTTTGCTGAGCTCTGGCTCTGCTAGTTTCACTGTTTCTCTGTTGGGGAATCCTCTCACACTCAAACTGTGAAATATGCTCCACTCCAGTCCACTGAATGGCTGTGGAAAATATGAAAGAGGACATAACTTTACACATTAACTTCTAACAATTTAAGCCCAAAGAGTCATCCTGAGAAATGTCATTTAATATGCAGCATTTCATTATCACGTTAAAAAACAAACAAACCCCACATACTGCTTAAGTTGCTGCTCTTTGAGATTAAAAGATCTCATTACATTAACAGAAACACTGACATCCCTGCTCTACAGCTTTGCATTCAGGGGGTGTCCTTGTCACAAAGATCAATTCAGACACTGAAATCTTTTCAATTTTCTTTTTTTATTAATTTAAAATTTTTTCCAGATGTCAAACACAAAGTATAGATATCAGCACCTTGGAATCTACTGTGATGGCTTAAAAAAGTTGGAGGTCCAACAGCTTTGTATTGAAGCTCCCTCACACCTACAATTAAAATTTTAGTGTTGAAAATAATACATTTTATCTGTCAATACAAATGTCTGAGAATCTTTACCAATAATGCACCATTACATTTTGATCACTTCAGCTGTTGGTTATCGGCAACTGCAAAAGTTACCAGCCTGGCAGAGGGCATTTCATCAAAACAAAGCTTCTTAGAAAGTAACACGTCTATGACCTGGATAGAAAAGAACCACAGACTGAATACAAAGGATGGATTGTAGCCACTGAAATGAGAAAGAAAGGGCAAGCCTTTGCTGTTCCAGGACAGCAGGAGCTGAATGTAAAGGAGAAAAAGTGGAGGGTTTGGATGCTACGTCCATCTTTTGCATACAGTCTATCATCTAAACAGAGAGGCAAGTGACCTGCAACAGTCATCAGTGTTTCAGGAGCTTTTTAAAGGCGACGTATTACACATAAGAGCCAGATAAAATGAGCTGTTATGAAGAGTGTTTAAGAGAATTTCTGCTCTGCACTGGTCTAATTGCAGCTTTGACCAACAATCATTGTCTTACCACTTTGTTCAATCATCATCATTACATTCATGAACCAGGCTTATAGCAGCTGGTATTCTTGTTCATCTAAATACAACAAAACCCCCCAGAGAGATAACATAAACTGATTAATATTACTATCAATTTCCCTTCAAGTCCATCATACATAATCAAAGCAAACCCTGGAAAATAACAACCTAAAGAAAACACTGATGATATAACTGCAATTGTGCAATATTTAGAGACAAGTTATCTGCTGTGGTCACACAATGCTCTCTTAACACTGTAATAAAACTTAACTCATGGATCAACATGTGGCATACACCAATCAGGCATAACATTATGACCACTAGCAAAGTGAGTAACACTGATTCAGACTATTCAACACGGAGGCCACACCTGGCATCTTGGTGCCAGATATCATGTGATGGGTCAGGGCCGCTTTGGCAGCAAAAGGGCGACCAACACAGTGTTAGTTAGGTAGTCATAATGTAATGCCCGATTGGTGTATCTGAAAGACTGAAATGAGACAGAATAAGGAGCCTTTCGTTCAATAAGGTCAACCTGACAGAGAGAAATAGCAGAGCCTTAAAATTTTCCATGATAGAGGACGTTGGTTCTATAAATTATTACATTATTTCTCCAAGAAGGAGCTGAGGCCGCTTTTACCTTAATGCTACATAAAGTATAGTTGTGTATCGTTTAGGGAGTGGGTATGTTTTGGACAGCTAAACCTGAGGTTTCTTTGTGAGCCACTTCCCCGTCTTTGTGGTTTGTTGAAAACGAAATGTACAGTGGCTGCAGCTCCTCTCTGGAACCACGCTGTTAGACAATAACTAATTACATTATTTCTCCAAGAAGGCGCTGAGGCTGCTTTTAGCACGGCGGGCCTTCTCTATGCTCTCAAAGGTTGGAGTCCCTTGAGGTAACTGTAGACGGTCATTTTCAGTCTCCATGATATTCTCAGCTTCCCCTAAAGACATCATGAAAAACACATTTAATGGGTATAATTAGTGACTGCAATCTTTTTTAAAAATGTCATTAATGAATAACTAAACACAATATTTGTTAAACATTTAGATGCATTATTTGGTAAACAGTAAGGTCCATTTGGACAGAGACTTTTTCTTTTTTAGCATTTTGGTTCTGTTCATTACCACAATTAATTTTAAATATAACAACTTTAAATATAATTAACTCAGATCCAGTTGAACTGCCGACTGTCAGCCTTAATTCAGTGGGTTGAACAAAAAGATTGCACAAAAATGTGAGAACTAAAATGCAATCCCATCATTTCAGGACATCAAAAGTAACTGGACAAATAAAATAAAATGTATTCATTTGAATCGTGCTAATGCAAGCGCCACACCTCAAATCAACTCCAGGGCTTCTATCTGCTTAATTGATAATGACATAACAAAGGAAGTGCCCACACCTGCCCATGAAATAGCCTTTCAGTCAAATGTCCAATTACTTTTTGTCCCTTTAAAAAGCGGGGGGCACACGTTAAGGGGCCGGAACTCCAAAACCTTCATCCGATTTGAATGTGGATTTTCTCATATGAAAGCTGGGCGTCTACACATTATATAGATGCCCATCATAGCGGAAAGTGGAAATTGTTTTGGTAAACAGACACTATTCACGTATTTAAATATATATATGGACCTAACTGTATATTAGAGCCTGTGTTTTCTGGATATAGTGAGTCTGTGTTCTGCTGTTCAAAGTAAAATAATCCTCGAAAACCAAAGCAAAGAATCACTATATAATGCTTGATAAGGATTTATTTACCCGTCTGTGCACCCTCTTTTTAAATGTTAAACAGGTTTCCTTAAGATGATGATGCCTGTAAGTGTGTAGCTTTACCTCTCATACGATTAATAAGCGTTCCATAGGCGCTGTCCATCTGGTAGGCAAATATGAAACTGAGAGGTATGATGGGAGCCAGCATGCCTGGGTTCTTTCTTTTAATAGCTCTAAAGAAAAATGATGATAAACAGAAGACAATATTTAACTGCAAAGATAAAAGCACAACACAGAGATGAGTCTGTGTGTGTTTGTGTCAGATCTTTGTGAGGTGTTAGAATCTCACCCTGCAGTTAGTCCCACTGTGGCCACCGCAAAGAAACTGCCAAAGTATTTCAGAAACTCTCTGGACCAGGCGATCTGCATCGCCATCTGCCGCTCTCTCATCTGGTTCTGCATCAGAATCTGGCGCTCCATCTGGGCACATGCACGCGCGCACACAGACACACAAAAATAAATTAAGAAGAAATGATGAAATAAAATTTTCCCTGCTTGGTAAGATTTCATTTTCAGTTATAATCAATTTCAGTCAATTACTGTTGATCAGAGCTGTAATAATCATCTGATTCATCAGTTAATTGTTTTATGAGAGTACAGACAGTTTAAAGAGATCTCCATAAGCACCAAAGGCTTAGTACTTTTTAAAAAAAGCCCCTAAAAACTTGTAGGAAGTGTACATTACGTGAACAGAGATGTGATTAGTTGGGAGCACAGACTGAACTTCTATGTATGCTTGAGAAGTTTCTTTGGAATTTTTTTTAAGTCATGAAACTAAACCCTGGAATCCACTGCTGTAAACATGCCAACTACAAACACTACGCTCTAGGGAAGGAGGAAGTGACAAACTTTTCATCTCCACAATCTGGGTGTTTCGTACTCCTGACATCGACTCTTGGCTGTACACTCTTTAGGTTCAATGGAAATTACAGGAATGACTTCTGTAATTGACAGTGTTTGTTCTTTTAAAGCCAGCATCCGCTGAAACAAACTAGTGAGTAGTCTGAGCACACTTAAGGGTGTCCCCCTTTAACGGCCCATGTTGTGAATGAGTGAAGAATGCAATTATGAAAAGAAAGCATTTCCCGCTCCTCCACACCATGTGTATGAGCTGCAGGAACGGGAAATGGGGTGACACGTTCGCTGAAAGGTCAGCTTTCATGACGGCTTCATCTGGGTCACAAAAAAGGAAGTAAATGGAAGATAGAGGATGTTAAATTTGAATAAACTATCCTGAAACTCACTCCAGCATCTAAGTACATAGATGCTGCAGGGTCTCCATCTTATAAAAATGAAGCAGTTCAATATGCCCATATACACAAATACGTAACATAAGTAAAGATCACTGCACATCTTTGCTCAGCCACCAGTTTCACATTATTAGTTAGTTTGTCTCCAAAGCGCTCAACCTGAAATGGCCCTCTGATGTACTCATTCCTAATCATGTCCTTCATGGTCACTCCAAACAAAAAAATCTTAACATCTTCAACTCTGTCACCTCCAGTTTTCCAAACCACACATCATAGCATCTTGAAAACCTTTCCTTTCAGTCTGCAACTATCCATCACAAATTACCGCTGACACTCGTCTCCACCCACTGTTACTTTGGATGGTTGGATGCTATTTAAACTCATCCACTTTCACTGCCTCTGCTCCTTCAATATTCTGCCCATCTCCCTCTCATTTTTGTGCTGATGCCAAATGACTCATGAGTGTTTATAATAATGAACACTTATAACAACAATAATAATGATAATGTGTCATCTACATTAAAGACTTCAGGGTCTTTGTATAACATTCTTTACCATTTTCTGTTTCTACAGGCTGTTTGTATGGGATAGCTACGAACCCATAAGTGATAAATTAGCCCTATCAGTGTAGATGTGCAATTCAAAACTAGACAAACATATCTGCTGGTGGGAATATCAAAAGGAAAAGATTTGGTTTTGGCAAGCTCAGACAAGCAGCAGACTGTGACTCTGGGACAGGACTGGAAAAAGCAGAAATGAACCAACGCAGTCTGAGGGTGACATTTGTGAAGGGTGCAAGTATGAACACAAAGCGGGACACTAACTTGAAAACAGATGCACACAAATCATCATGATCTACACATTGGAAGAAGGAAAAGAAACAGATGTAACATGTGAGAAAGAAAAGCAGAGCAAATACATGCGGAAAATATGTGCAGCAGGTATTCCTGATGAATACAAAATATTTCATGTTAGGGTTTTTTTTGTGGATTAAGGTTTTTTTTTTTTTGCATGTTTGCAAACTTTGACTTTTGGGCACTCTGTATGCTCTCATGCTTTTAAAAATGATTTGTCCAAAATTGGATATGGAGTAATGTTCCTAAATGCACTAGTAAATCCACAAAGAAAGGACTCAAGGAGAAGACCTGAGGCGCCTAACCAATGCTAAGATTTCAATTCTATTGAAATATTGCCAGGGGATTGAAAATAGGCATTTAAAAAAGCATCTTACAGTTACAGTAATTTGGAAAGATTTCAGAAAGCTTTGACCCTCTTTGACTCCATCTTTCCAAAGAAAGTTCCTCCTGCTTAAGACAGCAATATGAACATCTGAGCCCAGTGGCGTATTTCCACAGAAGAATTTCTTTTTGTGACTAAAAATTGAGGAAGAGTGTCCAAATGTGTTTAACTTTTTTTTTGGCAGCAATAAACATGACAGTTTACTTATTTTAATTTTAAGACATGTTTAATTTTAATTAAGTTTAAAACTTTTTTATTTAATGTAAAATTATATATATTTTTAAATTTACTTTCAAATTCTTCAGTTGCTGAATGGGCTGCATAGTTTTCATAAATTGCATAGTTCAGAATAGCTATAATTGTACCAGATGGTTGCATTCAGTTAAGTTGGACTAGACCAGTGGTTCTTAACCTTGTTGGAGGTACCGAACCCCACCAGTTTCATATGCGCATTCACCGAACCCCTCTTTAGTGAAATTTTTTTTTTTTTTTTTTCAAATTCAAGACATAGATATGTTTTTTTACTGGTGCACAAAATGAGCCGTACATGAACATCACCTTGTTCAAAGAACAAAACCAACACAATGCATGAACTTACAACAAATTACATACCTGCAAATCAGTGTGACTTCTGCTGTTGCCTTTGAGAGACCAGTTCAGATATGCGTGGCTTCACCTTGGCAAGTGCCAGTCTCATGTCATTTTCACAGAAAAGTCTGTTCCTTTTCTTCGTTTTTATGTCCAGCATCGTCGAAAAGGATTGCTCGCAAAGATATGTTGTAACAAATGATATAAAAAAATCCAGGGCTTTCTTAGCAATAATTGGATACTTGTCCATTTGTCGACACCAAAACGTTGAGAGTGTTGTTGTTCTGAAGAGTTGCTGTTGAACCTGGCTCTGCTGAATTTCAATGATTTCGTCAAGGTATTCATCATTGACATCTGCTGTCTCAACAGCAAACGTGAACGGCTGTCTCACCCATGCTGGATATGACTCTCTTGTAGGGAAATATCTGTCGAGAGACTTTGCAAGCTCATCTAAGTGCGTTGCAATTGTTTGCTTCAGTTCCGTGGATACAGAAACATCTCCGATTCCAGACACATCTTCGACCTTACTTACACAGTTGTCCAGAAGGGGGAAGTTTGCAAAGTTGTTGTTCTCTGTTCGTCGTTTCCATAACGTTAGCTTTTTTTGAAAAGCCTTCAGGTGTTCTTCCGCTTCTATGATATTGACTCCACCACCCTGCATCTGCTGATTGAGATGATTGAGAGCTGCGAATATATCAGCCATGTACGCTAAAATGAGAATGAACTCAGGATTTTTGAAGCAATCTGCATGACAGTGTTGGTGCTCTTGCAAAAACAGGGCTAATTCCACACGCATGGCAAAAACACGATTCAGCACCTGTCCCCGGGATAACCACCGAACATTAGAATGGTACAGAAGTACCTCGAATTCAGAGCCCATTTCTTTACACAGCTCACTGAAGATGCGGTGCCTCAGAGCACTATTTCGCACATAGTTCACACATTCCACCACGGTTTTTAATACTTCTGCCATTTTTGGAGGCAAGGTTTTTGTTGCCAATGCATGCCTGTGCAAAATACAATGAGTCACAATGATGTGTGGTGCATCGGCTTTTACTAGCGCACCAAAACCAGAGTTTCTTCCCAGCATGACGGGAGCTCCGTCTGTACAAACTGCAGAAACCATGTCCCATGAAAGATTGTTGTCTCCGAAGAAGTCATCCACAAGCTTCTTCACATCGGCTGCCTTAGTTGTTGTTGTAAGAGGCTTACAAAATAAAAAATCTTCTTTTATCATGTCATCTTTCACATAGCGCACAAAAACAGTAAGCTGGCTTAGATTAGCAACGTCTGTGCTCTCATCGAGCTGAAGGCTGAATTTTGCCGGGCTTGAAATCAGATCGGCGACTACTTGAGCCAAGATGTCTTTACTCATGTCTTCTATTCTGTCGCTGACGGTGTCATTTGAAAGAGGAATTTGTGATAATTTACCTTCGGCCGCTGTTCCGAGTATCAGATTTGCCATCTTTAACGCGGCTGGTTTCACGAGTGTTTCACCAATGGTGTGTGGCTTGCCCTGCTTTGCGATCAGGTAAGCAACTTCGTACGATGCTGTGAGGATCGGTTTGTTAACGGGTACAAATCCAAGAGCAGGCAGAGTGGGCCTTTCATCGAATCTGGCTCTCTTCACCTTGAATTCAGCAAGTGTTGTGTTCTTGTATTCCCCGTCTCCATGCAGCTTCAAGAAGTGTTCCTTTAGTTTTGCCGGTGCGAGACTAGAGTTGCTCAACTTGGCGTTGCAAATCATGCAGATAGGACGCTCACTCCCATCACGTTCCGTGATACATGTAAATCCATATTGTACATATTCGTCCAACCACTTTCTTTTTTTGCCCGACATAGTTAGTATGGATTAAAATGTTAAAAAAAAAATCACGCGAAGTACTACCACGACATTCACATGTTGACTACTGCGCGCGCTACATTCCCCGCAGCCCTGATTGGCCAAGCAGTGTAGCATGATCGTCTGCAGCCAGTGATGGCCAGAAGGGGGCGTGTCATCACAAATTTATACGATAATTCGGGCGTGGCTGGACCTCTGCGACCTCCGCAGTGGAGGCTCTGCCGAACCCCTGAGACCGACTCACCGAACCCCTAGGGTTCGATCGAACCCAGGTTAAGAACCACTGGACTAGACTGTAATACAAACCATTCAATTTGTCAACAATAAAACTGACTGAAATGAGAGAAAGACTGAGTGTGAGACTTTGATATTAGATAAAATGAATATTGATAAAGTTTATCTTTATGTACAGAATATGAATATCGCAAAATATTTTTAAAAAAAATCACAATAATATCGTATCGTGCTTTAAATATTGTGATAATATCGTATCGCGAGTTGTATGGTGATTCCCACCTCTACCCCCTACTATAAATCCATTTTGATGGCACCAATTCCTCATTCCTAGGAAGTCCATTCTCAAAATATGTGTACCGTACATATGAGCAGCCACAGGAGATTTTTGAAACTGTGTATCAGGCACCGAACTAGACCACATGTTAGAATATGTATCCCCGCCTTCCAGAACTGCTTTACAGACTTGGATCCACATCTTACTAACACACTATAAGAGCTAGAAAAATGAGAAGAGTGAGGTTAAAGCTGAGTGTATGCTCACCCCAGTCCAGAAGCCATAGCATGATCTTCACCAGGGTAACAAACTTTTTTTCTACCTGTGCAAGTTTCCTCTTTAAGTAGAATCACAGTGGTACCTGCTGTGAAATCACTTTGGGCTGGTTTTTGACTTTGGTGTGTAGTAATACTTAAACACTAAAAGAAAGATGGTATGCGTGTCGTCATTAGGACAGGGGTTTGTGTCAGTGTGTGGGACAAAGGAAGTAACGCACAGTGATCACACTACTCAGACAATGAGCAGTGTAGTTAATTACCTCCTCCAGAGAGTAGTGGGAAAGTAGTGGGTCTAAATGGATTTGGTTGTAGTCATAGAGATTAAAAATGTTTGCAGACCTACAGTTGCTGTGGATGTCTCCTGTACTCATGGAGCTGATACAAAAATAATGCAAATAAACAAGTGCACAATTTAAACTTAGTCCGACATCATTTCAGCATCTGCAACTAGTACAATTTCAAAGTATGAAGGTAAAACCTTTTGGTGGGAAGGTTTGGGGCAATTTTATGTGTTAAAAAATAATTAAAAATCTGCTTTTTTTTTTTTGCTTTTTCACTTTCACCATCTTTCACTAGTGAAAGATGTCACAGCAGAGGTCAGAGGTGATGTGCGAGTGGGTGCACTTTCACTCACCTGCAGCCGTGCATTCGTTAGCATGAATTCTTGTTGCTTTTTTAAATTGTCATCCATGGATTTGGACAGCAGGACACCCATGGCTGCGTTGGCGTTTCTGTGAATTAAACACGCAGTCATTCAAACGTGCTGCTCTGCTCTCATCACAACAGCAAACAAAATTCCAGAGTCGGGCTTAGAAAAGCCACCTGCTTCAAACTGGATTTGTTTCAGCATGTAGTGACCTCTTCAGTCCTTCAGTGTCTCTTCACTTCAGCTTTAGCTTTAAGCCTCAACTCATTTTAAGCTTTCCCGTTAAGTTAGCGAATAACAACACGACTACTGTCTACACAGAGGAAGTATTTGCAGCCCACCAAAAGGTTTTACCAGAGAAAAAGAGGGGAAAGTGTTTTTTTTTTTTAACTTTTACACCAATTCAGGATTTTTAATAATGTCAACTCTAAGAAGCATATTTGTTTACAAAATGGTCACAAATAACAGGAAAAGGCGTTGATTTTTGTCAGATAAGACGATGAATTCGCCTCCTTCAAAAATACTGTAAATGCTTCAGCTAGAACCACAGTTACTGCCAAATGCAATAAATACTGAAGCACTTCCACAGGTAAGTGCTTACGAGCTTTATCTTATGATTGCCTATCAGGTATGCTTTTTGACTTGTGCTATGTTTAAAGTGATAAATGTTACAAGGTCAACAGTAATAAAATAGCTGGCTCCTTTTTTTTGAATGAAGGTGATACATGCGTGCAGCTTCATGCATACAGAATGGATGAGGTGCTGCAACTGAGACCCGCCGTTTGTCTTTTCTGGTCGGCGAGTGGAGAATCACACAGGCTGGTCTGCAAAGAGAGCTTTAGGATGCTTCCTCCCACTGTCCACTGCATCGTCCATCCACAGGGTTTGCAGGGCTGGCTCAACCCATGGCTGCCACACCACTAAGATGTTTTCAGAAATATGCAAGCATGCAACAATCATGTTTTACAGTCCTGTGGTCTCAGCCTCAGATGCTTATTAAATCACACAAAGCTCATGTAGAAACAAACAAACGAACAAAATATGTTCTCCTTAATTTCTGTCAACCACACGTTTCCAGCTATCATGGTTGCTAGGCAACCTGGGCAGCGCGACGGAGGCTAGACCGTCCCATTTCACAAGCCTCGCACTTCCGGCCTTAGCGGTCTTTGAGTACACGGCCCTTGAGGACCATTGAAGCTGCGTACTTTAAGGCTGCAGACCCTGAATTGGGATACAGCCATAAAAACCATGAAAAAATATTGCCGTAATATGAAGCGATAGACTTTTTCATATCGTCATCCATATGTGTCGTTATATCGAACAGCCCTATTTTGAACTCTCCTCGTCCTTTGAGTGCGCAGTCGCCTTTGTTATATAGCAAGGTATTTAAAATGAATAAATAAATATCCCGTTCGTTTCAATACACATGATCTGAGCATGCGCGGAATGACACGGAGCTATTCTTTGATCCTTTGATCTTCTCAAAGGGGAGACTGTGACGTGACGGTCGACCGCACGTCACAGTCTCCCGTGACGGTTGACGTCACCATCTCTGCCACATGAGTCTATAAATAGAGGTGCTTTAACACAGTTTACCTTGGTGCGTCTTCGGTAACAGCGACTTGTTTTTGCAAAGCAGGAGTCTTTGACAAAGGTAATACCTTTACATTTAAATAATTCAGGGAACATTTTTTTTCTTTTGACACTTGTCCCTGCAGCAGTTACAAAGTTAGTCAATGGAGAGAATAGCTCAGCGTTTAGAGGCTCTCATAGAGCAAAATAGAATGATTAATGCAAGGATGGACAACATTGAAAGGGAGTTGAGTGTACGAAAGAAAGAGACTGAGAATGTGAGGCGTGAGAAAGCACCACAGAGTGCTTTTGCCAACTTCGCAAGTAACGTAGGTCTAGGTCTAGGTCTAGGTCTTGCCATAACGGGCGCTATTTATTACCTGCCCACCTTTATTGGCTAATTATAACATAATAACTATACTGTGCTCTCATTTATGTTCAGTTTTATTTTGCCCTCACCTCCCAACCAGTCATGACAGAAGACTGCCCCACACTGAGCCTGGTTCTGTCACAGGTTTCTTCCTGTTAAAAGGGAGTTTTTCCTGTCCACCGTTGCTCATAGGGAATCACTTGATTGTTGGGGTTGAATCTTTGGATTGAATTTAATTGCCTTAAACTGAAAATCAAAAATTCAAGTGAGGGGTTGACCAGGGCTCGTTAGGTGGGTTGTTTTTTTTATTTGTAATTTGATAATTAAAATAAAGAAAAATTATATTTAAAAATATATATTAATTGCTCTGTGTGTTTACTTCAATGAAGACGTGTATTTTTTGTGATAGAAAAATATAAATTGTCCAAAATATTTGAGAGTTTTTAAATTAGCACTGCATGAGTTTAACTGTGGCACAGACAGCTGTCAATCCTGGTGAGTGAGAGTTCAACCTCCAAACTGAACCCAGTGTGTTACTCGCAGAATCACAGATTTACTCACATTTACTGATTGTTCTGTAGGGTCTTTACAATTTTCAGCCCCTTCAGGTGACTGTTGTCTTCTGACTCCATCTTTAGGGTTTAGTTAGATTAAATATTTAACCAGTTAATTCAAGAATGAAAGACACATTTATCACAAAGGCACTCTTATAATGTAGATTAAATGTGTGTTGACATAACATCTAGATATATGATTAGAAAGAGAGAAATGTTGTAATGACATGAACAAAGTGCAGTATTCCAAGATGGCATCAGAGTTTTAACACCTTTTATACTCATGTTTTTATAATTATGTTAAGTGTAAAAGCTCAAAGATGATGACATAGATGCATCTGTTTCTGTTATTATCACAATAATCACAACATAAATGAATATTGTGACATTTTTTCTGTGCTGTATTAAGGTTACCAGAGTCAGCTGGGGATTCATGAACATCATCAGTGATGTTTCTCCACAGCGGGCTCATCAGTACCTGGTGACAGAAGGTCAATCCAGCTCTGACTTGAGGCTGTTCAAGAATCAGCTCCACTTGATCTGGTTCCACCTCTACCACAGGCAGAGAAACACAGGGTGAGATATTTTTAAGTGACCTGCACGTCTTTTTGTACAGAACAAACAGATGTAGTGAAGCCGTAGCGTTGCTCAACCCGAGAATGATGATATGTGTTTGCGTGTAAACATAATAAGATTTGACCTTGGTGAGTTTTTCTATGACGTCACAGTAAAAGTTTCATATTTTTTTTATTGGCTGAGGACCAAAGTTGCTGAGAATTCAAGTAAACATCTTATGATGTGTTTTCCGTCTTCTAGTCTGATAGTAGACATATATTTCACTTAATTTAGTCTAAATTACACAGAGTGCTTTTATTAGTAGGCCATCAGATTTATTGGAAAACATATTTATCACTTCCACCTCTTCTTTAAGTCAAAGAGTTATTTTTATTGATGGCATGAAGTTGGCTTTAAAGTGAGTTGTAAGGTCTCGGGGTTGATATTGTTACAGCATCAACTTGATCACAAACTCACAACCGTTGAACTAAAACACAATGTAAATTCAATGAAATAGAAAGACGGGTGAAACAGAGACATAAAGTCATCGATATAATATGCAAAACATACTGGCCCATGCTTTGAGGCAGAAATAAACACCTTACAGATATTTTTAAGAACATTTGAACTTCTTCTGACTTAAATTTGTCTCTCCAGCTTCAGCTTGCCATGGTCATACCTCAGCATGGGCATGCATCTTCCTCAGGTGCACCAGTGGAACCAACATGCAGTACAATAGTTCCTACATGAGAATTTCCACAATAAATGTCCTAATGACATATAAAATATGCATAGTGCAAAACAAAATATGTTAACTAAAAGTATGGCAGTAAAACTCCCACCAAATGACAAACCTATTGTGATTTCTGCCTAAACACATTATAGTAGGAACATGCTTACATTTTAGCATTTATTCTGCTTCTAGCAATAGCACAGTTTTGTGTACTGGCCTATCAAGATACGCTGGTTTGACAGTCCTTTTCCCATCCCTATCCAAAATTGAATCACAGAGAAAAAGCTTAACCATTCTAATACTTCCATCTACGCTTGGATATACCTCTGTTACTCTTGCCAGTTTCCACTTTTTCCTTGGAGAATTGTCTTCTTGAAGAATAACAATATCTTTCACCTTTGCACTCCTTTTATCTTTTTGCCAGATCTGTCTCTGTTGAAGAGTGAGAAGATATTCCTTCTTCCACCTTGTCCAGAATTAATTGGCTAAAAACTAAACTTGGCGCCATCTCCTTCTCAAGTACAGGTCCCTGCTCACAAATTTGCCAGGAGCGGGTAGAATAATGCTGGCCTTCATCATGAGAATATGATTTGGTGTACGAGGCTCTAAATTTGGGTCATTTAGGTTCTCTACTACTACTAGGTGCTATTCACAATAACCATAACTTCATAAAGACACGTTCTGAGTGAGGAAGTGTCAAGTCTCTTAGAAGTGTGATCTAGAATAGTCGTTAAAACGCATCTAATAGTCCTAATTTGCCTTCCCCAAAAACCTCTCATGTGGCTTGAAGAGGGGTGCTCAGAACAAACTTACATCTGCATTGTTTCAACTGTTCTTTGTCAAAATCATTCAGTGCATTTAAAAGCTCTCCATCCATTTCTCCTTTTTTTTCAGGGTCGCGGGGGGCGCTGGAGCCTATCCCAGCTGTCATAGGGCGAGAGGTGGGGTACACCCTGGACAGGTCGCCAGTCTAACACACAGGGATGGACAACCATTCGCACCTACGGGAAATTTAGATTTTTCAATTAACCTATCCCTACAAACTGCATGTCTTTGGACAGTGGGAGGAAGCCGGAGTACCCGGAGATAACCCATGCAAACACGGTTGGAATTGAACTCAGGACCTTCTTGCTGTGAGGCAACAGTGCTAACCACCGTGCCACCGTGCTGCCCTCAAAAGCTCTCCCTTAGCACCAAAATAATTTAGTACCTTGGTCACACCTGATTACATGTCCACAAATAGAAATAAAACAACATGATGCATTCATAAAATGATCAGTTGTAAGGTCATCCAACATTTCATTATGTATTGCTCTAGAACACATACATGTACAAAGAAGACCATACCTTTTAAGTTCTTTTCTACCCTCTTTTACATAAAAAGGTCCAAAACAGTCAATGCCACAGTAGGAGAATAGGGGTGTTGTTTCCATTCTATCCTCTGGTAAATCTGACCTCCCATGATCTTGACTATGTCTCCTGTACTTTGTGCAGGTTGTGCACTTGTAGATGTGAGAAGCAACTGAATCGCTGCATCCTGTAATGCATACTCTATTGGAGCGCAGCTCAGTGACAGTTATTCCTCTTCCTTGATGCTGCACCTTTTCGTGGTACTGTTTAATAAGTAAACACAACATGACTTGATTTGGGGATAATGGCAGGATGTTTGATATATGGGTGTAGAGTTGCTCTTGTCCTCCCACCCTAAGTACTCCCTGCTCATCAACAAATGGACTTAGGCTGTAGAGCTTGTGTGTCTTATCCTTCAGTTGAATGTCCTTCCCTCGAGTCAAGTCCTTGATTTCTTTGTTCTGTTCTGTTCTTAAATAACTACATTTTCCGTAGCCTGTCACACCAGCGTCTGAAAAATGGTGTAGTTCACACTGCCTGTGTTTGCAGGTAAGACACGTCTTTGAACTTTCACCTTTGACAAGTTTTGAAGATCTAGGATTCCCACAGTGACAGTGTTGATCTGAGAGTGGCTCGTCCCATTCTACTTTCTCTGTGTGGTGTCTGCACTCCCACGGGTCAGATATGCCAGTTAGGAGAAAACAGGAGAGCATAGGGATGAATGGGGCAAGAAGCTTAATTGACAAAACTATTATTGCTACCAAGAAGCAGAAGACAAAACTGAAGTAAAAGGATTCTGTGAAGGTAAAGGAATCAAATCAAATCCATTCATTTCATTGAGAATTCAAATTTATTTATGTGGCTTTGAATGCAAACAACAGCTGCCTGTCTCTAATACTGTAAGGTAGTCCCTACAGTATTAGAGACAGGCCAGCAATCTGATGATCCCCTATGAGCAAGCACTTGGCAACTGTGGGGAGGAAAAACTCCCCGTTGGGAAGAACCCTTCAGCAGAACCAGGCTCAGGAAGGAGCAGCCTT
Organism: Diplotaxodon limnothrissa; assembly: GCF_057381915.1. Lineage (NCBI taxonomy): Eukaryota > Metazoa > Chordata > Actinopteri > Cichliformes > Cichlidae > Diplotaxodon > Diplotaxodon limnothrissa. The sequence goes on along the minus strand of NC_140602.1, from coordinate 44,214,100 downwards.
CTGCCGTGACTGGCTGGGTTTTCAACTGTTGTTTGCATGACTGAGATGGTAAGAGCCTAATTAACCCCATTATACCCCAATTATTAGTTATTTCCCTATTAAAATCGTCATAGTCCAGTTAGAGCCAAATAAAGTTGACACTGACATTAGGTTTGTCTTCACCTTTTCCATTTCCATAGAGGAGAATTAAAGGTGTTGTGTTAAAAATGAAAGTAAATAAATTAATATAGCTTGAATTTTGTTGACCAATAACAATAAAATGCAAAGGCAAACGCAAATACTTCCTACAGTAGTGATGGGATTTCCGGCTCCTTTTAGAGAACCGGCTCTTTCGGTTCGGCTCACTAAAAAGATCCGGCTCTTTCGGCTCCGAACCGGCTCTTCAGGTTGGTTTTTTTGCTTTAATTAATTTATTATTAACAATAATATAAAATTATGCACAAAAGGAATTATTAATGTAAAAAAAAAAGTGGTTTTATTTATATATGTTTATATATAAATATATGCTGTGGCCCCTAGACAAAACACGTACAAACTCCAAAAAGCACGTACAAACTCCAAAACACATTTCTAGCATGAACTGAACTTCCAAAACAGAGCTACCTAGATCACTTAAATTACACAATTGAAAGCATGAAAGCATAGGTGTATTGTTTGTGTATTTATACACAAGCATTCATATATAGTCAAATAATAAATTTAAAAAAAAAGTTCATTTACCTGTTATTACCACACACCAAATCCGGTCATTGGTACTTGCTGGCTTGTATCCGGTTGTTCAGTGATGACGCGACGAATCCTACTTCCGGGTCTAAAGTAGTCTGCGTTTAATATGGCTTTTGTGTTGTTAACATGTTTAATGTTTTGTATTTTCTTCTATTTGATCTCAAAAAGCTCCTAAAACAGTCAGTGATCCCTGTTGACCTCCCTCGGCTTTTATTACCACTAATCATTTATTTAAGCTCAGTTTTTAAAACCTTAGGATGTAACTGCAGCCCAGCCCATGCAGCAGTATATGAATGACTAACCTCGTATTGTGGGTGGATTATCTCAGTTGTTCTCCTGGCTGAAGTTTGGTCCTTTTACAGCATCCTGCCATGCGATTACATTTGTTCCTGACCACCGAGAACACTCACGTTAACTTTTATCGAGTGGGGAAAAAAGTTAGCTTGTTTATATTATGCTAACATAACTGTGTCGCTAGCGGTCACGTAGCACATCATTAAATACCAGCTAGCCCAACTTCAGTAAACCCTACAAACGTCACTGCTGTTTAGTTTTCTGTCTTCATTTATGCTGGAAGTGATAACAGAGCTGTACGTTTGAATTTGTTTCCAAAACCCCGCAGCCAGGACATGCTATATTGTATTTAGATAGAAGCTAGCGAGCTAACTCCCTGCTAACTTCTAACTCCGTTAAATGTCATAAATTCCGTTTTCATGGATGCCTGGATGTTAAACTCAATTGTTACACCTGGTAGAGCAGAACGCTGATCATTTTATTAAAGATGAAAGACTTTAGACAGTTTTTCAACTCTCAGTAATGCCATAATGATGGTTTGATATATGGACCTGCAGCGGAGTTTAGACCCAGACACGGCTAGTGACGTCAGACTGAACAATCGGATAGCCACTAGGTAACAAAAGCTCAACACTGTGCCTATCATCCTGGAGCATTTCTGTTGTCTTTTGTACGTGTTTTGGAGTTTGTACGTGTTTTGGAGTTTGTACGTGTTTTGGAGTTTGTACGTGTTTTTACGTGTTTTGGAGTTTTTACGTGTTTTGGGGTTTTTACGTGTTTTGGGGTTTTTACGTGTTTTTGAGTTTGTACGTGCTTCAGGGTTCGTACGTGATTTGAAGTTTGTATGTGCTTTGTCTGTAGGGGCCACCGTAAATATACTTTTATTTATTCACTCCACATAAAATGTAATAAATAAATCATATAATACAAAAATCAACTATTCACATTTCAACTTTTAACTATTTAAATTTTCAACTTTTTCCTTTTACAAATTTAAAGTGAAACAACACAAAACACTGCAAACCATAACACAATTAAATATAAATTATAATATGAAAACAAAAAGAACATGCATATTCTCTGTCATATGGGCCTGCAGGAATAAACTTTCTGAATCCTTTATCATCCGCAACTGAAAATAGTTGTGGATGATTACTATACCTTTCTAATGTGATGTTGTTGTCCCTGGCTCTCTTTCTCTCTCTCTCCCTCCTGCTCTGTTCCTGTGCTACTGAGTGTAGCTACCGCCCCTCCCCCCTCTTCCCAGGGTAAAGCACAAGTAGGGTTGCCAACCCCCTGAAAAATAAATAAGGGACACCTCGTGGCCAGGGCCGGGCAACCCAGTTGTCTTCACCCTTCCCAGTGTGGTAGCTCTTTTTTTTTGTGTGTGAAATTATTTTTTAACCATTTGACTTGAATTTGATTTAAGCAGATGCATATTCTTTGTGATATGACCATATGGGAAACAAATGATCATTTAGCCATTTATTTTCTTTGAGCTTTCCTGAAGAGCCTTTTCGATGTGGCATCACAAAATTATCATGACCACAACAACCGTGAAAATAGTTGGATTTACATTGCTGCTCAATCACAGCTGTCTGATCAATGTTTTTCATTAGCAATTTAGCAAAGTTGATGGTGGTGGTGTGCGTGTCTGTGTGAGTGAAAGACAGAGGGAGAGCGAGCGACAGAATTTCTGTTATAACCTTCATTTTATGAACGCACAGTGTGAGCACTCAGGTCGCATCAGAGCATCGGGCGGTATAGTGTGAGACCCTGCATCGTGACCTACAAACTTATAACCCCTGCGAGTCAATCGTGCAGTTTGAAAATCGCACAGTGTATGTCCAGCTTTAGGTGTACTGTCGTCCGAGACTTGCACCGCAGTGTCGGCGTTTGTTTCCCTGTTGGCCATGCTTCTTGTTGTGGTCATCTGTTGTCTTCCGGTATTTTCTCTGTAAGCGACCTTTCCTCGACCAATGAGATAAGCGGTAATCTGAATTGTCATACTCGAATTGTCGTAAGTGTGCTGTCAGCTCATTGGTCACAAAGCAGGAGAGGGGCTGGGAATTATGTTTTCCAACAAAGCGTTAATTCCATTAAAAGTTATAGACCACTTTTGATTATCACTGTATTACGGGACAAAGTGCGTCCCTTATTAGCTCAATACGGGACGTGTACTTTTGTTTCTAAATACGGGACGATTCCGTTTTTTAAGGGACGGTTGGCAACCCTAAGCACAAGGCTCGCATGGTGAGTGAAGCGGGAAAAAAGTGCGAGAGAGAGGGTGAGAGAAAGAACAAAAAAACCCACGGCTCGCGACAAGGAGCCGGCTCGCGTCGTTCACGTCAAAGAACCGGCTCTAAGAGCCATTTTGTTCGCGACCGACCCATCACTATCCTACAGCACGTGACATCAGGTGTGCCACATAATGTCTGACCTCTTCGACCATTTTCCAGAACATGGGACGAATAGCCACAATTGCTAACTTGCACATGTTAGACACTGTGGTAAGGGATTGTCCTAAAAATCCAGTTCCTCTCCTGATGATAGAAACCCCTCTATGAAGAATCCCATTATGTTCTTCTCTCCCTTCCAAAGGAGGCCTGTCTCTGTTCACAATTTCATCATGGTGTTCTGAGACTCTTTGGCTGGGTCTTAGGTCTGAGGTCCTGGATTCAGCAGGGTCTGATGCATCTCGATTTGAATTTTCCCATAGCTGATGTCTTTGAATCACAGAAGGCTGCTGCTGTATATTTTCAGGGTGAAGAATTTCACACACTTGGTTTAAACCGCTATTCTGATTATGCTGTCCTCTGCAGCTGCTGAAGCGGGGTTCAGGTATATGCTGATCTGGCAATGGTACCTCATGTTCCGCGTGTAAAATTTGGTTACCACAGCGAACTTCAGGTGCCTCGCATACAGTTTGGTCAGCAGTGGGTGAACGTTGGTCATCAAATCCCAACGTTTTTCTCATAATTTTGTGAGCATAACTGCCCACAGTGCAAATTGCGCCCCAAACGGAGTTTGACATGTTTACAGATGACGAGTTCTCTATTGCTTTCCTTAATTCTTGCAGTATTGTACGATTGAAAGACGTGATTAATTTATATTTGCTAACTACACGCGCAAGATTAATGAAAACTGTTTTCTACGTGCGACCGTCCTAAAGGTAAACTGTGTTGAAGCACCTCTATTTATAGACTCATGTGGCAGAGATGGTGACGTCAACCGTCACGGGAGACTGTGACGTGCGGTCGACCGTCACGTCACAGTCTCCCCTTTGAGAAGATCAAAGGATCAAAGAATAGCTCCGTGTCATTTCGCGCATGCTCAGATCATGCGCATTGAAATGAATGGGATATATATTTATTCATTCTAGATACCTTGCTATATAACAAAGGCGACTGCGCACTCAAAGGACGAGGAGAGTTCAAAATAGGGCTGTTCGATATAACGACACATATGGATGACGATATGAAAAAGTCTATCGCTTCATATTACGGCAATATTTTTTCATGGTTTTTATGGCTGTATCCCAATTCAGGGTCTGCAGCCTTAAAGTACGCAGCCTCAATGGTCCTCAAGGGCCGTGTACTCAAAGACCGCTAAGGCCGGAAGGGCGAGGCTTGTGAAATGGGACGGTCTAGCCTCCGTTGCGCTGCCCAGGTTGCCTAGCAACCATGATAGCTGGAAACGTGTGGTTGACAGAAATTAAGGAGAACATATTTTGTTCGTTTGTTTGTTTCTACATGAGCTTTGTGTGATTTAATAAGTATCTGAGGCTGAGACCACAGGACTGTAAAACATGATTATTGCAAGAACATTTTGAAGAACAGCAGTGAAGTTTTCGCTAAAGCGGCGACAGATGTTGTCTTGGCAGGGATGCATTAAATCAACCTCATCACACAACTGGAAATGAAAAGAGCAGAATAGACAAAAGAATGACATTTTACATTGAGGATTTAAACTTTTGACATGTTTAAAGACACAGACTGGAGATAAATGTAAAGTGCTTTAACCCTTGAACAAAAATTCTAAAGATAATGAACAGATTGATTAATCAGTTAGTACAGAAAATAATAATCAGATTTAGAGACAAAAAAATCATTAGCTGTTTCCCCAATCATCTTAACAATTCTTACCCCTGCAGATGTCCCCAGGAATGGATCTCTCTTTAATAGGTCCACAGTACACATTCCTTCAGCTACCTCTCGACGTCTCCATGCAAAGTTTTTTGTCATGCGGTCTTTCACCAGTGCTGTGTCAGGATGTAGCTTCTTGTGCTGATCATTTAGCACCTTGATATGAGCATCAACGGAGGCTGCATCTTCCCCCACAAAGCACGAATCCTTTGTCAAAGCAGATATCAGTATTATCATAAGTAAAATCTGATAAGTTAATGTTACTCGAAATGCGGTAATTTGTACACCAAATGCTTTGAAAAAAATGCAAAAATGTTGAATAGGAATTGCAAGTTGAGCTGACTTTTGTTAAATCAACTGTGAAGTTCCTTTTTCTATGTTAATGTTATCTGTTAACATGTTTCTTTCAATTAATGTTTACTTTTAGCTTTACAGTGAACATAATAAGACTATATGTTACCTTAGCTCTTAGAGGCTGAGGGTGTGAGGACTTACGAGAGAGGGCTTCAGTCTCTTCAGACAGGAGCTGCTCGATTCCTCTGTGGTCCGATGTTTCTGCGTGCATACAAACTTTTCTTTAACCCGGTTCACTTCTTCGTTGCTGATTAGGGGAGCCCGTTCTGCTTTGAACTTTCTCTTGAGTTGGCTGTGCCAGGTGTCCTAGTTGTTTCAAATGTATATAAGTAGTTAATTATGCTTACTTTATATTAATATAATCTATAAAAGAAACAAAAAAGGAGAGGTACTCACATAACCATTTCCGTGTACATCTCTTAAGAAAGGATACTTCACAATCAGGGCTTTGATGACCTGGATGTAGTCTGAGTGGGTTGGGTACCTGTTTCAAACATAAGAAAAACAACCGACAGTACACTGATTACTCTTATCCTTTCCTGGGGGCTTTTCTGTTCTTCAATTCTTCTAATCATATTGTTATTACCGTAAATAGTATGTTGTAGACCAATGTCAAATCAATGTAGCTAAAGTTGATTTTAATTTTTTAAAAATGGGCGTGGACAAACAGCCACACCTCTCCCAAACTTCATTAATTAATTGACTGCAGTCCTGAATTATTAATTTACTCTTGAGCAAATTCGAAAATGAACACTTTGGATATCATAGTCCAGACAAGGTCTGGAGACACAGGATGTATGGTTTTACCACTATTGCCAGTTCATTGGAACCGTGTGTCACGCCAGACTCGAACGCTGGTCTCCAGATTGGGAGGCAGATGGGCTAAGCATTTGTTCTCTGCCTCTCTTACAACAGCAATATTAATATTAAGAAATTAATGTAATTATTCAGAAAGGAACCCTTACATTGTGTACTATGACAGCATTTCATAAAGAGTCCCAATTATTTTGTTTCAGTACTTCTGTTCTTTCTAGACTGGTTCTTTGAGATCCAAGCGACTCTGGACATCTTGTGGGAATTTTGGAATGGAAATAACTGCAGGCAGTCTACGGCAAGAAGGTATAGAACTGCAATACAGTAGGAAAACAGCATTAACTAGCCATTTTGCAAGCACTTAAATGCATATGCAAATTTAGACATTTATCGCAACTTACCTCTGGTTTGCTTGGGACACTGGACCTTCAACTGTACCTTCAAATGGGTCGACCGGTTGTAAAGTGATGATGACTTCCTTGTAGCGGTTTGTGAAGTCTCTGAACTTCAGCTGCTTTTTGAAAGACTTGTCAAAAAGATATGCAACCATGGTCTCAGTGAGTCCACAGTCTACCGTCAATCCATCTACATCGTTATCTGAAATATAAAGTACAGTATGAAATAAAAATAAAACCATTTTCAAATTTAGTTTTAAAGTGACATTATGGTCAATAATAATAATAATAATAATAAGCTATCATTGTGAATCTGTCTATATTCCCCAAAAGGAAGTTACAATTAATTCTCTTGATTAATTGTTAATATAAATTAACTGGTAATATAAAAATGTAAGTAAGTGTCCCTGCGCAGAGCTTACAGCTCTCATATTCGAAAATCCCACTAAGTAGGTGGAATGGTACAAATGTGTGCCTTCCATTGTTTAAAATCCCTTTGAGTGGGAAACAAGTTAGATGCTATAAATTTTGCTTAGAAAACGATTTTGTTAATAGCTATATTTACATACTAGCATGTTTTGAGAAATTATTGATTTTTTTACATTGTTGTACAGGGTTCGTCACTATTTATTGATAAAACACTCGAATACGGCGGGCAGACAGACGTTGAACATTCCACCAACAGTCTAAATAGTCCACATTTGTACCTTTCTTTGTTTAAAACTTCGCTAACTGCTAGCTTTCGCCCATGTTAAATCTAGCTCTTCGGACTTTTGCTAACTCTACTGTAAATCTTTGCGCCTCGTCGTCTGACACGTCAATGCCTTCTTCCATCAACCTTTTAAGGAGCTCCTCCGTGGATAACCCCCTGAGAGTCATTTTCTGCGTCAACGCTAGTCAGCGCGGAGGCGGAGCACTCATCGCTGCTGCCTTTTCGGCCTTTGGGATTAATGCGCGTTGCGAACTTGACACATGAAAATACAACATTGTGGTATTAATGCGCAGTTGTTTAGAAACCGTTATGCTGTCTTGGCGAACTATATTTGTAACTTACAAAATGTAGTCACCGTAACATAAAAATCTGCTTGACATTTTAACTTCCAAAGAACCTCGGTTTAACTTGATGTTGCAAATTCCATAAAAACCTCACAATTAATGAACAATTCTAGGATGTAGTTAAAGCACAAAAGCAAATGGCCAAACATAACAGTAAAATGATTTCACGTTTTTGAAAGATTTAAAACATTAAAAAATTATAACTGGAACTTAATAAAATGGAAATGGACCAGTTTTTTTTTAACATCATTTGGTTGTGCCTGCATGTCATTGTGTGTGTGTGTTTTTTAATATAATTTAACATAACTTACACAAAGGTAGGTTACAGATATTCTTTGCATCATAGGATAATTTACGTACAGAGGAGAGGACCAACAGATTTGATTATAACATGTAGCTTTTATGAGCACACTCACATCTCATATGAATTTTACAATTAACCAGGCCCATCCAGATTTTCCCATGCTGACCCATTACCACATTCTGCCCCTGTCACTGCAGTACAGGTCAAAATGGTACAGATTTGTACTTTATTTCAAATTGAACCTTTAAAGGGGCATTTCTGGACTTTTAAAGACCAGTATTGTACTTTTAAGGGAACATTTTAAAAAAAATTTACCTATAGGTACAAAAATGTTCTTCTCTCGTACCTCTATTGGGACAAATAGCCACAATTGCTGACTTGCACATGTTAGACACTGTGGTAATGGATTGTCCTAAAAATCCAGTTCCTCTCCTGATGATAGAAACCCCTCTATGAAGAATCCCATTATGTTCTTCTCTCCCTTCCAAAGGAGGCCTGTCTCTGTTCACAATTTCATCATGGTGTTCTGAGACTCTTTGACTAGGTCTTAGGTCTGAGATCCTGGATTCAGCAGGGTCTGCTGCATCTCGATTTGAATTTTCCCATAGCTGATGTCTTTGAATCACAGAAGGCTGCTGCTGTATATGTTCAGGGTGAAGAATTTCACACACTTGGTTTAAACCGCTATTCTGATTATGCTGTCCTCTGCAGCTGCTGAAGCGGGGTTCAGGTATATGCTGATCTGGCAATGGTACCTCATGTTCCGCGTGTAAAATTTGGTTACCACAGCGAACTTCAGGTGCCTCGCATACAGTTTGGTCAGCAGTGGGTGAACGTTGGTCATCAAATCCCAACGTTTTTCTCATAATTTTGTGAGCATAAGTGCCCACAGTGCAAATTGCGCCCCAAACGGAGTTTGACATGTTTACAGATGAGGAGTTCTCTATTGCTTTCCTTAATTCTTGCAGTATTGTACGATTGAAAGACGTGATTTATTTATATTTGCTAACTACAAGCGCAAGATTAATGAAAACTATTTTCTAGGTGCGGCCGTCCTAAAGGTAAACTGTGTTGAAGCACCTCTATTTATAGACTCATGTGGCAGAGATGGTGACGTCAACCGTCACGGGAGACTGTGACGTGCGGTCGACCGTCACGTCACAGTCTCCCCTTTGAGAAGATCAAAGGATCAAAGAATAGCTCCGTGTCATTTCGCGCATGCTCAGATCATGCGCATTGAAATGAACGGGATATTTATTTATTCATTTTAAATACCTTGCTATATAACAAAGGCGACTGCGCACTCAAAGGACGAGGAGAGTTCAAAATAGGGCTGTTCGATATAACGACACATATGGATGACGATATGAAAAAGTCTATCGCTTCATATTACGGCAATATTTTTTCATGGTTTTTATGGCTGTATCCCAATTCAGGGTCTGCAGCCTTAAAGTACGCAGCCTCAATGGTCCTCAAGGGCCGTGTACTCAAAGACCGCTAAGGCCGGAAGTGCGAGGCTTGTGAAATGGGACGGTCTAGCCTCCGTCGCGCTGCCCAGGTTGCCTAGCAACCATGATAGCTGGAAAAGTGTGGTTGACAGAAATTAAGGAGAACATATTTTGTTCGTTTGTTTGTTTCTACATGAGCTTTGTGTGATTTAATAAGCATCTGAGGCTGAGACCACAGGACTGTAAAACATGATTGTTGCATGCTTGCATATTTCTGAAAACATCTTAGTGGTGTGGCAGCCATGGGTTGAGCCAGCCCTGCAAACCCTGTGGATGGACGATGCAGTGGACAGTGGGAGGAAGCATCCTAAAGCTCTCTTTGCAGACCAGCCTGTGTGATTCTCCACTCGCCGACCAGAAAAGACAAACGGCGGGTCTCAGTTGTAGCACTACATCATGCAGGTAGCTGTTCAGGAGACACTTGTGCAGCAAGCCTGGCTCAGACACAGGTTCCTGAAAGCTCCCCGTCTGCACCTGTGCCTTCAACTGTTTCGGCTTGTCCTGCTTGTGCCGCCTCCTCTCCTTCTTCTTGGTAGACATCAAGTGTTGCCACACAGATATTATGTGGAGGATGCAGCAGGCCCCCACAACTTTCGGAGGAAACAGAGGCCGACCCTCAAGGGCTCACAAGAAGATGGAGTGCCAGCGTGTTTTGAGGATGCACAAAGTAGGATCTTTAATATTTCTGGCCTTTTCTGAGCTCTGGCTCTGCTAGTTTCACTGTTTCTCTGTTGGGGAATCCTCTCACACTCAAACTGTGAAATATGCTCCACTCCAGTCCACTGAATGGCTGTGGAAAATATGAAAGAGGACATAACTTTACACATTAACTTCTAACAATTTAAGCCCAAAGAGTCAGGAGCCTTTCGTTCAATAAGGTCAACCTGACAGAGAGAAATAGCAGAGCCTTAAAATTTTCCATGATAGAGGACGTTTGTTCTATAAATTATTACATTATTTCTCCAAGAAGGAGCTGAGGCCGCTTTTACCTTAATGCTACATAAAGTATAGTTGTGTATCGTTTAGGGAGTGGGTATGTTTTGGACAGCTAAACCTGAGGTTTCTTTGTGAGCCACTTCCCCGTCTTTGTGGTTTGTTGAAAACGAAATGTACAGTGGCTGCAGCTCCTCTCTGGAACCACGCTGTTAGACAATAACTAATTACATTATTTCTCCAAGAAGGCGCTGAGGCTGCTTTTAGCACGGCGGGCCTTCTCTATGCTCTCAAAGGTTGGAGTCCCTTGAGGTAACTGTAGACGGTCATTTTCAGTCTCCATGATATTCTCAGCTTCCCCTAAAGACATCATGAAAAACACATTTAATGGGTATAATTAGTGACTGCAATCTTTTTTAAAAATGTCATTAATGAATAACTAAACACAATATTTGTTAAACATTTAGATGCATTATTTGGTAAACAGTAAGGTCCATTTGGACAGAGACTTTTTCTTTTTTAGCATTTTGGTTCTGTTCATTACCACAATTAATTTTAAATATAACAACTTTAAATATAATTAACTCAGATCCAGTTGAACTGCCGACTGTCAGCCTTAATTCAGTGGGTTGAACAAAAAGATTGCACAAAAATGTGAGAACTAAAATGCAATCCCATCATTTCAGGACATCAAAAGTACTGGACAAATAAAATAAAATGTATTCATTTGAATCGTGCTAATGCAAGCGCCACACCTCAAATCAACTCCAGGGCTTCTATCTGCTTAATTGATAATGACATAACAAAGGAAGTGCCCACACCTGCCCATGAAATAGCCTTTCAGTCAAATGTCCAATTACTTTTTGTCCCTTTAAAAAGCGGGGGGCACACGTTAAGGGGCCGGAACTCCAAAACCTTCATCCGATTTGAATGTGGATTTTCTCATATGAAAGCTGGGCGTCTACACATTATATAGATGCCCATCATAGCGGAAAGTGGAAATTGTTTTGGTAAACAGACACTATTCATGTATTCAAATATATATATGGACCTAACTGTATATTAGAGCCTGTGTTTTCTGGATATAGTGAGTCTGTGTTCTGCTGTTCAAAGTAAAATAATCCTCTAAAACCAAAGCAAAGAATCACTATATAATGCTTGATAAGGATTTATTTACCCGTCTGTGCACCCTCTTTTTAAATGTTAAACGGGTTTCCTTAAGATGATGATGCCTGTAAGTGTGTAGCTTTACCTCTCATACGATTAATAAGCGTTCCATAGGCGCTGTCCATCTGGTAGGCAAATATGAAACTGAGAGGTATGATGGGAGCCAGCATGCCTGGGTTCTTTCTTTTAATAGCTCTAAAGAAAAATGATGATAAACAGAAGACAATATTTAACTGCAAAGATAAAAGCACAACACAGAGATGAGTCTGTGTGTGTTTGTGTCAGATCTTTGTGAGGTGTTAGAATCTCACCCTGCAGTTAGTCCCACTGTGGCCACCGCAAAGAAACTGCCAAAGTATTTCAGAAACTCTCTGGACCAGGCGATCTGCATCGCCATCTGCCGCTCTCTCATCTGGTTCTGCATCAGAATCTGGCGCTCCATCTGGGCACATGCACGCGCGCACACAGACACACAAAAATAAATTAAGAAGAAATGATGAAATAAAATTTTCCCTGCTTGGTAAGATTTCATTTTCAGTTATAATCAATTTCAGTCAATTACTGTTGATCAGAGCTGTAATAATCATCTGATTCATCAGTTAATTGTTTTATGAGAGTACAGACAGTTTAAAGAGATCTCCATAAGCACCAAAGGCTTAGTACTTTTTAAAAAAGCCCCTAAAAACTTGTAGGAAGTGTACATTACGTGAACAGAGATGTGATTAGTTGGGAGCACAGACTGAACTTCTATGTATGCTTGAGAAGTTTCTTTGGAATTTTTTTTAAGTCATGAAAATAAACCCTGGAATCCACTGCTGTAAACATGCCAACTACAAACACTACGCTCTAGGGAAGGAGGAAGTGACAAACTTTTCATCTCCACAATCTGGGTGTTTCGTACTCCTGACATCGACTCTTGGCTGTACACTCTTTAGGTTCAATGGAAATTACAGGAATGACTTCTGTAATTGACAGTGTTTGTTCTTTTAAAGCCAGCATCCGCTGAAACAAACTAGTGAGTAGTCTGAGCACACTTAAGGGTGTCCCCCTTTAATGGCACATGTTGTGAATGAGTGAAGAATGCATTTATGAAAAGAAAGCATTTCCCGCTCCTCCACACCATGTGTATGAGCTGCAGGAACGGGAAATGGGGTGACACGTTCGCTGAAAGGTCAGCTTTCATGACGGCTTCATCTGGGTCACAAAAAAGGAAGTAAATGGAAGATAGAGGATGTTAAATTTGAATAAACTATCCTGAAACTCACTCCAGCATCTAAGTACATAGATGCTGCAGGGTCTCCATCTTATAAAAATGAAGCAGTTCAATATGCCCATATACACAAATACGTAACATAAGTAAAGATCACTGCACATCTTTGCTCAGCCACCAGTTTCACATTATTAGTTAGTTTGTCTCCAAAGCGCTCAACCTGAAATGGCCCTCTGATGTACTCATTCCTAATCATGTCCTTCATGGTCACTCCAAACAAAAAAATCTTAACATCTTCAACTCTGTCACCTCCAGTTTTCCAAACCACACATCATAGCATCTTGAAAACCTTTCCTTTCAGTCTGTAACTATCCATCACAAATTACCGCTGACACTCGTCTCCACCCACTGTTACTTTGGATGGTTGGATGCTATTTGAACTCATCCACTTTCACTGCCTCTGCTCCTTCAATATTCTGCCCATCTCCCTCTCATTTTTGTGCTGATGCCAAATGAATCATGAGTGTTCCCCATCTTTCACTAGATGGTGAAAGATGTCACAGCAGAGGTCAGAGGTGATGTGCGAGTGGGTGCACTTTCACTCACCTGCAGCCGTGCATTCGTTAGCATGAATTCTTGTTGCTTTTTTAAATTGTCATCCATGGATTTGGACAGCAGGACACCCATGGCTGCGTTGGCGTTTCTGTGAATTAAACACGCAGTCATTCAAACGTGCTGCTCTGCTCTCATCACAGCAGCAAACAAAATTCCAGAGTCGGGCTTAGAAAAGCCACCTGCTTCAAACTGGATTTGTTTCAGCATGTAGTGACCTCTTCAGTCCTTCAGTGTCTCTTCACTTCAGCTTTAGCTTTAAGCCTCAACTCATTTTAAGCTTTCCCGTTAAGTTAGCGAATAACAACACGACTACTGTCTACACAGAGGAAGTATTTGCAACCCACCAAAAAGGTTTTACCAGAGAAAAAGAGGGGAAAGTGTTTTTGTTTTGTTTTTTACTTTTACACCAATTCAGGATTTTTTCTTCTTTTCTTTATTCAAATCAAGCAACAAAGTATATATCTCATTTACATTGACAGTTTTTTTTCCTTTTTTCCCCTTTTCCCTTTCCCTCCCCTCTTTTTCCCCTTCCCTTCCTTCCTCTCCCCATCCTTTTTACATAAAATATAATTACCATTATATAAACAATCATATCTATGTCTATATCAATTCACGATTTTTAATAATGTCAACTCTAAGAAGCATATTTGTTTACAAAATGGTCACAAATAACAGGAAAAGGCATTGATGTTTGCCAGATAAGACGATGAATTCGCCTCCTTCAAAAATACTGTAAATGCTTCAGCTAGAACCACAGTTACTGCCAAATGCAATAAATACTGAAGTACTTCCACAGGTAAGTGCTTACGAGCTTTATCTTATGATTGCCGATCAGGTATGCTTTTAGACTTGTGCTATGTTTAAAGTGATAAATGTTACAAGGTCAACAGTAATAAAATAGCTGGCTCCTTTTTTTTTTAAATGAAGGTGATACATGCGTGCAGCTTCATGCATACAGAGATGCTGTCTGACTAACAGGATATGTGTGAAAAATGTGTGAAAAGGAGATTAAAAATTGTGAGACTGCGACGAGAATTTTTGGTCAATGTTGCCACCTACTGGACCCTAAATGGCATGAATACCTCCAAATCACTTTCCTAAAACACCTGATGTCCTCCTGATCAAACGTTCTGCGTAATTAAGCCTAAAGTAAGAGAATTTAATGTTCACTTGAATGTATATTTATTATGATGAGACAGATTTTGAAGGATTTGTTTTTAAATTTATGATTAAAAAGGAGGTCCAATTAGGGCTGGGCGATATGACCCAAAATTCATATCTCGATATTTTTTAGCTGGATGGCGATATAAGATATATATCTCGATTTTTCTTTTTAAAGCCATAAGTTAAGAACAAAAAGAGAGTTCTTAGTCACACTGTGTCCCAGATGTCACACGGGCACTTTTATTTACATACAGCGTAGATATTACTCAAAAATAAATTATCAGCATATATTAAATAATCATGGTCCATAAATAAAAGAAAATAATGTTGTTTTTGTGCATAACAAAAAGCTCACAATTGTGCAGTCAAAATGTAAACTAAAAGACGCTGAGCATAATAACAAAGAGACAGATTTCACAGCTGCTCCACGTCTCTGAACAGGTGCCATTTGTGGTCCTTATACACACACTGTATGTATCACTCCGCGAGGCTCCTCCTCTGTAGCCGTAATTCTCCGACAATCCATCAAGCGGTGCAGCTCCGTAGCTTAGCAAAGTCATATTAAAACATTTTTTGACAGATTGCTGAGCGCTGTGTACCACATAAAATCGGTTCGCGGTCAGTAAGCACAACCAGAATTCATACATAAGGCGCACTGTCGATTTTTGAGAAAAGGAAAGGATTTTAGGCCGTGCAGCCCCTCTGGGCTGCATGTCGTTAGCGTGGTTAGCTCGCTAACACGTTGACGCCATCCAGCCCCACGCACGGTAACTCGCTAACGGAGATTTTCCGCTTTCATCTTGTCATTGCCTGCAGGTGAAGCTATGGGGGAGGGGGAGTTGTGTTCAGTGCAGGAGAGGCGAGGCCGAGTAACGTTGCGTAGAGACAAAAGTGGACGAAAGAGAGGCAAACCTGCGGCTCCACAAGTATAATTATAACGTAACATAGATTATATCGATATAAACGATATTGTCACATCTTATATCTCGTATGTAAATATATCGATATTTTTAAAAAACTCGATATATCGCCCAGCCCTAGGTCCAATATTCTAAAACTGTCTGAATTATGTACAGGCTTAATGCAATGACTAAGCACACCTGTGGCTTCTGTGGTTTGGATAAAACTGGGGGCTGCCAAAGTGAACTAATGAATTTAGTATTTTGATGAAATTTTAAAATAAAATGAAATGATGTTTCTCACCTTACGGAGCAATCAGACTCCTGCGTGGACTGACAACCAACTCAAACCACCAGCAAACAATTAGCTATGGCTTGGACTGAACCAAATGATGGGTGAGCACTCAGATGCTCTAATTAGTGCTGTCAAATCCGGAAAAGTGGAAAATAGCTATCTATGTGCATGCTGCAGGTGGGGAAAGAAAGCTTAATTGACAAAACTATTATTGCTACCAAGAAGCAGAAGACAAAACTGAAGTAAAAGGATTCTGTGAAGGTAAAGGAATCAAATCAAATCCATTCATTTCATTGAGAATTCAAATTTATTTATGTGGCTTTGAATGCAAACAACAGCTGCCTGTCTCTAATACTGTAAGGTAGTCCCTACAGTATTAGAGACAGGCCAGCAATCTGATGATCCCCTATGAGCAAGCACTTGGCAACTGTGGGGAGGAAAAACTCCCCGTTGGGAAGAAACCTCCAGCAGAACCAGGCTCAGGAAGGAGCAGCCTTCTGCCGTGACTGGCTGGGTTCTCAACTGTTGTTTGCATGACTGAGATGGTAAGAGCCTAATTAACCCCATTATACCCCAATTATTAGTTATTTCCCTATTAAAATCGTCATAGTCCAGTTAGAGCCAAATAAAGTTGGCACTGACATTAGGTTTGTCTTCACCTTTTCCATTTCCATAGAGGAAAATTAAAGGTATTGTGCTAAAAATGAAAGTAAATAAATTAATATAGCTCGAATTTTGTTGACCAAGAACAATAAAATGCAAAGGCAAACGCAAATACATCCTACAGCACGTGACATCAGGTGTGCCACATAATGTCTGACCTCTTGGACCATTTTCCAGAACATGTGATGAATAGCCACAATTGCTAACTTGCACATGTTAGACACTGTGGTAATGGATTGTCCTAAAAATCCAGTTCCTCTCCTGATGATAGAAACCCCTCTATGAAGAATCCCATTATGTTCTTCTCTCCCTTCCAAGGGACTAGGTCTTAGGTCTGGGATCGTGGATTCAGCAGGGTCTGATGCATCTCGATTTGAATTTTCCCATAGCTGATGTCTTTGAATCACAGAAGGCTGCTGCTGTATATGTTCAGGGTGAAGAATTTCACACACTTGGTTTAAACCGCTATTCTGATTATGCTGTCCTCTGCAGCTGCTGAAGCGGGGTTCAGGTATATGCTGATCTGGCAATGGTACCTCATGTTCCGCGTGTAAAATTTGGTTACCACAGCGAACTTCAGGTGCCTCGCATACAGTTTGGTCAGCAGTGGGTGAACGTTGGTCATCAAATCCCAACGTTTTTCTCATAATTTTGTGAGCATAAGTGCCCACAGTGCAAATTGCGCCCCAAACGGAGTTTGACATGTTTACAGATATATTTGCTAACTACACGCGCAAGATTAATGAAAACTGTTTTCTACGTGCGACCGTCCTAAAGGTAAACTGTGTTGAAGCACCTCTATTTATAGACTCATGTGGCAGAGATGGTGACGTCAACCGTCACGGGAGACTGTGACGTGCGGTCGACCGTCACGTCACAGTCTCCCCTTTGAGAAGATCAAAGGATCAAAGAATAGCTCCGTGTCATTTCGCGCATGCTCAGATCATGCGCATTGAAATGAATGGGATATATATTTATTCATTCTAGATACCTTGCTATATAACAAAGGCGACTGCGCACTCAAAGGACGAGGAGAGTTCAAAATAGGGCTGTTCGATATAACGACACATATGGATGACGATATGAAAAAGTCTATCGCTTCATATTACGGCAATATTTTTTCATGGTTTTTATGGCTGTATCCCAATTCAGGGTCTGCAGCCTTAAAGTACGCAGCCTCAATGGTCCTCAAGGGCCGTGTACTCAAAGACCGCTAAGGCCGGAAGGGCGAGGCTTGTGAAATGGGACGGTCTAGCCTCCGTTGCGCTGCCCAGGTTGCCTAGCAACCATGATAGCTGGAAACGTGTGGTTGACAGAAATTAAGGAGAACATATTTTGTTCGTTTGTTTGTTTCTACATGAGCTTTGTGTGATTTAATAAGTATCTGAGGCTGAGACCACAGGACTGTAAAACATGATTATTGCAAGAACATTTTGAAGAACAGCAGTGAAGTTTTCGCTAAAGCGGCGACAGATGTTGTCTTGGCAGGGATGCATTAAATCAACCTCATCACACAACTGGAAATGAAAAGAGCAGAATAGACAAAAGAATGACATTTTACATTGAGGATTTAAACTTTTGACATGTTTAAAGACACAGACTGGAGATAAATGTAAAGTGCTTTAACCCTTGAACAAAAATTCTAAAGATAATGAACAGATTGATTAATCAGTTAGTACAGAAAATAATAATCAGATTTAGAGACAAAAAAATCATTAGCTGTTTCCCCAATCATCTTAACAATTCTTACCCCTGCAGATGTCCCCAGGAATGGATCTCTCTTTAATAGGTCCACAGTACACATTCCTTCAGCTACCTCTCGACGTCTCCATGCAAAGTTTTTTGTCATGCGGTCTTTCACCAGTGCTGTGTCAGGATGTAGCTTCTTGTGCTGATCATTTAGCACCTTGATATGAGCATCAACGGAGGCTGCATCTTCCCCCACAAAGCACGAATCCTTTGTCAAAGCAGATATCAGTATTATCATAAGTAAAATCTGATAAGTTAATGTTACTCGAAATGCGGTAATTTGTACACCAAATGCTTTGAAAAAAATGCAAAAATGTTGAATAGGAATTGCAAGTTGAGCTGACTTTTGTTAAATCAACTGTGAAGTTCCTTTTTCTATGTTAATGTTATCTGTTAACATGTTTCTTTCAATTAATGTTTACTTTTAGCTTTACAGTGAACATAATAAGACTATATGTTACCTTAGCTCTTAGAGGCTGAGGGTGTGAGGACTTACGAGAGAGGGCTTCAGTCTCTTCAGACAGGAGCTGTTCGATTCCTCTGTGGTCCGATGTTTCTGCGTGCATACAAACTTTTCTTTAACCCGGTTCACTTCTTCGTTGCTGATTAGGGGAGCCCGTTCTGCTTTGAACTTTCTCTTGAGTTGGCTGTGCCAGGTGTCCTAGTTGTTTCAAATGTATATAAGTAGTTAATTATGCTTACTTTATATTAATATAATCTATAAAAGAAACAAAAAAGGAGAGGTACTCACATAACCATTTCCGTGTACATCTCTTAAGAAAGGATACTTCACAATCAGGGCTTTGATGACCTGGATGTAGTCTGAGTGGGTTGGGTACCTGTTTCAAACATAAGAAAAACAACCGACAGTACACTGATTACTCTTATCCTTTCCTGGGGGCTTTTCTGTTCTTCAATTCTTCTAATCATATTGTTATTACCGTAAATAGTATGTTGTAGACCAATGTCAAATCAATGTAGCTAAAGTTGATTTTAATTTTTTAAAAATGGGCGTGGACAAACAGCCACACCTCTCCCAAACTTCATTAATTAATTGACTGCAGTCCTGAATTATTAATTTACTCTTGAGCAAATTCGAAAATGAACACTTTGGATATCATAGTCCAGACAAGGTCTGGAGACACAGGATGTATGGTTTTACCACTATTTCCAGTTCATTGGAACCGTGTGTCACGCCAGACTCGAACGCTGGTCTCCAGATTGGGAGGCAGATGGGCTAAGCATTTGTTCTCTGCCTCTCTTACAACAGCAATATTAATATTAAGAAATTAATGTAATTATTCAGAAAGGAACCCTTACATTGTGTACTATGACAGCATTTCATAAAGAGTCCCAATTATTTTGTTTCAGTACTTCTGTTCTTTCTAGACTGGTTCTTTGAGATCCAAGCGACTCTGGACATCTTGTGGGAATTTTGGAATGGAAATAACTGCAGGCAGTCTACGGCAAGAAGGTATAGAACTGCAATACAGTAGGAAAACAGCATTAACTAGCCATTTTGCAAGCACTTAAATGCATATGCAAATTTAGACATTTATCGCAACTTACCTCTGGTTTGCTTGGGACACTGGACCTTCAACTGTACCTTCAAATGGGTCGACCGGTTGTAAAGTGATGATGACTTCCTTGTAGCGGTTTGTGAAGTCTCTGAACTTCAGCTGCTTTTTGAAAGACTTGTCAAAAAGATATGCAACCATGGTCTCAGTGAGTCCACAGTCTACCGTCAATCCATCTACATCGTTATCTGAAATATAAAGTACAGTATGAAATAAAAATAAAACCATTTTCAAATTTAGTTTTAAAGTGACATTATGGTCAATAATAATAATAATAATAATAATAATAAGCTATCATTGTGAATCTGTCTATATTCCCCAAAAGGAAGTTACAATTAATTCTCTTGATTAATTGTTAATATAAATTAACTGGTAATATAAAAATGTAAGTAAGTGTCCCTGCGCAGAGCTTACAGCTCTCATATTCGAAAATCCCACTAAGTAGGTGGAATGGTACAAATGTGTGCCTTCCATTGTTTAAAATCCCTTTGAGTGGGAAACAAGTTAGATGCTATAAATTTTGCTTAGAAAACGATTTTGTTAATAGCTATATTTACATACTAGCATGTTTTGAGAAATTATTGATTTTTTTACATTGTTGTACAGGGTTCGTCACTATTTATTGATAAAACACTCGAATACGGCGGGCAGACAGACGTTGAACATTCCACCAACAGTCTAAATAGTCCACATTTGTACCTTTCTTTGTTTAAAACTTCGCTAACTGCTAGCTTTCGCCCATGTTAAATCTAGCTCTTCGGACTTTTGCTAACTCTACTGTAAATCTTTGCGCCTCGTCGTCTGACACGTCAATGCCTTCTTCCATCAACCTTTTAAGGAGCTCCTCCGTGGATAACCCCCTGAGAGTCATTTTCTGCGTCAACGCTAGTCAGCGCGGAGGCGGAGCACTCATCGCTGCTGCCTTTTCGGCCTTTGGGATTAATGCGCGTTGCGAACTTGACACATGAAAATACAACATTGTGGTATTAATGCGCAGTTGTTTAGAAACCGTTATGCTGTCTTGGCGAACTATATTTGTAACTTACAAAATGTAGTCACCGTAACATAAAAATCTGCTTGACATTTTAACTTCCAAAGAACCTCGGTTTAACTTGATGTTGCAAATTCCATAAAAACCTCACAATTAATGAACAATTCTAGGATGTAGTTAAAGCACAAAAGCAAATGGCCAAACATAACAGTAAAATGATTTCACGTTTTTGAAAGATTTAAAACATTAAAAAATTATAACTGGAACTTAATAAAATGGAAATGGACCAGTTTTTTTTTAACATCATTTGGTTGTGCCTGCATGTCATTGTGTGTGTGTGTTTTTTAATATAATTTAACATAACTTACACAAAGGTAGGTTACAGATATTCTTTGCATCATAGGATAATTTACGTACAGAGGAGAGGACCAACAGATTTGATTATAACATGTAGCTTTTATGAGCACACTCACATCTCATATGAATTTTACAATTAACCAGGCCCATCCAGATTTTCCCATGCTGACCCATTACCACATTCTGCCCCTGTCACTGCAGTACAGGTCAAAATGGTACAGATTTGTACTTTATTTCAAATTGAACCTTTAAAGGGGCATTTCTGGACTTTTAAAGACCAGTATTGTACTTTTAAGGGAACATTTTAAAAAAAATTTACCTATAGGTACAAAAATGTTCTTCTCTCGTACCTCTATTGGGACAAATAGCCACAATTGCTGACTTGCACATGTTAGACACTGTGGTAATGGATTGTCCTAAAAATCCAGTTCCTCTCCTGATGATAGAAACCCCTCTATGAAGAATCCCATTATGTTCTTCTCTCCCTTCCAAAGGAGGCCTGTCTCTGTTCACAATTTCATCATGGTGTTCTGAGACTCTTTGACTAGGTCTTAGGTCTGAGATCCTGGATTCAGCAGGGTCTGCTGCATCTCGATTTGAATTTTCCCATAGCTGATGTCTTTGAATCACAGAAGGCTGCTGCTGTATATGTTCAGGGTGAAGAATTTCACACACTTGGTTTAAACCGCTATTCTGATTATGCTGTCCTCTGCAGCTGCTGAAGCGGGGTTCAGGTATATGCTGATCTGGCAATGGTACCTCATGTTCCGCGTGTAAAATTTGGTTACCACAGCGAACTTCAGGTGCCTCGCATACAGTTTGGTCAGCAGTGGGTGAACGTTGGTCATCAAATCCCAACGTTTTTCTCATAATTTTGTGAGCATAAGTGCCCACAGTGCAAATTGCGCCCCAAACGGAGTTTGACATGTTTACAGATGAGGAGTTCTCTATTGCTTTCCTTAATTCTTGCAGTATTGTACGATTGAAAGACGTGATTTATTTATATTTGCTAACTACAAGCGCAAGATTAATGAAAACTATTTTCTAGGTGCGGCCGTCCTAAAGGTAAACTGTGTTGAAGCACCTCTATTTATAGACTCATGTGGCAGAGATGGTGACGTCAACCGTCACGGGAGACTGTGACGTGCGGTCGACCGTCACGTCACAGTCTCCCCTTTGAGAAGATCAAAGGATCAAAGAATAGCTCCGTGTCATTTCGCGCATGCTCAGATCATGCGCATTGAAATGAACGGGATATTTATTTATTCATTTTAAATACCTTGCTATATAACAAAGGCGACTGCGCACTCAAAGGACGAGGAGAGTTCAAAATAGGGCTGTTCGATATAACGACACATATGGATGACGATATGAAAAAGTCTATCGCTTCATATTACGGCAATATTTTTTCATGGTTTTTATGGCTGTATCCCAATTCAGGGTCTGCAGCCTTAAAGTACGCAGCCTCAATGGTCCTCAAGGGCCGTGTACTCAAAGACCGCTAAGGCCGGAAGTGCGAGGCTTGTGAAATGGGACGGTCTAGCCTCCGTCGCGCTGCCCAGGTTGCCTAGCAACCATGATAGCTGGAAAAGTGTGGTTGACAGAAATTAAGGAGAACATATTTTGTTCGTTTGTTTGTTTCTACATGAGCTTTGTGTGATTTAATAAGCATCTGAGGCTGAGACCACAGGACTGTAAAACATGATTGTTGCATGCTTGCATATTTCTGAAAACATCTTAGTGGTGTGGCAGCCATGGGTTGAGCCAGCCCTGCAAACCCTGTGGATGGACGATGCAGTGGACAGTGGGAGGAAGCATCCTAAAGCTCTCTTTGCAGACCAGCCTGTGTGATTCTCCACTCGCCGACCAGAAAAGACAAACGGCGGGTCTCAGTTGTAGCACTACATCATGCAGGTAGCTGTTCAGGAGACACTTGTGCAGCAAGCCTGGCTCAGACACAGGTTCCTGAAAGCTCCCCGTCTGCACCTGTGCCTTCAACTGTTTCGGCTTGTCCTGCTTGTGCCGCCTCCTCTCCTTCTTCTTGGTAGACATCAAGTGTTGCCACACAGATATTATGTGGAGGATGCAGCAGGCCCCCACAACTTTGGGAGGAAACAGAGGCCGACCCTCAAGGGCTCACAAGAAGATGGAGTGCCAGCGTGTTTTGAGGATGCACAAAGTAGGATCTTTAATATTTCTGGCCTTTTCTGAGCTCTGGCTCTGCTAGTTTCACTGTTTCTCTGTTGGGGAATCCTCTCACACTCAAACTGTGAAATATGCTCCACTCCAGTCCACTGAATGGCTGTGGAAAATATGAAAGAGGACATAACTTTACACATTAACTTCTAACAATTTAAGCCCAAAGAGTCAGGAGCCTTTCGTTCAATAAGGTCAACCTGACAGAGAGAAATAGCAGAGCCTTAAAATTTTCCATGATAGAGGACGTTTGTTCTATAAATTATTACATTATTTCTCCAAGAAGGAGCTGAGGCCGCTTTTACCTTAATGCTACATAAAGTATAGTTGTGTATCGTTTAGGGAGTGGGTATGTTTTGGACAGCTAAACCTGAGGTTTCTTTGTGAGCCACTTCCCCGTCTTTGTGGTTTGTTGAAAACGAAATGTACAGTGGCTGCAGCTCCTCTCTGGAACCACGCTGTTAGACAATAACTAATTACATTATTTCTCCAAGAAGGCGCTGAGGCTGCTTTTAGCACGGCGGGCCTTCTCTATGCTCTCAAAGGTTGGAGTCCCTTGAGGTAACTGTAGACGGTCATTTTCAGTCTCCATGATATTCTCAGCTTCCCCTAAAGACATCATGAAAAACACATTTAATGGGTATAATTAGTGACTGCAATCTTTTTTAAAAATGTCATTAATGAATAACTAAACACAATATTTGTTAAACATTTAGATGCATTATTTGGTAAACAGTAAGGTCCATTTGGACAGAGACTTTTTCTTTTTTAGCATTTTGGTTCTGTTCATTACCACAATTAATTTTAAATATAACAACTTTAAATATAATTAACTCAGATCCAGTTGAACTGCCGACTGTCAGCCTTAATTCAGTGGGTTGAACAAAAAGATTGCACAAAAATGTGAGAACTAAAATGCAATCCCATCATTTCAGGACATCAAAAGTACTGGACAAATAAAATAAAATGTATTCATTTGAATCGTGCTAATGCAAGCGCCACACCTCAAATCAACTCCAGGGCTTCTATCTGCTTAATTGATAATGACATAACAAAGGAAGTGCCCACACCTGCCCATGAAATAGCCTTTCAGTCAAATGTCCAATTACTTTTTGTCCCTTTAAAAAGCGGGGGGCACACGTTAAGGGGCCGGAACTCCAAAACCTTCATCCGATTTGAATGTGGATTTTCTCATATGAAAGCTGGGCGTCTACACATTATATAGATGCCCATCATAGCGGAAAGTGGAAATTGTTTTGGTAAACAGACACTATTCATGTATTCAAATATATATATGGACCTAACTGTATATTAGAGCCTGTGTTTTCTGGATATAGTGAGTCTGTGTTCTGCTGTTCAAAGTAAAATAATCCTCTAAAACCAAAGCAAAGAATCACTATATAATGCTTGATAAGGATTTATTTACCCGTCTGTGCACCCTCTTTTTAAATGTTAAACGGGTTTCCTTAAGATGATGATGCCTGTAAGTGTGTAGCTTTACCTCTCATACGATTAATAAGCGTTCCATAGGCGCTGTCCATCTGGTAGGCAAATATGAAACTGAGAGGTATGATGGGAGCCAGCATGCCTGGGTTCTTTCTTTTAATAGCTCTAAAGAAAAATGATGATAAACAGAAGACAATATTTAACTGCAAAGATAAAAGCACAACACAGAGATGAGTCTGTGTGTGTTTGTGTCAGATCTTTGTGAGGTGTTAGAATCTCACCCTGCAGTTAGTCCCACTGTGGCCACCGCAAAGAAACTGCCAAAGTATTTCAGAAACTCTCTGGACCAGGCGATCTGCATCGCCATCTGCCGCTCTCTCATCTGGTTCTGCATCAGAATCTGGCGCTCCATCTGGGCACATGCACGCGCGCACACAGACACACAAAAATAAATTAAGAAGAAATGATGAAATAAAATTTTCCCTGCTTGGTAAGATTTCATTTTCAGTTATAATCAATTTCAGTCAATTACTGTTGATCAGAGCTGTAATAATCATCTGATTCATCAGTTAATTGTTTTATGAGAGTACAGACAGTTTAAAGAGATCTCCATAAGCACCAAAGGCTTAGTACTTTTTAAAAAAGCCCCTAAAAACTTGTAGGAAGTGTACATTACGTGAACAGAGATGTGATTAGTTGGGAGCACAGACTGAACTTCTATGTATGCTTGAGAAGTTTCTTTGGAATTTTTTTTAAGTCATGAAAATAAACCCTGGAATCCACTGCTGTAAACATGCCAACTACAAACACTACGCTCTAGGGAAGGAGGAAGTGACAAACTTTTCATCTCCACAATCTGGGTGTTTCGTACTCCTGACATCGACTCTTGGCTGTACACTCTTTAGGTTCAATGGAAATTACAGGAATGACTTCTGTAATTGACAGTGTTTGTTCTTTTAAAGCCAGCATCCGCTGAAACAAACTAGTGAGTAGTCTGAGCACACTTAAGGGTGTCCCCCTTTAATGGCACATGTTGTGAATGAGTGAAGAATGCATTTATGAAAAGAAAGCATTTCCCGCTCCTCCACACCATGTGTATGAGCTGCAGGAACGGGAAATGGGGTGACACGTTCGCTGAAAGGTCAGCTTTCATGACGGCTTCATCTGGGTCACAAAAAAGGAAGTAAATGGAAGATAGAGGATGTTAAATTTGAATAAACTATCCTGAAACTCACTCCAGCATCTAAGTACATAGATGCTGCAGGGTCTCCATCTTATAAAAATGAAGCAGTTCAATATGCCCATATACACAAATACGTAACATAAGTAAAGATCACTGCACATCTTTGCTCAGCCACCAGTTTCACATTATTAGTTAGTTTGTCTCCAAAGCGCTCAACCTGAAATGGCCCTCTGATGTACTCATTCCTAATCATGTCCTTCATGGTCACTCCAAACAAAAAAATCTTAACATCTTCAACTCTGTCACCTCCAGTTTTCCAAACCACACATCATAGCATCTTGAAAACCTTTCCTTTCAGTCTGTAACTATCCATCACAAATTACCGCTGACACTCGTCTCCACCCACTGTTACTTTGGATGGTTGGATGCTATTTGAACTCATCCACTTTCACTGCCTCTGCTCCTTCAATATTCTGCCCATCTCCCTCTCATTTTTGTGCTGATGCCAAATGAATCATGAGTGTTCCCCATCTTTCACTAGATGGTGAAAGATGTCACAGCAGAGGTCAGAGGTGATGTGCGAGTGGGTGCACTTTCACTCACCTGCAGCCGTGCATTCGTTAGCATGAATTCTTGTTGCTTTTTTAAATTGTCATCCATGGATTTGGACAGCAGGACACCCATGGCTGCGTTGGCGTTTCTGTGAATTAAACACGCAGTCATTCAAACGTGCTGCTCTGCTCTCATCACAGCAGCAAACAAAATTCCAGAGTCGGGCTTAGAAAAGCCACCTGCTTCAAACTGGATTTGTTTCAGCATGTAGTGACCTCTTCAGTCCTTCAGTGTCTCTTCACTTCAGCTTTAGCTTTAAGCCTCAACTCATTTTAAGCTTTCCCGTTAAGTTAGCGAATAACAACACGACTACTGTCTACACAGAGGAAGTATTTGCAACCCACCAAAAAGGTTTTACCAGAGAAAAAGAGGGGAAAGTGTTTTTGTTTTGTTTTTTACTTTTACACCAATTCAGGATTTTTTCTTCTTTTCTTTATTCAAATCAAGCAACAAAGTATATATCTCATTTACATTGACAGTTTTTTTTCCTTTTTTCCCCTTTTCCCTTTCCCTCCCCTCTTTTTCCCCTTCCCTTCCTTCCTCTCCCCATCCTTTTTACATAAAATATAATTACCATTATATAAACAATCATATCTATGTCTATATCAATTCACGATTTTTAATAATGTCAACTCTAAGAAGCATATTTGTTTACAAAATGGTCACAAATAACAGGAAAAGGCATTGATGTTTGCCAGATAAGACGATGAATTCGCCTCCTTCAAAAATACTGTAAATGCTTCAGCTAGAACCACAGTTACTGCCAAATGCAATAAATACTGAAGTACTTCCACAGGTAAGTGCTTACGAGCTTTATCTTATGATTGCCGATCAGGTATGCTTTTAGACTTGTGCTATGTTTAAAGTGATAAATGTTACAAGGTCAACAGTAATAAAATAGCTGGCTCCTTTTTTTTTTAAATGAAGGTGATACATGCGTGCAGCTTCATGCATACAGAGATGCTGTCTGACTAACAGGATATGTGTGAAAAATGTGTGAAAAGGAGATTAAAAATTGTGAGACTGCGACGAGAATTTTTGGTCAATGTTGCCACCTACTGGACCCTAAATGGCATGAATACCTCCAAATCACTTTCCTAAAACACCTGATGTCCTCCTGATCAAACGTTCTGCGTAATTAAGCCTAAAGTAAGAGAATTTAATGTTCACTTGAATGTATATTTATTATGATGAGACAGATTTTGAAGGATTTGTTTTTAAATTTATGATTAAAAAGGAGGTCCAATTAGGGCTGGGCGATATGACCCAAAATTCATATCTCGATATTTTTTAGCTGGATGGCGATATAAGATATATATCTCGATTTTTCTTTTTAAAGCCATAAGTTAAGAACAAAAAGAGAGTTCTTAGTCACACTGTGTCCCAGATGTCACACGGGCACTTTTATTTACATACAGCGTAGATATTACTCAAAAATAAATTATCAGCATATATTAAATAATCATGGTCCATAAATAAAAGAAAATAATGTTGTTTTTGTGCATAACAAAAAGCTCACAATTGTGCAGTCAAAATGTAAACTAAAAGACGCTGAGCATAATAACAAAGAGACAGATTTCACAGCTGCTCCACGTCTCTGAACAGGTGCCATTTGTGGTCCTTATACACACACTGTATGTATCACTCCGCGAGGCTCCTCCTCTGTAGCCGTAATTCTCCGACAATCCATCAAGCGGTGCAGCTCCGTAGCTTAGCAAAGTCATATTAAAACATTTTTTGACAGATTGCTGAGCGCTGTGTACCACATAAAATCGGTTCGCGGTCAGTAAGCACAACCAGAATTCATACATAAGGCGCACTGTCGATTTTTGAGAAAAGGAAAGGATTTTAGGCCGTGCAGCCCCTCTGGGCTGCATGTCGTTAGCGTGGTTAGCTCGCTAACACGTTGACGCCATCCAGCCCCACGCACGGTAACTCGCTAACGGAGATTTTCCGCTTTCATCTTGTCATTGCCTGCAGGTGAAGCTATGGGGGAGGGGGAGTTGTGTTCAGTGCAGGAGAGGCGAGGCCGAGTAACGTTGCGTAGAGACAAAAGTGGACGAAAGAGAGGCAAACCTGCGGCTCCACAAGTATAATTATAACGTAACATAGATTATATCGATATAAACGATATTGTCACATCTTATATCTCGTATGTAAATATATCGATATTTTTAAAAAACTCGATATATCGCCCAGCCCTAGGTCCAATATTCTAAAACTGTCTGAATTATGTACAGGCTTAATGCAATGACTAAGCACACCTGTGGCTTCTGTGGTTTGGATAAAACTGGGGGCTGCCAAAGTGAACTAATGAATTTAGTATTTTGATGAAATTTTAAAATAAAATGAAATGATGTTTCTCACCTTACGGAGCAATCAGACTCCTGCGTGGACTGACAACCAACTCAAACCACCAGCAAACAATTAGCTATGGCTTGGACTGAACCAAATGATGGGTGAGCACTCAGATGCTCTAATTAGTGCTGTCAAATCCGGAAAAGTGGAAAATAGCTATCTATGTGCATGCTGCAGGTGGGGAAAGAAAGCTTAATTGACAAAACTATTATTGCTACCAAGAAGCAGAAGACAAAACTGAAGTAAAAGGATTCTGTGAAGGTAAAGGAATCAAATCAAATCCATTCATTTCATTGAGAATTCAAATTTATTTATGTGGCTTTGAATGCAAACAACAGCTGCCTGTCTCTAATACTGTAAGGTAGTCCCTACAGTATTAGAGACAGGCCAGCAATCTGATGATCCCCTATGAGCAAGCACTTGGCAACTGTGGGGAGGAAAAACTCCCCGTTGGGAAGAAACCTCCAGCAGAACCAGGCTCAGGAAGGAGCAGCCTTCTGCCGTGACTGGCTGGGTTCTCAACTGTTGTTTGCATGACTGAGATGGTAAGAGCCTAATTAACCCCATTATACCCCAATTATTAGTTATTTCCCTATTAAAATCGTCATAGTCCAGTTAGAGCCAAATAAAGTTGGCACTGACATTAGGTTTGTCTTCACCTTTTCCATTTCCATAGAGGAAAATTAAAGGTATTGTGCTAAAAATGAAAGTAAATAAATTAATATAGCTCGAATTTTGTTGACCAAGAACAATAAAATGCAAAGGCAAACGCAAATACATCCTACAGCACGTGACATCAGGTGTGCCACATAATGTCTGACCTCTTGGACCATTTTCCAGAACATGTGATGAATAGCCACAATTGCTAACTTGCACATGTTAGACACTGTGGTAATGGATTGTCCTAAAAATCCAGTTCCTCTCCTGATGATAGAAACCCCTCTATGAAGAATCCCATTATGTTCTTCTCTCCCTTCCAAGGGACTAGGTCTTAGGTCTGGGATCGTGGATTCAGCAGGGTCTGATGCATCTCGATTTGAATTTTCCCATAGCTGATGTCTTTGAATCACAGAAGGCTGCTGCTGTATATGTTCAGGGTGAAGAATTTCACACACTTGGTTTAAACCGCTATTCTGATTATGCTGTCCTCTGCAGCTGCTGAAGCGGGGTTCAGGTATATGCTGATCTGGCAATGGTACCTCATGTTCCGCGTGTAAAATTTGGTTACCACAGCGAACTTCAGGTGCCTCGCATACAGTTTGGTCAGCAGTGGGTGAACGTTGGTCATCAAATCCCAACGTTTTTCTCATAATTTTGTGAGCATAAGTGCCCACAGTGCAAATTGCGCCCCAAACGGAGTTTGACATGTTTACAGATATATTTGCTAACTACACGCGCAAGATTAATGAAAACTGTTTTCTACGTGCGACCGTCCTAAAGGTAAACTGTGTTGAAGCACCTCTATTTATAGACTCATGTGGCAGAGATGGTGACGTCAACCGTCACGGGAGACTGTGACGTGCGGTCGACCGTCACGTCACAGTATCCCCTTTGAGAAGATCAAAGGATCAAAGAATAGCTCCGTGTCATTTCGCGCATGCTCAGATCATGCGCATTGAAATGAACGGGATATATATTTATTCATTCTAGATACCTTGCTATATAACAAAGGCGACTGCGCACTCAAAGGACAAGGAGAGTTCAAAATAGGGCTGTTCGATATAACGACACATATGGATGACGATATGAAAAAGTCTATCGCTTCATATTACGGCAATATTTTTTTCATGGTTTTTATGGCTGTATCCCAATTCAGGGTCTGCAGCCTTAAAGTACGCAGCCTCAATGGTCCTCAAGGGCCGTGTACTCAAAGACCGCTAAGGCCGGAAGTGCGAGGCTTGTGAAATGGGACGGTCTAGCCTCCGTTGCGCTGCCCAGGTTGCCTAGCAACCATGATAGCTGGAAACGTGTGGTTGACAGAAATTAAGGAGAACATATTTTGTTCGTTTGTTTGTTTCTACATGAGCTTTGTGTGATTTAATAAGTATCTGAGGCTGAGACCACAGGACTGTAAAACATGATTATTGCAAGAACATTTTGAAGAACAGCAGTGAAGTTTTCGCTAAAGCGGCGACAGATGTTGTCTTGGCAGGGATGCATTAAATCAACCTCATCACACAACTGGAAATGAAAAGAGCAGAATAGACAAAAGAATGACATTTTACATTGAGGATTTAAACTTTTGACATGTTTAAAGACACAGACTGGAGATAAATGTAAAGTGCTTTAACCCTTGAACAAAAATTCTAAAGATAATGAACAGATTGATTAATCAGTTAGTACAGAAAATAATAATCAGATTTAGAGACAAAAAAATCATTAGCTGTTTCCCCAATCATCTTAACAATTCTTACCCCTGCAGATGTCCCCAGGAATGGATCTCTCTTTAATAGGTCCACAGTACACATTCCTTCAGCTACCTCTCGACGTCTCCATGCAAAGTTTTTTGTCATGCGGTCTTTCACCAGTGCTGTGTCAGGATGTAGCTTCTTGTGCTGATCATTTAGCACCTTGATATGAGCATCAACGGAGGCTGCATCTTCCCCCACAAAGCACGAATCCTTTGTCAAAGCAGATATCAGTATTATCATAAGTAAAATCTGATAAGTTAATGTTACTCGAAATGCGGTAATTTGTACACCAAATGCTTTGAAAAAAATGCAAAAATGTTGAATAGGAATTGCAAGTTGAGCTGACTTTTGTTAAATCAACTGTGAAGTTCCTTTTTCTATGTTAATGTTATCTGTTAACATGTTTCTTTCAATTAATGTTTACTTTTAGCTTTACAGTGAACATAATAAGACTATATGTTACCTTAGCTCTTAGAGGCTGAGGGTGTGAGGACTTACGAGAGAGGGCTTCAGTCTCTTCAGACAGGAGCTGTTCGATTCCTCTGTGGTCCGATGTTTCTGCGTGCATACAAACTTTTCTTTAACCCGGTTCACTTCTTCGTTGCTGATTAGGGGAGCCCGTTCTGCTTTGAACTTTCTCTTGAGTTGGCTGTGCCAGGTGTCCTAGTTGTTTCAAATGTATATAAGTAGTTAATTATGCTTACTTTATATTAATATAATCTATAAAAGAAACAAAAAAGGAGAGGTACTCACATAACCATTTCCGTGTACATCTCTTAAGAAAGGATACTTCACAATCAGGGCTTTGATGACCTGGATGTAGTCTGAGTGGGTTGGGTACCTGTTTCAAACATAAGAAAAACAACCGACAGTACACTGATTACTCTTATCCTTTCCTGGGGGCTTTTCTGTTCTTCAATTCTTCTAATCATATTGTTATTACCGTAAATAGTATGTTGTAGACCAATGTCAAATCAATGTAGCTAAAGTTGATTTTAATTTTTTAAAAATGGGCGTGGACAAACAGCCACACCTCTCCCAAACTTCATTAATTAATTGACTGCAGTCCTGAATTATTAATTTACTCTTGAGCAAATTCGAAAATGAACACTTTGGATATCATAGTCCAGACAAGGTCTGGAGACACAGGATGTATGGTTTTACCACTATTTCCAGTTCATTGGAACCGTGTGTCACGCCAGACTCGAACGCTGGTCTCCAGATTGGGAGGCAGATGGGCTAAGCATTTGTTCTCTGCCTCTCTTACAACAGCAATATTAATATTAAGAAATTAATGTAATTATTCAGAAAGGAACCCTTACATTGTGTACTATGACAGCATTTCATAAAGAGTCCCAATTATTTTGTTTCAGTACTTCTGTTCTTTCTAGACTGGTTCTTTGAGATCCAAGCGACTCTGGACATCTTGTGGGAATTTTGGAATGGAAATAACTGCAGGCAGTCTACGGCAAGAAGGTATAGAACTGCAATACAGTAGGAAAACAGCATTAACTAGCCATTTTGCAAGCACTTAAATGCATATGCAAATTTAGACATTTATCGCAACTTACCTCTGGTTTGCTTGGGACACTGGACCTTCAACTGTACCTTCAAATGGGTCGACCGGTTGTAAAGTGATGATGACTTCCTTGTAGCGGTTTGTGAAGTCTCTGAACTTCAGCTGCTTTTTGAAAGACTTGTCAAAAAGATATGCAACCATGGTCTCAGTGAGTCCACAGTCTACCGTCAATCCATCTACATCGTTATCTGAAATATAAAGTACAGTATGAAATAAAAATAAAACCATTTTCAAATTTAGTTTTAAAGTGACATTATGGTCAATAATAATAATAATAATAATAATAATAAGCTATCATTGTGAATCTGTCTATATTCCCCAAAAGGAAGTTACAATTAATTCTCTTGATTAATTGTTAATATAAATTAACTGGTAATATAAAAATGTAAGTAAGTGTCCCTGCGCAGAGCTTACAGCTCTCATATTCGAAAATCCCACTAAGTAGGTGGAATGGTACAAATGTGTGCCTTCCATTGTTTAAAATCCCTTTGAGCGGGAAACAAGTTAGATGCTATAAATTTTGCTTAGAAAACGATTTTGTTAATAGCTATATTTACATACTAGCATGTTTTGAGAAATTATTGATTTTTTTACATTGTTGTACAGGGTTCGTCACTATTTATTGATAAAACACTCGAATACGGCGGGCAGACAGACGTTGAACATTCCACCAACAGTCTAAATAGTCCACATTTGTACCTTTCTTTGTTTAAAACTTCGCTAACTGCTAGCTTTCGCCCATGTTAAATCTAGCTCTTCGGACTTTTGCTAACTCTACTGTAAATCTTTGCGCCTCGTCGTCTGACACGTCAATGCCTTCTTCCATCAACCTTTTAAGGAGCTCCTCCGTGGATAACCCCCTGAGAGTCATTTTCTGCGTCAACGCTAGTCAGCGCGGAGGCGGAGCACTCATCGCTGCTGCCTTTTCGGCCTTTGGGATTAATGCGCGTTGCGAACTTGACACATGAAAATACAACATTGTGGTATTAATGCGCAGTTGTTTAGAAACCGTTATGCTGTCTTGGCGAACTATATTTGTAACTTACAAAATGTAGTCACCGTAACATAAAAATCTGCTTGACATTTTAACTTCCAAAGAACCTCGGTTTAACTTGATGTTGCAAATTCCATAAAAACCTCACAATTAATGAACAATTCTAGGATGTAGTTAAAGCACAAAAGCAAATGGCCAAACATAACAGTAAAATGATTTCACGTTTTTGAAAGATTTAAAACATTAAAAAATTATAACTGGAACTTAATAAAATGGAAATGGACCAGTTTTTTTTTAACATCATTTGGTTGTGCCTGCATGTCATTGTGTGTGTGTGTGTTTTTTAATATAATTTAACATAACTTACACAAAGGTAGGTTACAGATATTCTTTGCATCATAGGATAATTTACGTACAGAGGAGAGGACCAACAGATTTGATTATAACATGTAGCTTTTATGAGCACACTCACATCTCATATGAATTTTACAATTAACCAGGCCCATCCAGATTTTCCCATGCTGACCCATTACCACATTCTGCCCCTGTCACTGCAGTACAGGTCAAAATGGTACAGATTTGTACTTTATTTCAAATTGAACCTTTAAAGGGGCATTTCTGGACTTTTAAAGACCAGTATTGTACTTTTAAGGGAACATTTTAAAAAAAATTTACCTATAGGTACAAAAATGTTCTTCTCTCGTACCTCTATTGGGACAAATAGCCACAATTGCTGACTTGCACATGTTAGACACTGTGGTAATGGATTGTCCTAAAAATCCAGTTCCTCTCCTGATGATAGAAACCCCTCTATGAAGAATCCCATTATGTTCTTCTCTCCCTTCCAAGGGACTAGGTCTTAGGTCTGGGATCGTGGATTCAGCAGGGTCTGATGCATCTCGATTTGAATTTTCCCATAGCTGATGTCTTTGAATCACAGAAGGCTGCTGCTGTATATGTTCAGGGTGAAGAATTTCACACACTTGGTTTAAACCGCTATTCTGATTATGCTGTCCTCTGCAGCTGCTGAAGCGGGGTTCAGGTATATGCTGATCTGGCAATGGTACCTCATGTTCCGCGTGTAAAATTTGGTTACCACAGCGAACTTCAGGTGCCTCGCATACAGTTTGGTCAGCAGTGGGTGAACGTTGGTCATCAAATCCCAACGTTTTTCTCATAATTTTGTGAGCATAAGTGCCCACAGTGCAAATCGCGCCCCAAACGGAGTTTGACATGTTTACAGATATATTTGCTAACTACACGCGCAAGATTAATGAAAACTGTTTTCTACGTGCGACCGTCCTAAAGGTAAACTGTGTTGAAGCACCTCTATTTATAGACTCATGTGGCAGAGATGGTGACGTCAACCGTCACGGGAGACTGTGACGTGCGGTCGACCGTCACGTCACAGTCTCCCCTTTGAGAAGATCAAAGGATCAAAGAATAGCTCCGTGTCATTTCGCGCATGCTCAGATCATGCGCATTGAAATGAATGGGATATATATTTATTCATTCTAGATACCTTGCTATATAACAAAGGCGACTGCGCACTCAAAGGACGAGGAGAGTTCAAAATAGGGCTGTTCGATATAACGACACATATGGATGACGATATGAAAAAGTCTATCGCTTCATATTACGGCAATATTTTTTCATGGTTTTTATGGCTGTATCCCAATTCAGGGTCTGCAGCCTTAAAGTACGCAGCCTCAATGGTCCTCAAGGGCCGTGTACTCAAAGACCGCTAAGGCCGGAAGGGCGAGGCTTGTGAAATGGGACGGTCTAGCCTCCGTTGCGCTGCCCAGGTTGCCTAGCAACCATGATAGCTGGAAACGTGTGGTTGACAGAAATTAAGGAGAACATATTTTGTTCGTTTGTTTGTTTCTACATGAGCTTTGTGTGATTTAATAAGTATCTGAGGCTGAGACCACAGGACTGTAAAACATGATTATTGCAAGAACATTTTGAAGAACAGCAGTGAAGTTTTCGCTAAAGCGGCGACAGATGTTGTCTTGGCAGGGATGCATTAAATCAACCTCATCACACAACTGGAAATGAAAAGAGCAGAATAGACAAAAGAATGACATTTTACATTGAGGATTTAAACTTTTGACATGTTTAAAGACACAGACTGGAGATAAATGTAAAGTGCTTTAACCCTTGAACAAAAATTCTAAAGATAATGAACAGATTGATTAATCAGTTAGTACAGAAAATAATAATCAGATTTAGAGACAAAAAAATCATTAGCTGTTTCCCCAATCATCTTAACAATTCTTACCCCTGCAGATGTCCCCAGGAATGGATCTCTCTTTAATAGGTCCACAGTACACATTCCTTCAGCTACCTCTCGACGTCTCCATGCAAAGTTTTTTGTCATGCGGTCTTTCACCAGTGCTGTGTCAGGATGTAGCTTCTTGTGCTGATCATTTAGCACCTTGATATGAGCATCAACGGAGGCTGCATCTTCCCCCACAAAGCACGAATCCTTTGTCAAAGCAGATATCAGTATTATCATAAGTAAAATCTGATAAGTTAATGTTACTCGAAATGCGGTAATTTGTACACCAAATGCTTTGAAAAAAATGCAAAAATGTTGAATAGGAATTGCAAGTTGAGCTGACTTTTGTTAAATCAACTGTGAAGTTCCTTTTTCTATGTTAATGTTATCTGTTAACATGTTTCTTTCAATTAATGTTTACTTTTAGCTTTACAGTGAACATAATAAGACTATATGTTACCTTAGCTCTTAGAGGCTGAGGGTGTGAGGACTTACGAGAGAGGGCTTCAGTCTCTTCAGACAGGAGCTGTTCGATTCCTCTGTGGTCCGATGTTTCTGCGTGCATACAAACTTTTCTTTAACCCGGTTCACTTCTTCGTTGCTGATTAGGGGAGCCCGTTCTGCTTTGAACTTTCTCTTGAGTTGGCTGTGCCAGGTGTCCTAGTTGTTTCAAATGTATATAAGTAGTTAATTATGCTTACTTTATATTAATATAATCTATAAAAGAAACAAAAAAGGAGAGGTACTCACATAACCATTTCCGTGTACATCTCTTAAGAAAGGATACTTCACAATCAGGGCTTTGATGACCTGGATGTAGTCTGAGTGGGTTGGGTACCTGTTTCAAACATAAGAAAAACAACCGACAGTACACTGATTACTCTTATCCTTTCCTGGGGGCTTTTCTGTTCTTCAATTCTTCTAATCATATTGTTATTACCGTAAATAGTATGTTGTAGACCAATGTCAAATCAATGTAGCTAAAGTTGATTTTAATTTTTTAAAAATGGGCGTGGACAAACAGCCACACCTCTCCCAAACTTCATTAATTAATTGACTGCAGTCCTGAATTATTAATTTACTCTTGAGCAAATTCGAAAATGAACACTTTGGATATCATAGTCCAGACAAGGTCTGGAGACACAGGATGTATGGTTTTACCACTATTTCCAGTTCATTGGAACCGTGTGTCACGCCAGACTCGAACGCTGGTCTCCAGATTGGGAGGCAGATGGGCTAAGCATTTGTTCTCTGCCTCTCTTACAACAGCAATATTAATATTAAGAAATTAATGTAATTATTCAGAAAGGAACCCTTACATTGTGTACTATGACAGCATTTCATAAAGAGTCCCAATTATTTTGTTTCAGTACTTCTGTTCTTTCTAGACTGGTTCTTTGAGATCCAAGCGACTCTGGACATCTTGTGGGAATTTTGGAATGGAAATAACTGCAGGCAGTCTACGGCAAGAAGGTATAGAACTG
Organism: Diplotaxodon limnothrissa; assembly: GCF_057381915.1. Taxonomy (NCBI): domain Eukaryota; kingdom Metazoa; phylum Chordata; class Actinopteri; order Cichliformes; family Cichlidae; genus Diplotaxodon; species Diplotaxodon limnothrissa. Next base: position 44,176,341 of record NC_140602.1, on the reverse strand, counting down.
CAATACAGTAGGAAAACAGCATTAACTAGCCATTTTGCAAGCACTTAAATGCATATGCAAATTTAGACATTTATCGCAACTTACCTCTGGTTTGCTTGGGACACTGGACCTTCAACTGTACCTTCAAATGGGTCGACCGGTTGTAAAGTGATGATGACTTCCTTGTAGCGGTTTGTGAAGTCTCTGAACTTCAGCTGCTTTTTGAAAGACTTGTCAAAAAGATATGCAACCATGGTCTCAGTGAGTCCACAGTCTACCGTCAATCCATCTACATCGTTATCTGAAATATAAAGTACAGTATGAAATAAAAATAAAACCATTTTCAAATTTAGTTTTAAAGTGACATTATGGTCAATAATAATAATAATAATAATAATAATAAGCTATCATTGTGAATCTGTCTATATTCCCCAAAAGGAAGTTACAATTAATTCTCTTGATTAATTGTTAATATAAATTAACTGGTAATATAAAAATGTAAGTAAGTGTCCCTGCGCAGAGCTTACAGCTCTCATATTCGAAAATCCCACTAAGTAGGTGGAATGGTACAAATGTGTGCCTTCCATTGTTTAAAATCCCTTTGAGCGGGAAACAAGTTAGATGCTATAAATTTTGCTTAGAAAACGATTTTGTTAATAGCTATATTTACATACTAGCATGTTTTGAGAAATTATTGATTTTTTTACATTGTTGTACAGGGTTCGTCACTATTTATTGATAAAACACTCGAATACGGCGGGCAGACAGACGTTGAACATTCCACCAACAGTCTAAATAGTCCACATTTGTACCTTTCTTTGTTTAAAACTTCGCTAACTGCTAGCTTTCGCCCATGTTAAATCTAGCTCTTCGGACTTTTGCTAACTCTACTGTAAATCTTTGCGCCTCGTCGTCTGACACGTCAATGCCTTCTTCCATCAACCTTTTAAGGAGCTCCTCCGTGGATAACCCCCTGAGAGTCATTTTCTGCGTCAACGCTAGTCAGCGCGGAGGCGGAGCACTCATCGCTGCTGCCTTTTCGGCCTTTGGGATTAATGCGCGTTGCGAACTTGACACATGAAAATACAACATTGTGGTATTAATGCGCAGTTGTTTAGAAACCGTTATGCTGTCTTGGCGAACTATATTTGTAACTTACAAAATGTAGTCACCGTAACATAAAAATCTGCTTGACATTTTAACTTCCAAAGAACCTCGGTTTAACTTGATGTTGCAAATTCCATAAAAACCTCACAATTAATGAACAATTCTAGGATGTAGTTAAAGCACAAAAGCAAATGGCCAAACATAACAGTAAAATGATTTCACGTTTTTGAAAGATTTAAAACATTAAAAAATTATAACTGGAACTTAATAAAATGGAAATGGACCAGTTTTTTTTTAACATCATTTGGTTGTGCCTGCATGTCATTGTGTGTGTGTGTTTTTTAATATAATTTAACATAACTTACACAAAGGTAGGTTACAGATATTCTTTGCATCATAGGATAATTTACGTACAGAGGAGAGGACCAACAGATTTGATTATAACATGTAGCTTTTATGAGCACACTCACATCTCATATGAATTTTACAATTAACCAGGCCCATCCAGATTTTCCCATGCTGACCCATTACCACATTCTGCCCCTGTCACTGCAGTACAGGTCAAAATGGTACAGATTTGTACTTTATTTCAAATTGAACCTTTAAAGGGGCATTTCTGGACTTTTAAAGACCAGTATTGTACTTTTAAGGGAACATTTTAAAAAAAATTTACCTATAGGTACAAAAATGTTCTTCTCTCGTACCTCTATTGGGACAAATAGCCACAATTGCTGACTTGCACATGTTAGACACTGTGGTAATGGATTGTCCTAAAAATCCAGTTCCTCTCCTGATGATAGAAACCCCTCTATGAAGAATCCCATTATGTTCTTCTCTCCCTTCCAAAGGAGGCCTGTCTCTGTTCACAATTTCATCATGGTGTTCTGAGACTCTTTGACTAGGTCTTAGGTCTGAGATCCTGGATTCAGCAGGGTCTGCTGCATCTCGATTTGAATTTTCCCATAGCTGATGTCTTTGAATCACAGAAGGCTGCTGCTGTATATGTTCAGGGTGAAGAATTTCACACACTTGGTTTAAACCGCTATTCTGATTATGCTGTCCTCTGCAGCTGCTGAAGCGGGGTTCAGGTATATGATGATCTGGCAATGGTACCTCATGTTCCGCGTGTAAAATTTGGTTACCACAGCGAACTTCAGGTGCCTCGCATACAGTTTGGTCAGCAGTGGGTGAACGTTGGTCATCAAATCCCAACGTTTTTCTCATAATTTTGTGAGCATAAGTGCCCACAGTGCAAATTGCGCCCCAAACGGAGTTTGACATGTTTACAGATGAGGAGTTCTCTATTGCTTTCCTTAATTCTTGCAGTATTGTACGATTGAAAGACGTGATTAATTTATATTTGCTAACTACAAGCGCAAGATTAATGAAAACTGTTTTCTACGTGCGGCCGTCCTAAAGGTAAACTGTGTTAAAGCACCTCTATTTAAGGACTCATGTGGCAGAGATGGTGACGTCAACCGTCACGGGAGACTGTGACGTGCGGTCGACCGTCACGTCACAGTCTCCCCTTTGAGAAGATCAAAGAATAGCTCCGTGTCATTCCGCGCATGCTCAGATCATGCGTATTGAAATGAACGGGATATTTATTTATTCATTTTAAATACCTTGCTATATAACAAAGGCGACTGCGCACTCAAAGGACGAGGAGAGTTCAAAATAGGGCTGTTCGATATAACGACACATATGGATGACGATATGAAAAAGTCTATCGCTTCATATTACGGCAATATTTTTTTTATGGCTGTATCCCAATTCAGGGTCTGCAGCCTTAAAGTACGCAGCCTCAATGGTCCTCAAGGGCCGTGTACTCAAAGACCGCTAAGGCCGGAAGGGCGAGGCTTGTGAAATGGGACGGTCTAGCCTCCGTCGCGCTGCCCAGGTTGCCTAGCAACCATGATAGCTGGAAACGTGTGGTTGACAGAAATTAAGGAGAACATATTTTGTTCGTTTGTTTGTTTCTACATGAGCTTTGTGTGATTTAATAAGCATCTGAGGCTGAGACCACAGGACTGTAAAACATGATTGTTGCATGCTTGCATATTTCTGAAAACATCTTAGTGGTGTGGCAGCCATGGGTTGAGCCAGCCCTGCAAACCCTGTGGATGGACGATGCAGTGGACAGTGGGAGGAAGCATCCTAAAGCTCTCTTTGCAGACCAGCTTTTGCGATTCTCCACTCGCCGACCAGAAAAGGCAAACGGCGGGTCTCAGTTGCAGCACTACATCGTGCAGGTAGCTGTTCAGGAGACACTTGTGCAGCAAGTTTGGCTCAGAGACAGGTTCCTGAAAGCTCCCCGTCTGCACCTGTGCCTTCAACTGTTTCGGCTTGTCCTGCTTGTGCCGCCTCCTCTCCTTCTTCTTGGTAGACATCAAGTGTTGCCACACAGATATTATGTGGAGGATGCAGCAGGCCCCCACAACTTTGGGAGGAAACAGAGGCCGACCCTCAAGGGCTCACAAGAAGATGGAGTGCCAGCGTGTTTTGAGGATGCACAAAGTAGGATCTTTAATATTTCTGGCCTTTTCTGAGCTCTGGCTCTGCTAGTTTCACTGTTTCTCTGTTGGGGAATCCTCTCACACTCAAACTGTGAAATATGCTCCACTCCAGTCCACTGAATGGCTGTGGAAAATATGAAAGAGGACATAACTTTACACATTAACTTCTAACAATTTAAGCCCAAAGAGTCAGGAGCCTTTCGTTCAATAAGGTCAACCTGACAGAGAGAAATAGCAGAGCCTTAAAATTTTCCATGATAGAGGACGTTTGTTCTATAAATTATTACATTATTTCTCCAAGAAGGAGCTGAGGCCGCTTTTACCTTAATGCTACATAAAGTATAGTTGTGTATCGTTTAGGGAGTGGGTATGTTTTGGACAGCTAAACCTGAGGTTTCTTTGTGAGCCACTTCCCCGTCTTTGTGGTTTGTTGAAAACGAAATGTACAGTGGCTGCAGCTCCTCTCTGGAACCACGCTGTTAGACAATAACTAATTACATTATTTCTCCAAGAAGGCGCTGAGGCTGCTTTTAGCACGGCGGGCCTTCTCTATGCTCTCAAAGGTTGGAGTCCCTTGAGGTAACTGTAGACGGTCATTTTCAGTCTCCATGATATTCTCAGCTTCCCCTAAAGACATCATGAAAAACACATTTAATGGGTATAATTAGTGACTGCAATCTTTTTTAAAAATGTCATTAATGAATAACTAAACACAATATTTGTTAAACATTTAGATGCATTATTTGGTAAACAGTAAGGTCCATTTGGACAGAGACTTTTTCTTTTTTAGCATTTTGGTTCTGTTCATTACCACAATTAATTTTAAATATAACAACTTTAAATATAATTAACTCAGATCCAGTTGAACTGCCGACTGTCAGCCTTAATTCAGTGGGTTGAACAAAAAGATTGCACAAAAATGTGAGAACTAAAATGCAATCCCATCATTTCAGGACATCAAAAGTACTGGACAAATAAAATAAAATGTATTCATTTGAATCGTGCTAATGCAAGCGCCACACCTCAAATCAACTCCAGGGCTTCTATCTGCTTAATTGATAATGACATAACAAAGGAAGTGCCCACACCTGCCCATGAAATAGCCTTTCAGTCAAATGTCCAATTACTTTTTGTCCCTTTAAAAAGCGGGGGGCACACGTTAAGGGGCCGGAACTCCAAAACCTTCATCCGATTTGAATGTGGATTTTCTCATATGAAAGCTGGGCGTCTACACATTATATAGATGCCCATCATAGCGGAAAGTGGAAATTGTTTTGGTAAACAGACACTATTCATGTATTCAAATATATATATGGACCTAACTGTATATTAGAGCCTGTGTTTTCTGGATATAGTGAGTCTGTGTTCTGCTGTTCAAAGTAAAATAATCCTCTAAAACCAAAGCAAAGAATCACTATATAATGCTTGATAAGGATTTATTTACCCGTCTGTGCACCCTCTTTTTAAATGTTAAACAGGTTTCCTTAAGATGATGATGCCTGTAAGTGTGTAGCTTTACCTCTCATACGATTAATAAGCGTTCCATAGGCGCTGTCCATCCGGTAGGCAAATATGAAACTGAGAGGTATGATGGGAGCCAGCATGCCTGGGTTCTTTCTTTTAATAGCTCTAAAGAAAAATGATGATAAACAGAAGACAATATTTAACTGCAAAGATAAAAGCACAACACAGAGATGAGTCTGTGTGTGTTTGTGTCAGATCTTTGTGAGGTGTTAGAATCTCACCCTGCAGTTAGTCCCACTGTGGCCACCGCAAAGAAACTGCCAAAGTATTTCAGAAACTCTCTGGACCAGGCGATCTGCATCGCCATCTGCCGCTCTCTCATCTGGTTCTGCATCAGAATCTGGCGCTCCATCTGGGCACATGCACGCGCGCACACAGACACACAAAAATAAATTAAGAAGAAATGATGAAATAAAATTTTCCCTGCTTGGTAAGATTTCATTTTCAGTTATAATCAATTTCAGTCAATTACTGTTGATCAGAGCTGTAATAATCATCTGATTCATCAGTTAATTGTTTTATGAGAGTACAGACAGTTTAAAGAGATCTCCATAAGCACCAAAGGCTTAGTACTTTTTTAAAAAAAGCCCCTAAAAACTTGTAGGAAGTGTACATTACGTGAACAGAGATGTGATTAGTTGGGAGCACAGACTGAACTTCTATGTATGCTTGAGAAGTTTCTTTGGAATTTTTTTTAAGTCATGAAACTAAACCCTGGAATCCACTGCTGTAAACATGCCAACTACAAACACTACGCTCTAGGGAAGGAGGAAGTGACAAACTTTTCATCTCCACAATCTGGGTGTTTCGTACTCCTGACATCGACTCTTGGCTGTACACTCTTTAGGTTCAATGGAAATTACAGGAATGACTTCTGTAATTGACAGTGTTTGTTCTTTTAAAGCCAGCATCCGCTGAAACAAACTAGTGAGTAGTCTGAGCACACTTAAGGGTGTCCCCCTTTAACGGCCCATGTTGTGAATGAGTGAAGAATGCAATTATGAAAAGAAAGCATTTCCCGCTCCTCCACACCATGTGTATGAGCTGCAGGAACGGGAAATGGGGTGACACGTTCGCTGAAAGGTCAGCTTTCATGACGGCTTCATCTGGGTCACAAAAAAGGAAGTAAATGGAAGATAGAGGATGTTAAATTTGAATAAACTATCCTGAAACTCACTCCAGCATCTAAGTACATAGATGCTGCAGGGTCTCCATCTTATAAAAATGAAGCAGTTCAATATGCCCATATACACAAATACGTAACATAAGTAAAGATCACTGCACATCTTTGCTCAGCCACCAGTTTCACATTATTAGTTAGTTTGTCTCCAAAGCACTCAACCTGAAATGGCCCTCTGATGTACTCATTCCTAATCATGTCCTTCATGGTCACTCCAAACAAAAAAATCTTAACATCTTCAACTCTGTCACCTCCAGTTTTCCAAACCACACATCATAGCATCTTGAAAACCTTTCCTTTCAGTCTGCAACTATCCATCACAAATTACCGCTGACACTCGTCTCCACCCACTGTTACTTTGGATGGTTGGATGCTATTTAAACTCATCCACTTTCACTGCCTCTGCTCCTTCAATATTCTGCCCATCTCCCTCTCATTTTTGTGCTGATGCCAAATGACTCATGAGTGTTTATAATAATGAACACTTATAACAACAATAATAATGATAATGTGTCATCTACATTAAAGACTTCAGGGTCTTTGTATAACATTCTTTACCATTTTCTGTTTCTACAGGCTGTTTGTATGGGATAGCTATGAACCCATAAGTGATAAATTAGCCCTATTAGTGTAGATGTGCAATTCAAAACTAGACAAACATATCTGCTGGTGGGAATATCAAAAGGAAAAGATTTGGTTTTGGCAAGCTCAGACAAGCAGCAGACTGTGACTCTGGGACAGGACTGGAAAAAGCAGAAATGAACCAACGCACTCCGAGGGTGACATTTGTGAAGGGTGCAAGTATGAACACAAGGCGGGACACTAACTTGAAAACAGATGCACACAAATCATCATGATCTACACATTGGAAGAAGGAAAAGAAACAGATGTAACATGTGAGAAAGAAAAGCAGAGCAAATACATGCGGGAAATATGTGCAGCAGGTATTCCTGATGAATACAAAATATTTCATGTTAGGGTTTTTTTTTTTGTGGATTAAGGTTTTTTTTTTTTTTTACATGTTTGCATCGTCCTTTGAGTGCGCAGTCGCCTTTGTTATATAGCAAGGTATTTAAAATGAATAAATAAATATCCCGTTCGTTTCAATACGCATGATCTGAGCATGCGCGGAATGACACGGAGCTATTCTTTGATCCTTTGATCTTCTCAAAGGGGAGACTGTGACGTGACGGTCGACCGCACGTCACAGTCTCCCGTGACGGTTGACGTCACCATCTCTGCCACATGAGTCTATAAATAGAGGTGCTTTAACACAATTTACCTTGGTGCGTCTTCGGTAACAGCGACTTGTTTTTGCAAAGCAGGAGTCTTTGACAAAGGTAATACCTTTACATTTAAATAATTCAGGGAACATTTTTTTTCTTTTGACACTTGTCCCTGCAGCAGTTACAAAGTTAGTCAATGGAGAGAATAGCTCAGCGTTTAGAGGCTCTCATAGAGCAAAATAGAATGATTAATGCAAGGATGGACAACATTGAAAGGCAGTTCAGTGTACGAAAGAAAGAGACTGAGAATGTGAGGCGTGAGAAAGCACCACAAAGTGCTTTTGCCAACTTCGCAAGTAACGTAGGTCTAGGTCTAGGTCTAGGTCTTGCCATAACGGGCGCTATTTATTACCTGCCCACCTTGATTGGCTAATTATAACATAATAACTATACTGTGCTCTCATTTATGTTCAGTTTTATTTTGCCCTCACCTCCCAACCAGTCATGACAGAAGACTGCCCCACACTGAGCCTGGTTCTGTCACAGGTTTCTTCCTGTTAAAAGGGAGTTTTTCCTGTCCACCGTTGCTCATAGGGAATCACTTGATTGTTGGGGTTGAATCTTTGGATTGAATTTAATTGCCTTAAACTGAAAATCAAAAATTCAAGTGAGGGGTTGACCAGGGCTCGTTAGGTGGGTTGTTTTTTTTATTTGTAATTTGATAATTAAAATAAAGAAAAATTATATTTAAAAATATATATTAATTGCTCTGTGTGTTTACTTCAATGAAGACGTGTATTTTTTGTGATAGAAAAATATAAATTGTCCAAAATATTTGAGAGTTTTTAAATTAGCACTGCATGAGTTTAACTGTGGCACAGACAGCTGTCAATCCTGGTGAGTGAGAGTTCAACCTCCAAACTGAACCCAGTGTGTTACTCGCAGAATCACAGATTTACTCACATTTACTGATTGTTCTGTAGGGTCTTTACAATTTTCAGCCCCTTCAGGTGACTGTTGTCTTCTGACTCCATCTTTAGGGTTTAGTTAGATTAAATATTTAACCAGTTAATTCAAGAATGAAAGACACATTTATCACAAAGGCACTCTTATAATGTAGATTAAATGTGTGTTGACATAACATCTAGATATATGATTAGAAAGAGAGAAATGTTGTAATGACATGAACAAAGTGCAGTATTCCAAGATGGCATCAGAGTTTTAACACCTTTTATACTCATGTTTTTATAATTATGTTAAGTGTAAAAGCTCAAAGATGATGACATAGATGCATCTGTTTCTGTTATTATCACAATAATCACAACATAAATGAATATTGTGACATTTTTTCTGTGCTGTATTAAGGTTACCAGAGTCAGCTGGGGATTCATGAACATCATCAGTGATGTTTCTCCACAGCGGGCTCATCAGTACCTGGTGACAGAAGGTCAATCCAGCTCTGACTTGAGGCTGTTCAAGAATCAGCTCCACTTGATCTGGTTCCACCTCTACCACAGGCAGAGAAACACAGGGTGAGATATTTTTAAGTGACCTGCACGTCTTTTTGTACAGAACAAACAGATGTAGTGAAGCCGTAGCGTTGCTCAACCCGAGAATGATGATATGTGTTTGCGTGTAAACATAATAAGATTTGACCTTGGTGAGTTTTTCTATGACGTCACAGTAAAAGTTTCATATTTTTTTTATTGGCTGAGGACCAAAGTTGCTGAGAATTCAAGTAAACATCTTATGATGTGTTTTCCGTCTTCTAGTCTGATAGTAGACATATATTTCACTTAATTTAGTCTAAATTACACAGAGTGCTTTTATTAGTAGGCCATCAGATTTATTGGAAAACATATTTATCACTTCCACCTCTTCTTTAAGTCAAAGAGTTATTTTTATTGATGGCATGAAGTTGGCTTTAAAGTGAGTTGTAAGGTCTCGGGGTTGATATTGTTACAGCATCAACTTGATCACAAACTCACAACCGTTGAACTAAAACACAATGTAAATTCAATGAAATAGAAAGACGGGTGAAACAGAGACATAAAGTCATCGATATAATATGCAAAACATACTGGCCCATGCTTTGAGGCAGAAATAAACACCTTACAGATATTTTTAAGAACATTTGAACTTCTTCTGACTTAAATTTGTCTCTCCAGCTTCAGCTTGCCATGGTCATACCTCAGCATGGGCATGCATCTTCCTCAGGTGCACCAGTGGAACCAACATGCAGTACAATAGTTCCTACATGAGAATTTCCACAATAAATGTCCTAATGACATATAAAATATGCATAGTGCAAAACAAAATATGTTAACTAAAAGTATGGCAGTAAAACTCCCACCAAATGACAAACCTATTGTGATTTCTGCCTAAACACATTATAGTAGGAACATGCTTACATTTTAGCATTTATTCTGCTTCTAGCAATAGCACAGTTTTGTGTACTGGCCTATCAAGATACGCTGGTTTGACAGTCCTTTTCCCATCCCTATCCAAAATTGAATCACAGAGAAAAAGCTTAACCATTCTAATACTTCCATCTACGCTTGGATATACCTCTGTTACTCTTGCCAGTTTCCACTTTTTCCTTGGAGAATTGTCTTCTTGAAGAATAACAATATCTTTCACCTTTGCACTCCTTTTATCTTTTTGCCAGATCTGTCTCTGTTGAAGAGTGAGAAGATATTCCTTCTTCCACCTTGTCCAGAATTAATTGGCTAAAAACTAAACTTGGCGCCATCTCCTTCTCAAGTACAGGTCCCTGCTCACAAATTTGCCAGGAGCGGGTAGAATAATGCTGGCCTTCATCATGAGAATATGATTTGGTGTACGAGGCTCTAAATTTGGGTCATTTAGGTTCTCTACTACTACTAGGTGCTATTCACAATAACCATAACTTCATAAAGACACGTTCTGAGTGAGGAAGTGTCAAGTCTCTTAGAAGTGTGATCTAGAATAGTCGTTAAAACGCATCTAATAGTCCTAATTTGCCTTCCCCAAAAACCTCTCATGTGGCTTGAAGAGGGGTGCTCAGAACAAACTTACATCTGCATTGTTTCAACTGTTCTTTGTCAAAATCATTCAGTGCATTTAAAAGCTCTCCATCCATTTCTCCTTTTTTTTCAGGGTCGCGGGGGGCGCTGGAGCCTATCCCAGCTGTCATAGGGCGAGAGGTGGGGTACACCCTGGACAGGTCGCCAGTCTAACACACAGGGATGGACAACCATTCGCACCTACGGGCAATTTAGATTTTTCAATTAACCTATCCCTACAAACTGCATGTCTTTGGACAGTGGGAGGAAGCCGGAGTACCCGGAGATAACCCATGCAAACACGGTTGGAATTGAACTCAGGACCTTCTTGCTGTGAGGCAACAGTGCTAACCACCGTGCCACCATGCTGCCCTCAAAAGCTCTCCCTTAGCACCAAAATAATTTAGTACCTTGGTCACACCTGATTACATGTCCACAAATAGAAATAAAACAACATGATGCATTCATAAAATGATCAGTTGTAAGGTCATCCAACATTTCATTATGTATTGCTCTAGAACACATACATGTACAAAGAAGACCATTCCTTTTAAGTTCTTTTCTACCCTCTTTTACATAAAAAGGTCCAAAACAGTCAATGCCACAGTAGGAGAATGGGGGTGTTGTTTCCATTCTATCCTCTGGTAAATCTGACCTCCCATGATCTTGACTATGTCTCCTGTACTTTGTGCAGGTTGTGCACTTGTAGATGTGAGAAGCAACTGAATCGCTGCATCCTGTAATGCATACTCTATTGGAGCGCAGCTCAGTGACAGTTATTCCTCTTCCTTGATGCTGCACCTTTTCGTGGTACTGTTTAATAAGTAAACACAACATGACTTGATTTGGGGATAATGGCAGGATGTTTGATATATGGGTGTAGAGTTGCTCTTGTCCTCCCACCCTAAGTACTCCCTGCTCATCAACAAATGGACTTAGGCTGTAGAGCTTGTGTGTCTTATCCTTCAGTTGAATGTCCTTCCCTCGAGTCAAGTCCTTGATTTCTTTGTTCTGTTCTGTTCTTAAATAACTACATTTTCCGTAGCCTGTCACACCAGCGTCTGAAAAATGGTGTAGTTCACACTGCCTGTGTTTGCAGGTAAGACACGTCTTTGAACTTTCACCTTTGACAAGTTTTGAAGATCTAGGATTCCCACAGTGACAGTGTTGATCTGAGAGTGGCTCGTCCCATTCTACTTTCTCTTGGCATAACTGTTGCAGGATTTGTTTTCCTCTTAGGATGAAGGGTGCCACAAATCCCAGTGGGTCGTACACTGATGCTATTGTGCACAGAATTCCTCTTCTTGTCATTGGGCGCTCTTTTACAGTTACTCTGAACTAAAACTCATCAGAAGAAATGCACCACTGAACACCAAGTGGTCTTTCCATCAATAGATCTAAGTCCTTAATACTTTCAGCACTCTCTTCTCCCGACAGTGACTTTATCAGATTTTCACAGTTTGGTATGAACTTTGTCTAATCTTAGTTTACCCTTGCTACACAATTCTCTTGCCTCTTTCACTAGTTTTATTGCTTCAGCTTCTGATATAACACGTACAAGTCCATCATCTACATAAAAGTTCCTTTGAATGAACCTCACTGTGTTTGGAGTGAACTTTTCCTCACATTGCGTGGCTAGATGATTTAAACCAAAGTTGAAAATCTTAGGCCTTAATGTAGAGTCCAGTAGGTGGCAGTGTTGACCAAAGAATGCTTAATTTCACTGTGGTCTCAGTTTTTAACCCTCCTGTTGTGTTGTTTCTGTGGTACAGCAAGGATATCCCTGAGTCAGTTTGTTTAGCCATCCAGAAGTGTCAGAACCCAAAAACTTCCAGTAAACTTTGCTGATATCTTATTATCAACTCCATTACTGCCCACAGGAACAGGACAGTTCACAACACCTGCGTTCTTGCACTTTACACGTCAGGTCAATAGAATACGGAGTGTGTGTGTGTGTGTGTGTGTGTGTGTGTGTGTGTGTGTGTGTGTGTGTGTGTGTGTTGGGGAAATATGTCTCACAGTTGCAAAGACAGATGTAGTTTTAGACCCTTTCAGCCTCCACTTTGGCTGCCAGGTCAAACCATTTTCATTTTATATGCTGGTTACACTTTTTAATCCAAGCAGAAATTTTGTATAAGAAAGGTCCTTTTAACAATTTTCTTTTTACATTTTAAAACTTGAAATCAGGTCAATTCATCACAATGGGAAGGTTAAAGCTTTTCACACATTAACATCTGTCACTTTCATTTAAAAAAAACTGGAGCTAGCAATGTTACTACTGTTGACCTTGTAACATTTATCATTTCAAACATAGCACAAGTCTAAAAGCATACCTGATCGGCAATCATAAGATTAACTAAATGATACGTCACCTACTGTGTGGACTGCAGGTGCGTTGTTCTGTGACGTCACTGAAAATGTTTCCGGCTTTAAAGTCTGAGGCTTTCTCTGTGTGGTGTCTGCACTCCCACGGGTCAGACATGCCAGTTAGGAAAAAACAGGAGAGCATAAGGATGAATGGGGCAAGAAGCTTAATTATTGCTACCAAGAAGCAGAAGACAAAACTGAAGTAAAAGGATTCTGTGAAGGTAAAGGAATCAAATCAAATCCATTCATTTCATTGAGAATTCAAATTTATTTATGTGGCTTTGAATGCAAACAACAGCTGCCTGTCTCTAATACTGTAAGGTAGTCCCTACAGTATTAGAGACAGGCCAGCAATCTGATGATCCCCTATGAGCAAGCACTTGGCAACTGTGGGGAGGAAAAACTCCCCGTTGGGAAGAAACCTCCAGCAGAACCAGGCTCAGGAAGGAGCAGCCTTCTGCCATGACTGGCTGGGTTCTCAACTGTTGTTTGCATGACTGAGATGGTAAGAGCCTAATTAACCCCATTATACCCCAATTATTAGTTATTTCCCTATTAAAATCGTCATAGTCCAGTTAGAGCCAAATAAAGTTGGCACTGACATTAGGTTGTCTTCACCTTTTCCATTTCCATAGAGGAAAATTAAAGGTATTGTGCTAAAAATGAAAGTAAATAAATTAATATAGCTTGAATTTTGTTGACCAAGAACAATAAAATGTAAAGGCAAACGCAAATACATCCTACAGCACGTGACATCAGGTGTGCCACATAATTTCTGACCTCTTCGACCATTTTCCAGAACATGGGACGAATAGCCACAATTGCTGACTTGCACATGTTGGACACTGTGGTAATGGATTGTCCTAAAAATCCAGTTCCTTTCCTGATGATAGAAACCCCTCTATGAAGAATCCCATTATGTTCTTCTCTCCCTTCCAAGGGACTAGGTCTTAGGTCTGGGATCGTGGATTCAGCAGGGTCTGATGCATCTCGATTTGAATTTTCCCATAGCTGATGTCTTTGAATCACAGAAGGCTGCTGCTGTATATGTTCAGGGTGAAGAATTTCACACACTTGGTTTAAACCGCTATTCTGATTATGCTGTCCTCTGCAGCTGCTGAAGCGGGGTTCAGGTATATGCTGATCTGGCAATGGTACCTCATGTTCCGCGTGTAAAATTTGGTTACCACAGCGAACTTCAGGTGCCTCGCATACAGTTTGGTCAGCAGTGGGTGAACGTTGGTCATCAAATCCCAACGTTTTTCTCATAATTTTGTGAGCATAAGTGCCCACAGTGCAAATCGCGCCCCAAGCGGAGTTTGACATGTTTACAGATGACGAGTTCTCTATTGCTTTCCTTGATTCTTGCAGTATTGTACGATTGAAAGACGTGATTTGTTTATATTTGCTAACTACACGCGCAAGATTAATGAAGGCTGTTTTCTACGTGCGGCCGTCCTAAAGGTAAACTGTGTTGAAGCACCTCTATTTATAGACTCATGTGGCAGAGATGGTGACGTCAACCGTCACGGGAGACTGTGACGTGCGGTCGACCGTCACGTCACAGTCTCCCCTTTGAGAAGATCAAAGAATAGCTCCGTGTCATTTCGCGCATGCTCAGATCATGCGCAGTGAAATGAACGGGATATTTATTTATTCATTTTAAATACCTTGCTATATAACAAAGGCGACTGCGCACTCAAAGGACGAGGAGAGTTCAAAATAGGGCTGTTCGATATAACGACACATATGGATGACGATATGAAAAAGTCTATCGCTTCATATTACGGCAATATTTTTTTCATGGTTTTTATGGCTGTATCCCAATTCAGGGTCTGCAGCCTTAAAGTACGCAGCCTCAATGGTCCTCAAGGGCCGTGTACTCAAAGACCGCTAAGGCCGGAAGTGCAAGGCTTGTGAAATGGGACGGTCTAGCCTCCGTCGCGCTGCCCAGGTTGCCTAGCAACCATGATAGCTGGAAACGTGTGGTTGACAGAAATTAAGGAGAACATATTTTGTTCGTTTGTTTGTTTCTACATGAGCTTTGTGTGATTTAATAAGCATCTGAGGCTGAGACCACAGGACTGTAAAACATGATTGTTGCATGCTTGCATATTTCTGAAAACATCTTAGTGGTGTGGCAGCCATGGGTTGAGCCAGCCCTGCAAACCCTGTGGATGGACGATGCAGTGGACAGTGGGAGGAAGCATCCTAAAGCTCTCTTTGCAGACCAGCCTGTGCGATTCTCCACTCGCCGACCAGAAAAGGCAAACGGCGGGTCTCAGTTGCAGCACTACATCGTGCAGGTAGCTGTTCAGGAGACACTTGTGCAGCAAGTTTGGCTCAGACACAGGTTCCTGAAAGCTCCCCGTCTGCACCTGTGCCTTCAACTGTTTCGGCTTGTCCTGCTTGTGCCGCCTCCTCTCCTTCTTCTTGGTAGACATCAAGTGTTGCCACACAGATATTATGTGGAGGATGCAGCAGGCCCCCACAACTTTGGGAGGAAACAGAGGCCGACCCTCAAGGGCTCACAAGAAGATGGAGTGCCAGCGTGTTTTGAGGATGCACAAAGTAGGATCTTTAATATTTCTGGCCTTTGCTGAGCTCTGGCTCTGCTAGTTTCACTGTTTCTCTGTTGGGGAATCCTCTCACACTCAAACTGTGAAATATGCTCCACTCCAGTCCACTGAATGGCTGTGGAAAATATGAAAGAGGACATAACTTTAAACATTAACTTCTAACAATTTAAGCCCAAAGAGTCAGGAGCCTTTCGTTCAATAAGGTCAACCTGACAGAGAGAAATAGCAGAGCCTTAAAATTTTCCATGATAGAGGACGTTGGTTCTATAAATTATTACATTATTTCTCCAAGAAGGAGCTGAGGCCGCTTTTACCTTAATGCTACATAAAGTATAGTTGTGTATCGTTTAGGGAGTGGGTATGTTTTGGACAGCTAAACCTGAGGTTTCTTTGTGAGCCACTTCCCCGTCTTTGTGGTTTGTTGAAAACGAAATGTACAGTGGCTGCAGCTCCTCTCTGGAACCACGCTGTTAGACAATAACTAATTACATTATTTCTCCAAGAAGGCGCTGAGGCTGCTTTTAGCACGGCGGGCCTTCTCTATGCTCTCAAAGGTTGGAGTCCCTTGAGGTAACTGTAGACGGTCATTTTCAGTCTCCATGATATTCTCAGCTTCCCCTAAAGACATCATGAAAAACACATTTAATGGGTATAATTAGTGACTGCAATCTTTTTTAAAAATGTCATTAATGAATAACTAAACACAATATTTGTTAAACATTTAGATGCATTATTTGGTAAACAGTAAGGTCCATTTGGACAGAGACTTTTTCTTTTTTAGCATTTTGGTTCTGTTCATTACCACAATTAATTTTAAATATAACAACTTTAAATATAATTAACTCAGATCCAGTTGAACTGCCGACTGTCAGCCTTAATTCAGTGGGTTGAACAAAAAGATTGCACAAAAATGTGAGAACTAAAATGCAATCCCATCATTTCAGGACATCAAAAGTAACTGGACAAATAAAATAAAATGTATTCATTTGAATCGTGCTAATGCAAGCGCCACACCTCAAATCAACTCCAGGGCTTCTATCTGCTTAATTGATAATGACATAACAAAGGAAGTGCCCACACCTGCCCATGAAATAGCCTTTCAGTCAAATGTCCAATTACTTTTTGTCCCTTTAAAAAGCGGGGGGCACACGTTAAGGGGCCGGAACTCCAAAACCTTCATCCGATTTGAATGTGGATTTTCTCATATGAAAGCTGGGCGTCTACACATTATATAGATGCCCATCATAGCGGAAAGTGGAAATTGTTTTGGTAAACAGACACTATTCATGTATTCAAATATATATATGGACCTAACTGTATATTAGAGCCTGTGTTTTCTGGATATAGTGAGTCTGTGTTCTGCTGTTCAAAGTAAAATAATCCTCTAAAACCGAAGCAAAGAATCACTATATAATGCTTGATAAGGATTTATTTACCCGTCTGTGCACCCTCTTTTTAAATGTTAAACAGGTTTCCTTAAGATGATGATGCCTGTAAGTGTGTAGCTTTACCTCTCATACGATTAATAAGCGTTCCATAGGCGCTGTCCATCTGGTAGGCAAATATGAAACTGAGAGGTATGATGGGAGCCAGCATGCCTGGGTTCTTTCTTTTAATAGCGCTAAAGAAAAATGATGATAAACAGAAGACAATATTTAACTGCAAAGATAAAAGCACAACACAGAGATGAGTCTGTGTGTGTTTGTGTCAGATCTTTGTGAGGTGTTAGAATCTCACCCTGCAGTTAGTCCCACTGTGGCCACCGCAAAGAAACTGCCAAAGTATTTCAGAAACTCTCTGGACCAGGCGATCTGCATCGCCATCTGCCGCTCTCTCATCTGGTTCTGCATCAGAATCTGGCGCTCCATCTGGGCACATGCACGCGCGCACACAGACACACAAAAATAAATTAAGAAGAAATAAAATTTTCCCTGCTTGGTAAGATTTCATTTTCAGTTATAATCAATTTCAGTCAATTACTGTTGATCAGAGCTGTAATAATCATCTGATTCATCAGTTAATTGTTTTATGAGAGTACAGACAGTTTAAAGAGATCTCCATAAGCACCAAAGGCTTAGTACTTTTTAAAAAAAAGCCCCTAAAAACTTGTAGGAAGTGTACATTACGTGAACAGAGATGTGATTAGTTGGGAGCACAGACTGAACTTCTATGTATGCTTGAGAAGTTTCTTTGGAATTTTTTTTAAGTCATGAAACTAAACCCTGGAATCCACTGCTGTAAACATGCCAACTACAAACACTACGCTCTAGGGAAGGAGGAAGTGACAAACTTTTCATCTCCACAATCTGGGTGTTTCGTACTCCTGACATCGACTCTTGGCTGTACACTCTTTAGGTTCAATGGAAATTACAGGAATGACTTCTGTAATTGACAGTGTTTGTTCTTTTAAAGCCAGCATCCGCTGAAACAAACTAGTGAGTAGTCTGAGCACACTTAAGGGTGTCCCCCTTTAACGGCCCATGTTGTGAATGAGTGAAGAATGCAATTATGAAAAGAAAGCATTTCCCGCTCCTCCACACCATGTGTATGAGCTGCAGGAACGGGAAATGGGGTGACACGTTCGCTGAAAGGTCAGCTTTCATGACGGCTTCATCTGGGTCACAAAAAAGGAAGTAAATGGAAGATAGAGGATGTTAAATTTGAATAAACTATCCTGAAACTCACTCCAGCATCTAAGTACATAGATGCTGCAGGGTCTCCATCTTATAAAAATGAAGCAGTTCAATATGCCCATATACACAAATACGTAACATAAGTAAAGATCACTGCACATCTTTGCTCAGCCACCAGTTTCACATTATTAGTTAGTTTGTCTCCAAAGCGCTCAACCTGAAATGGCCCTCTGATGTACTCATTCCTAATCATGTCCTTCATGGTCACTCCAAACAAAAAAATCTTAACATCTTCAACTCTGTCACCTCCAGTTTTCCAAACCACACATCATAGCATCTTGAAAACCTTTCCTTTCAGTCTGCAACTATCCATCACAAATTACCGCTGACACTCGTCTCCACCCACTGTTACTTTGGATGGTTGGATGCTATTTGAACTCATCCACTTTCACTGCCTCTGCTCCTTCAATATTCTGCCCATCTCCCTCTCATTTTTGTGCTGATGCCAAATGAATCATGAGTGTTCCCCATCTTTCACTAGATGGTGAAAGATGTCACAGCAGAGGTCAGAGGTGATGTGCGAGTGGGTGCACTTTCACTCACCTGCAGCCGTGCATTCGTTAGCATGAATTCTTGTTGCTTTTTTAAATTGTCATCCATGGATTTGGACAGCAGGACACCCATGGCTGCGTTGGCGTTTCTGTGAATTAAACACGCAGTCATTCAAACGTGCTGCTCTGCTCTCATCACAGCAGCAAACAAAATTCCAGAGTCGGGCTTAGAAAAGCCACCTGCTTCAAACTGGATTTGTTTCAGCATGTAGTGACCTCTTCAGTCCTTCAGTGTCTCTTCACTTCAGCTTTAGCTTTAAGCCTCAACTCATTTTAAGCTTTCCCGTTAAGTTAGCGAATAACAACACGACTACTGTCTACACAGAGGAAGTATTTGCAGCCCACCAAAAGGTTTTACCAGAGAAAAAGAGGGGAAAGTGTTGTTGTTTTTTTACTTTTACACCAATTCAGGATTTTTCTTTTCTTTTCTTTATTCAAATCAAGCAACAAAGTATATATCTCATTTACATTGACAGTTTTTTTTTCCTTTTTTCCCCTTTTCCCTTTCCCTCCCCTCTTTTTCCCCTTCCCTTCCTTCCTCTCCCCATCCTTTTTACATAAAATATAATTACCATTATATAAACAATCATATCTATGTCTATATCAATTGTAGATGTGAGAAGCAACTGAATTGCTGCATCCTTTAATGCATACTCTATTGGAGCGCAGCTCAGTGACAGTTATTCCTCTTCCTTGATGCTGTTCTGTTTAATAAGTAAACACAACATGACTTGATTTGGGGATAATGGCAGGATGTTTGATATATGGGTGTAGAGTTGCTCTTGTCCTCCCACCCTAAGTACTCCCTGCTCATCAACAAATGGACTTAGGCTGTAGAGCTTGTGTGTCTTATCCTTCAGTTGAATGTCCTTCCCTCGAGTCAAGTCCTTGATTTCTTTGTTCTGTTCTGTTCTTAAATAACTACATTTTCCGTAGCCTGTCACACCAGCGTCTGAAAAATGGTGTAGTTCACACTGCCTGTGTTTGCAGGTAAGACACGTCTTTGAACTTTCACCTTTGACAAGTTTTGAAGATCTAGGATTCCCACAGTGACAGTGTTGATCTGAGAGTGGCTCGTCCCATTCTACTTTCTCTTGGCATAACTGTTGCAGGATTTGTTTTCCTCTTAGGATGAAGGGTGGCACAAATCCCAGTGGGTCGTACACTGATGCTATTGTGCACAGAATTCCTCTTCTTGTCATTGGGCGCTCTTTTACAGTTACTCTGAACTAAAACTCATCAGAAGAAATGCACCACTGAACACCAAGTGGTCTTTCCATCAATAGATCTAAGTCCTTAATACTTTCAGCACTCTCTTCTCCCGACAGTGACTTTATCAGATTTTCACAGTTTGGTATGAACTTTGTCTAATCTTAGTTTACCCTTGCTACACAATTCTCTTGCCTCTTTCACTAGTTTTATTGCTTCAGCTTCTGATATAACACGTACAAGTCCATCATCTACATAAAAGTTCCTTTGAATGAACCTCACTGTGTTTGGAGTGAACTTTTCCTCACATTGCGTGGCTAGATGATTTAAACCAAAGTTGAAAATCTTAGGCCTTAATGTAGAGTCCAGTAGGTGGCAGTGTTGACCAAAGAATGCTTAATTTCACTGTGGTCTCAGTTTTTAACCCTCCTGTTGTGTTGTTTCTGTGGTACAGCAAGGATATCCCTGAGTCAGTTTGTTTAGCCATCCAGAAGTGTCAGAACCCAAAAACTTCCAGTAAACTTTGCTGATATCTTATTATCAACTCCATTACTGCCCACAGGAACAGGACAGTTCACAACACCTGCGTTCTTGCACTTTACACGTCAGGTCAATAGAATACGGAGTGTGTGTGTGTGTGTGTGTGTGTTGGGGAAATATGTCTCACAGTTGCAAAGACAGATGTAGTTTTAGACCCTTTCAGCCTCCACTTTGGCTGCCAGGTCAAACCATTTTCATTTTATATGCTGGTTACACTTTTTAATCCAAGCAGAAATTTTGTATAAGAAAGGTCCTTTTAACAATTTTCTTTTTACATTTTAAAACTTGAAATCAGGTCAATTCATCACAATGGGAAGGTTAAAGCTTTTCCCACATTAAGATCTGTCACTTTCATTTAAAAAAAACTGGAGCTAGCAATGTTACTACTGTTGACCTTGTAACATTTATCATTTCAAACATAGCACAAGTCTAAAAGCATACCTGATCGGCAATCATAAGATTAACTAAATGATACGTCACCTACTGTGTGGACTGCAGGTGCGTTGTTCTGTGACGTCACTGAAAATGTTTCCGGCTTTAAAGTCTGAGGCTTTCTCTGTGTGGTGTCTGCACTCCCACGGGTCAGACATGCCAGTTAGGAAAAAACAGGAGAGCATAAGGATGAATGGGGCAAGAAGCTTAATTATTGCTACCAAGAAGCAGAAGACAAAACTGAAGTAAAAGGATTCTGTGAAGTTAAAGGAATCAAATCAAATCCATTCATTTCATTGAGAATTCAAATTTATTTATGTGGCTTTGAATGCAAACAACAGCTGCCTGTCTCTAATACTGTAAGGTAGTCCCTACAGTATTAGAGACAGGCCAGCAATCTGATGATCCCCTATGAGCAAGCACTTGGCAACTGTGGGGAGGAAAAACTCCCCGTTGGGAAGAAACCTCCAGCAGAACCAGGCTCAGGAAGGAGCAGCCTTCTGCCGTGACTGGCTGGGTTCTCAACTGTTGTTTGCATGACTGAGATGGTAAGAGCCTAATTAACCCCATTATACCCCAATTATTAGTTATTTCCCTATTAAAATCGTCATAGTCGAGTTAGAGCCAAATAAAGTTGGCACTGACATTAGGTTGTCTTCACCTTTTCCATTTCCATAGAGGAAAATTAAAGGTATTGTGCTAAAAATGAAAGTAAATAAATTAATATAGCTTGAATTTTGTTGACCAAGAACAATAAAATGTAAAGGCAAACGCAAATACATCCTACAGCACGTGACATCAGGTGTGCCACATAATTTCTGACCTCTTCGACCATTTTCCAGAACATGGGACGAATAGCCACAATTGCTGACTTGCACATGTTGGACACTGTGGTAATGGATTGTCCTAAAAATCCAGTTCCTTTCCTGATGATAGAAACCCCTCTATGAAGAATCCCATTATGTTCTTCTCTCCCTTCCAAGGGACTAGGTCTTAGGTCTGGGATCGTGGATTCAGCAGGGTCTGATGCATCTCGATTTGAATTTTCCCATAGCTGATGTCTTTGAATCACAGAAGGCTGCTGCTGTATATGTTCAGGGTGAAGAATTTCACACACTTGGTTTAAACCGCTATTCTGATTATGCTGTCCTCTGCAGCTGCTGAAGCGGGGTTCAGGTATATGCTGATCTGGCAATGGTACCTCATGTTCCGCGTGTAAAATTTGGTTACCACAGCGAACTTCAGGTGCCTCGCATACAGTTTGGTCAGCAGTGGGTGAACGTTGGTCATCAAATCCCAACGTTTTTCTCATAATTTTGTGAGCATAAGTGCCCACAGTGAAAATCGCGCCCCAAACGGAGTTTGACATGTTTACAGATATATTTGCTAACTACACGCGCAAGATTAATGAAAACTGTTTTCTACGTGCGGCCGTCCTAAAGGTAAACTGTGTTGAAGCACCTCTATTTATAGACTCATGTGGCAGAGATGGTGACGTCAACCGTCACGGGAGACTGTGACGTGCGGTCGACCGTCACGTCACAGTCTCCCCTTTGAGAAGATCAAAGAATAGCTCCGTGTCATTCCGCGCATGCTCAGATCATGCGTATTGAAATTAACGGGATATTTATTTATTCATTTTAAATACCTTGCTATATAACAAAGCGCGCACTCAAAGGACGAGGAGAGTTCAAAATAGGGCTGTTCGATATAACGACACATATGGATGACGATATGAAAAAGTCTATCGCTTCATATTACGGCAATATTTTTTCATGGTTTTTATGGCTGTATCCCAATTCAGGGTCTGCAGCCTTAAAGTACGCAGCCTCAATGGTCCTCAAGGGCCGTGTACTCAAAGACCGCTAAGGCCGGAAGTGCGAGGCTTGTGAAATGGGACGGTCTAGCCTCCGTCGCGCTGCCCAGGTTGCCTAGCAACCATGATAGCTGGAAACGTGTGGTTGACAGAAATTAAGGAGAACATATTTTGTTCGTTTGTTTGTTTCTACATGAGCTTTGTGTGATTTAATAAGCATCTGAGGCTGAGACCACAGGACTGTAAAACATGATTGTTGCATGCTTGCATATTTCTGAAAACATCTTAGTGGTGTGGCAGCCATGGGTTGAGCCAGCCCTGCAAACCCTGTGGATGGACGATGCAGTGGACAGTGGGAGGAAGCATCCTAAAGCTCTCTTTGCAGACCAGCCTGTGTGATTCTCCACTCGCCGACCAGAAAAGACAAACGGCGGGTCTCAGTTGCAGCACCTCATCCATTCTGTATGCATGAAGCTGCACGCATGTATCACCTTCATTCAAAAAAAAGGAGCCAGCTATTTTATTACTGTTGACCTTGTAACATTTATCACTTTAAACATAGCACAAGTCAAAAAGCATACCTGATAGGCAATCATAAGATAAAGCTCGTAAGCACTTACCTGTGGAAG
Organism: Diplotaxodon limnothrissa; assembly: GCF_057381915.1. Classification (NCBI taxonomy): domain Eukaryota; kingdom Metazoa; phylum Chordata; class Actinopteri; order Cichliformes; family Cichlidae; genus Diplotaxodon; species Diplotaxodon limnothrissa. The sequence continues at coordinate 44,152,949 of NC_140602.1, read as the reverse complement.
TGCTTCAGTATTTATTGCATTTGGCAGTAACTGTGGTTCTAGCTGAAGCATTTACAGTATTTTTGAAGGAGGCGAATTCATCGTCTTATCTGACAAAAATCAACGCCTTTTCCTGTTATTTGTGACCATTTTGTAAACAAATATGCTTCTTAGAGTTGACATTATTAAAAATCCTGAATTGGTGTAAAAGTTAAAAAAAAAAAAAACACTTTCCCCTCTTTTTCTCTGGTAAAACCTTTTGGTGGGCTGCAAATACTTCCTCTGTGTAGACAGTAGTCGTGTTGTTATTCGCTAACTTAACGGGAAAGCTTAAAATGAGTTGAGGCTTAAAGCTAAAGCTGAAGTGAAGAGACACTGAAGGACTGAAGAGGTCACTACATGCTGAAACAAATCCAGTTTGAAGCAGGTGGCTTTTCTAAGCCCGACTCTGGAATTTTGTTTGCTGTTGTGATGAGAGCAGAGCAGCACGTTTGAATGACTGCGTGTTTAATTCACAGAAACGCCAACGCAGCCATGGGTGTCCTGCTGTCCAAATCCATGGATGACAATTTAAAAAAGCAACAAGAATTCATGCTAACGAATGCACGGCTGCAGGTGAGTGAAAGTGCATCCACTTGCACATCACCTCTGACCTCTGCTGTGACATCTTTCACTAGTGAAAGATGGTGAAAGTGAAAAAGCAAAAAAAAAAAAAAGCAGATTTTTAATTATTTTTTAACACATAAAATTGCCCCAAACCTTCCCACCAAAAGGTTTTACCTTCATACTTTGAAATTGTACTAGTTGCAGATGCTGAAATGATGTCGGACTAAGTTTAAATTGTGCACTTGTTTATTTGCATTATTTTTGTATCAGCTCCATGAGTACAGGAGACATCCACAGCAACTGTAGGTCTGCAAACATTTTTAATCTCTATGACTACAACCAAATCCATTTAGACCCACTACTTTCCCACTACTCTCTGGAGGAGGTAATTAACTACACTGCTCATTGTCTGAGTAGTGTGATCACTGTGCGTTACTTCCTTTGTCCCACACACTGACACAAACCCCTGTCCTAATGACGACACGCATACCATCTTTCTTTTAGTGTTTAAGTATTACTACACACCAAAGTCAAAAACCAGCCCAAAGTGATTTCACAGCAGGTACCACTGTGATTCTACTTAAAGAGGAAACTTGCACAGGTAGAAAAAAAGTTTGTTACCCTGGTGAAGATCATGCTATGGCTTCTGGACTGGGGTGAGCATACACTCAGCTTTAACCTCACTCTTCTCATTTTTCTAGCTCTTATAGTGTGTTAGTAAGATGTGGATCCAAGTCTGTAAAGCAGTTCTGGAAGGCGGGGATACATATTCTAACATGTGGTCTAGTTCGGTGCCTGATACACAGTTTCAAAAATCTCCTGTGGCTGCTCATATGTACGGTACACATATTTTGAGAATGGACTTCCTAGGAATGAGGAATTGGTGCCATCAAAATGGATTTATAGTAGGGGGTAGAGGTGGGAATCACCATACAACTCGCGATACGATATTATCACAATATTTAAAGCACGATACGATATTATTGTGATTTTTTTTAAAAATATTTTGCGATATTCATATTCTGTACATAAAGATAAACTTTATCAATATTCATTTTATCTAATATCAAAGTCTCACACTCAGTCTTTCTCTCATTTCAGTCAGTTTTATTGTTGACAAATTGAATGGTTTGTATTACAGTCTAGTCCAGTGGTTCTTAACCTGGGTTCGATCGAACCCTAGGGGTTCGGTGAGTCGGTCTCAGGGGTTCGGCAGAGCCTCCACTGCGGAGGTCGCAGAGGTCCAGCCACGCCCGAATTATCGTGTAAATTTGTGATGACACGCCCCCTTCTGGCCATCACTGGCTGCAGACGATCATGCTACACTGCTTGGCCAATCAGGGCTGCGGGGAATGTAGCGCGCGCAGTAGTCAACATGTGAATGTCGTGGTAGTACTTCGCGTGATTTTTTTTTTAACATTTTAATCCATACTAACTATGTCGGGCAAAAAAAGAAAGTGGTTGGACGAATATGTACAATATGGATTTACATGTATCACGGAACGTGATGGGAGTGAGCGTCCTATCTGCATGATTTGCAACGCCAAGTTGAGCAACTCTAGTCTCGCACCGGCAAAACTAAAGGAACACTTCTTGAAGCTGCATGGAGACGGGGAATACAAGAACACAACACTTGCTGAATTCAAGGTGAAGAGAGCCAGATTCGATGAAAGGCCCACTCTGCCTGCTCTTGGATTTGTACCCGTTAACAAACCGATCCTCACAGCATCGTACGAAGTTGCTTACCTGATCGCAAAGCAGGGCAAGCCACACACCATTGGTGAAACACTCGTGAAACCAGCCGCGTTAAAGATGGCAAATCTGATACTCGGAACAGCGGCCGAAGGTAAATTATCACAAATTCCTCTTTCAAATGACACCGTCAGCGACAGAATAGAAGACATGAGTAAAGACATCTTGGCTCAAGTAGTCGCCGATCTGATTTCAAGCCCGGCAAAATTCAGCCTTCAGCTCGATGAGAGCACAGACGTTGCTAATCTAAGCCAGCTTACTGTTTTTGTGCGCTATGTGAAAGATGACATGATAAAAGAAGATTTTTTATTTTGTAAGCCTCTTACAACAACAACTAAGGCAGCCGATGTGAAGAAGCTTGTGGATGACTTCTTCGGAGACAACAATCTTTCATGGGACATGGTTTCTGCAGTTTGTACAGACGGAGCTCCCGTCATGCTGGGAAGAAACTCTGGTTTTGGTGCGCTAGTAAAAGCCGATGCACCACACATCATTGTGACTCATTGTATTTTGCACAGGCATGCATTGGCAACAAAAACCTTGCCTCCAAAAATGGCAGAAGTATTAAAAACCGTGGTGGAATGTGTGAACTATGTGCGAAATAGTGCTCTGAGGCACCGCATCTTCAGTGAGCTGTGTAAAGAAATGGGCTCTGAATTCGAGGTACTTCTGTACCATTCTAATGTTCGGTGGTTATCCCGGGGACAGGTGCTGAATCGTGTTTTTGCCATGCGTGTGGAATTAGCCCTGTTTTTGCAAGAGCACCAACACTGTCATGCAGATTGCTTCAAAAATCCTGAGTTCATTCTCATTTTAGCGTACATGGCTGATATATTCGCAGCTCTCAATCATCTCAATCAGCAGATGCAGGGTGGTGGAGTCAATATCATAGAAGCGGAAGAACACCTGAAGGCTTTTCAAAAAAAGCTAACGTTATGGAAACGACGAACAGAGAACAACAACTTTGCAAACTTCCCCCTTCTGGACAACTGTGTAAGTAAGGTCGAAGATGTGTCTGGAATCGGAGATGTTTCTGTATCCACGGAACTGAAGCAAACAATTGCAACGCACTTAGATGAGCTTGCAAAGTCTCTCGACAGATATTTCCCTACAAGAGAGTCATATCCAGCATGGGTGAGACAGCCGTTCACGTTTGCTGTTGAGACAGCAGATGTCAATGATGAATACCTTGACGAAATCATTGAAATTCAGCAGAGCCAGGTTCAACAGCAACTCTTCAGAACAACAACACTCTCAACGTTTTGGTGTCGACAAATGGACAAGTATCCAATTATTGCTAAGAAAGCCCTGGATTTTTTTATATCATTTGTTACAACATATCTTTGCGAGCAATCCTTTTCGACGATGCTGGACATAAAAACGAAGAAAAGGAACAGACTTTTCTGTGAAAATGACATGAGACTGGCACTTGCCAAGGTGAAGCCACGCATATCTGAACTGGTCTCTCAAAGGCAACAGCAGAAGTCACACTGATTTGCAGGTATGTAATTTGTTGTAAGTTCATGCATTGTGTTGGTTTTGTTCTTTGAACAAGGTGATGTTCATGTACGGCTCATTTTGTGCACCAGTAAAAAAACATATCTATGTCTTGAATTTGAAAAAAAAAAAAAAAAAATTTCACTAAAGAGGGGTTCGGTGAATGCGCATATGAAACTGGTGGGGTTCGGTACCTCCAACAAGGTTAAGAACCACTGGTCTAGTCCAACTTAACTGAATGCAACCATCTGGTACAATTATAGCTATTCTGAACTATGCAATTTATGAAAACTATGCAGCCCATTCAGCAACTGAAGAATTTGAAAGTAAATTTAAAAATATATATAATTTTACATTAAATAAAAAAGTTTTAAACTTAATTAAAATTAAACATGTCTTAAATTAAAATAAGTAAACTGTCATGTTTATTGCTGCCAAAAAAAAAGTTAAACACATTTGGACACTCTTCCTCAATTTTTAGTCACAAAAAGAAATTCTTCTGTGGAAATACACCACTGGGCTCAGATGTTCATATTGCTGTCTTAAGCAGGAGGAACTTTCTTTGGAAAGATGGAGTCAAAGAGGGTCAAAGCTTTCTGAAATCTTTCCAAATTACTGTAACTGTAAGATGCTTTTTTAAATGCCTATTTTCAATCCCCTGGCAATATTTCAATAGAATTGAAATCTTAGCATTGGTTAGGCACCTCAGGTCTTCTCCTTGAGTCCTTTCTTTGTGGATTTACTAGTGCATTTAGGAACATTACTCCATATCCAATTTTGGACAAATCATTTTTAAAAGCATGAGAGCATACAGAGTGCCCAAAAGTCAAAGTTTGCAAACATGCAAAAAAAAAAACCTTAATCCACAAAAAAACCCTAACATGAAATATTTTGTATTCATCAGGAATACCTGCTGCACATATTTTCCGCATGTATTTGCTCTGCTTTTCTTTCTCACATGTTACATCTGTTTCTTTTCCTTCTTCCAATGTGTAGATCATGATGATTTGTGTGCATCTGTTTTCAAGTTAGTGTCCCGCTTTGTGTTCATACTTGCACCCTTCACAAATGTCACCCTCAGACTGCGTTGGTTCATTTCTGCTTTTTCCAGTCCTGTCCCAGAGTCACAGTCTGCTGCTTGTCTGAGCTTGCCAAAACCAAATCTTTTCCTTTTGATATTCCCACCAGCAGATATGTTTGTCTAGTTTTGAATTGCACATCTACACTAATAGGGCTAATTTATCACTTATGGGTTCGTAGCTATCCCATACAAACAGCCTGTAGAAACAGAAAATGGTAAAGAATGTTATACAAAGACCCTGAAGTCTTTAATGTAGATGACACATTATCATTATTATTGTTGTTATAAGTGTTCATTATTATAAACACTCATGAGTCATTTGGCATCAGCACAAAAATGAGAGGGAGATGGGCAGAATATTGAAGGAGCAGAGGCAGTGAAAGTGGATGAGTTTAAATAGCATCCAACCATCCAAAGTAACAGTGGGTGGAGACGAGTGTCAGCGGTAATTTGTGATGGATAGTTGCAGACTGAAAGGAAAGGTTTTTAAGATGCTATGATGTGTGGTTTGGAAAACTGGAGGTGACAGAGTTGAAGATGTTAAGATTTTTTTGTTTGGAGTGACCATGAAGGACATGATTAGGAATGAGTACATCAGAGGGCCATTTCAGGTTGAGTGCTTTGGAGACAAACTAACTAATAATGTGAAACTGGTGGCTGAGCAAAGATGTGCAGTGATCTTTACTTATGTTACGTATTTGTGTATATGGGCATATTGAACTGCTTCATTTTTATAAGATGGAGACCCTGCAGCATCTATGTACTTAGATGCTGGAGTGAGTTTCAGGATAGTTTATTCAAATTTAACATCCTCTATCTTCCATTTACTTCCTTTTTTGTGACCCAGATGAAGCCGTCATGAAAGCTGACCTTTCAGCGAACGTGTCACCCCATTTCCCGTTCCTGCAGCTCATACACATGGTGTGGAGGAGCGGGAAATGCTTTCTTTTCATAATTGCATTCTTCACTCATTCACAACATGGGCCGTTAAAGGGGGACACCCTTAAGTGTGCTCAGACTACTCACTAGTTTGTTTCAGCGGATGCTGGCTTTAAAAGAACAAACACTGTCAATTACAGAAGTCATTCCTGTAATTTCCATTGAACCTAAAGAGTGTACAGCCAAGAGTCGATGTCAGGAGTACGAAACACCCAGATTGTGGAGATGAAAAGTTTGTCACTTCCTCCTTCCCTAGAGCGTAGTGTTTGTAGTTGGCATGTTTACAGCAGTGGATTCCAGGGTTTAGTTTCATGACTTAAAAAAAATTCCAAAGAAACTTCTCAAGCATACATAGAAGTTCAGTCTGTGCTCCCAACTAATCACATCTCTGTTCACGTAATGTACACTTCCTACAAGTTTTTAGGGGCTTTTTTTTAAAAAGTACTAAGCCTTTGGTGCTTATGGAGATCTCTTTAAACTGTCTGTACTCTCATAAAACAATTAACTGATGAATCAGAGGATTATTACAGCTCTGATCAACAGTAATTGACTGAAATTGATTATAACTGAAAATGAAATCTTACCAAGCAGGGAAAATTTTATTTCATCATTTCTTCTTAATTTATTTTTGTGTGTCTGTGTGCGCGCGTGCATGTGCCCAGATGGAGCGCCAGATTCTGATGCAGAACCAGATGAGAGAGCGGCAGATGGCGATGCAGATCGCCTGGTCCAGAGAGTTTCTGAAATACTTTGGCAGTTTCTTTGCGGTGGCCACAGTGGGACTAACTGCAGGGTGAGATTCTAACACCTCACAAAGATCTGACACAAACACACACAGACTCATCTCTGTGTTGTGCTTTTATCTTTGCAGTTAAATATTGTCTTCTGTTTATCATCATTTTTCTTTAGAGCTATTAAAAGAAAGAACCCAGGCATGCTGGCTCCCATCATACCTCTCAGTTTCATATTTGCCTACCAGATGGACAGCGCCTATGGAACGCTTATTAATCGTATGAGAGGTAAAGCTACACACTTACAGGCATCATCATCTTAAGGAAACCTGTTTAACATTTAAAAAGAGGGTGCACAGACGGGTAAATAAATCCTTATCAAGCATTATATAGTGATTCTTTGCTTTGGCTTTAGAGGATTATTTTACTTTGAACAGCAGAACACAGACTCACTATATCCAGAAAACACAGGCTCTAATATACAGTTAGGTCCATATATATATTTAAATACGTGAATAGTGTCTGTTTACCAAAACAATTTCCACTTTCCGCTATGATGGGCATCTATATAATGTGTAGACGCCCAGCTTTCATATGAGAAAATCCACATTCAAATCGGATGAAGGTTTTGGAGTTCCGGCCCCTTAACGTGTGCCCCCCGCTTTTTAAAGGGACAAAAAGTAATTGGACATTTGACTGAAAGGCTATTTCATGGGCAGGTGTGGGCACTTCCTTTGTTATGTCATTATCAATTAAGCAGATAGAAGCCCTGGAGTTGATTTGAGGTGTGGCGCTTGCATTAGCACGATTCAAATGAATACATTTTATTTTATTTGTCCAGTTACTTTTGATGTCCTGAAATGATGGGATTGCATTTTAGTTCTCACATTTTTGTGCAATCTTTTTGTTCAACCCACTGAATTAAGGCTGACAGTCGGCAGTTCAACTGGATCTGAGTTAATTATATTTAAAGTTGTTATATTTAAAATTAATTGTGGTAATGAACAGAACCAAAATGCTAAAAAAGAAAAAGTCTCTGTCCAAATGGACCTTACTGTTTACCAAATAATGCATCTAAATGTTTAACAAATATTGTGTTTAGTTATTCATTAATGACATTTTTAAAAAAGATTGCAGTCACTAATTATACCCATTAAATGTGTTTTTCATGATGTCTTTAGGGGAAGCTGAGAATATCATGGAGACTGAAAATGACCGTCTACAGTTACCTCAAGGGACTCCAACCTTTGAGAGCATAGAGAAGGCCCGCCGTGCTAAAAGCAGCCTCAGCGCCTTCTTGGAGAAATAATGTAATTAGTTATTGTCTAACAGCGTGGTTCCAGAGAGGAGCTGCAGCCACTGTACATTTCGTTTTCAACAAACCACAAAGACGGGGAAGTGGCTCACAAAGAAACCTCAGGTTTAGCTGTCCAAAACATACCCACTCCCTAAACGATACACAACTATACTTTATGTAGCATTAAGGTAAAAGCGGCCTCAGCTCCTTCTTGGAGAAATAATGTAATAATTTATAGAACAAACGTCCTCTATCATGGAAAATTTTAAGGCTCTGCTATTTCTCTCTGTCAGGTTGACCTTTATTGAACGAAAGGCTCCTTATTCTGTCTCATTTCAGTCTTTCAGATACACCAATCGGGCATTACATTATGACTACCTAACTAACACTGTGTTGGTCGCCCTTTTGCTGCCAAAGCGGCCCTGACCCATCACATGATATCTGGCACCAAGATGCCAGGTGTGGCCTCCGTGTTGAATAGTCTGAATCAGTGTTACTCACTTTGCTAGTGGTCATAATGTTATGCCTGATTGGTGTATGCCACATGTTGATCCATGAGTTAAGTTTTATTACAGTGTTAAGAGAGCATTGTGTGACCACAGCAGATAACTTGTCTCTAAATATTGCACAATTGCAGTTATATCATCAGTGTTTTCTTTAGGTTGTTATTTTCCAGGGTTTGCTTTGATTATGTATGATGGACTTGAAGGGAAATTGATAGTAATATTAATCAGTTTATGTTATCTCTCTGGGGGGTTTTGTTGTATTTAGATGAACAAGAATACCAGCTGCTATAAGCCTGGTTCATGAATGTAATGATGATGATTGAACAAAGTGGTAAGACAATGATTGTTGACTTTGGTCAAAGCTGCAATTAGACCAGTGCAGAGCAGAAATTCTCTTAAACACTCTTCATAACAGCTCATTTTATCTGGCTCTTATGTGTAATACGTCGCCTTTAAAAAGCTCCTGAAACACTGATGACTGTTGCAGGTCACTTGCCTCTCTGTTTAGATGATAGACTGTATGCAAAAGATGGACGTAGCATCCAAACCCTCCACTTTTTCTCCTTTACATTCAGCTCCTGCTGTCCTGGAACAGCAAAGGCTTGCCCTTTCTTTCTCATTTCAGTGGCTACAATCCATCCTTTGTATTCAGTCTGTGGTTCTTTTCTATCCAGGTCATAGACGTGTTACTTTCTAAGAAGCTTTGTTTTGATGAAATGCCCTCTGCCAGGCTGGTAACTTTTGCAGTTGCCGATAACCAACAGCTGAAGTGATCAAAATGTAATGGTGCATTATTGGTAAAGATTCTCAGACATTTGTATTGACAGATAAAATGTATTATTTTCAACACTAAAATTTTAATTGTAGGTGTGAGGGAGCTTCAATACAAAGCTGTTGGACCTCCAACTTTAAGCCATCACAGTAGATTCCAAGGTGCTGATATCTATACTTTGTGTTTGACATCTGGAAAAAATTTTAAATTAATAAAAAAAGAAAATTGAAAAGATTTCAGTGTCTGAATTGATCTTTGTGACAAGGACACCCCCTGAATGCAAAGCTGTAGAGCAGGGATGTCAGTGTTTCTGTTAATGTAATGAGATCTTTTAATCTCAAAGAGCAGCAACTTAAGCAGTATGTGGGGTTTGTTTGTTTTTTAACGTGATAATGAAATGCTGCATATTAAATGACATTTCTCAGGATGACTCTTTGGGCTTAAATTGTTAGAAGTTAATGTGTAAAGTTATGTCCTCTTTCATATTTTCCACAGCCATTCAGTGGACTGGAGTGGAGCATATTTCACAGTTTGAGTGTGAGAGGATTCCCCAACAGAGAAACAGTGAAACTAGCAGAGCCAGAGCTCAGCAAAGGCCAGAAATATTAAAGATCCTACTTTGTGCATCCTCAAAACACACTGGCACTCCATCTTCTTGTGAGCCCTTGAGGGTCGGCCTCTGTTTCCTCCCAAAGTTGTGGGGGCCTGCTGCATCCTCCACATAATATCTGTGTGGCAACACTTGATGTCTACCAAGAAGAAGGAGAGGAGGCGGCACAAGCAGGACAAGCCGAAACAGTTGAAGGCACAGGTGCAGACGGGGAGCTTTCAGGAACCTGTGTCTGAGCCAGGCTTGCTGCACAAGTGTCTCCTGAACAGCTACCTGCATGATGTAGTAACGCACAGTGATCACACTACTCAGACAATGAGCAGTGTAGTTAATTACCTCCTCCAGAGAGTAGTGGGAAAGTAGTGGGTCTAAATGGATTTGGTTGTAGTCATAGAGATTAAAAATGTTTGCAGACCTACAGTTGCTGTGGATGTCTCCTGTACTCATGGAGCTGATACAAAAATAATGCAAATAAACAAGTGCACAATTTAAACTTAGTCCGACATCATTTCAGCATCTGCAACTAGTACAATTTCAAAGTATGAAGGTAAAACCTTTTGGTGGGAAGGTTTGGGGCAATTTTATGTGTTAAAAAATAATTAAAAATCTGCTTTTTTTTTTTTTTTGCTTTTTCACTTTCACCATCTTTCACTAGTGAAAGATGTCACAGCAGAGGTCAGAGGTGATGTGCGAGTGGGTGCACTTTCACTCACCTGCAGCCGTGCATTCGTTAGCATGAATTCTTGTTGCTTTTTTAAATTGTCATCCATGGATTTGGACAGCAGGACACCCATGGCTGCGTTGGCGTTTCTGTGAATTAAACACGCAGTCATTCAAACGTGCTGCTCTGCTCTCATCACAACAGCAAACAAAATTCCAGAGTCGGGCTTAGAAAAGCCACCTGCTTCAAACTGGATTTGTTTCAGCATGTAGTGACCTCTTCAGTCCTTCAGTGTCTCTTCACTTCAGCTTTAGCTTTAAGCCTCAACTCATTTTAAGCTTTCCCGTTAAGTTAGCGAATAACAACACGACTACTGTCTACACAGAGGAAGTATTTGCAGCCCACCAAAAGGTTTTACCAGAGAAAAAGAGGGGAAAGTGTTTTTTTTTTTTAACTTTTACACCAATTCAGGATTTTTAATAATGTCAACTCTAAGAAGCATATTTGTTTACAAAATGGTCACAAATAACAGGAAAAGGCGTTGATTTTTGTCAGATAAGACGATGAATTCGCCTCCTTCAAAAATACTGTAAATGCTTCAGCTAGAACCACAGTTACTGCCAAATGCAATAAATACTGAAGCACTTCCACAGGTAAGTGCTTACGAGCTTTATCTTATGATTGCCTATCAGGTATGCTTTTTGACTTGTGCTATGTTTAAAGTGATAAATGTTACAAGGTCAACAGTAATAAAATAGCTGGCTCCTTTTTTTTGAATGAAGGTGATACATGCGTGCAGCTTCATGCATACAGAATGGATGAGGTGCTGCAACTGAGACCCGCCGTTTGTCTTTTCTGGTCGGCGAGTGGAGAATCACACAGGCTGGTCTGCAAAGAGAGCTTTAGGATGCTTCCTCCCACTGTCCACTGCATCGTCCATCCACAGGGTTTGCAGGGCTGGCTCAACCCATGGCTGCCACACCACTAAGATGTTTTCAGAAATATGCAAGCATGCAACAATCATGTTTTACAGTCCTGTGGTCTCAGCCTCAGATGCTTATTAAAATCACACAAAGCTCATGTAGAAACAAACAAACGAACAAAATATGTTCTCCTTAATTTCTGTCAACCACACGTTTCCAGCTATCATGGTTGCTAGGCAACCTGGGCAGCGCGACGGAGGCTAGACCGTCCCATTTCACAAGCCTCGCACTTCCGGCCTTAGCGGTCTTTGAGTACGCGGCCCTTGAGGACCATTGAAGCTGCGTACTTTAAGGCTGCAGACCCTGAATTGGGATACAGCCATAAAAACCATGAAAAAATATTGCCGTAATATGAAGCGATAGACTTTTTCATATCGTCATCCATATGTGTCGTTATATCGAACAGCCCTATTTTGAACTCTCCTCGTCCTTTGAGTGCGCGCTTTGTTATATAGCAAGGTATTTAAAATGAATAAATAAATATCCCGTTCATTTCAATACGCATGATCTGAGCATGCGCGGAATGACACGGAGCTATTCTTTGATCTTCTCAAAGGGGAGACTGTGACGTGACGGTCGACCGCACGTCACAGTCTCCCGTGACGGTTGACGTCACCATCTCTGCCACATGAGTCTATAAATAGAGGTGCTTCAACACAGTTTACCTTTAGGACGGTCGCACGTAGAAAACAGTTTTCATTAATCTTGCGCGTGTAGTTAGCAAATATAAACAAATCACGTCTTTCAATCGTACAATACTGCAAGAATCAAGGAAAGCAATAGAGAACTCGTCATCTGTAAACATGTCAAACTCCGCTTGGGGCGCGATTTGCACTGTGGGCACTTATGCTCACAAAATTATGAGAAAAACGTTGGGATTTGATGACCAACGTTCACCCACTGCTGACCAAACTGTATGCGAGGCACCTGAAGTTCGCTGTGGTAACCAAATTTTACACGCGGAACATGAGGTACCATTGCCAGATCAGCATATACCTGAACCCCGCTTCAGCAGCTGCAGAGGACAGCATAATCAGAATAGCGGTTTAAACCAAGTGTGTGAAATTCTTCACCCTGAACATATACAGCAGCAGCCTTCTGTGATTCAAAGACATCAGCTATGGGAAAATTCAAATCGAGATGCATCAGACCCTGCTGAATCCACGATCCCAGACCTAAGACCTAGTCCCTTGGAAGGGAGAGAAGAACATAATGGGATTCTTCATAGAGGGGTTTCTATCATCAGGAAAGGAACTGGATTTTTAGGACAATCCATTACCACAGTGTCCAACATGTGCAAGTCAGCAATTGTGGCTATTCGTCCCATGTTCTGGAAAATGGTCGAAGAGGTCAGAAATTATGTGGCACACCTGATGTCACGTGCTGTAGGATGTATTTGCGTTTGCCTTTACATTTTATTGTTCTTGGTCAACAAAATTGGAGCTATATTAATTTATTTACTTTCATTTTTAGCACAATACCTTTAATTTTCCTCTATGGAAATGGAAAAGGTGAAGACAACCTAATGTCAGTGCCAACTTTATTTGGCTCTAACTGGACTATGACGATTTTAATAGGGAAATAACTAATAATTGGGGTATAATGGGGTTAATTAGGCTCTTACCATCTCAGTCATGCAAACAACAGTTGAGAACCCAGCCAGTCACGGCAGAAGGCTGCTCCTTCCTGAGCCTGGTTCTGCTGGAGGTTTCTTCCCAACGGGGAGTTTTTCCTCCCCACAGTTGCCAAGTGCTTGCTCATAGGGGATCATCAGATTGCTGGCCTGTCTCTAATACTGTAGGGACTACCTTACAGTATTAGAGACAGGCAGCTGTTGTTTGCATTCAAAGCCACATAAATAAATTTGAATTCTCAATGAAATGAATGGATTTGATTTGATTCCTTTACCTTCACAGAATCCTTTTACTTCAGTTTTGTCTTCTGCTTCTTGGTAGCAATAATTAAGCTTCTTGCCCCATTCATCCTTATGCTCTTCTGTTTTTTCCTAACTGGCATGTCTGACCCGTGGGAGTGCAGACACCACACAGAGAAAGCCTCAGACTTTAAAGCCGGAAACATTTTCAGTGACGTCACAGAACAACGCACCTGCAGTCCACACAGTAGGTGACGTATCATTTAGTTAATCTTATGATTGCCGATCAGGTATGCTTTTAGACTTGTGCTATGTTTGAAATGATAAATGTTACAAGGTCAACAGTAGTAACATTGCTAGCTCCAGTTTTTTTTAAATGAAAGTGACAGATGTTAATGTGTGAAAAGCTTTAACCTTCCCATTGTGATGAATTGACCTGATTTCAAGTTTTAAAATGTAAAAAGAAAATTGTTAAAAGGACCTTTCTTATACAAAATTTCTGCTTGGATTAAAAAGTGTAACCAGCATATAAAATGAAAATGGTTTGACCTGGCAGCCAAAGTGGAGACTGAAAGGGTCTAAAACTACATCTGTCTTTGCAACTGTGAGACATATTTCCCCAACACACACACACACACACACACACACACACACACACACACTCCGTATTCTATTGACCTGACGTGTAAAGTGCAAGAACGCAGGTGTTGTGAACTGTCCTGTTCCTGTGGGCAGTAATGGAGTTGATAATAAGATATCAGCAAAGTTTACTGGAAGTTTTTGGGTTCTGACACTTCTGGATGGCTAAACAAACTGACTCAGGGATATCCTTGCTGTACCACAGAAACAACACAACAGGAGGGTTAAAAACTGAGACCACAGTGAAATTAAGCATTCTTTGGTCAACACTGCCACCTACTGGACTCTACATTAAGGCCTAAGATTTTCAACTTTGGTTTAAATCATCTAGCCACGCAATGTGGGGAAAAGTTCACTCCAAACACAGTGAGGTTCATTCAAAGGAACTTTTATGTAGATGATGGACTTGTAAGTGTTATATCAGAAGCTGAAGCAATAAAACTAGTGAAAGAGGCAAGAGAATTGTGTAGCAAGGGTAAACTAAGATTAGACAAAGTTCATACCAAACTGTGAAAATCTGATAAAGTCACTGTCGGGAGAAGAGAGTGCTGAAAGTATTAAGGACTTAGATCTATTGATGGAAAGACCACTTGGTGTTCAGTGGTGCATTTCTTCTGATGAGTTTTAGTTCAGAGTAACTGTAAAAGAGCGCCCAATGACAAGAAGAGGAATTCTGTGCACAATAGCATCAGTGTACGACCCACTGGGATTTGTGGCACCCTTCATCCTAAGAGGAAAACAAATCCTGCAACAGTTATGCCAAGAGAAAGTAGAATGGAACGAGCCACTCTCAGATCAACACTGTCACTGTGGGAATCCTAGATCTTCAAAACTTGTCAAAGGTGAAAGTTCAAAGACGTGTCTTACCTGCAAACACAGGCAGTGTGAACTACACCATTTTTCAGACGCTGGTGTGACAGGCTACGGAAAATGTAGTTATTTAAGAACAGAACAGAACAAAGAAATCAAGGACTTGACTCGAGGGAAGGACATTCAACTGAAGGATAAGACACACAAGCTCTACAGCCTAAGTCCATTTGTTGATGAGCAGGGAGTACTTAGGGTGGGAGGACAAGAGCAACTCTACACCCATATATCAAACATCCTGCCATTATCCCCAAATCAAGTCATGTTGTGTTTACTTATTAAACAGTACCACGAAAAGGTGCAGCATCAAGGAAGAGGAATAACTGTCACTGAGCTGCGCTCCAATAGAGTATGCATTACAGGATGCAGCGATTCAGTTGCTTCTCACATCTACAAGTGCACAACCTGCACAAAGTACAGGAGACATAGTCAAGATCATGGGAGGTCAGATTTACCAGAGGATAGAATGGAAACAACACCCCCATTCTCCTACTGTGGCATTGACTGTTTTGGACCTTTTTATGTAAAAGAGGGTAGAAAAGAACTTAAAAGGTATGGTCTTCTTTGTACATGTATGTGTTCTAGAGCAATACATAATGAAATGTTGGATGACCTTACAACTGATCATTTTATGAATGCATCATGTTGTTTTATTTCTATTTGTGGACATGTAATCAGGTGTGACCAAGGTACTAAATTATTTTGGTGCTAAGGGAGAGCTTTTGAGGGCAGCATGGTGGCACGGTGGTTAGCACTGTTGCCTCACAGCAAGAAGGTCCTGAGTTCAATTCCAACCGTGTTTGCATGGGTTATCTCCGGGTACTCCGGCTTCCTCCCACTGTCCAAAGACATGCAGTTTGTAGGGATAGGTTAATTGAAAAATCTAAATTTCCCGTAGGTGCGAATGGTTGTCCATCCCTGTGTGTTAGACTGGCGACCTGTCCAGGGTGTACCCCACCTCTCGCCCTATGACAGCTGGGATAGGCTCCAGCGCCCCCCGCGACCCTGAAAAAAAAGGAGAAATGGATGGAGAGCTTTTAAATGCACTGAATGATTTTGACAAAGAACAGTTGAAACAATGCAGATGTAAGTTTGTTCTGAGCACCCCTCTTCAAGCCACATGAGAGGTTTTTGGGGAAGGCAAATTAGGACTATTAGATGCGTTTTAACGACTATTCTAGATCACACTTCTAAGAGACTTGACACTTCCTCACTCAGAACGTGTCTTTATGAAGTTATGGTTATTGTGAATAGCACCTAGTAGTAGTAGAGAACCTAAATGACCCAAATTTAGAGCCTCGTACACCAAATCATATTCTCATGATGAAGGCCAGCATTATTCTACCCGCTCCTGGCAAATTTGTGAGCAGGGACCTGTACTTGAGAAGGAGATGGCGCCAAGTTTAGTTTTTAGCCAATTAATTCTGGACAAGGTGGAAGAAGGAATATCTTCTCACTCTTCAACAGAGACAGATCTGGCAAAAAGATAAAAGGAGTGCAAAGGTGAAAGATATTGTTATTCTTCAAGAAGACAATTCTCCAAGGAAAAAGTGGAAACTGGCAAGAGTAACAGAGGTATATCCAAGCGTAGATGGAAGTATTAGAATGGTTAAGCTTTTTCTCTGTGATTCAATTTTGGATAGGGATGGGAAAAGGACTGTCAAACCAGCGTATCTTGATAGGCCAGTACACAAAACTGTGCTATTGCTAGAAGCAGAATAAATGCTAAAATGTAAGCATGTTCCTACTATAATGTGTTTAGGCAGAAATCACAATAGGTTTGTCATTTGGTGGGAGTTTTACTGCCATACTTTTAGTTAACATATTTTGTTTTGCACTATGCATATTTTATATGTCATTAGGACATTTATTGTGGAAATTCTCATGTAGGAACTATTGTACTGCATGTTGGTTCCACTGGTGCACCTGAGGAAGATGCATGCCCATGCTGAGGTATGACCATGGCAAGCTGAAGCTGGAGAGACAAATTTAAGTCAGAAGAAGTTCAAATGTTCTTAAAAATATCTGTAAGGTGTTTATTTCTGCCTCAAAGCATGGGCCAGTATGTTTTGCATATTATATCGATGACTTTATGTCTCTGTTTCACCCGTCTTTCTATTTCATTGAATTTACATTGTGTTTTAGTTCAACGGTTGTGAGTTTGTGATCAAGTTGATGCTGTAACAATATCAACCCCGAGACCTTACAACTCACTTTAAAGCCAACTTCATGCCATCAATAAAAATAACTCTTTGACTTAAAGAAGAGGTGGAAGTGATAAATATGTTTTCCAATAAATCTGATGGCCTACTAATAAAAGCACTCTGTGTAATTTAGACTAAATTAAGTGAAATATATGTCTACTATCAGACTAGAAGACGGAAAACACATCATAAGATGTTTACTTGAATTCTCAGCAACTTTGGTCCTCAGCCAATAAAAAAAATATGAAACTTTTACTGTGACGTCATAGAAAAACTCACCAAGGTCAAATCTTATTATGTTTACACGCAAACACATATCATCATTCTCGGGTTGAGCAACGCTACGGCTTCACTACATCTGTTTGTTCTGTACAAAAAGACGTGCAGGTCACTTAAAAATATCTCACCCTGTGTTTCTCTGCCTGTGGTAGAGGTGGAACCAGATCAAGTGGAGCTGATTCTTGAACAGCCTCAAGTCAGAGCTGGATTGACCTTCTGTCACCAGGTACTGATGAGCCCGCTGTGGAGAAACATCACTGATGATGTTCATGAATCCCCAGCTGACTCTGGTAACCTTAATACAGCACAGAAAAAATGTCACAATATTCATTTATGTTGTGATTATTGTGATAATAACAGAAACAGATGCATCTATGTCATCATCTTTGAGCTTTTACACTTAACATAATTATAAAAACATGAGTATAAAAGGTGTTAAAACTCTGATGCCATCTTGGAATACTGCACTTTGTTCATGTCATTACAACATTTCTCTCTTTCTAATCATATATCTAGATGTTATGTCAACACACATTTAATCTACATTATAAGAGTGCCTTTGTGATAAATGTGTCTTTCATTCTTGAATTAACTGGTTAAATATTTAATCTAACTAAACCCTAAAGATGGAGTCAGAAGACAACAGTCACCTGAAGGGGCTGAAAATTGTAAAGACCCTACAGAACAATCAGTAAATGTGAGTAAATCTGTGATTCTGCGAGTAACACACTGGGTTCAGTTTGGAGGTTGAACTCTCACTCACCAGGATTGACAGCTGTCTGTGCCACAGTTAAACTCATGCAGTGCTAATTTAAAAACTCTCAAATATTTTGGACAATTTATATTTTTCTATCACAAAAAATACACGTCTTCATTGAAGTAAACACACAGAGCAATTAATATATATTTTTAAATATAATTTTTCTTTATTTTAATTATCAAATTACAAATAAAAAAAACAACCCACCTAACGAGCCCTGGTCAACCCCTCACTTGAATTTTTGATTTTCAGTTTAAGGCAATTAAATTCAATCCAAAGATTCAACCCCAACAATCAAGTGATTCCCTATGAGCAACGGTGGACAGGAAAAACTCCCTTTTAACAGGAAGAAACCTGTGACAGAACCAGGCTCAGTGTGGGGCAGTCTTCTGTCATGACTGGTTGGGAGGTGAGGGCAAAATAAAACTGAACATAAATGAGAGCACAGTATAGTTATTATGTTATAATTAGCCAATCAAGGTGGGCAGGTAATAAATAGCGCCCGTTATGGCAAGACCTAGACCTAGACCTAGACCTACGTTACTTGCGAAGTTGGCAAAAGCACTCTGTGGTGCTTTCTCACGCCTCACATTCTCAGTCTCTTTCTTTCGTACACTCAACTCCCTTTCAATGTTGTCCATCCTTGCATTAATCATTCTATTTTGCTCTATGAGAGCCTCTAAACGCTGAGCTATTCTCTCCATTGACTAACTTTGTAACTGCTGCAGGGACAAGTGTCAAAAGAAAAAAAATGTTCCCTGAATTATTTAAATGTAAAGGTATTACCTTTGTCAAAGACTCCTGCTTTGCAAAAACAAGTCGCTGTTACCGAAGACGCACCAAGGTAAACTGTGTTAAAGCACCTCTATTTATAGACTCATGTGGCAGAGATGGTGACGTCAACCGTCACGGGAGACTGTGACGTGCGGTCGACCGTCACGTCACAGTCTCCCCTTTGAGAAGATCAAAGAATAGCTCCGTGTCATTCCGCGCATGCTCAGATCATGCGTATTGAAATGAACGGGATATTTATTTATTCATTTTAAATACCTTGCTATATAACAAAGCGCGCACTCAAAGGACGAGGAGAGTTCAAAATAGGGCTGTTCGATATAACGACACATATGGATGACGATATGAAAAAGTCTATCGCTTCATATTACGGCAATATTTTTTCATGGTTTTTATGGCTGTATCCCAATTCAGGGTCTGCAGCCTTAAAGTACGCAGCTTCAATGGTCCTCAAGGGCCGTGTACTCAAAGACCGCTAAGGCCGGAAGTGCGAGGCTTGTGAAATGGGACGGTCTAGCCTCCGTCGCGCTGCCCAGGTTGCCTAGCAACCATGATAGCTGGAAACGTGTGGTTGACAGAAATTAAGGAGAACATATTTTGTTCGTTTGTTTGTTTCTACATGAGCTTTGTGTGATTTAATAAGCATCTGAGGCTGAGACCACAGGACTGTAAAACATGATTGTTGCATGCTTGCATATTTCTGAAAACATCTTAGTGGTGTGGCAGCCATGGGTTGAGCCAGCCCTGCAAACCCTGTGGATGGACGATGCAGTGGACAGTGGGAGGAAGCATCCTAAAGCTCTCTTTGCAGACCAGCCTGTGTGATTCTCCACTCGCCGACCAGAAAAGACAAACGGCGGGTCTCAGTTGCAGCACCTCATCCATTCTGTATGCATGAAGCTGCACGCATGTATCACCTTCATTCAAAAAAAAGGAGCCAGCTATTTTATTACTGTTGACCTTGTAACATTTATCACTTTAAACATAGCACAAGTCAAAAAGCATACCTGATAGGCAATCATAAGATAAAGCTCGTAAGCACTTACCTGTGGAAGTGCTTCAGTATTTATTGCATTTGGCAGTAACTGTGGTTCTAGCTGAAGCATTTACAGTATTTTTGAAGGAGATGAATTCATCGTCTTATCTGACAAAAATCAACGCCTTTTCCTGTTATTTGTGACCATTTTGTAAACAAATATGCTTCTTAGAGTTGACATTATTAAAAATCCTGAATTGGTGTAAAAGTTAAAAAAAAAAAAAAAACACTTTCCCCTCTTTTTCTCTGGTAAAACCTTTTGGTGGGCTGCAAATACTTCCTCTGTGTAGACAGTAGTCGTGTTGTTATTCGCTAACTTAACGGGAAAGCTTAAAATGAGTTGAGGCTTAAAGCTAAAGCTGAAGTGAAGAGACACTGAAGGACTGAAGAGGTCACTACATGCTGAAACAAATCCAGTTTGAAGCAGGTGGCTTTTCTAAGCCCGACTCTGGAATTTTGTTTGCTGTTGTGATGAGAGCAGAGCAGCACGTTTGAATGACTGCGTGTTTAATTCACAGAAACGCCAACGCAGCCATGGGTGTCCTGCTGTCCAAATCCATGGATGACAATTTAAAAAAGCAACAAGAATTCATGCTAACGAATGCACGGCTGCAGGTGAGTGAAAGTGCACCCACTCGCACATCACCTCTGACCTCTGCTGTGACATCTTTCACTAGTGAAAGATGGTGAAAGTGAAAAAGCAAAAAAAAAAAAAAGCAGATTTTTAATTATTTTTTAACACATAAAATTGCCCCAAACCTTCCCACCAAAAGGTTTTACCTTCATACTTTGAAATTGTACTAGTTGCAGATGCTGAAATGATGTCGGACTAAGTTTAAATTGTGCACTTGTTTATTTGCATTATTTTTGTATCAGCTCCATGAGTACAGGAGACATCCACAGCAACTGTAGGTCTGCAAACATTTTTAATCTCTATGACTACAACCAAATCCATTTAGACCCACTACTTTCCCACTACTCTCTGGAGGAGGTAATTAACTACACTGCTCATTGTCTGAGTAGTGTGATCACTGTGCGTTACTTCCTTTGTCCCACACACTGACACAAACCCCTGTCCTAATGACGACACGCATACCATCTTTCTTTTAGTGTTTAAGTATTACTACACACCAAAGTCAAAAACCAGCCCAAAGTGATTTCACAGCAGGTACCACTGTGATTCTACTTAAAGAGGAAACTTGCACAGGTAGAAAAAAAGTTTGTTACCCTGGTGAAGATCATGCTATGGCTTCTGGACTGGGGTGAGCATACACTCAGCTTTAACCTCACTCTTCCTCAATTTTTAGTCACAAAAAGAAATTCTTCTGTGGAAATACACCACTGGGCTCAGATGTTCATATTGCTGTCTTAAGCAGGAGGAACTTTCTTTGGAAAGATGGAGTCAAAGAGGGTCAAAGCTTTCTGAAATCTTTCCAAATTACTGTAACTGTAAGATGCTTTTTTAAATGCCTATTTTCAATCCCCTGGCAATATTTCAATAGAATTGAAATCTTAGCATTGGTTAGGCGCCTCAGGTCCTTGAGTCCTTTCTTTGTGGATTTACTAGTGCATTTAGGAACATTACTCCATATCCAATTTTGGACAAATCATTTTTAAAAGCATGAGAGCATACAGAGTGCCCAAAAGTCAAAGTTTGCAAACATGCAAAAAAAAAAAAAAACCTTAATCCACAAAAAAACCCTAACATGAAATATTTTGTATTCATCAGGAATACCTGCTGCACATATTTTCCGCATGTATTTGCTCTGCTTTTCTTTCTCACATGTTACATCTGTTTCTTTTCCTTCTTCCAATGTGTAGATCATGATGATTTGTGTGCATCTGTTTTCAAGTTAGTGTCCCGCTTTGTGTTCATACTTGCACCCTTCACAAATGTCACCCTCAGACTGCGTTGGTTCATTTCTGCTTTTTCCAGTCCTGTCCCAGAGTCACAGTCTGCTGCTTGTCTGAGCTTGCCAAAACCAAATCTTTTCCTTTTGATATTCCCACCAGCAGATATGTTTGTCTAGTTTTGAATTGCACATCTACACTAATAGGGCTAATTTATCACTTATGGGTTCGTAGCTATCCCATACAAACAGCCTGTAGAAACAGAAAATGGTAAAGAATGTTATACAAAGACCCTGAAGTCTTTAATGTAGATGACACATTATCATTATTATTGTTGTTATAAGTGTTCATTATTATAAACACTCATGAGTCATTTGGCATCAGCACAAAAATGAGAGGGAGATGGGCAGAATATTGAAGGAGCAGAGGCAGTGAAAGTGGATGAGTTTAAATAGCATCCAACCATCCAAAGTAACAGTGGGTGGAGACGAGTGTCAGCGGTAATTTGTGATGGATAGTTGCAGACTGAAAGGAAAGGTTTTTAAGATGCTATGATGTGTGGTTTGGAAAACTGGAGGTGACAGAGTTGAAGATGTTAAGATTTTTTTGTTTGGAGTGACCATGAAGGACATGATTAGGAATGAGTACATCAGAGGGCCATTTCAGGTTGAGTGCTTTGGAGACAAACTAACTAATAATGTGAAACTGGTGGCTGAGCAAAGATGTGCAGTGATCTTTACTTATGTTACGTATTTGTGTATATGGGCATATTGAACTGCTTCATTTTTATAAGATGGAGACCCTGCAGCATCTATGTACTTAGATGCTGGAGTGAGTTTCAGGATAGTTTATTCAAATTTAACATCCTCTATCTTCCATTTACTTCCTTTTTTGTGACCCAGATGAAGCCGTCATGAAAGCTGACCTTTCAGCGAACGTGTCACCCCATTTCCCGTTCCTGCAGCTCATACACATGGTGTGGAGGAGCGGGAAATGCTTTCTTTTCATAAATGCATTCTTCACTCATTCACAACATGGGCCGTTAAAGGGGGACACCCTTAAGTGTGCTCAGACTACTCACTAGTTTGTTTCAGCGGATGCTGGCTTTAAAAGAACAAACACTGTCAATTACAGAAGTCATTCCTGTAATTTCCATTGAACCTAAAGAGTGTACAGCCAAGAGTCGATGTCAGGAGTACGAAACACCCAGATTGTGGAGATGAAAAGTTTGTCACTTCCTCCTTCCCTAGAGCGTAGTGTTTGTAGTTGGCATGTTTACAGCAGTGGATTCCAGGGTTTAGTTTCATGACTTAAAAAAAATTCCAAAGAAACTTCTCAAGCATACATAGAAGTTCAGTCTGTGCTCCCAACTAATCACATCTCTGTTCACGTAATGTACACTTCCTACAAGTTTTTAGGGGCTTTTTTTTAAAAAGTACTAAGCCTTTGGTGCTTATGGAGATCTCTTTAAACTGTCTGTACTCTCATAAAACAATTAACTGATGAATCAGAGGATTATTACAGCTCTGATCAACAGTAATTGACTGAAATTGATTATAACTGAAAATGAAATCTTACCAAGCAGGGAAAATTTTATTTCATCATTTCTTCTTAATTTATTTTTGTGTGTCTGTGTGCGCGCGTGCATGTGCCCAGATGGAGCGCCAGATTCTGATGCAGAACCAGATGAGAGAGCGGCAGATGGCGATGCAGATCGCCTGGTCCAGAGAGTTTCTGAAATACTTTGGCAGTTTCTTTGCGGTGGCCACAGTGGGACTAACTGCAGGGTGAGATTCTAACACCTCACAAAGATCTGACACAAACACACACAGACTCATCTCTGTGTTGTGCTTTTATCTTTGCAGTTAAATATTGTCTTCTGTTTATCATCATTTTTCTTTAGAGCTATTAAAAGAAAGAACCCAGGCATGCTGGCTCCCATCATACCTCTCAGTTTCATATTTGCCTACCAGATGGACAGCGCCTATGGAACGCTTATTAATCGTATGAGAGGTAAAGCTACACACTTACAGGCATCATCATCTTAAGGAAACCTGTTTAACATTTAAAAAGAGGGTGCACAGACGGGTAAATAAATCCTTATCAAGCATTATATAGTGATTCTTTGCTTTGGTTTTCGAGGATTATTTTACTTTGAACAGCAGAACACAGACTCACTATATCCAGAAAACACAGGCTCTAATATACAGTTAGGTCCATATATATATTTAAATACGTGAATAGTGTCTGTTTACCAAAACAATTTCCACTTTCCGCTATGATGGGCATCTATATAATGTGTAGACGCCCAGCTTTCATATGAGAAAATCCACATTCAAATCGGATGAAGGTTTTGGAGTTCCGGCCCCTTAACGTGTGCCCCCCGCTTTTTAAAGGGACAAAAAGTAATTGGACATTTGACTGAAAGGCTATTTCATGGGCAGGTGTGGGCACTTCCTTTGTTATGTCATTATCAATTAAGCAGATAGAAGCCCTGGAGTTGATTTGAGGTGTGGCGCTTGCATTAGCACGATTCAAATGAATACATTTTATTTTATTTGTCCAGTTACTTTTGATGTCCTGAAATGATGGGATTGCATTTTAGTTCTCACATTTTTGTGCAATCTTTTTGTTCAACCCACTGAATTAAGGCTGACAGTCGGCAGTTCAACTGGATCTGAGTTAATTATATTTAAAGTTGTTATATTTAAAATTAATTGTGGTAATGAACAGAACCAAAATGCTAAAAAAGAAAAAGTCTCTGTCCAAATGGACCTTACTGTTTACCAAATAATGCATCTAAATGTTTAACAAATATTGTGTTTAGTTATTCATTAATGACATTTTTAAAAAAGATTGCAGTCACTAATTATACCCATTAAATGTGTTTTTCATGATGTCTTTAGGGGAAGCTGAGAATATCATGGAGACTGAAAATGACCGTCTACAGTTACCTCAAGGGACTCCAACCTTTGAGAGCATAGAGAAGGCCCGCCGTGCTAAAAGCAGCCTCAGCGCCTTCTTGGAGAAATAATGTAATTAGTTATTGTCTAACAGCGTGGTTCCAGAGAGGAGCTGCAGCCACTGTACATTTCGTTTTCAACAAACCACAAAGACGGGGAAGTGGCTCACAAAGAAACCTCAGGTTTAGCTGTCCAAAACATACCCACTCCCTAAACGATACACAACTATACTTTATGTAGCATTAAGGTAAAAGCGGCCTCAGCTCCTTCTTGGAGAAATAATGTAATAATTTATAGAACAAACGTCCTCTATCATGGAAAATTTTAAGGCTCTGCTATTTCTCTCTGTCAGGTTGACCTTTATTGAACGAAAGGCTCCTTATTCTGTCTCATTTCAGTCTTTCAGATACACCAATCGGGCATTACATTATGACTACCTAACTAACACTGTGTTGGTCGCCCTTTTGCTGCCAAAGCGGCCCTGACCCATCACATGATATCTGGCACCAAGATGCCAGGTGTGGCCTCCGTGTTGAATAGTCTGAATCAGTGTTACTCACTTTGCTAGTGGTCATAATGTTATGCCTGATTGGTGTATGCCACATGTTGATCCATGAGTTAAGTTTTATTACAGTGTTATAAGAGCATTGTGTGACCACAGCAGATAACTTGTCTCTAAATATTGCACAATTGCAGTTATATCATCAGTGTTTTCTTTAGGTTGTTATTTTCCAGGGTTTGCTTTGATTATGTATGATGGACTTGAAGGGAAATTGATAGTAATATTAATCAGTTTATGTTATCTCTCTGGGGGGTTTTGTTGTATTTAGATGAACAAGAATACCAGCTGCTATAAGCCTGGTTCATGAATGTAATGATGATGATTGAACAAAGTGGTAAGACAATGATTGTTGACTTTGGTCAAAGCTGCAATTAGACCAGTGCAGAGCAGAAATTCTCTTAAACACTCTTCATAACAGCTCATTTTATCTGGCTCTTATGTGTAATACGTCGCCTTTAAAAAGCTCCTGAAACACTGATGACTGTTGCAGGTCACTTGCCTCTCTGTTTAGATGATAGACTGTATGCAAAAGATGGACGTAGCATCCAAACCCTCCACTTTTTCTCCTTTACATTCAGCTCCTGCTGTCCTGGAACAGCAAAGGCTTGCCCTTTCTTTCTCATTTCAGTGGCTACAATCCATCCTTTGTATTCAGTCTGTGGTTCTTTTCTATCCAGGTCATAGACGTGTTACTTTCTAAGAAGCTTTGTTTTGATGAAATGCCCTCTGCCAGGCTGGTAACTTTTGCAGTTGCCGATAACCAACAGCTGAAGTGATCAAAATGTAATGGTGCATTATTGGTAAAGATTCTCAGACATTTGTATTGACAGATAAAATGTATTATTTTCAACACTAAAATTTTAATTGTAGGTGTGAGGGAGCTTCAATACAAAGCTGTTGGACCTCCAACTTTTTTAAGCCATCACAGTAGATTCCAAGGTGCTGATATCTATACTTTGTGTTTGACATCTGGAAAAAAATTTAAATTAATAAAAAAAGAAAATTGAAAAGATTTCAGTGTCTGAATTGATCTTTGTGACAAGGACACCCCCTGAATGCAAAGCTGTAGAGCAGGGATGTCAGTGTTTCTGTTAATGTAATGAGATCTTTTAATCTCAAAGAGCAGCAACTTAAGCAGTATGTGGGGTTTGTTTGTTTTTTAACGTGATAATGAAATGCTGCATATTAAATGACATTTCTCAGGATGACTCTTTGGGCTTAAATTGTTAGAAGTTAATGTGTAAAGTTATGTCCTCTTTCATATTTTCCACAGCCATTCAGTGGACTGGAGTGGAGCATATTTCACAGTTTGAGTGTGAGAGGATTCCCCAACAGAGAAACAGTGAAACTAGCAGAGCCAGAGCTCAGCAAAGGCCAGAAATATTAAAGATCCTACTTTGTGCATCCTCAAAACACACTGGCACTCCATCTTCTTGTGAGCCCTTGAGGGTCGGCCTCTGTTTCCTCCCAAAGTTGTGGGGGCCTGCTGCATCCTCCACATAATATCTGTGTGGCAACACTTGATGTCTACCAAGAAGAAGGAGAGGAGGCGGCACAAGCAGGACAAGCCGAAACAGTTGAAGGCACAGGTGCAGACGGGGAGCTTTCAGGAACCTGTGTCTGAGCCAGGCTTGCTGCACAAGTGTCTCCTGAACAGCTACCTGCATGATGTAGTAACGCACAGTGATCACACTACTCAGACAATGAGCAGTGTAGTTAATTACCTCCTCCAGAGAGTAGTGGGAAAGTAGTGGGTCTAAATGGATTTGGTTGTAGTCATAGAGATTAAAAATGTTTGCAGACCTACAGTTGCTGTGGATGTCTCCTGTACTCATGGAGCTGATACAAAAATAATGCAAATAAACAAGTGCACAATTTAAACTTAGTCCGACATCATTTCAGCATCTGCAACTAGTACAATTTCAAAGTATGAAGGTAAAACCTTTTGGTGGGAAGGTTTGGGGCAATTTTATGTGTTAAAAAATAATTAAAAATCTGCTTTTTTTTTTTTGCTTTTTCACTTTCACCATCTTTCACTAGTGAAAGATGTCACAGCAGAGGTCAGAGGTGATGTGCGAGTGGGTGCACTTTCACTCACCTGCAGCCGTGCATTCGTTAGCATGAATTCTTGTTGCTTTTTTAAATTGTCATCCATGGATTTGGACAGCAGGACACCCATGGCTGCGTTGGCGTTTCTGTGAATTAAACACGCAGTCATTCAAACGTGCTGCTCTGCTCTCATCACAACAGCAAACAAAATTCCAGAGTCGGGCTTAGAAAAGCCACCTGCTTCAAACTGGATTTGTTTCAGCATGTAGTGACCTCTTCAGTCCTTCAGTGTCTCTTCACTTCAGCTTTAGCTTTAAGCCTCAACTCATTTTAAGCTTTCCCGTTAAGTTAGCGAATAACAACACGACTACTGTCTACACAGAGGAAGTATTTGCAGCCCACCAAAAGGTTTTACCAGAGAAAAAGAGGGGAAAGTGGGTTTTTTTTTTAACTTTTACACCAATTCAGGATTTTTAATAATGTCAACTCTAAGAAGCATATTTGTTTACAAAATGGTCACAAATAACAGGAAAAGGCGTTGATTTTTGTCAGATAAGACGATGAATTCGCCTCCTTCAAAAATACTGTAAATGCTTCAGCTAGAACCACAGTTACTGCCAAATGCAATAAATACTGAAGCACTTCCACAGGTAAGTGCTTACGAGCTTTATCTTATGATTGCCTATCAGGTATGCTTTTTGACTTGTGCTATGTTTAAAGTGATAAATGTTACAAGGTCAACAGTAATAAAATAGCTGGCTCCTTTTTTTTGAATGAAGGTGATACATGCGTGCAGATTCATGCATACAGAATGGATGAGGTGCTGCAACTGAGACCCGCCGTTTGTCTTTTCTGGTCGGCGAGTGGAGAATCACACAGGCTGGTCTGCAAAGAGAGCTTTAGGATGCTTCCTCCCACTGTCCACTGCATCGTCCATCCACAGGGTTTGCAGGGCTGGCTCAACCCATGGCTGCCACACCACTAAGATGTTTTCAGAAATATGCAAGCATGCAACAATCATGTTTTACAGTCCTGTGGTCTCAGCCTCAGATGCTTATTAAATCACACAAAGCTCATGTAGAAACAAACAAACGAACAAAATATGTTCTCCTTAATTTCTGTCAACCACACGTTTCCAGCTATCATGGTTGCTAGGCAACCTGGGCAGCGCGACGGAGGCTAGACCGTCCCATTTCACAAGCCTCGCACTTCCGGCCTTAGCGGTCTTTGAGTACACGGCCCTTGAGGACCATTGAAGCTGCGTACTTTAAGGCTGCAGACCCTGAATTGGGATACAGCCATAAAAACCATGAAAAAATATTGCCGTAATATGAAGCGATAGACTTTTTCATATCGTCATCCATATGTGTCGTTATATCGAACAGCCCTATTTTGAACTCTCCTCGTCCTTTGAGTGCGCAGTCGCCTTTGTTATATAGCAAGGTATTTAAAATGAATAAATAAATATCCCGTTCATTTCAATACGCATGATCTGAGCATGCGCGGAATGACACGGAGCTATTCTTTGATCTTCTCAAAGGGGAGACTGTGACGTGACGGTCGACCGCACGTCACAGTCTCCCGTGACGGTTGACGTCACCATCTCTGCCACATGAGTCTATAAATAGAGGTGCTTCAACACAGTTTACCTTTAGGACGGCCGCACGTAGAAAACAGCCTTCATTAATCTTGCGCGTGTAGTTAGCAAATATAAACAAATCACGTCTTTCAATCGTACAATACTGCAAGAATCAAGGAAAGCAATAGAGAACTCGTCATCTGTAAACATGTCAAACTCCGCTTGGGGCGCGATTTGCACTGTGGGCACTTATGCTCACAAAATTATGAGAAAAACGTTGGGATTTGATGACCAACGTTCACCCACTGCTGACCAAACTGTATGCGAGGCACCTGAAGTTCGCTGTGGTAACCAAATTTTACACGCGGAACATGAGGTACCATTGCCAGATCAGCATATACCTGAACCCCGCTTCAGCAGCTGCAGAGGACAGCATAATCAGAATAGCGGTTTAAACCAAGTGTGTGAAATTCTTCACCCTGAACATATACAGCAGCAGCCTTCTGTGATTCAAAGACATCAGCTATGGGAAAATTCAAATCGAGATGCATCAGACCCTGCTGAATCCACGATCCCAGACCTAAGACCTAGTCCCTTGGAAGGGAGAGAAGAACATAATGGGATTCTTCATAGAGGGGTTTCTATCATCAGGAAAGGAACTGGATTTTTAGGACAATCCATTACCACAGTGTCCAACATGTGCAAGTCAGCAATTGTGGCTATTCGTCCCATGTTCTGGAAAATGGTCGAAGAGGTCAGAAATTATGTGGCACACCTGATGTCACGTGCTGTAGGATGTATTTGCGTTTGCCTTTACATTTTATTGTTCTTGGTCAACAAAATTGGAGGTATATTAATTTATTTACTTTCATTTTTAGCACAATACCTTTAATTTTCCTCTATGGAAATGGAAAAGGTGAAGACAACCTAATGTCAGTGCCAACTTTATTTGGCTCTAACTGGACTATGACGATTTTAATAGGGAAATAACTAATAATTGGGGTATAATGGGGTTAATTAGGCTCTTACCATCTCAGTCATGCAAACAACAGTTGAGAACCCAGCCAGTCACGGCAGAAGGCTGCTCCTTCCTGAGCCTGGTTCTGCTGGAGGTTTCTTCCCAACGGGGAGCTTTTCCTCCCCACAGTTGCCAAGTGCTTGCTCATAGGGGATCATCAGATTGCTGGCCTGTCTCTAATACTGTAGGGACTACCTTACAGTATTAGAGACAGGCAGCTGTTGTTTGCATTCAAAGCCACATAAATAAATTTGAATTCTCAATGAAATGAATGGATTTGATTTGATTCCTTTACCTTCACAGAATCCTTTTACTTCAGTTTTGTCTTCTGCTTCTTGGTAGCAATAATTAAGCTTCTTGCCCCATTCATCCTTATGCTCTCCTGTTTTTTCCTAACTGGCATGTCTGACCCGTGGGAGTGCAGACACCACACAGAGAAAGCCTCAGACTTTAAAGCCGGAAACATTTTCAGTGACGTCACAGAACAACGCACCTGCAGTCCACACAGTAGGTGACGTATCATTTAGTTAATCTTATGATTGCCGATCAGGTATGCTTTTAGACTTGTGCTATGTTTGAAATGATAAATGTTACAAGGTCAACAGTAGTAACATTGCTAGCTCCAGTTTTTTTTAAATGAAAGTGACAGATCTTAATGTGGGAAAAGCTTTAACCTTCCTATTGTGATGAATTGACCTGATTTCAAGTTTTAAAATGTAAAAAGAAAATTGTTAAAAGGACCTTTCTTATACAAAATTTCTGCTTGGATTAAAAAGTGTAACCAGCATATAAAATGAAAATGGTTTGACCTGGCAGCCAAAGTGGAGGCTGAAAGGGTCTAAAACTACATCTGTCTTTGCAACTGTGAGACATATTTCCCCAACACACACACACACACACACACACACACACACACACACACACACACACACACACACACACACACACACACACACACACACACACACACACACACACACACACACACACACACACTCCGTATTCTATTGACCTGACGTGTAAAGTGCAAGAACGCAGGTGTTGTGAACTGTCCTGTTCCTGTGGGCAGTAATGGAGTTGATAATAAGATATCAGCAAAGTTTACTGGAATTTTTTGGGTTCTGACACTTCTGGATGGCTAAACAAACTGACTCAGGGATATCCTTGCTGTACCACAGAAACAACACAACAGGAGGGTTAAAAACTGAGACCACAGTGAAATTAAGCATTCTTTGGTCAACACTGCCACCTACTGGACTCTACATTAAGGCCTAAGATTTTCAACTTTGGTTTAAATCATCTAGCCACGCAATGTGAGGAAAAGTTCACTCCAAACACAGTGAGGTTCATTCAAAGGAACTTTTATGTAGATGATGGACTTGTACGTGTTATATCAGAAGCTGAAGCAATAAAACTAGTGAAAGAGGCAAGAGAATTGTGTAGCAAGGGTAAACTAAGATTAGACAAAGTTCATACCAAACTGTGAAAATCTGATAAAGTCACTGTCGGGAGAAGAGAGTGCTGAAAGTATTAAGGACTTAGATCTATTGATGGAAAGACCACTTGGTGTTCAGTGGTGCATTTCTTCTGATGAGTTTTAGTTCAGAGTAACTGTAAAAGAGCGCCCAATGACAAGAAGAGGAATTCTGTGCACAATAGCATCAGTGTACGACCCACTGGGATTTGTGGCACCCTTCATCCTAAGAGGAAAACAAATCCTGCAACAGTTATGCCAAGAGAAAGTAGAATGGGACGAGCCACTCTCAGATCAACACTGTCACTGTGGGAATCCTAGATCTTCAAAACTTGTCAAAGGTGAAAGTTCAAAGACGTGTCTTACCTGCAAACACAGGCAGTGTGAACTACACCATTTTTCAGACGCTGGTGTGACAGGCTACGGAAAATGTAGTTATTTAAGAACAGAACAGAACAAAGAAATCAAGGACTTGACTCGAGGGAAGGACATTCAACTGAAGGATAAGACACACAAGCTCTACAGCCTAAGTCCATTTGTTGATGAGCAGGGAGTACTTAGGGTGGGAGGACAAGAGCAACTCTACACCCATATATCAAACATCCTGCCATTATCCCCAAATCAAGTCATGTTGTGTTTACTTATTAAACAGTACCACGAAAAGGTGCAGCATCAAGGAAGAGGAATAACTGTCACTGAGCTGCGCTCCAATAGAGTATGCATTACAGGATGCAGCGATTCAGTTGCTTCTCACATCTACAAGTGCACAACCTGCACAAAGTACAGGAGACATAGTCAAGATCATGGGAGGTCAGATTTACCAGAGGATAGAATGGAAACAACACCCCCATTCTCCTACTGTGGCATTGACTGTTTTGGACCTTTTTATGTAAAAGAGGGTAGAAAAGAACTTAAAAGGTATGGTCTTCTTTGTACATGTATGTGTTCTAGAGCAATACATAATGAAATGTTGGATGACCTTACAACTGATCATTTTATGAATGCATCATGTTGTTTTATTTCTATTTGTGGACATGTAATCAGGTGTGACCAAGGTACTAAATTATTTTGGTGCTAAGGGAGAGCTTTTGAGGGCAGCATGGTGGCACGGTGGTTAGCACTGTTGCCTCACAGCAAGAAGGTCCTGAGTTCAATTCCAACCGTGTTTGCATGGGTTATCTCCGGGTACTCCGGCTTCCTCCCACTGTCCAAAGACATGCAGTTTGTAGGGATAGGTTAATTGAAAAATCTAAATTTCCCGTAGGTGCGAATGGTTGTCCATCCCTGTGTGTTAGACTGGCGACCTGTCCAGGGTGTACCCCACCTCTCGCCCTATGACAGCTGGGATAGGCTCCAGCGCCCCCCGCGACCCTGAAAAAAAAGGAGAAATGGATGGAGAGCTTTTAAATGCACTGAATGATTTTGACAAAGAACAGTTGAAACAATGCAGATGTAAGTTTGTTCTGAGCACCCCTCTTCAAGCCACATGAGAGGTTTTTGGGGAAGGCAAATTAGGACTATTAGATGCGTTTTAACGACTATTCTAGATCACACTTCTAAGAGACTTGACACTTCCTCACTCAGAACGTGTCTTTATGAAGTTATGGTTATTGTGAATAGCACCTAGTAGTAGTAGAGAACCTAAATGACCCAAATTTAGAGCCTCGTACACCAAATCATATTCTCATGATGAAGGCCAGCATTATTCTACCCGCTCCTGGCAAATTTGTGAGCAGGGACCTGTACTTGAGAAGGAGATGGCGCCAAGTTTAGTTTTTAGCCAATTAATTCTGGACAAGGTGGAAGAAGGAATATCTTCTCACTCTTCAACAGAGACAGATCTGGCAAAAAGATAAAAGGAGTGCAAAGGTGAAAGATATTGTTATTCTTCAAGAAGACAATTCTCCAAGGAAAAAGTGGAAACTGGCAAGAGTAACAGAGGTATATCCAAGCGTAGATGGAAGTATTAGAATGGTTAAGCTTTTTCTCTGTGATTCAATTTTGGATAGGGATGGGAAAAGGACTGTCAAACCAGCGTATCTTGATAGGCCAGTACACAAAACTGTGCTATTGCTAGAAGCAGAATAAATGCTAAAATGTAAGCATGTTCCTACTATAATGTGTTTAGGCAGAAATCACAATAGGTTTGTCATTTGGTGGGAGTTTTACTGCCATACTTTTAGTTAACATATTTTGTTTTGCACTATGCATATTTTATATGTCATTAGGACATTTATTGTGGAAATTCTCATGTAGGAACTATTGTACTGCATGTTGGTTCCACTGGTGCACCTGAGGAAGATGCATGCCCATGCTGAGGTATGACCATGGCAAGCTGAAGCTGGAGAGACAAATTTAAGTCAGAAGAAGTTCAAATGTTCTTAAAAATATCTGTAAGGTGTTTATTTCTGCCTCAAAGCATGGGCCAGTATGTTTTGCATATTATATCGATGACTTTATGTCTCTGTTTCACCCGTCTTTCTATTTCATTGAATTTACATTGTGTTTTAGTTCAACGGTTGTGAGTTTGTGATCAAGTTGATGCTGTAACAATATCAACCCCGAGACCTTACAACTCACTTTAAAGCCAACTTCATGCCATCAATAAAAATAACTCTTTGACTTAAAGAAGAGGTGGAAGTGATAAATATGTTTTCCAATAAATCTGATGGCCTACTAATAAAAGCACTCTGTGTAATTTAGACTAAATTAAGTGAAATATATGTCTACTATCAGACTAGAAGACGGAAAACACATCATAAGATGTTTACTTGAATTCTCAGCAACTTTGGTCCTCAGCCAATAAAAAAATATGAAACTTTTACTGTGACGTCATAGAAAAACTCACCAAGGTCAAATCTTATTATGTTTACACGCAAACACATATCATCATTCTCGGGTTGAGCAACGCTACGGCTTCACTACATCTGTTTGTTCTGTACAAAAAGACGTGCAGGTCACTTAAAAATATCTCACCCTGTGTTTCTCTGCCTGTGGTAGAGGTGGAACCAGATCAAGTGGAGCTGATTCTTGAACAGCCTCAAGTCAGAGCTGGATTGACCTTCTGTCACCAGGTACTGATGAGCCCGCTGTGGAGAAACATCACTGATGATGTTCATGAATCCCCAGCTGACTCTGGTAACCTTAATACAGCACAGAAAAAATGTCACAATATTCATTTATGTTGTGATTATTGTGATAATAACAGAAACAGATGCATCTATGTCATCATCTTTGAGCTTTTACACTTAACATAATTATAAAAACATGAGTATAAAAGGTGTTAAAACTCTGATGCCATCTTGGAATACTGCACTTTGTTCATGTCATTACAACATTTCTCTCTTTCTAATCATATATCTAGATGTTATGTCAACACACATTTAATCTACATTATAAGAGTGCCTTTGTGATAAATGTGTCTTTCATTCTTGAATTAACTGGTTAAATATTTAATCTAACTAAACCCTAAAGATGGAGTCAGAAGACAACAGTCACCTGAAGGGGCTGAAAATTGTAAAGACCCTACAGAACAATCAGTAAATGTGAGTAAATCTGTGATTCTGCGAGTAACACACTGGGTTCAGTTTGGAGGTTGAACTCTCACTCACCAGGATTGACAGCTGTCTGTGCCACAGTTAAACTCATGCAGTGCTAATTTAAAAACTCTCAAATATTTTGGACAATTTATATTTTTCTATCACAAAAAATACACGTCTTCATTGAAGTAAACACACAGAGCAATTAATATATATTTTTAAATATAATTTTTCTTTATTTTAATTATCAAATTACAAATAAAAAAAACAACCCACCTAACGAGCCCTGGTCAACCCCTCACTTGAATTTTTGATTTTCAGTTTAAGGCAATTAAATTCAATCCAAAGATTCAACCCCAACAATCAAGTGATTCCCTATGAGCAACGGTGGACAGGAAAAACTCCCTTTTAACAGGAAGAAACCTGTGACAGAACCAGGCTCAGTGTGGGGCAGTCTTCTGTCATGACTGGTTGGGAGGTGAGGGCAAAATAAAACTGAACATAAATGAGAGCACAGTATAGTTATTATGTTATAATTAGCCAATCAAGGTGGGCAGGTAATAAATAGCGCCCGTTATGGCAAGACCTAGACCTAGACCTACGTTACTTGCGAAGTTGGCAAAAGCACTCTGTGGTGCTTTCTCACGCCTCACATTCTCAGTCTCTTTCTTTCGTACACTCAACTCCCTTTCAATGTTGTCCATCCTTGCATTAATCATTCTATTTTGCTCTATGAGAGCCTCTAAACGCTGAGCTATTCTCTCCATTGACTAACTTTGTAACTGCTGCAGGGACAAGTGTCAAAAGAAAAAAAAATGTTCCCTGAATTATTTAAATGTAAAGGTATTACCTTTGTCAAAGACTCCTGCTTTGCAAAAACAAGTCGCTGTTACCGAAGACGCACCAAGGTAAACTGTGTTAAAGCACCTCTATTTATAGACTCATGTGGCAGAGATGGTGACGTCAACCGTCACGGGAGACTGTGACGTGCGGTCGACCGTCACGTCACAGTCTCCCCTTTGAGAAGATCAAAGAATCAAAGAATAGCTCCGTGTCATTCCGCGCATGCTCAGATCATGCGTATTGAAACGAACGGGATATTTATTTATTCATTTTAAATACCTTGCTATATAACAAAGCGCGCACTCAAAGGACGAGGAGAGTTCAAAATAGGGCTGTTCGATATAACGACACATATGGATGACGATATGAAAAAGTCTATCGCTTCATATTACGGCAATATTTTTTCATGGTTTTTATGGCTGTATCCCAATTCAGGGTCTGCAGCCTTAAAGTACGCAGCCTCAATGGTCCTCAAGGGCCGTGTACTCAAAGACCGCTAAGGCCGGAAGTGCGAGGCTTGTGAAATGGGACGGTCTAGCCTCCGTCGCGCTGCCCAGGTTGCCTAGCAACCATGATAGCTGGAAACGTGTGGTTGACAGAAATTAAGGAGAACATATTTTGTTCGTTTGTTTGTTTCTACATGAGCTTTGTGTGATTTAATAAGCATCTGAGGCTGAGACCACAGGACTGTAAAACATGATTGTTGCATGCTTGCATATTTCTGAAAACATCTTAGTGGTGTGGCAGCCATGGGTTGAGCCAGCCCTGCAAACCCTGTGGATGGACGATGCAGTGGACAGTGGGAGGAAGCATCCTAAAGCTCTCTTTGCAGACCAGCCTGTGTGATTCTCCACTCGCCGACCAGAAAAGACAAACGGCGGGTCTCAGTTGCAGCACCTCATCCATTCTGTATGCATGAATCTGCACGCATGTATCACCTTCATTCAAAAAAAAAGGAGCCAGCTATTTTATTACTGTTGACCTTGTAACATTTATCACTTTAAACATAGCACAAGTCAAAAAGCATACCTGATAGGCAATCATAAGATAAAGCTCGTAAGCACTTACCTGTGGAAGTGCTTCAGTATTTATTGCATTTGGCAGTAACTGTGGTTCTAGCTGAAGCATTTACAGTATTTTTGAAGGAGGCGAATTCATCGTCTTATCTGACAAAAATCAACGCCTTTTCCTGTTATTTGTGACCATTTTGTAAACAAATATGCTTCTTAGAGTTGACATTATTAAAAATCCTGAATTGGTGTAAAAGTTAAAAAAAAAAAAAAACACTTTCCCCTCTTTTTCTCTGGTAAAACCTTTTGGTGGGCTGCAAATACTTCCTCTGTGTAGACAGTAGTCGTGTTGTTATTCGCTAACTTAACGGGAAAGCTTAAAATGAGTTGAGGCTTAAAGCTAAAGCTGAAGTGAAGAGACACTGAAGGACTGAAGAGGTCACTACATGCTGAAACAAATCCAGTTTGAAGCAGGTGGCTTTTCTAAGCCCGACTCTGGAATTTTGTTTGCTGTTGTGATGAGAGCAGAGCAGCACGTTTGAATGACTGCGTGTTTAATTCACAGAAACGCCAACGCAGCCATGGGTGTCCTGCTGTCCAAATCCATGGATGACAATTTAAAAAAGCAACAAGAATTCATGCTAACGAATGCACGGCTGCAGGTGAGTGAAAGTGCACCCACTCGCACATCACCTCTGACCTCTGCTGTGACATCTTTCACTAGTGAAAGATGGTGAAAGTGAAAAAGCAAAAAAAAAAAAAAGCAGATTTTTAATTATTTTTTAACACATAAAATTGCCCCAAACCTTCCCACCAAAAGGTTTTACCTTCATACTTTGAAATTGTACTAGTTGCAGATGCTGAAATGATGTCGGACTAAGTTTAAATTGTGCACTTGTTTATTTGCATTATTTTTGTATCAGCTCCATGAGTACAGGAGACATCCACAGCAACTGTAGGTCTGCAAACATTTTTAATCTCTATGACTACAACCAAATCCATTTAGACCCACTACTTTCCCACTACTCTCTGGAGGAGGTAATTAACTACACTGCTCATTGTCTGAGTAGTGTGATCACTGTGCGTTACTTCCTTTGTCCCACACACTGACACAAACCCCTGTCCTAATGACGACACGCATACCATCTTTCTTTTAGTGTTTAAGTATTACTACACACCAAAGTCAAAAACCAGCCCAAAGTGATTTCACAGCAGGTACCACTGTGATTCTACTTAAAGAGGAAACTTGCACAGGTAGAAAAAAAAGTTTGTTACCCTGGTGAAGATCATGCTATGGCTTCTGGACTGGGGTGAGCATACACTCAGCTTTAACCTCACTCTTCTCATTTTTCTAGCTCTTATAGTGTGTTAGTAAGATGTGGATCCAAGTCTGTAAAGCAGTTCTGGAAGGCGGGGATACATATTCTAACATGTGGTCTAGTTCGGTGCCTGATACACAGTTTCAAAAATCTCCTGTGGCTGCTCATATGTACGGTACACATATTTTGAGAATGGACTTCCTAGGAATGAGGAATTGGTGCCATCAAAATGGATTTATAGTAGGGGGTAGAGGTGGGAATCACCATACAACTCGCGATACGATATTATCACAATATTTAAAGCACGATACGATATTATTGTGATTTTTTTTAAAAATATTTTGCGATATTCATATTCTGTACATAAAGATAAACTTTATCAATATTCATTTTATCTAATATCAAAGTCTCACACTCAGTCTTTCTCTCATTTCAGTCAGTTTTATTGTTGACAAATTGAATGGTTTGTATTACAGTCTAGTCCAGTGGTTCTTAACCTGGGTTCGATCGAACCCTAGGGGTTCGGTGAGTCGGTCTCAGGGGTTCGGCAGAGCCTCCACTGCGGAGGTCGCAGAGGTCCAGCCACGCCCGAATTATCGTGTAAATTTGTGATGACACGCCCCCTTCTGGCCATCACTGGCTGCAGACGATCATGCTACA
Source organism: Diplotaxodon limnothrissa (assembly GCF_057381915.1). NCBI lineage: Eukaryota > Metazoa > Chordata > Actinopteri > Cichliformes > Cichlidae > Diplotaxodon > Diplotaxodon limnothrissa. The sequence continues at coordinate 44,114,218 of NC_140602.1, read as the reverse complement.
CTGCTTGGCCAATCAGGGCTGCGGGGAATGTAGCGCGCGCAGTAGTCAACATGTGAATGTCGTGGTAGTACTTCGCGTGATTTTTTTTTTAACATTTTAATCCATACTAACTATGTCGGGCAAAAAAAGAAAGTGGTTGGACGAATATGTACAATATGGATTTACATGTATCACGGAACGTGATGGGAGTGAGCGTCCTATCTGCATGATTTGCAACGCCAAGTTGAGCAACTCTAGTCTCGCACCGGCAAAACTAAAGGAACACTTCTTGAAGCTGCATGGAGACGGGGAATACAAGAACACAACACTTGCTGAATTCAAGGTGAAGAGAGCCAGATTCGATGAAAGGCCCACTCTGCCTGCTCTTGGATTTGTACCCGTTAACAAACCGATCCTCACAGCATCGTACGAAGTTGCTTACCTGATCGCAAAGCAGGGCAAGCCACACACCATTGGTGAAACACTCGTGAAACCAGCCGCGTTAAAGATGGCAAATCTGATACTCGGAACAGCGGCCGAAGGTAAATTATCACAAATTCCTCTTTCAAATGACACCGTCAGCGACAGAATAGAAGACATGAGTAAAGACATCTTGGCTCAAGTAGTCGCCGATCTGATTTCAAGCCCGGCAAAATTCAGCCTTCAGCTCGATGAGAGCACAGACGTTGCTAATCTAAGCCAGCTTACTGTTTTTGTGCGCTATGTGAAAGATGACATGATAAAAGAAGATTTTTTATTTTGTAAGCCTCTTACAACAACAACTAAGGCAGCCGATGTGAAGAAGCTTGTGGATGACTTCTTCGGAGACAACAATCTTTCATGGGACATGGTTTCTGCAGTTTGTACAGACGGAGCTCCCGTCATGCTGGGAAGAAACTCTGGTTTTGGTGCGCTAGTAAAAGCCGATGCACCACACATCATTGTGACTCATTGTATTTTGCACAGGCATGCATTGGCAACAAAAACCTTGCCTCCAAAAATGGCAGAAGTATTAAAAACCGTGGTGGAATGTGTGAACTATGTGCGAAATAGTGCTCTGAGGCACCGCATCTTCAGTGAGCTGTGTAAAGAAATGGGCTCTGAATTCGAGGTACTTCTGTACCATTCTAATGTTCGGTGGTTATCCCGGGGACAGGTGCTGAATCGTGTTTTTGCCATGCGTGTGGAATTAGCCCTGTTTTTGCAAGAGCACCAACACTGTCATGCAGATTGCTTCAAAAATCCTGAGTTCATTCTCATTTTAGCGTACATGGCTGATATATTCGCAGCTCTCAATCATCTCAATCAGCAGATGCAGGGTGGTGGAGTCAATATCATAGAAGCGGAAGAACACCTGAAGGCTTTTCAAAAAAAGCTAACGTTATGGAAACGACGAACAGAGAACAACAACTTTGCAAACTTCCCCCTTCTGGACAACTGTGTAAGTAAGGTCGAAGATGTGTCTGGAATCGGAGATGTTTCTGTATCCACGGAACTGAAGCAAACAATTGCAACGCACTTAGATGAGCTTGCAAAGTCTCTCGACAGATATTTCCCTACAAGAGAGTCATATCCAGCATGGGTGAGACAGCCGTTCACGTTTGCTGTTGAGACAGCAGATGTCAATGATGAATACCTTGACGAAATCATTGAAATTCAGCAGAGCCAGGTTCAACAGCAACTCTTCAGAACAACAACACTCTCAACGTTTTGGTGTCGACAAATGGACAAGTATCCAATTATTGCTAAGAAAGCCCTGGATTTTTTTATATCATTTGTTACAACATATCTTTGCGAGCAATCCTTTTCGACGATGCTGGACATAAAAACGAAGAAAAGGAACAGACTTTTCTGTGAAAATGACATGAGACTGGCACTTGCCAAGGTGAAGCCACGCATATCTGAACTGGTCTCTCAAAGGCACCAGCAGAAGTCACACTGATTTGCAGGTATGTAATTTGTTGTAAGTTCATGCATTGTGTTGGTTTTGTTCTTTGAACAAGGTGATGTTCATGTACGGCTCATTTTGTGCACCAGTAAAAAAACATATCTATGTCTTGAATTTGAAAAAAAAAATAAAAATTTCACTAAAGAGGGGTTCGGTGAATGCGCATATGAAACTGGTGGGGTTCGGTACCTCCAACAAGGTTAAGAACCACTGGTCTAGTCCAACTTAACTGAATGCAACCATCTGGTACAATTATAGCTATTCTGAACTATGCAATTTATGAAAACTATGCAGCCCATTCAGCAACTGAAGAATTTGAAAGTAAATTTAAAAATATATATAATTTTACATTAAATAAAAAAGTTTTAAACTTAATTAAAATTAAACATGTCTTAAATTAAAATAAGTAAACTGTCATGTTTATTGCTGCCAAAAAAAAAAGTTAAACACATTTGGACACTCTTCCTCAATTTTTAGTCACAAAAAGAAATTCTTCTGTGGAAATACACCACTGGGCTCAGATGTTCATATTGCTGTCTTAAGCAGGAGGAACTTTCTTTGGAAAGATGGAGTCAAAGAGGGTCAAAGCTTTCTGAAATCTTTCCAAATTACTGTAACTGTAAGATGCTTTTTTAAATGCCTATTTTCAATCCCCTGGCAATATTTCAATAGAATTGAAATCTTAGCATTGGTTAGGCGCCTCAGGTCTTCTCCTTGAGTCCTTTCTTTGTGGATTTACTAGTGCATTTAGGAACATTACTCCATATCCAATTTTGGACAAATCATTTTTAAAAGCATGAGAGCATACAGAGTGCCCAAAAGTCAAAGTTTGCAAACATGCAAAAAAAAAAAAAAACCTTAATCCACAAAAAAAACCCTAACATGAAATATTTTGTATTCATCAGGAATACCTGCTGCACATATTTTCCGCATGTATTTGCTCTGCTTTTCTTTCTCACATGTTACATCTGTTTCTTTTCCTTCTTCCAATGTGTAGATCATGATGATTTGTGTGCATCTGTTTTCAAGTTAGTGTCCCGCTTTGTGTTCATACTTGCACCCTTCACAAATGTCACCCTCAGACTGCGTTGGTTCATTTCTGCTTTTTCCAGTCCTGTCCCAGAGTCACAGTCTGCTGCTTGTCTGAGCTTGCCAAACCCAAATCTTTTCCTTTTGATATTCCCACCAGCAGATATGTTTGTCTAGTTTTGAATTGCACATCTACACTGATAGGGCTAATTTATCACTTATGGGTTCGTAGCTATCCCATACAAACAGCCTGTAGAAACAGAAAATGGTAAAGAATGTTATACAAAGACCCTGAAGTCTTTAATGTAGATGACACATTATCATTATTATTGTTGTTATAAGTGTTCATTATTATAAACACTCATGAGTCATTTGGCATCAGCACAAAAATGAGAGGGAGATGGGCAGAATATTGAAGGATCAGAGGCAGTGAAAGTGGATGAGTTTAAATAGCATCCAACCATCCAAAGTAACAGTGGGTGGAGACGAGTGTCAGCGGTAATTTGTGATGGATAGTTGCAGACTGAAAGGAAAGGTTTTCAAGATGCTATGATGTGTGGTTTGGAAAACTGGAGGTGACAGAGTTGAAGATGTTAAGATTTTTTTGTTTGGAGTGACCATGAAGGACATGATTAGGAATGAGTACATCAGAGGGCCATTTCAGGTTGAGTGCTTTGGAGACAAACTAACTAATAATGTGAAACTGGTGGCTGAGCAAAGATGTGCAGTGATCTTTACTTATGTTACGTATTTGTGTATATGGGCATATTGAACTGCTTCATTTTTATAAGATGGAGACCCTGCAGCATCTATGTACTTAGATGCTGGAGTGAGTTTCAGGATAGTTTATTCAAATTTAACATCCTCTATCTTCCATTTACTTCCTTTTTTGTGACCCAGATGAAGCCGTCATGAAAGCTGACCTTTCAGCGAACGTGTCACCCCATTTCCCGTTCCTGCAGCTCATACACATGGTGTGGAGGAGCGGGAAATGCTTTCTTTTCATAATTGCATTCTTCACTCATTCACAACATGGGCCGTTAAAGGGGGACACCCTTAAGTGTGCTCAGACTACTCACTAGTTTGTTTCAGCGGATGCTGGCTTTAAAAGAACAAACACTGTCAATTACAGAAGTCATTCCTGTAATTTCCATTGAACCTAAAGAGTGTACAGCCAAGAGTCGATGTCAGGAGTACGAAACACCCAGATTGTGGAGATGAAAAGTTTGTCACTTCCTCCTTCCCTAGAGCGTAGTGTTTGTAGTTGGCATGTTTACAGCAGTGGATTCCAGGGTTTAGTTTCATGACTTAAAAAAAATTCCAAAGAAACTTCTCAAGCATACATAGAAGTTCAGTCTGTGCTCCCAACTAATCACATCTCTGTTCACGTAATGTACACTTCCTACAAGTTTTTAGGGGCTTTTTTTTAAAAAGTACTAAGCCTTTGGTGCTTATGGAGATCTCTTTAAACTGTCTGTACTCTCATAAAACAATTAACTGATGAATCAGATGATTATTACAGCTCTGATCAACAGTAATTGACTGAAATTGATTATAACTGAAAATGAAATCTTACCAAGCAGGGAAAATTTTATTTCATCATTTCTTCTTAATTTATTTTTGTGTGTCTGTGTGCGCGCGTGCACGTGCCCAGATGGAGCGCCAGATTCTGATGCAGAACCAGATGAGAGAGCGGCAGATGGCGATGCAGATCGCCTGGTCCAGAGAGTTTCTGAAATACTTTGGCAGTTTCTTTGCGGTGGCCACAGTGGGACTAACTGCAGGGTGAGATTCTAACACCTCACAAAGATCTGACACAAACACACACAGACTCATCTCTGTGTTGTGCTTTTATCTTTGCAGTTAAATATTGTCTTCTGTTTATCATCATTTTTCTTTAGAGCTATTAAAAGAAAGAACCCAGGCATGCTGGCTCCCATCATACCTCTCAGTTTCATATTTGCCTACCAGATGGACAGCGCCTATGGAACGCTTATTAATCGTATGAGAGGTAAAGCTACACACTTACAGGCATCATCATCTTAAGGAAACCTGTTTAACATTTAAAAAGAGGGTGCACAGACGGGTAAATAAATCCTTATCAAGCATTATATAGTGATTCTTTGCTTTGGTTTTCGAGGATTATTTTACTTTGAACAGCAGAACACAGACTCACTATATCCAGAAAACACAGGCTCTAATATACAGTTAGGTCCATATATATATTTAAATACGTGAATAGTGTCTGTTTACCAAAACAATTTCCACTTTCCGCTATGATGGGCATCTATATAATGTGTAGACGCCCAGCTTTCATATGAGAAAATCCACATTCAAATCGGATGAAGGTTTTGGAGTTCCGGCCCCTTAACGTGTGCCCCCCGCTTTTTAAAGGGACAAAAAGTAATTGGACATTTGACTGAAAGGCTATTTCATGGGCAGGTGTGGGCACTTCCTTTGTTATGTCATTATCAATTAAGCAGATAGAAGCCCTGGAGTTGATTTGAGGTGTGGCGCTTGCATTAGCACGATTCAAATGAATACATTTTATTTTATTTGTCCAGTTACTTTTGATGTCCTGAAATGATGGGATTGCATTTTAGTTCTCACATTTTTGTGCAATCTTTTTGTTCAACCCACTGAATTAAGGCTGACAGTCGGCAGTTCAACTGGATCTGAGTTAATTATATTTAAAGTTGTTATATTTAAAATTAATTGTGGTAATGAACAGAACCAAAATGCTAAAAAAGAAAAAGTCTCTGTCCAAATGGACCTTACTGTTTACCAAATAATGCATCTAAATGTTTAACAAATATTGTGTTTAGTTATTCATTAATGACATTTTTAAAAAAGATTGCAGTCACTAATTATACCCATTAAATGTGTTTTTCATGATGTCTTTAGGGGAAGCTGAGAATATCATGGAGACTGAAAATGACCGTCTACAGTTACCTCAAGGGACTCCAACCTTTGAGAGCATAGAGAAGGCCCGCCGTGCTAAAAGCAGCCTCAGCGCCTTCTTGGAGAAATAATGTAATTAGTTATTGTCTAACAGCGTGGTTCCAGAGAGGAGCTGCAGCCACTGTACATTTCGTTTTCAACAAACCACAAAGACGGGGAAGTGGCTCACAAAGAAACCTCAGGTTTAGCTGTCCAAAACATACCCACTCCCTAAACGATACACAACTATACTTTATGTAGCATTAAGGTAAAAGCGGCCTCAGCTCCTTCTTGGAGAAATAATGTAATAATTTATAGAACAAACGTCCTCTATCATGGAAAATTTTAAGGCTCTGCTATTTCTCTCTGTCAGGTTGACCTTATTGAACGAAAGGCTCCTTATTCTGTCTCATTTCAGTCTTTCAGATACACCAATCGGGCATTACATTATGACTACCTAACTAACACTGTGTTGGTCGCCCTTTTGCTGCCAAAGCGGCCCTGACCCATCACATGATATCTGGCACCAAGATGCCAGGTGTGGCACTTTGCTAGTGGTCATAATGTTATGCCTGATTGGTGTATGCCACATGTTGATCCATGAGTTAAGTTTTATTACAGTGTTATAAGAGCATTGTGTGACCACAGCAGATAACTTGTCTCTAAATATTGCACAATTGCAGTTATATCATCAGTGTTTTCTTTAGGTTGTTATTTTCTAGGGTTTGTGTAACGCTAAGTTATTTAAGGACTAGTTTATGTCAATGGATGAATTTACTGACTGACGCGCAGAAGAAATAGTTCTTTATGGAGCCCAGATGGTGTGAATGATGAGACCAAAAACTGCAATGTCTTGTACCAAAAATATATTGAATAAATAGGGGAAAGGGGAAATGGAACAAAATAATTAACACAACACACAACGTAAATGTCCACAATTAAATAATAAATCAGTGCTGTGATTTTTCTGTGCAAGAGTCCTTTTGCTAAGAGTCCTTTTTTTGGTCCTTTTCTTTTTAAAGTTCACTTTTAAGGTATTCCTCCTTAGGGTCCAGCTTCATACAAGGGGGAAATATGTCCGTAATCCAAAGACGGCTAAGTGGGGGAAAAGAAAGAATGGTCCTACCGGCTCGCCACTTCAATATGAAGAAGATCAATTCAAAGAGGGGAAAAAAACCTGACCTGTAGGTCAGAAAAATGTCCATTAGCACATCAAGTTCAATTCAGTTTACCGGTAAAAAAATATGCTCTTCTGCAAGTCTAGGTAACAATGCAAATCATAAATCATCATCAATCAATGTAAAACAGTTAAATCATTAATCATCTTGGCTACGTAGCTTAATCTATACATTCCAGTAGCGTTCGCTACAAACAATACAAAAACAACAATAAAGAAAAACAACTGTCTAACAGACAGCATAGCCGAATTCAAGGCAACACATAACAATAATCTTTCAATCGCACTTTGTTTCAAAGTAAGCCCATTAACATGCTTAAGTAAATAAAAGTGTTCAAAAACAGCGGTTTTTGAACCGGAGTTCTGCTTGCGGTGGGAGCGCTGCCGCACAAAGTCATTTTTTAATCGCGAAAACGATCGGCTGGTTACTGACAACCAAAGGTTGAAAGATATTAAGGACACTTACCGCTGAGTTTAAAGTTTAAAGATGAATTGAGGGGAGAAAACGCTTTGTTTTCCAACACCGTTCTAAATGCCATAAGCTCACAGCCACAACAGGAGTCGAACCCGGAAGTATCCCTCCACAGCCGGTTTTCAGAGTTGCCGCGACGTGGGAGGAGCCAATCAGAAGAGGGACCTCAAATCAGCTGACGTGGGTCATGTGACAGGGAGTAGTTGATATGGGTTACATTTGCTTTGATTATGTATGATGGACTTGAAGGGAAATTGATAGTAATATTAATCAGTTTATGTTATCTCTCTGGGGGGTTTTGTTGTATTTAGATGAACAAGAATACCAGCTGCTATAAGCCTGGTTCATGAATGTAATGATGATGATTGAACAAAGTGGTAAGACAATGATTGTTGGTCAAAGCTGCAATTAGACCAGTGCAGAGCAGAAATTCTCTTAAACACTCTTCATAACAGCTCATTTTATCTGGCTCTTATGTGTAATACGTCGCCTTTAAAAAGCTCCTGAAACACTGATGACTGTTGCAGGTCACTTGCCTCTCTGTTTAGATGATAGACTGTATGCAAAAGATGGACGTAGCATCCAAACCCTCCACTTTTTCTCCTTTACATTCAGCTCCTGCTGTCCTGGAACAGCAAAGGCTTGCCCTTTCTTTCTCATTTCAGTGGCTACAATCCATCCTTTGTATTCAGTCTGTGGTTCTTTTCTATCCAGGTCATAGACGTGTTACTTTCTAAGAAGCTTTGTTTTGATGAAATGCCCTCTGCCAGGCTGGTAACTTTTGCAGTTGCCGATAACCAACAGCTGAAGTCATCAAAATGTAATGGTGCATTATTGGTAAAGATTCTCAGACATTTGTATTGACAGATAAAATGTATTATTTTCAACACTAAAATTTTAATTGTAGGTGTGAGGGAGCTTCAATACAAAGCTGTTGGACCTCCAACTTTAAGCCATCACAGTAGATTCCAAGGTGCTGATATCTATACTTTGTGTTTGACATCTGGAAAAAATTTTAAATTAATAAAAAAAGAAAATTGAAAAGATTTCAATGTCTGAATTGATCTTTGTGACAAGGACACCCCCTGAATGCAAAGCTGTAGAGCAGGGATGTCAGTGTTTCTGTTAATGTAATGAGATCTTTTAATCTCAAAGAGCAGCAACTTAAGCAGTATGTGGGGTTTGTTTGTTTTTTAATGTGATAATGAAATGCTGCATATTAAATGACATTTCTCAGGATGACTCTTTGGGCTTAAATTGTTGGAAGTTAATGTGTAAAGTTATGTCCTCTTTCATATTTTCCACAGCCATTCAGTGGACTGGAGTGGAGCATATTTCACAGTTTGAGTGTGAGAGGATTCCCCAACAGAGAAACAGTGAAACTAGCAGAGCCAGAGCTCAGCAAAGGCCAGAAATATTAAAGATCCTACTTTGTGCATCCTCAAAACACGCTGGCACTCCATCTTCTTGTGAGCCCTTGAGGGTCGGCCTCTGTTTCCTCCCAAAGTTGTGGGGGCCTGCTGCATCCTCCACATAATATCTGTGTGGCAACACTTGATGTCTACCAAGAAGAAGGAGAGGAGGCGGCACAAGCAGGACAAGCCGAAACAGTTGAAGGCACAGGTGCAGACGGGGAGCTTTCAGGAACCTGTGTCTGAGCCAGGCTTGCTGCACAAGTGTCTCCTGAACAGCTACCTGCATGATATAGTGCTGCAACTGAGACCCGCCGTTTGTCTTTTCTGGTCGGCGAGTGGAGAATCACACAGGCTGGTCTGCAAAAAGAGCTTTAGGATGCTTCCTCCCACTGTCCACTGCATCGTCCATCCACAGGGTTTGCAGGGCTGGCTCAACCCATGGCTGCCACACCACTAAGATGTTTTCAGAAATATGCAAGCATGCAACAATCATGTTTTACAGTCCTGTGGTCTCAGCCTCAGATGCTTATTAAATCACACAAAGCTCATGTAGAAACAAACAAACGAACAAAATATGTTCTCCTTAATTTCTGTCAACCACACGTTTCCAGCTATCATGGTTGCTAGGCAACCTGGGCAGCGCGACGGAGGCTAGACCGTCCCATTTCACAAGCCTCGCACTTCCGGCCTTAGCGGTCTTTGAGTACGCGGCCCTTGAGGACCATTGAGGCTGCGTACTTTAAGGCTGCAGACCCTGAATTGGGATACAGCCATAAAAACCATGAAAAAAATATTGCCGTAATATGAAGCGATAGACTTTTTCATATCGTCATCCATATGTGTCGTTATATCGAACAGCCCTATTTTGAACTCTCCTCGTCCTTTGAGTGCGCAGTCGCCTTTGTTATATAGCAAGGTATTTCAAATGAATAAATAAATATCCCGTTCATTTCAATACGCATGATCTGAGCATGCGCGAAATGACACGGAGCTATTCTTTGATCTTCTCAAAGGGGAGACTGTGACGTGACGGTCGACCGCACGTCACAGTCTCCCGTGACGGTTGACGTCACCATCTCTGCCACATGAGTCTATAAATAGAGGTGCTTCAACACAGTTTACCTTTAGGACGGTCGCACGTAGAAAACAGTTTTCATTAATCTTGCGCGTGTAGTTAGCAAATATATCTGTAAACATGTCAAACTCCGTTTGGGGCGCGATTTGCACTGTGGGCACTTATGCTCACAAAATTATGAGAAAAACGTTGGGATTTGATGACCAACGTTCACCCACTGCTGACCAAACTGTATGCGAGGCACCTGAAGTTCGCTGTGGTAACCAAACTTTACACGCGGAACATGAGGTACCATTGCCAGATCAGCATATACCTGAACCCCGCCTCAGCAGCTGCAGAGGACAGCATAATCAGAATAGCGGTTTAAACCAAGTGTGTGAAATTCTTCACCCTGAACATATACAGCAGCAGCCTTCTGTGATTCAAAGACATCAGCTATGGGAAAATTCAAATCGAGATGCATCAGACCCTGCTGAATCCACGATCCCAGACCTAAGACCCAGTCCCTTGGAAGGGAGAGAAGAACATAATGGGATTCTTCATAGAGGGGTTTCTATCATCAGGAGAGGAACTGGATTTTTAGGACAATCCATTACCACAGTGTCTAACATGTGCAAGTTAGCAATTGTGGCTATTCATCACATGTTCTGGAAAATGGTCCAAGAGGTCAGACATTATGTGGCACACCTGATGTCACATGCTGTAGGATGTATTTGCGTTTGCCTTTGCATTTTATTGTTCTTGGTCAACAAAATTCGAGCTATATTAATTTATTTACTTTCATTTTTAGCACAATACCTTTAATTTTCCTCTATGGAAATGGAAAAGGTGAAGACAAACCTAATGTCAGTGCCAACTTTATTTGGCTCTAACTGGACTATGACGATTTTAATAGGGAAATAACTAATAATTGGGGTATAATGGGGTTAATTAGGCTCTTACCATCTCAGTCATGCAAACAACAGTTGAGAACCCAGCCAGTCACGGCAGAAGGCTGCTCCTTCCTGAGCCTGGTTCTGCTGGAGGTTTCTTCCCAACGGGGAGTTTTTCCTCCCCACAGTTGCCAAGTGCTTGCTCATAGGGGATCATCAGATTGCTGGCCTTGTCTCTAAGACTGTAGGGACCACCTTACAGTTGTCTCTAATACTGTAGGGACCACCCTACAGTTGTCTCTAATACTGTAGGGACCACCTTACAGTTGTCTCTAATACTGTAGGGACCACCCTACAGTTGTCTCTAATACTGTAGGGACCACCCTACATTTGTCTCCAATACTGTAGGGACCACCCTACAGCATTAGAGACAGGCCAGCAATCTGATGATCCCCCATGAGCAAGCACTTGGCAACTGTGGGGAGGAAAAACTCCCCGTTGGGAAGAAACCTCCAGCAGAACCAGGCTCAGGAAGGAGCAGCCTTCTGCCGTGACTGGCTGGGTTTTCAACTGTTGTTTGCATGACTGTATTTGCGTTTGCCTTTGCATTTTATTGTTCTTGGTCAACAAAATTCAAGCTATATTAATTTATTTACTTTCATTTTTAGCACAATACCTTTAATTTTCCTCTATGGAAATGGAAAAGGTGAAGACAACCTAATGTCAGTGCCAACTTTATTTGGCTCTAACTGGACTATGACGATTTTAATAGGGAAATAACTAATAATTGGGGTATAATGGGGTTAATTAGGCTCTTACCATCTCAGTCATGCAAACAACAGTTGAAAACCCAGCCAGTCATGGCAGAAGGCTGCTCCTTCCTGAGCCTGGTTCTGCTGGAGGTTTCTTCCCAACGGGGAGTTTTTCCTCCCCACAGTTGCCAAGTGCTTGCTCATAGGGGATCATCAGATTGCTGGCCTGTCTCTAATACTGTAGGGACCACCTTACAGTATTAGAGACAGGCAGCTGTTGTTTGCATTCAAAGCCACATAAATAAATTTGAATTCTCAATGAAATGAATGGATTTGATTTGATTCCTTTAACTTCACAGAATCCTTTTACTTCAGTTTTGTCTTCTGCTTCTTGGTAGCAATAATTAAGCTTCTTGCCCCATTCATCCTTATGCTCTCCTGTTTTCTCCTAACTGGCATGTCTGACCCGTGGGAGTGCAGACACCACACAGAGAAAGCCTCAGACTTTAAAGCCGGAAACATTTTCAGTGACGTCACAGAACAACGCACCTGCAGTCCACACAGTAGGTGACGTATCATTTAGTTAATCTTATGATTGCCGATCAGGTATGCTTTTAGACTTGTGCTATGTTTGAAATGATAAATGTTACAAGGTCAACAGTAGTAACATTGCTAGCTCCAGTTTTTTTTAAATGAAAGTGACAGATGTTAATGTGTGAAAAGCTTTAACCTTCCCATTGTGATGAATTGACCTGATTTCAAGTTTTAAAATGTAAAAAGAAAATTGTTAAAAGGACCTTTCTTATACAAAATTTCTGCTTGGATTAAAAAGTGTAACCAGCATATAAAATGAAAATGGTTTGACCTGGCAGCCAAAGTGGAGGCTGAAAGGGTCTAAAACTACATCTGTCTTTGCAACTGTGAGACATATTTCCCCAACACACACACACACACACACACACACACACACACACACACACACACACACACACACACACACACACACACACACACACACACACACACTCCGTATTCTGTTGACCTGACGTGTAAAGTGCAAGAACGCAGGTGTTGTGAACTGTCCTGTTCCTGTGGGCAGTAATGGAGTTGATAATAAGATATCAGCAAAGTTTACTGGAAGTTTTTGGGTTCTGACACTTCTGGATGGCTAAACAAACTGACTCAGGGATATCCTTGCTGTACCACAGAAACAACACAACAGGAGGGTTAAAAACTGAGACCACAGTGAAATTAAGCATTCTTTGGTCAACACTGCCACCTACTGGACTCTACATTAAGGCCCAAGATTTTCAACTTTGGTTTAAATCATCTAGCCACGCAATGTGAGGAAAAGTTCACTCCAAACACAGTGAGGTTCATTCAAAGGAACTTTTATGTAGATGATGGACTTGTACGTGTTATATCAGAAGCTGAAGCAATAAAACTAGTGAAAGAGGCAAGAGAATTGTGTAGCAAGGGTAAACTAAGATTAGACAAAATTCATACCAAACTGTGAAAATCTGATAAAGTCACTGTCGGGAGAAGAGAGTGCTGAAAGTATTAGGGACTTAGATCTATTGATGGAAAGACCACTTGGTGTTCAGTGGTGCATTTCTTTTGAGGGCAGCATGGTGGCACGGTGGTTAGCACTGTTGCCTCACAGCAAGAAGGTCCTGAGTTCAATTCCAACCGTGTTTGCATGGGTTATCTCCGGGTACTCCGGCTTCCTCCCACTGTCCAAAGACATGCAGTTTGTAGGGATAGGTTAATTGAAAAATCTAAATTGCCCATAGGTATGAATGGTTGTCCATCCCTGTGTGTTAGACTGGTGATCTGTCCAGGGTGTACCCCACCTCTCGCCCTATGACAGCTGGGATAGGCTCCAGCGCCCCCCGCGACCCTGAAAAAAAAAAGGAGAAATGGATGGAGAGCTTTTAAATGCACTGAATGATTTTGACAAAGAACAGTTGAAACAATGCAGATGTAAGTTTGTTCTGAGCACCCCTCTTCAAGCCACATGAGAGGTTTTTGGGGAAGGCAAATTAGGACTATTAGATGCGTTTTAACGACTATTCTAGATCACACTTCTAAGAGACTTGACACTTCCTCACTCAGAACGTGTCTTTATGAAGCTATGGTTATTGTGAATAGCACCTAGTAGTAGTAGAGAACCTAAATGACCCAAATTTAGCAAGAGGACCTGGCTGCAGCCACCGTGGAGCTCCACAGTAACCGGAAACACGTGACCTCCACAGTAACCGGAAACACGTGACCTCCACAGTAACCGGAAACACGTGACCTCCACACTAGCCGTAAACACGTAACTTCGGTTAAATCGACTTTGACAGCGACAACTAAATTGCGTTTTTGTTACTATAAAATGGTTTTAAGTGGGGTGTTTTTTTAACACTCTGGGTTTGTTCAAAAAAAATTCACCATCCCCTAACTTGTTCGTGGCCAAAAGTGACACTTGCTGTTTTGCTGATTTATTATTATTTTTACAGTACATCGCGTTGTGCGTTCTGATTGCTGTAGACCATTGTCAATCAATCTAGTCCAGTGTCTCTTGTACAGGAGCGGTCCCTAATAGGCCCACGGACCGGTCCCGGTCCGTGAGTCCTTTGGTACCGTTCCGGGAGAGTTGATCCTCCGGTGTGAAATGTATGGTTGTAGTTTCTGTGTCTTATTTTGAAAGAACTATTTACGCGTTACCATAGCGACCAGAGAGCGTTAAAAAGCAGAGAGGAGGATGTCACTGTCATTGTTGTTGGCGCACAGCTCAAGTCACGTTTATTATTATATTTACAAAATACCACAGTTTCTTTTTTTTATTCTTTTGTTGTATTTATCCGCGACACCTTAAAGGTCTTTCCCTGAAAATATTGTCTGACATTAAAGTGGTCTGTGGTGCAAAAAGGTTGGGGACTCCTGCTGTACAGTACAGAATGCGTTTAGCTTGTCGAATTTACATAAATCTTCGATCGCTAGCAGTGTAACTCTGAAGTGCTGTACTGTATGTTTGTAAGTTTTCTCCCAAACAAACACAACAATGCCGACGAAACGTTTTGCACCCTCAAATGCACCTTTAGGTTTCATTCCATAATACTGGACTCATGTTTCTACGAAGGTTTGAACTCTAAGAGTGTTTAAACAAAAGAGAAAAGTGTGAAAATGTTCATGCCTGTCTGAGAAAAGTGTATAAAGCATGTAGTGAGGGGTTTCACAGTCTTAACATCTACAATAATTGTAAAAAATAAAGTTGGCTACTTCATGGATTTCACCTACCGCGGGTTATTTTTAGAACGTAACACCAGCGATAAACGAGGGGCTGTTGTATTATTGATAGTAGAGTCTGGGACATCTAATTGATTAACATCGACATTGATTATTATGCACTATTATTTTTGTTCAAGGAGAGCCAAAAATATAAAACTCTCTCTCAGCTTGTTTGTTGCCAAAAATGGCCACTTTTTGTGTATGTTCACAAAATGCTATAAAATGTATATTTCTTAAAACATTTTTCTACTTTTACCGACGTGACTCTTTAAAATAGCACCAGTTCTTTTCATCAAAATCAAAATTGTATCTAAATTTTTTACTCTTTATAGCCAGTTAGGTTATATATTACCATTAACTTTTCAGATAAAACGGTGATAAAGTCCTAATGTCTTCATGAAACTTCCTTTTCCCCATCTGAGCATCGGGGAAAAGGCTGTCTTGCAATTGTTGAGGTCACTAGTGTGTGCCCCATTTCTTCCAGGATCACTCTCTTTATAGGTTTTAGTGGAATCCTAGTACTGCGAAGTGGTTTCATGGTACAAAGGGATTGTATTCCAAGATCTGGGAGATTGTAGAAATGAGCAGTGATGCCCTTCCTACCATCTTTCCAGAAAAATAATTGATCTGGAAGCTGTTAGGCTGACTTACAGCAGCAGCACTTTCTGCACCTGCATAAACTCCAGGACACATTTACTAACGGTGTTTGTTGCTGTATGTGCTGCAGCTTTGAATTTTTTAATAATATATATTTTGTTAATATTTCCGCTATGGTGTCTTGTTATGAAATGTACAAGAGTAAAAGTGTTTTTAGCAGGTGCTTCAAAGCTAAGTTTGACTGGGAAACTCAAAGCTCAATAGGCTGTATCATCAGAAATTCACTGCATCCTATGTAATATTTCATGCGTCATAATTTATTCTACTCTATCTTGCAAATACATACTTGTGTGGCAATGTCATGCACAACACACACAACTATTAGATCCTTAAGATCAAACCCGTGTCATTCTTTTGGTCCACTGCAGTGCAGTAGTCAAAAAAAAGAACAAGTGAAGTGTCCACAAATGGCCAGGATAGAGCCCAGAGTGTTAATGTTTAAAATGTATAAAAATATTATTGATTACAATTCTTTACTATTAATATCAACAATAAGCTTTTTATTTTGAAATTACAAGTTTAAAAAAAAATGCTGTTACATTTACATTTAATGCTGTTACACTGTAATCCTTTATTATAAGTATGGACACAGAATAAAGTGAACAACATTTTGAAATAAGTTTAATTGGAATTTTGTACTACGCAAAAAACAAAACAAAAAACAACAACAACATATTAAACAAACAAACACAGCCAGTGCCTTCATTTGTCCATTACATGTCAAACATAGCACTGACCCTTAGCCCCTGCTCATCAGCACATGCTTTCAAAAAGAGCTCCATGTCCTCTGCAAACTGAAAAACAAAGAGGAACAAGTCCCTTGCTCCAGTGTCTTCTTCCTCTGACATGTCTATTAAGACCCTCTGCTGGTCCCCTTGATTTAAGGACAGATATTTGGGCATTGTTACATGTCCACAGAAAAGTGCCTTATTTTGGACAACCCAGTGCACAGCAGGACGCAGATCTTCAACAACTGCTGGCTCCTGTGTCAGGCAAATGGGGATGAAAACATAGTTATTTCTCTGTTGCAGAACAGTTTTTTAACAGTTATTCAAATGTCACTAACCATGTAATTACACTACTGTTTAAAGTGAATACTGACCTGACTGACTTCCTGGAACTTGCGCTTTTTCAGTCTGAAAATGGGCACGTGTTGTCCTTCAAGCACAGCTTTGGCTTCCTCTCTCCAGTGTGCAAATAGCTTGCCAGAGCTACGAAGAGCAAGGCCACAGTGAGGGCATGTCATTTTCATCGACTTTCCATCAGCTGCAGTTTTATTGAACACAGAGGGTAGAGCATATGAATGTTCTAACAAAGACTCAGAAAATGGTTCAGATCCGAAAGACAAAACCTTGGGGGGGAGACGGGGCTCCTCGAAGAGTACTGCCGGAGGAATACGGGTCTCCTCGGAGAGTTCAGCGGGGAGCAGTCCTGATAATGGTGGCTGACTTGGCATTGAAGAATGCTGACAAGACAATAAATGCCTTGCCATATCCCCACGCCGTATGATTGTAAGATTACAGACAGGGCAGTGAAAGTGTCCTGTTGTCCTACAAGGCAGCCTGCACCGGCATATCATTTTATCTGTAAGAGAAAAAAACAAACAAACAGATGTAATTTAAATGTAGTTGTATAGAATGCAATCAATTTGTCTAACAATCAGATTGTACATGTTAACAAAAACATCCAAGCCAACCCCAATAATGAAAGCAAAATGGTATGGATCACAAAACTTATGTCAAGGAAAGTGGTGAAAAGTAAATAAAAATATATTTTATAAAAACACTATTTTTGTTGCAGATGAATGAACTGAACTGTACAATATCAACAGCAACTTTTAAGTCAACAAAGATACTGCAGAAGTGCTTAAAAAAGTGCATATTTATAACTATAAAGTATATTTAATACAAACATACCTTTGAAAGGCAAAGCATTTTTTTATATGCACACTTAGATGCTCCTCAATCTTTGCCCTGACAGTAGGGCTGAAAGTGGGGCACAGAGGGCAGTGAAAGAGTCCTCTGCAACACGTGTTGCATTCCTGCAATTCTGGCTTTAAGCCCGAATTCCAGATTGATAAGTGCATCTAAAACAGAGAGAGAAACAGATAAACACCATATACACATTTAAGTTAAGGTTTTAGCAGAAATAACAATTTACAGTTGACATGTAATAGATTTGGGAAGAAAATCCTTGAAAAAAACCCCACAAATATTTTACAAGACACTTTAATTTGTGAGACATGTTTCTATTGACATATAACAGTCAATTGAACAGAGGCTAACTAAAATCTGGGCAATAAAAAGGCTGTACAGAAAAGAATGACGAATAGAAGTATTGATAAATATCTAAATCTGTTTGTGACGAAATTTACAGTGTTGACGCTAACCAAAGGTGTCACAAGTACACACGTTCCTTACTACAGTTTAGATACCTCTGTTTAAAAAGCACCGACTCGACTTTTTAGTCAAGTCGAAGTAAGAAGTACAGGGTCTAAAATATAATTTATGTACAAAATTTTGAAGTAATATTGCGTCCAAAGCACGCGTGCGGGGGGCTGATTTACAAATGTACGGATTACAAAGTACAGATACGCGTGCTAAAATGTGAGAAGTAGAAGTATAAAGAAGTATACAGTAGGCACAAAAAAGTACAGCAGTAAAGTAAAGATACCAGAAAATTCTACTTAAGTACAGTATTGAAGTATTCGTTATTTCGCATCTCTGACGCCAACAATAAATCATACTCTAATGCAAAATGTGTTTTTTGCTTCTTCTCGCCCACAGAAGCCGTTAATCCAGCTCTCTTACTGAAACCAGGCCCAGGAAAAAGCATATTTGTGTGTTTCTCTGCCATGGAGCACGATGAAAAAACATTAAAATAAGGAGGAATGTTGTTGTAACGCAAAAAAAGTGGCAACATGATCATTGTAAGAAAACTAGACGATTCCTAGAATTATGAAATCACTAACGGCAAATTTATTTAAGAAAGACTTAACCAACCTTTGCGATCAACTTGCAAGACTTCCACGGTATCCATGCGCGTTTACGGCTACTGTGGAGGTCACGTGCTTTCGGCTACTGTGGAGGTCACGTGCTTCCGGTTAGTGTGGAGGTCACGTGTTTCCGGTTAGTGTGGAGGTCACGTGTTTCCGGTTAGTGTGGAGCTCCACAGTGGCTGCAGCCAGACCCTTCTCAAATTTAGAGCCTCGTACACCAAATCATATTCTCATGATGAAGGCCAGCATTATTCTACCCGCTCCTGGCAAATTTGTGAGCAGGGACCTGTACTTGAGAAGGAGATGGCGCCAAGTTTAGTTTTTAGCCAATTAATTCTGGACAAGGTGGAAGAAGGAATATCTTCTCACTCTTCAACAGAGACAGATCTGGCAAAAAGATAAAAGGAGTGCAAAGGTGAAAGATATTGTTATTCTTCAAGAAGACAATTCTCCAAGGAAAAAGTGGAAACTGGCAAGAGTAACAGAGGTATATCCAAGCGTAGATGGAAGTATTAGAATGGTTAAGCTTTTTCTCTGTGATTCAATTTTGGATAGGGATGGGAAAAGGACTGTCAAACCAGCGTATCTTGATAGGCCAGTACACAAAACTGTGCTATTGCTAGAAGCAGAATAAATGCTAAAATGTAAGCATGTTCCTACTATAATGTGTTTAGGCAGAAATCACAATAGGTTTGTCATTTGGTGGGAGTTTTACTGCCATACTTTTAGTTAACATATTTTGTTTTGCACTATGCATATTTTATATGTCATTAGGACATTTATTGTGGAAATTCTCATGTAGGAACTATTGTACTGCATGTTGGTTCCACTGGTGCACCTGAGGAAGATGCATGCCCATGCTGAGGTATGACCATGGCAAGCTGAAGCTGGAGAGACAAATTTAAGTCAGAAGAAGTTCAAATGTTCTTAAAAATATCTGTAAGGTGTTTATTTCTGCCTCAAAGCATGGGCCAGTATGTTTTGCATATTATATCGATGACTTTATGTCTCTGTTTCACCCGTCTTTCTATTTCATTGAATTTACATTGTGTTTTAGTTCAACGGTTGTGAGTTTGTGATCAAGTTGATGCTGTAACAATATCAACCCCGAGACCTTACAACTCACTTTAAAGCCAACTTCATGCCATCAATAAAAATAACTCTTTGACTTAAAGAAGAGGTGGAAGTGATAAATATGTTTTCCAATAAATCTGATGGCCTACTAATAAAAGCACTCTGTGTAATTTAGACTAAATTAAGTGAAATATATGTCTACTATCAGACTAGAAGACGGAAAACACATCATAAGATGTTTACTTGAATTCTCAGCAACTTTGGTCCTCAGCCAATAAAAAAATATGAAACTTTTACTGTGACGTCATAGAAAAACTCACCAAGGTCAAATCTTATTATGTTTACACGCAAACACATATCATCATTCTCGGGTTGAGCAACGCTACGGCTTCACTACATCTGTTTGTTCTGTACAAAAAGACGTGCAGGTCACTTAAAAATATCTCACCCTGTGTTTCTCTGCCTGTGGTAGAGGTGGAACCAGATCAAGTGGAGCTGATTCTTGAACAGCCTCAAGTCAGAGCTGGATTGACCTTCTGTCACCAGGTACTGATGAGCCCGCTGTGGAGAAACATCACTGATGATGTTCATGAATCCCCAGCTGACTCTGGTAACCTTAATACAGCACAGAAAAAATGTCACAATATTCATTTATGTTGTGATTATTGTGATAATAACAGAAACAGATGCATCTATGTCATCATCTTTGAGCTTTTACACTTAACATAATTATAAAAACATGAGTATAAAAGGTGTTAAAACTCTGATGCCATCTTGGAATACTGCACTTTGTTCATGTCATTACAACATTTCTCTCTTTCTAATCATATATCTAGATGTTATGTCAACACACATTTAATCTACATTATAAGAGTGCCTTTGTGATAAATGTGTCTTTCATTCTTGAATTAACTGGTTAAATATTTAATCTAACTAAACCCTAAAGATGGAGTCAGAAGACAACAGTCACCTGAAGGGGCTGAAAATTGTAAAGACCCTACAGAACAATCAGTAAATGTGAGTAAATCTGTGATTCTGCGAGTAACACACTGGGTTCAGTTTGGAGGTTGAACTCTCACTCACCAGGATTGACAGCTGTCTGTGCCACAGTTAAACTCATGCAGTGCTAATTTAAAAACTCTCAAATATTTTGGACAATTTATATTTTTCTATCACAAAAAATACACGTCTTCATTGAAGTAAACACACAGAGCAATTAATATATATTTTTAAATATAATTTTTCTTTATTTTAATTATCAAATTACAAATAAAAAAAACAACCCACCTAACGAGCCCTGGTCAACCCCTCACTTGAATTTTTGATTTTCAGTTTAAGGCAATTAAATTCAATCCAAAGATTCAACCCCAACAATCAAGTGATTCCCTATGAGCAACGGTGGACAGGAAAAACTCCCTTTTAACAGGAAGAAACCTGTGACAGAACCAGGCTCAGTGTGGGGCAGTCTTCTGTCATGACTGGTTGGGAGGTGAGGGCAAAATAAAACTGAACATAAATGAGAGCACAGTATAGTTATTATGTTATAATTAGCCAATCAAGGTGGGCAGGTAATAAATAGCGCCCGTTATGGCAAGACCTAGACCTAGACCTAGACCTACGTTACTTGCGAAGTTGGCAAAAGCACTTTGTGGTGCTTTCTCACGCCTCACATTCTCAGTCTCTTTCTTTCGTACATTGAACTGCCTTTCAATGTTGTCCATCCTTGCATTAATCATTCTATTTTGCTCTATGAGAGCCTCTAAACGCTGAGCTATTCTCTCCATTGACTAACTTTGTAACTGCTGCAGGGACAAGTGTCAAAAGAAAAAAAATGTTCCCTGAATTATTTAAATGTAAAGGTATTACCTTTGTCAAAGACTCCTGCTTTGCAAAAACAAGTCGCTGTTACCGAAGACGCACCAAGGTAAACTGTGTTAAAGCACCTCTATTTATAAACTCATGTGGCAGAGATGGTGACGTCAACCGTCACGGGAGACTGTGACGTGCGGTCGACCGTCACATCACAGTCTCCCCTTTGAGAAGATCAAAGGATCAAAGAATAGCTCCGTGTCATTCCGCGCATGCTCAGATCATGCGTATTGAAACGAACGGGATATTTATTTATTCATTTTAAATACCTTGCTATATAACAAAGCGCGCACTCAAAGGACGAGGAGAGTTCAAAATAGGGCTGTTCGATATAACAACACATATGGATGACGATATGAAAAAGTCTATCGCTTCATATTACGGCAATATTTTTTTTATGGCTGTATCCCAATTCAGGGTCTGCAGCCTTAAAGTACGCAGCCTCAATGGTCCTCAAGGGCCGCGTACTCAAAGACCGCTAAGGCCGGAAGTGCGAGGCTTGTGAAATGGGACGGTCTAGCCTCCGTCGCGCTGCCCAGGTTGCCTAGCAACCATGATAGCTGGAAACGTGTGGTTGACAGAAATTAAGGAAAATATATTTTGTTCGTTTGTTTGTTTCTACATGAGCTTTGTGTGATTTAATAAGCATCTGAGGCTGAGACCACAGGACTGTAAAACATGATTGTTGCATGCTTGCATATTTCTGAAAACATCTTAGTGGTGTGGCAGCCATGGGTTGAGCCAGCCCTGCAAACCCTGTGGATGGACGATGCAGTGGACAGTGGGAGGAAGCATCCTAAAGCTCTCTTTGCAGACCAGCCTGTGTGATTCTCCACTCGCCGACCAGAAAAGACAAACGGCGGGTCTCAGTTGCAGCACTACATCCATTCTGTATGCATGAAGCTGCACGCATGTATCACCTTCATTCAAAAAAAAGGAGCCAGCTATTTTATTACTGTTGACCTTGTAACATTTATCACTTTAAACATAGCACAAGTCAAAAAGCATACCTGATAGGCAATCATAAGATAAAGCTCGTAAGCACTTACCTGTGGAAGTGCTTCAGTATTTATTGCATTTGGCAGTAACTGTGGTTCTAGCTGAAGCATTTACAGTATTTTTGAAGGAGGCGAATTCATCGTCTTATCTGACAAAAATCAACGCCTTTTCCTGTTATTTGTGACCATTTTGTAAACAAATATGCTTCTTAGAGTTGACATTATTAAAAATCCTGAATTGGTGTAAAAGTTAAAAAAAAAAAAACACTTTCCCCTCTTTTTCTCTGGTAAAACCTTTTGGTGGGCTGCAAATACTTCCTCTGTGTAGACAGTAGTCGTGTTGTTATTCGCTAACTTAACGGGAAAGCTTAAAATGAGTTGAGGCTTAAAGCTAAAGCTGAAGTGAAGAGACACTGAAGGACTGAAGAGGTCACTACATGCTGAAACAAATCCAGTTTGAAGCAGGTGGCTTTTCTAAGCCCGACTCTGGAATTTTGTTTGCTGTTGTGATGAGAGCAGAGCAGCACGTTTGAATGACTGCGTGTTTAATTCACAGAAACGCCAACGCAGCCATGGGTGTCCTGCTGTCCAAATCCATGGATGACAATTTAAAAAAGCAACAAGAATTCATGCTAACGAATGCACGGCTGCAGGTGAGTGAAAGTGCACCCACTCGCACATCACCTCTGACCTCTGCTGTGACATCTTTCACTAGTGAAAGATGGTGAAAGTGAAAAAGCAAAAAAAAAAAAAAGCAGATTTTTAATTATTTTTTAACACATAAAATTGCCCCAAACCTTCCCACCAAAAGGTTTTACCTTCATACTTTGAAATTGTACTAGTTGCAGATGCTGAAATGATGTCGGACTAAGTTTAAATTGTGCACTTGTTTATTTGCATTATTTTTGTATCAGCTCCATGAGTACAGGAGACATCCACAGCAACTGTAGGTCTGCAAACATTTTTAATCTCTATGACTACAACCAAATCCATTTAGACCCACTACTTTCCCACTACTCTCTGGAGGAGGTAATTAACTACACTGCTCATTGTCTGAGTAGTGTGATCACTGTGCGTTACTTCCTTTGTCCCACACACTGACACAAACCCCTGTCCTAATGACGACACGCATACCATCTTTCTTTTAGTGTTTAAGTATTACTACACACCAAAGTCAAAAACCAGCCCAAAGTGATTTCACAGCAGGTACCACTGTGATTCTACTTAAAGAGGAAACTTGCACAGGTAGAAAAAAAGTTTGTTACCCTGGTGAAGATCATGCTATGGCTTCTGGACTGGGGTGAGCATACACTCAGCTTTAACCTCACTCTTCCTCAATTTTTAGTCACAAAAAGAAATTCTTCTGTGGAAATACGCCACTGGGCTCAGATGTTCATATTGCTGTCTTAAGCAGGAGGAACTTTCTTTGGAAAGATGGAGTCAAAGAGGGTCAAAGCTTTCTGAAATCTTTCCAAATTACTGTAACTGTAAGATGCTTTTTTAAATGCCTATTTTCAATCCCCTGGCAATATTTCAATAGAATTGAAATCTTAGCATTGGTTAGGCACCTCAGGTCCTTGAGTCCTTTCTTTGTGGATTTACTAGTGCATTTAGGAACATTACTCCATATCCAATTTTGGACAAATCATTTTTAAAAGCATGAGAGCATACAGAGTGCCCAAAAGTCAAAGTTTGCAAACATGCAAAAAAAAAAAAACCTTAATCCACAAAAAAACCCTAACATGAAATATTTTGTATTCATCAGGAATACCTGCTGCACATATTTTCCGCATGTATTTGCTCTGCTTTTCTTTCTCACATGTTACATCTGTTTCTTTTCCTTCTTCCAATGTGTAGATCATGATGATTTGTGTGCATCTGTTTTCAAGTTAGTGTCCCGCTTTGTGTTCATACTTGCACCCTTCACAAATGTCACCCTCAGACTGCGTTGGTTCATTTCTGCTTTTTCCAGTCCTGTCCCAGAGTCACAGTCTGCTGCTTGTCTGAGCTTGCCAAAACCAAATCTTTTCCTTTTGATATTCCCACCAGCAGATATGTTTGTCTAGTTTTGAATTGCACATCTACACTAATAGGGCTAATTTATCACTTATGGGTTCGTAGCTATCCCATACAAACAGCCTGTAGAAACAGAAAATGGTAAAGAATGTTATACAAAGACCCTGAAGTCTTTAATGTAGATGACACATTATCATTATTATTGTTGTTATAAGTGTTCATTATTATAAACACTCATGAGTCATTTGGCATCAGCACAAAAATGAGAGGGAGATGGGCAGAATATTGAAGGAGCAGAGGCAGTGAAAGTGGATGAGTTTAAATAGCATCCAACCATCCAAAGTAACAGTGGGTGGAGACGAGTGTCAGCGGTAATTTGTGATGGATAGTTACAGACTGAAAGGAAAGGTTTTCAAGATGCTATGATGTGTGGTTTGGAAAACTGGAGGTGACAGAGTTGAAGATGTTAAGATTTTTTTGTTTGGAGTGACCATGAAGGACATGATTAGGAATGAGTACATCAGAGGGCCATTTCAGGTTGAGCGCTTTGGAGACAAACTAACTAATAATGTGAAACTGGTGGCTGAGCAAAGATGTGCAGTGATCTTTACTTATGTTACGTATTTGTGTATATGGGCATATTGAACTGCTTCATTTTTATAAGATGGAGACCCTGCAGCATCTATGTACTTAGATGCTGGAGTGAGTTTCAGGATAGTTTATTCAAATTTAACATCCTCTATCTTCCATTTACTTCCTTTTTTGTGACCCAGATGAAGCCGTCATGAAAGCTGACCTTTCAGCGAACGTGTCACCCCATTTCCCGTTCCTGCAGCTCATACACATGGTGTGGAGGAGCGGGAAATGCTTTCTTTTCATAATTGCATTCTTCACTCATTCACAACATGGGCCGTTAAAGGGGGACACCCTTAAGTGTGCTCAGACTACTCACTAGTTTGTTTCAGCGGATGCTGGCTTTAAAAGAACAAACACTGTCAATTACAGAAGTCATTCCTGTAATTTCCATTGAACCTAAAGAGTGTACAGCCAAGAGTCGATGTCAGGAGTACGAAACACCCAGATTGTGGAGATGAAAAGTTTGTCACTTCCTCCTTCCCTAGAGCGTAGTGTTTGTAGTTGGCATGTTTACAGCAGTGGATTCCAGGGTTTAGTTTCATGACTTAAAAAAAATTCCAAAGAAACTTCTCAAGCATACATAGAAGTTCAGTCTGTGCTCCCAACTAATCACATCTCTGTTCACGTAATGTACACTTCCTACAAGTTTTTAGGGGCTTTTTTTTAAAAAGTACTAAGCCTTTGGTGCTTATGGAGATCTCTTTAAACTGTCTGTACTCTCATAAAACAATTAACTGATGAATCAGAGGATTATTACAGCTCTGATCAACAGTAATTGACTGAAATTGATTATAACTGAAAATGAAATCTTACCAAGCAGGGAAAATTTTATTTCATCATTTCTTCTTAATTTATTTTTGTGTGTCTGTGTGCGCGCGTGCATGTGCCCAGATGGAGCGCCAGATTCTGATGCAGAACCAGATGAGAGAGCGGCAGATGGCGATGCAGATCGCCTGGTCCAGAGAGTTTGTGAAATACTTTGGCAGTTTCTTTGCGGTGGCCACAGTGGGACTAACTGCAGGGTGAGATTCTAACACCTCACAAAGATCTGACACAAACACACACAGACTCATCTCCGTGTTGTGCTTTTATCTTTGCAGTTAAATATTGTCTTCTGTTTATCATCATTTTTCTTTAGAGCTATTAAAAGAAAGAACCCAGGCATGCTGGCTCCCATCATACCTCTCAGTTTCATATTTGCCTACCAGATGGACAGCGCCTATGGAACGCTTATTAATCGTATGAGAGGTAAAGCTACACACTTACAGGCATCATCATCTTAAGGAAACCTGTTTAACATTTAAAAAGAGGGTGCACAGACGGGTAAATAAATCCTTATCAAGCATTATATAGTGATTCTTTGCTTTGGTTTTCGAGGATTATTTTACTTTGAACAGCAGAACACAGACTCACTATATCCAGAAAACACAGGCTCTAATATACAGTTAGGTCCATATATATATTTAAATACGTGAATAGTGTCTGTTTACCAAAACAATTTCCACTTTCCGCTATGATGGGCATCTATATAATGTGTAGACGCCCAGCTTTCATATGAGAAAATCCACATTCAAATCGGATGAAGGTTTTGGAGTTCCGGCCCCTTAACGTGTGCCCCCCGCTTTTTAAAGGGACAAAAAGTAATTGGACATTTGACTGAAAGGCTATTTCATGGGCAGGTGTGGGCACTTCCTTTGTTATGTCATTATCAATTAAGCAGATAGAAGCCCTGGAGTTGATTTGAGGTGTGGCGCTTGCATTAGCACGATTCAAATGAATACATTTTATTTTATTTGTCCAGTTACTTTTGATGTCCTGAAATGATGGGATTGCATTTTAGTTCTCACATTTTTGTGCAATCTTTTTGTTCAACCCACTGAATTAAGGCTGACAGTCGGCAGTTCAACTGGATCTGAGTTAATTATATTTAAAGTTGTTATATTTAAAATTAATTGTGGTAATGAACAGAACCAAAATGCTAAAAAAGAAAAAGTCTCTGTCCAAATGGACCTTACTGTTTACCAAATAATGCATCTAAATGTTTAACAAATATTGTGTTTAGTTATTCATTAATGACATTTTTAAAAAAGATTGCAGTCACTAATTATACCCATTAAATGTGTTTTTCATGATGTCTTTAGGGGAAGCTGAGAATATCATGGAGACTGAAAATGACCGTCTACAGTTACCTCAAGGGACTCCAACCTTTGAGAGCATAGAGAAGGCCCGCCGTGCTAAAAGCAGCCTCAGCGCCTTCTTGGAGAAATAATGTAATTAGTTATTGTCTAACAGCGTGGTTCCAGAGAGGAGCTGCAGCCACTGTACATTTCGTTTTCAACAAACCACAAAGACGGGGAAGTGGCTCACAAAGAAACCTCAGGTTTAGCTGTCCAAAACATACCCACTCCCTAAACGATACACAACTATACTTTATGTAGCATTAAGGTAAAAGCGGCCTCAGCTCCTTCTTGGAGAAATAATGTAATAATTTATAGAACCAACGTCCTCTATCATGGAAAATTTTAAGGCTCTGCTATTTCTCTCTGTCAGGTTGACCTTATTGAACGAAAGGCTCCTTATTCTGTCTCATTTCAGTCTTTCAGATACACCAATCGGGCATTACATTATGACTACCTAACTAACACTGTGTTGGTCGCCCTTTTGCTGCCAAAGCGGCCCTGACCCATCACATGATATCTGGCACCAAGATGCCAGGTGTGGCCTCCGTGTTGAATAGTCTGAATCAGTGTTACTCACTTTGCTAGTGGTCATAATGTTATGCCTGATTGGTGTATGCCACATGTTGATCCATGAGTTAAGTTTTATTACAGTGTTATAAGAGCATTGTGTGACCACAGCAGATAACTTGTCTCTAAATATTGCACAATTGCAGTTATATCATCAGTGTTTTCTTTAGGTTGTTATTTTCCAGGGTTTGCTTTGATTATGTATGATGGACTTGAAGGGAAATTGATAGTAATATTAATCAGTTTATGTTATCTCTCTGGGGGGTTTTGTTGTATTTAGATGAACAAGAATACCAGCTGCTATAAGCCTGGTTCATGAATGTAATGATGATGATTGAACAAAGTGGTAAGACAATGATTGTTGGTCAAAGCTGCAATTAGACCAGTGCAGAGCAGAAATTCTCTTAAACACTCTTCATAACAGCTCATTTTATCTGGCTCTTATGTGTAATACGTCGCCTTTAAAAAGCTCCTGAAACACTGATGACTGTTGCAGGTCACTTGCCTCTCTGTTTAGATGATAGACTGTATGCAAAAGATGGACGTAGCATCCAAACCCTCCACTTTTTCTCCTTTACATTCAGCTCCTGCTGTCCTGGAACAGCAAAGGCTTGCCCTTTCTTTCTCATTTCAGTGGCTACAATCCATCCTTTGTATTCAGTCTGTGGTTCTTTTCTATCCAGGTCATAGACGTGTTACTTTCTAAGAAGCTTTGTTTTGATGAAATGCCCTCTGCCAGGCTGGTAACTTTTGCAGTTGCCGATAACCAACAGCTGAAGTGATCAAAATGTAATGGTGCATTATTGGTAAAGATTCTCAGACATTTGTATTGACAGATAAAATGTATTATTTTCAACACTAAAATTTTAATTGTAGGTGTGAGGGAGCTTCAATACAAAGCTGTTGGACCTCCAACTTTAAGCCATCACAGTAGATTCCAAGGTGCTGATATCTATACTTTGTGTTTGACATCTGGAAAAAAATTTAAATTAATAAAAAAAGAAAATTGAAAAGATTTCAGTGTCTGAATTGATCTTTGTGACAAGGACACCCCCTGAATGCAAAGCTGTAGAGCAGGGATGTCAGTGTTTCTGTTAATGTAATGAGATCTTTTAATCTCAAAGAGCAGCAACTTAAGCAGTATGTGGGGTTTGTTTGTTTTTTAACGTGATAATGAAATGCTGCATATTAAATGACATTTCTCAGGATGACTCTTTGGGCTTAAATTGTTAGAAGTTAATGTGTAAAGTTATGTCCTCTTTCATATTTTCCACAGCCATTCAGTGGACTGGAGTGGAGCATATTTCACAGTTTGAGTGTGAGAGGATTCCCCAACAGGGAAACAGTGAAACTAGCAGAGCCAGAGCTCAGCAAAGGCCAGAAATATTAAAGATCCTACTTTGTGCATCCTCAAAACACGCTGGCACTCCATCTTCTTGTGAGCCCTTGAGGGTCGGCCTCTGTTTCCTCCCAAAGTTGTGGGGGCCTGCTGCATCCTCCACATAATATCTGTGTGGCAACACTTGATGTCTACCAAGAAGAAGGAGAGGAGGCGGCACAAGCAGGACAAGCCGAAACAGTTGAAGGCACAGGTGCAGACGGGGAGCTTTCAGGAACCTGTGTCTGAGCCAGGCTTGCTGCACAAGTGTCTCCTGAACAGCTACCTGCATGATGTAGTAACGCACAGTGATCACACTACTCAGACAATGAGCAGTGTAGTTAATTACCTCCTCCAGAGAGTAGTGGGAAAGTAGTGGGTCTAAATGGATTTGGTTGTAGTCATAGAGATTAAAAATGTTTGCAGACCTACAGTTGCTGTGGATGTCTCCTGTACTCATGGAGCTGATACAAAAATAATGCAAATAAACAAGTGCACAATTTAAACTTAGTCCGACATCATTTCAGCATCTGCAACTAGTACAATTTCAAAGTATGAAGGTAAAACCTTTTGGTGGGAAGGTTTGGGGCAATTTTATGTGTTAAAAAATAATTAAAAATCTGCTTTTTTTTTTTTTTGCTTTTTCACTTTCACCATCTTTCACTAGTGAAAGATGTCACAGCAGAGGTCAGAGGTGATGTGCGAGTGGGTGCACTTTCACTCACCTGCAGCCGTGCATTCGTTAGCATGAATTCTTGTTGCTTTTTTAAATTGTCATCCATGGATTTGGACAGCAGGACACCCATGGCTGCGTTGGCGTTTCTGTGAATTAAACACGCAGTCATTCAAACGTGCTGCTCTGCTCTCATCACAACAGCAAACAAAATTCCAGAGTCGGGCTTAGAAAAGCCACCTGCTTCAAACTGGATTTGTTTCAGCATGTAGTGACCTCTTCAGTCCTTCAGTGTCTCTTCACTTCAGCTTTAGCTTTAAGCCTCAACTCATTTTAAGCTTTCCCGTTAAGTTAGCGAATAACAACACGACTACTGTCTACACAGAGGAAGTATTTGCAGCCCACCAAAAGGTTTTACCAGAGAAAAAGAGGGGAAAGTGTTTTTTTTTTTTTAACTTTTACACCAATTCAGGATTTTTAATAATGTCAACTCTAAGAAGCATATTTGTTTACAAAATGGTCACAAATAACAGGAAAAGGCGTTGATTTTTGTCAGATAAGACGATGAATTCGCCTCCTTCAAAAATACTGTAAATGCTTCAGCTAGAACCACAGTTACTGCCAAATGCAATAAATACTGAAGCACTTCCACAGGTAAGTGCTTACGAGCTTTATCTTATGATTGCCTATCAGGTATGCTTTTTGACTTGTGCTATGTTTAAAGTGATAAATGTTACAAGGTCAACAGTAATAAAATAGCTGGCTCCTTTTTTTTGAATGAAGGTGATACATGCGTGCAGATTCATGCATACAGAATGGATGAGGTGCTGCAACTGAGACCCGCCGTTTGTCTTTTCTGGTCGGCGAGTGGAGAATCACACAGGCTGGTCTGCAAAGAGAGCTTTAGGATGCTTCCTCCCACTGTCCACTGCATCGTCCATCCACAGGGTTTGCAGGGCTGGCTCAACCCATGGCTGCCACACCACTAAGATGTTTTCAGAAATATGCAAGCATGCAACAATCATGTTTTACAGTCCTGTGGTCTCAGCCTCAGATGCTTATTAAATCACACAAAGCTCATGTAGAAACAAACAAACGAACAAAATATGTTCTCCTTAATTTCTGTCAACCACACGTTTCCAGCTATCATGGTTGCTAGGCAACCTGGGCAGCGCGACGGAGGCTAGACCGTCCCATTTCACAAGCCTCGCACTTCCGGCCTTAGCGGTCTTTGAGTACACGGCCCTTGAGGACCATTGAGGCTGCGTACTTTAAGGCTGCAGACCCTGAATTGGGATACAGCCATAAAAACCATGAAAAAATATTGCCGTAATATGAAGCGATAGACTTTTTCATATCATCATCCATATGTGTCGTTATATCGAACAGCCCTATTTTGAACTCTCCTCGTCCTTTGAGTGCGCAGTCGCCTTTGTTATATAGCAAGGTATTTAAAATGAATAAATAAATATCCCGTTCATTTCAATACGCATGATCTGAGCATGCGCGGAATGACACGGAGCTATTCTTTGATCCTTTGATCTTCTCAAAGGGGAGACTGTGACGTGACGGTCGACCGCACGTCACAGTCTCCCGTGACGGTTGACGTCACCATCTCTGCCACATGAGTCTATAAATAGAGGTGCTTCAACACAGTTTACCTTTAGGACGGCCGCACGTAGAAAACAGTTTTCATTAATCTTGCGCGTGTAGTTAGCAAATATATCTGTAAACATGTCAAACTCCGTTTGGGGCGCGATTTGCACTGTGGGCACTTATGCTCACAAAATTATGAGAAAAACGTTGGGATTTGATGACCAACGTTCACCCACTGCTGACCAAACTGTATGCGAGGCACCTGAAGTTCGCTGTGGTAACCAAATTTTACACGCGGAACATGAGGTACCATTGCCAGATCAGCATATACCTGAACCCCGCTTCAGCAGCTGCAGAGGACAGCATAATCAGAATAGCGGTTTAAACCAAGTGTGTGAAATTCTTCACCCTGAACATATACAGCAGCAGCCTTCTGTGATTCAAAGACATCAGCTATGGGAAAATACAAATCGAGATGCATCAGACCCTGCTGAATCCACGATCCCAGACCTAAGACCTAGTCCCTTGGAAGGGAGAGAAGAACATAATGGGATTCTTCATAGAGGGGTTTCTATCATCAGGAGAGGAACTGGATTTTTAGGACAATCCATTACCACAGTGTCTAACATGTGCAAGTTAGCAATTGTGGCTATTCATCACATGTTCTGGAAAATGGTCCAAGAGGTCAGACATTATGTGGCACACCTGATGTCACATGCTGTAGGATGTATTTGCGTTTGCCTTTGCATTTTATTGTTCTTGGTCAACAAAATTCGAGCTATATTAATTTATTTACTTTCATTTTTAGCACAATACCTTTAATTTTCCTCTATGGAAATGGAAAAGGTGAAGACAAACCTAATGTCAGTGCCAACTTTATTTGGCTCTAACTGGACTATGACGATTTTAATAGGGAAATAACTAATAATTGGGGTATAATGGGGTTAATTAGGCTCTTACCATCTCAGTCATGCAAACAACAGTTGAGAACCCAGCCAGTCACGGCAGAAGGCTGCTCCTTCCTGAGCCTGGTTCTGCTGGAGGTTTCTTCCCAACGGGGAGCTTTTCCTCCCCACAGTTGCCAAGTGCTTGCTCATAGGGGATCATCAGATTGCTGGCCTTGTCTCTAATACTGTAGGGACCACCCTACAGTTGTCTCTAATACTGTAGGGACCACCTTACAGTTGTCTCTAATACTGTAGGGACCACCCTACAGTTGTCTCTAATACTGTAGGGACCACCTTACAGTTGTCTCTAATACTGTAGGGACCACCCTACATTTGTCTCCAATACTGTAGGGACCACCCTACAGCATTAGAGACAGGCCAGCAATCTGATGATCCCCCATGAGCAAGCACTTGGCAACTGTGGGGAGGAAAAACTCCCCGTTGGGAAGAAACCTCCAGCAGAACCAGGCTCAGGAAGGAGCAGCCTTCTGCCGTGACTGGCTGGGTTTTCAACTGTTGTTTGCATGACTGTATTTGCGTTTGCCTTTGCATTTTATTGTTCTTGGTCAACAAAATTCAAGCTATATTAATTTATTTACTTTCATTTTTAGCACAATACCTTTAATTCTCCTCTATGGAAATGGAAAAGGTGAAGACAACCTAATGTCAGTGCCAACTTTATTTGGCTCTAACTGGACTATGATGATCTTAATAGGGAAATAACTAATAATTGGGGTATAATGGGGTTAATTAGGCTCTTACCATCTCAGTCATGCAAACAACAGTTGAAAACCCAGCCAGTCACGGCAGAAGGCTGCTCCTTCCTGAGCCTGGTTCTGCTGGAGGTTTCTTCCCAACGGGGAGTTTTTCCTCCCCACAGTTGCCAAGTGCTTGCTCATAGGGGATCATCAGATTGCTGGCCTGTCTCTAATACTGTAGGGACTACCTTACAGTATTAGAGACAGGCAGCTGTTGTTTGCATTCAAAGCCACATAAATAAATTTGAATTCTCAATGAAATGAATGGATTTGATTTGATTCCTTTACCTTCACAGAATCCTTTTACTTCAGTTTTGTCTTCTGCTTCTTGGTAGCAATAATTAAGCTTCTTGCCCCATTCATCCTTATGCTCTCCTGTTTTTTCCTAACTGGCATGTCTGACCCGTGGGAGTGCAGACACCACACAGAGAAAGCCTCAGACTTTAAAGCCGGAAACATTTTCAGTGACGTCACAGAACAACGCACCTGCAGTCCACACAGTAGGTGACGTATCATTTAGTTAATCTTATGATTGCCGATCAGGTATGCTTTTAGACTTGTGCTATGTTTGAAATGATAAATGTTACAAGGTCAACAGTAGTAACATTGCTAGCTCCAGTTTTTTTTAAATGAAAGTGACAGATGTTAATGTGTGAAAAGCTTTAACCTTCCCATTGTGATGAATTGACCTGATTTCAAGTTTTAAAATGTAAAAAGAAAATTGTTAAAAGGACCTTTCTTATACAAAATTTCTGCTTGGATTAAAAAGTGTAACCAGCATATAAAATGAAAATGGTTTGACCTGGCAGCCAAAGTGGAGGCTGAAAGGGTCTAAAACTACATCTGTCTTTGCAACTGTGAGACATATTTCCCCAACACACACACACACACACACACACACACACACACACACACACACACACACACACACACACACTCCGTATTCTATTGACCTGACGTGTAAAGTGCAAGAACGCAGGTGTTGTGAACTGTCCTGTTCCTGTGGGCAGTAATGGAGTTGATAATAAGATATCAGCAAAGTTTACTGGAATTTTTTGGGTTCTGACACTTCTGGATGGCTAAACAAACTGACTCAGGGATATCCTTGCTGTACCACAGAAACAACACAACAGGAGGGTTAAAAACTGAGACCACAGTGAAATTAAGCATTCTTTGGTCAACACTGCCACCTACTGGACTCTACATTAAGGCCTAAGATTTTCAACTTTGGTTTAAATCATCTAGCCACGCAATGTGAGGAAAAGTTCACTCCAATAAAACTAGTGAAAGAGGCAAGAGAATTGTGTAGCAAGGGTAAACTAAGATTAGACAAAGTTCATACCAAACTGTGAAAATCTGATAAAGTCACTGTCGGGAGAAGAGAGTGCTGAAAGTATTAAGGACTTAGATCTATTGATGGAAAGACCACTTGGTGTTCAGTGGTGCATTTCTTCTGATGAGTTTTAGTTCAGAGTAACTGTAAAAGAGCGCCCAATGACAAGAAGAGGAATTCTGTGCACAATAGCATCAGTGTACGACCCACTGGGATTTGTGGCACCCTTCATCCTAAGAGGAAAACAAATCCTGCAACAGTTATGCCAAGAGAAAGTAGAATGGGACGAGCCACTCTCAGATCAACACTGTCACTGTGGGAATCCTAGATCTTCAAAACTTGTCAAAGGTGAAAGTTCAAAGACGTGTCTTACCTGCAAACACAGGCAGTGTGAACTACACCATTTTTCAGACGCTGGTGTGACAGGCTACGGAAAATGTAGTTATTTAAGAACAGAACAGAACAAAGAAATCAAGGACTTGACTCGAGGGAAGGACATTCAACTGAAGGATAAGACACACATGCTCTACAGCCTAAGTCCATTTGTTGATGAGCAGGGAGTACTTAGGGTGGGAGGACAAGAGCAACTCTACACCCATATATCAAACATCCTGCCATTATCCCCAAATCAAGTCATGTTGTGTTTACTTATTAAACAGTACCACGAAAAGGTGCAGCATCAAGGAAGAGGAATAACTGTCACTGAGCTGCGCTCCAATAGAGTATGCATTACAGGATGCAGCAATTCAGTTGCTTCTCACATCTACAAGTGCACAACCTGCACAAAGTACAGGAGACATAGTCAAGATCATGGGAGGTCAGATTTACCAGAGGATAGAATGGAAACAACACCCCCATTCTCCTACTGTGGCATTGACTGTTTTGGACCTTTTTATGTAAAAGAGGGTAGAAAAGAACTTAAAAGGAATGGTCTTCTTTGTACATGTATGTGTTCTAGAGCAATACATAATGAAATGTTGGATGACCTTACAACTGATCATTTTATGAATGCATCATGTTGTTTTATTTCTATTTGTGGACATGTAATCAGGTGTGACCAAGGTACTAAATTATTTTGGTGCTAAGGGAGAGCTTTTGAGGGCAGCATGGTGGCACGGTGGTTAGCACTGTTGCCTCACAGCAAGAAGGTCCTGAGTTCAATTCCAACCGTGTTTGCATGGGTTATCTCCGGGTACTCCGGCTTCCTCCCACTGTCCAAAGACATGCAGTTTGTAGGGATAGGTTAATTGAAAAATCTAAATTGCCCGTAGGTGCGAATGGTTGTCCATCCCTGTGTGTTAGACTGGCGACCTGTCCAGGGTGTACCCCACCTCTCGCCCTATGACAGCTGGGATAGCCTCCAGCGCCCCCCGCGACCCTGAAAAAAAAGGAGAAATGGATGGAGAGCTTTTAAATGCACTGAATGATTTTGACAAAGAACAGTTGAAACAATGCAGATGTAAGTTTGTTCTGAGCACCCCTCTTCAAGCCACATGAGAGGTTTTTGGGGAAGGCAAATTAGGACTATTAGATGCGTTTTAACGACTATTCTAGATCACACCTCTAAGAGACTTGACACTTCCTCACTCAGAACGTGTCTTTATGAAGTTATGGTTATTGTGAATAGCACCTAGTAGTAGTAGAGAACCTAAATGACCCAAATTTAGAGCCTCGTACACCAAATCATATTCTCATGATGAAGGCCAGCATTATTCTACCCGCTCCTGGCAAATTTGTGAGCAGGGACCTGTACTTGAGAAGGAGATGGCGCCAAGTTTAGTTTTTAGCCAATTAATTCTGGACAAGGTGGAAGAAGGAATATCTTCTCACTCTTCAACAGAGACAGATCTGGCAAAAAGATAAAAGGAGTGCAAAGGTGAAAGATATTGTTATTCTTCAAGAAGACAATTCTCCAAGGAAAAAGTGGAAACTGGCAAGAGTAACAGAGGTATATCCAAGCGTAGATGGAAGTATTAGAATGACTACGCTGCCGACGTGGTTCAAAAGAGGAAGGAATACGCTGGAATTAAGAAAGCCTTAAAAGAGAGAGGAATTCGCTTCCAGACGCCTCTGACCAGAATCAGGATCCACTGGGAGAGCGGCGTCAGGACATACGACAGCGGCCGGGCGGCGGAGGAGGAGCTAAGGAGGAGAGGAATACAGGTGGAGGTGCCGCAGCGGAGCGGGGAAAGCACGATGCTGGAGAAGCGACTGCAAAATGCATTGGGATGGCAGCGATCTAACACCGAGAACTTATAAGTGAGGATACAAACATTTGAATCTGGTGGAAATGATTGAACAGTAGAACTCAGAAACTAAAGGTTCATTACTCTGTTGCTTTTCAAGGCAAGGTAGACCGGTAAGTGGTAGGTTTTCTTTTTTTTTTCTTTTTTTTAAGGAACCTATGTTGGATCTCACGGGGGCCCCTAATCTGAAAGGGATATACCCCACGAACCACAGGGACGCTGTGGGTAAGAAATACATATTTTCAGTTTCTCTTAAGTTTCTTGTTATCTTGTTCCAAGTTCTTAGAGTTAGTGTGGGATGCTATGATAGTGATAAGCCAAAAATAAAGCAAAACTTAACAGTGAAAAGATGAGGAATATAACGCTGGTGTCAATGAATGTCAATGGGATGAATAACCCAATTAAAAGAAGTAAAGTGATACTTAAAATGAGAAAGCTTAATGCCAATGTAATATATCTACTAGAGATGGCACGATACCACTTTTTTATGTCCGATACCGATACCGATATCATAAATTTGGATATCTGCCGATACCGATATGAATCCGATATAGTGTTTTTTAATCAACAAAACTGTTTTTTAAATATCTTGCTGCATTTTGTTTAAGTTCATACTCAAGTTTAAAACAACAACTACACTAAAGCTATTCCGTTATACCTGTATGCAAAAAAAATATTTCATAGTTCAGCAATACTGATCAATCTAATAAACTTAAACCTACACCATCCTCCCTATTCTGGTATTTTAAAGAGTACTTAGCATAAATATTAAGCAACCTAACTAATAGGGTTCCAACTCCCAGCAACAACAAAAATAAATAAATAAAAAATAGGGAACCACCCCTCACGCTCCACCTCATGATGATTAATCAACGTAATCAACCTTAATTTGATGCAGTGTGAAAAAAAAATGCACAGAAATCAATTATTTTTCAAGAAATATTAAATAGATTCAACATCTTTCTTCAACAAAATTGCAGACTGCACAGATGGTACCTTCCCAAAGGAAAAAGTACTATAGCTTACTAGGGTATATTAGACTTAATAGTTACTATATACAGTAATTGACTTCTATTCATTTTACATCAAATTAAAACTTTGGGTGTCAGATAATTATTTATTAAAAGCTAGACATTTTAAATGAGAATAAGAAAGAAATGTATGTCTTTGTGCCCCCTTTTCCCTGTTAATGCCCTATCGGCCCCCCTGGCTAAACTTTGCTAGATCCGCCCCTGCACAGTTACCAGCCGTCAGCTACGTAGAAAAAGATCCTGGAGTAGAAAGTAATATTAAATAAATTCTAACAACAGCTGATCAAGCTTAAACGTGCTGCTGTTGTTCAGCCGCTGGTTTCCTCTTTCTGGTGCAAAGTGGGCCAAAAGCAAACAACAGACACGGACTCGACAGAAAAGCCGATCAGCTGATCGTTAAGCAGTTTCATGATTAAAGTAGCAGCAAGAAGAGGCAGTAGCTTGTTAAGCTTAACGCAGGAATGCTTTACATACATTCAGAGATGGACTTACACACTTGCTTTACTTCTCTCGGAATAACTTTGTCGGAGATGAAATGCCGGGTTGCTAGCGAAGCTCCACATGCTATCCAGACCACCGACAGGTCCCGCATGCCACAGCCGCTCTATCACGTGATGCATACTGCTCTGACGTGCTAACGTTCTGAGGTGAGTTACGGCGTGTTGCAAGTTTTGTGAGGTGCTTTCGTGATATTTAATGGATCGGATTACATTTTTTATTTTTCTCCGATATCCGATCCAGTAATTTAGGTCAGTATCGGACCGATACCGATACGTAATATCGGATCGGTCCATCTCTAATATCTACAGGAAACACATCTGTCGCAGGAAGAGCATGATAAATTGAAGAAATTTGGGTACAGAAATTCTTACTATAGTACTTGCAAGAAAAGTCGTAAAAGGGGGGTAGCAATACTTATTAAAAATTCAGTTAATTTTGAATGTTCTAAAGAAATTCCGGACAGTGAGGGGAGATACATTATTGTAAGAGGTAAACTAGAAGGGGAGGCATTGACACTAATCAATCTCTATATTCCCCCTGAGAGCAACCAACAAAATGTGAAGACTCTACTTACTACAGTCATGTCAGAATCTGAAGGGACTGTGCTGTGTGCAGGAGACTTTAATGTGGTATTCGACCATAGAATTGATACAACAAGTACAAATAGAAGCAAAAACAGCCTGGCGAGAATGGTTAATACATTTATGAAGGAGCATGGAATGGTAGATGTATGGAGGGAACACCACCCACTGGATAAGGAGTATACACACTACTAAAAGACTCACAACACTTACTCAAGAATTGACTATGTCTTAATGAACAGATGGGATCTACACAGAGTAACTGAATGCACAATTGGAGTGGCAGATATTTCTGATCATTGTGCCATTCATTTAAAGCTAAATCTAAATAGTAGGCGTAGAAATACCTGTTGGAGGTTAAATCTGAGCTGTCTGAATAAAAAAGAAACGAAAGACCAAATCAAGAAAGATATAAAGCAATACATAGAGGAAAATTCCACTGAAGAAATTAGCCCAACTGTGTTTTGGGATGCATTCAAAGCTGTACTCAGAGGGAAGCTTATTGCTATAACTTCAAAACAACACCAAATGAGGAAGGCCCTGTACCTAAGCCGGGTGGAGGAATTGAAAAACACAGAAATATTATACCGAACAACTCGGAATGTTCAGCTCCAAGACAGAATCAAAACACTAAAAAAGGAAATTGACAATATATTGACTGAAGAAGTGGAAAAAAAACTTGGATTTTTGAAACAGGATTATTATGAGAACGGCCCAAAGGAAGCTAGACTGATAGCACGGCATCTTAGACAGCAGCAAGCTGTTAATTCAATTCACAAGATTAGAGACCCATCTACAAATAACTTGCAGTATAGCCAGGAAGCAATAGAAGAAACATTTAAGAAATATTACGAAAACTTGTATAAACAACCATGTTCAACAACAACAACAACAACAATCTTTATTTATAGAGCACATTTAAAAACCAACGGCATGCCAAAGTGCTTAACATGCACTTTCCTCAAATAAAGATGAGAAAACTGCTTTTCTTAACTCCCTAGACTTACCACGTATTGGTACGCAGCAAAACAGCAAACTGACTGCCCCCATCAGTCATGAAGAAATATCTAGAGCAATTTCAAGACTTAAAGCTAATAAATCACCGGGGGCCGATGGGTTTCCCTCAGAGTGGTACAAGAACTTTAAGGAGGAGTTGATACCAATGCTTCAATCATCATTCAATCATACCCTTGCGGAGGGTGTAACCCCTCCCTCATGAAGAGAGGCGATTATCTCAGTAATCCCTAGAGGGAAAAGACACCGAATATTGTAACAATTACAGACCCATATCGGTTCTTAATGTGGACTACAAAATATACACATCTATAATCGCTAAGCGATATGGAGCAATTATGACAGACTTAATTAATGAAGACCAAACTGGCTTTATCTCAGGACGTAGAACTCAAGATAGTATAAGAAGGACCCTCCAGATAGTTAATTCGATACAAACAAAAAAGGGCAGTACGGCCCTAGTAAGCCTGGATGCAGAGAAGGCTTTCGACAGTGTAGATTGGAACTTCCTGTATGCCGTGCTTGAAAGGTTTGGTTTTAATGACGGTGCTGTGATGTGTATCAAATCCATTTACCAATCTCCTACGGCTCGAATTAGAATCAATGGCAGCTTAACGGAGCAAATCTCTCGAGAGAGAGGGGTACCCGTCAGGGTTGTTGCCTCTCACCTCTTCTCTTCACTCTATATATCGAACCCCTGGCACAGGCCATCCGACAAAGTGAGGAGGTGAGAGGAATAAGTATTAAAGGGGAAGACCACATCATCAGCTTATTTGCAGATGATATCATACTCTACCTAGAAAATCCAAACCAAACTTTAATTCCGATGTTTAATGTAATTAATATCTTTGCTGAACATTCGGGGTACAAAATTAATGTGACCAAAACTCAGATACTGGCTTTCAACTATTTGCCATCCGAAGAGGTTAAAAATAAGTTTAAACTGAACTGGACTGCAAAACAAATGAAATACTTGGGTGTAACTGTGACTAAACAATTGAGTGACCTTTTTAAAACAAATTATGATAGACTGACCACTCAGATTAAACACGATCTAAACCGATGGTCAACTCTTACACTAGACTTTAGTGCAAGAATCACAACAATAAAAATGAGTATCCTCCCACGGTTATTGTACCTTTTCCAATCTCTGCCAGTTAAGATCCCAGTGGAAAAATTCAAGGACTGGGATAGGCTCATCTCTAGATTTGTATGGAATGGTAAAAGGCCTAGAATAAAATACACAACATTACAACTATCTAGGAAGCAAGGTGGTGTGGGACTCTGAAGGATATAAAAAAAACAACAACAGCAATAGAATAATATTAAACACAAAGTGAACCCGTCATCCTTCATTAAATAGGTTCTTTTAGATGTTAAGGAGGAATTGACTTAACCAGGCTGGCGGAGAATGAAGACAACCGGACACCTGCAGCAGATGGGGAATCAGTGAACTTTTATTGAGACAGAGACAATCTCTCAACACAGCTCACAACAGGAGATTCCTCATATTTGCTGTGAGGATGGGTATATATTCTCTAAAACTTACAGGAGGGGGTTGTGAGGAAAGTGCTGCATTAGCAGAAAAACAACTCCATAAAAGGAAAGCGGCCTTGGGTGTTCTAGCCTCTTCGCTTGCAGATATCTTCCACCTGCAGGATGAGGCGATCGCTTCTTATCGCTCTCAAGGCCAAAGTCGTGAGCACACATTTTATTACACAGTTGCACAGTAACTTTAAAGCTGAACAATATTTAAAGCTGAATAATGTTTGATCAGATTATATTTTCTTCAAATCCCCCTTTTGACCCATCTTAAATGGGTCAACACACAAAAATAAGTAACATTCAAAGGAACACAGAGACGTGTCGAAGCCTGGCTCGAAAAACTCCTCGGGTCTTATCATTTGTCTTTATCTGTCATTGCAGATGAGGAGAAAAGAGTCCAGGCACCACCCTGCCCAGGGGTCGGCTGCAAGCAGTCTCGGTTCCCGATGAAAGCAGTAACAGCTGTCCTGCACACAAGGATACAACGAGTTAGTGCAACCAGGGTAGTGACACAAAATTAACAGTTCCTGTAACTCAGCAACCAAAAAGCATAAGTAATGATAAAAATGTGGAGAGTACAGAGTATACTATAATAATGAGAGATATAAACGTGAAAATGTGAAAGAATAAATCAACCA
Organism: Diplotaxodon limnothrissa; assembly: GCF_057381915.1. Taxonomy (NCBI): domain Eukaryota; kingdom Metazoa; phylum Chordata; class Actinopteri; order Cichliformes; family Cichlidae; genus Diplotaxodon; species Diplotaxodon limnothrissa. The sequence continues at coordinate 44,072,047 of NC_140602.1, read as the reverse complement.
TCAAATAAACCCAGAACGGTAACTGCTAAGGACATGCAAAAGTGAATATGGTAAAACGTGAGGAAGGGGTGTGGAAAAAAAAAAAACAATTTATATCCAGTGGTGGGAGTACACATTCGCTCAGGCTTAAGTCCGGAGACCCTGAGAACATCGCTTAACCCTCACAACCCGACCAGACACAGTTCAACCAGATATATCCTTCAAGAGGAAGTGGGTGAGGGAAACAATTAATAACAAGCCTAAGACAAAACACCACAGAGAAACAACCATTCTAGAAGCATTTAAACAAGAGAAAGACGATAATGTTCGTCACCCTCACGATCAGAGTTTTCATCATCCGTTGGCGAGGAGGTAACCGTGTCTCGTTTCTTTCTAACTGGATCGGGCGTGGGCAAAACTGGAGAGGAAGTGGTGGGCAAGACCCTAGGGGCTACATTTGTCAGATTGGGACTGTCAGAAAGGGGCGAAGCTTTTGAACTTGAAGGTGTCAGAAGTGTCGGGGGCCCTTCACAGATCAGGATTATGCCAATGGGAATGAGACCCAGGGCCAGGAAGCAAACAAAGACGCAACATCTTTGCCTGCCTGTCATTTCAGGGGGAAAGGGCCAAGACATGTTTACTTAGCTTGGATGTCGTCTAATAGAGGATGATGGGGCAGAGAAAGGTGGTCCAGTTCCCCCCACCTCGCCAAGGGCGTGTTCTAGGAGTTAAAGAGCAACAAAAAGTATCAGTGACACAACTTTAAATGAGCTTTCAGCGGTTAAAACTATTGCAATGTAAAATGTAAATCTTAAAAACTCAAGCCAATATAAAAGCAAAGTCATAAAAGATGTTAAAAATAGAAAAATAAAAATGTTTAGTTCAGTGTGAAGAACACCCCCTTTTGTAGCCAGCCGGCTTGTAGGTTGAGTTTAGGGCTCCCTCAAGTGGTTGGTGATGCTGTTGCAGCTCCTTCTGACAGGTCCTTCTGCACCTCTCTCAAGGTTCTTCCTGGTTCGGTGGCAGCAGCGCACTGTGTGTAATGAAACCAGGTGTCACCTTTCCCTTCGAGCCTGACAGCGTGGGAGGTCCGCTCTGTTATGCGGTAAGGGCCTGTCCAGCGAGGCTCAGCCCACTTTCTCTTTGTGACTTTCAGGAGGACGTAGTCCATTCCAGGTGTAGCCGCCTCTTTCAGCTCTTGCTGGTTTCTTTCAGCGACCTGTGAGGAATACTGGGCAACAAAACTGCGGAGCATGTTATAATATGTCCTCGGATCGAGGTCTGAATCAGCTTCATCCGACATTAACAGGCGAGAGGAGGGGCCAGGAAAAGGCCTGCCATGCTCCAACTCAAATGGAGTGTAACCAGAGGTTTGATTTACTGAGCATCTTATGGACATTAATGCAAGAGGCAATGCCTTAACCCAATCTAATTTGGTCTGTGCACAGATTTTAGCCAATTTAGTTTTTAGAGTTTGATTCATCCTTTCCACTTTCCCCTGGGACTGGGGGTGGTAAACTGAGCCAAACTTATGTTTCAAACCTAATGCGGCTTCAACCCTCTGCAGATCGTGGTTCCTGAAATGTGAACCATTGTCCGACCTTATGACCTCGGGAAACCCATGCTGTGGTATATAATGATTAATCAGACACTTCACCACAGTTCTACTGTTTTCACTTGCTGTCGGCCAGGCTTCTGGCCAACCTGAAAATGCATCCACAGCCACCAGCAGGTACCTGTAACTACCCACTCTGTCCACCATGTCTGTGTAATCAATGATTATTTCTTTCCCTGGGCAAAGTGGGATGGGGAAGTACCCTGCTATTGGCTTGAAGGCGGGCTTGATTCCAAATTGGTTGCACTCCTTACAGGTTTTAACCATGTATTTTGTCATGTCTTTTAGATAAGGGTGCCACCAGGCGGCTAAGTTCCTCATCGTTTGTGCAGGTCCCACATGCCCCATTCCATGTGCCTCTTCCATTGCTGTCTGTCTGACCCCTGGCGGTAGAATGGGCCTTCCATCTGGGCTACGCCAGACATCTGTGTTTGTGGCCCCTCTTGTTACCCATAATGATTTTTCCTGGGGGCTGGCTTTGTCCTGTAACTCTCTGATTGTGGCTAGGCCTAGTTGTATGGGTGGTCTTTCTGGAGGGGGTGTGGCTTCTGGGTCCATTACCATAATCAGGGAGGGTAAGTAACCAGCTGTCTGCTTAGCTACTAAGTCGGCCTGTTTGTTACCTAATGCCACTAAGTCCAATCCGGCACTGTGTCCTTTGCATTTTACCACTGCCACCTTAACAGGTAACAACAGTGCTTCCGCTAATTCCCTCATTTCTATCTCATGTTTAATAGGCTTTCCGCTGGCTGTCAAAAAACCAGCTCTTAGCCACTGCTTGAGCTCCACATGCACTGCTCCCACAGCATAAGCTGAATCACTGTATATATTCACTTTCTGTCCCTTTCCCATCCTTAAGGCTTCAATCACCGCTCTCAGTTCAGCTCTCTGTGCAGACTGTTGTCCTGTCAACTGCTCTGCCTTCACTGTTTTCCATCTCATGTCTGTCTGTTCCACTATTGCCCATGCAGCCTTCAACATTCCACTTTCAGTTCTGAAACAACATCCATCTGTGAACCAATCTTTTTCTGCATCCATTAGAGGTTCTGCCTGCAAATCTGGCCTGATTTTCTCCTGTACCTGCACAACCTCTTCACACATATGTGGTTCCCCCGATCCCATGTGATCAGCCATGTTTATGCCTTCATGTGAGTAGGTGATGTGTGGTGCTTCCAAAATGGTACTGAGGCGTCTCTGCCTGAGTGAAGTGAGTGTGAAGGCCTGTGAGGAGACGTAGGCCACCACACTGTGTGATGTCAAAATTTTTAGTGGGTGGTTCATCACTATGTGTGCTGTTTTCTGAATGATTTTTGCAAGTCCAGAAACGTGTTGTGTGCACGGTGGGTGGCGTTTTTCAGTGTTGTCAAGCATTACGCTTACATATGTCAACACTTTTCTCTCTCCCCCTTTTTTCTGGAACAGGATACCATTGATATGGGTTCCAGTTCCAGAAACATCAAGATGAAAAGGCAAAGCATAATCTGGCACAGCAAGGTCAGAGGCGACAGAAAGCTGTTGTTTTAACTTTATAAACGCCTGTTCTGTTTCTGTAGTCCATGAGAGGGGAGCAGAGAGGTTTCTCATGCCTTGTTCATTTACCAAAGCGCGCAAAGGGGAAGTAAGGCCAACATAGTCTGGGACATAGGTCCTGCTGTAACCAGTCAGGCCTAAAAATGACAACATGTCTTTTACAGTTAGAGGTTTTGGATGGTGCAAAATGGAGTTCCTGTGTTCTGGGGACAGGGAAATACCGGACTGTGAGACCATGCGGCCTAGAAAAGAAACCTGTTTTCTTGCAATCTGTAGTTTGGTTTTGCTCACTTTAAAACCTGTTTTGGCCAGGTGGTGAAGTACCACTCTCGTGGCCTCCAAACAGATGTCAGCCGTGGGAGCAGACAGCAAAAGGTCATCCACATATTGTATTAACATACAGTCAGATGGTAGTGGGCAGGTTTGTAAAAGTTCTTTCAAACACTGATTAAACAGTCCTGGGGAGAGGGCAAATCCCTGTGGTAAGCGAGTGTAACGCCATTGTCGGCCTCTAAATGTAAATGAGAAAATGTCACGCAGTGACTCACGAAGTGGGAGGCAGAAAAAGGCATTAGCCAAGTCAATGCAGGTGAACCAGGCATGAGATGGTGGGAGGTTGGTCAAGGCAACATAAGGATTAGGCACAGGCAAAGTAGGAGTGCCAAGTAAGGCATTAATCCTTCTCAAATCATGTGCCATTCTGAACTTCCCCGTGCCTTTTTTCTCAACGGGTAGGATGGGCGTGTTCCACTTAGAGCAGGAGGGCTCCAGGACACCGGCAGTGACCAAACCAGAAATTGTTTCTGCAATCCCAGCCTCAGCCTCCGGTCTGTGTGGGTACTGAGGCTGCCACAAAGGGGTAGCAGATGACAGTTGAAAAGAGACTGGCTCCACATCAACTAAACCTACATCTGTGGGTCCATGGGACCACAAACAATCTGGAAGAGAGTCGAGTAAAGGCGCAGCATCACAGTGGTCTGTGTGTTCTCTGCCATGTGACCCGCTGACCACTCTATGTTGCAGTGTTGAGGAATTAAAGCAATCATTTAAAATTTGGTATGTGTTGGTAGATGGAGAAAACAAAACCTGTGGGAGTTTTGTAGGTGTCCAGTCAGTGGCCGCAAGGGAACGTTTAACCATTCCACCCAGCTCCTTAGCCTGGTGTCCAGGATGTAAGGCCAGTGACACATGGGGAGCTGCCTCATCAGACATCATGTACCACTGTAATTGATCTGTTGTAAAAGTAACCGCTGCTGCCACTCCCTCCGGTGCCGCAAAAATGCACGACATGTTCAGAGACCAAGCCCGCCCCTCACACTGCTCTTGGAACATGTGCTGGTACCAGGTGGTGTCATGCCTGTCATAAAACAGTGTAACATGAGGTGGGTCAGGGGGAGGGAGGAGTTGAGGCAGAATAGGGAGGTGGCTGAGACCTATTTTTCTTCATGTGTGGTTTTGCAGTTTCCCATAAACACACCCAGTGATTAAATTTAGCTTTGCGGCCTGCGTGCTTATCTGCTTCCTTTCTGTGTCTCACCCTGCTCATCACACCTGCACCTGCTGCTGCTGAGTTGGCTTCTTCCTCTTTCTCTTTAGCCTGCATAGCCTTATTCTGCCAAATTATTCCCCAGTTACCACTACTCCCCTCATCCTTTCCCTTTTCTTTCATTAACCTTTCAGCTGTTTTCCTCAATGACTCTTTCTGCTTTTTTGCTTCTTTAGGCTGGTGTGTGGAGTTGATGACTGTCTCAACACATGTTAATTGTTCTCCCAATGTGCTAAGAATAACACCGGGACCCCAACCATCATCATTAGTTTCTCGATCTAATTCTCCATCCATTTTACTGTCAATGGAGGAGTGTTCTTTTATTGATTTTAAAGGAGAATTTGGGCCAGCTGGGTTTCTGCCTCTGTTAGGCACTAACAGCTGGGGCGCTGCTTTAAAGGTGAGTCAGCACTGAAATATCCCTTCAGGTGTTACCAAGCTTCTACCAAACCGGAGTCTGGCGGGTAACCTTGCCTAGAGCTTCCTGATAGGGGTGCTAGTTGGTTGTCACCTTGTTCACACGTCTCATTCACACTTCATACATTACCTGCAGTCACTCATTACCCTCCTTATGTATGTAATAAATGTGTAAAAAGAATTCTATGTGTGGTGTATTATTTTAACCAAAAGAGGAACCTAGTTCCTTTAATTGTGTAATCTGTGAACAACGGAGAACCAACTGTCCTGCCCAGTGTTCCACAGCAAGCATTCAGCGTGTATTTATGTGTGTCCAATATCAAACAGAACATCAAAACATTTAAAACACTGAAATCATCGGGGTTTTAAGAAGAGATCCGTTTTCTCCTATTGATCAAAGGGACCCCTCCTTTGGACTCCAACCAGTACTTCTCCTTTTTAAGTTTTAGAGGATCTTTTCTAATAAAGTCCTCTGGGCCTTCCTAACCCTTCTGTAGTTTAGAGAATATTACTAAAAAATATTCTCAAGGCCTTTAACCTTTTAATTTGTTTAGAAAGGCGTTACTAATAAACCCTTTCAAGGTCCCAGACCTGCACTGAGGTATTTATCCGACACCGGAGAGCAACCCGTCGGCTGCAACCGTGGTCAGACCTCAGTTCACTCTTATCTTTATTCACTTATTCACTTATCTCTTATTCACTTATTTCTTATTCACTTGTCTGATTCTCAACAAGCCTTAAGTAAGCCAGACAATTTTGGTTATGAATTACTAGGAGTTTGGACACTAAGTATTTTTATAATGTTCAATATAGCAGAAATAAAAGGTCTGCTTACCTTGTTTTTGTGTGCACACAGCTTTTGTCCAAACTCCGTTCACTCAGACCACGGCCGATGTCCTCCCATCCGTTCCAGTTGACCTGGAGCGGATCCTGTTCGTGACGCCAATTGAAGGATATAAAAAAAACAACAACAGCAATAGAATAATATTAAACACAAAGTGAACCCGTCATCCTTCATTAAATAGGTTCTTTTAGATGTTAAGGAGGAATTGACTTAACCAGGCTGGCGGAGAATGAAGACAACCGGACACCTGCAGCAGATGGGGAATCAGTGAACTTTTATTGAGACAGAGACAATCTCTCAACACAGCTCACAACAGGAGATTCCTCATATTTGCTGTGAGGATGGGTATATATTCTCTAAAACTTACAGGAGGGGGTTGTGAGGAAAGTGCTGCATTAGCAGAAAAACAACTCCATAAAAGGAAAGCGGCCTTGGGTGTTCTAGCCTCTTCGCTTGCAGATATCTTCCACCTGCAGGATGAGGCGATCGCTTCTTATCGCTCTCAAGGCCAAAGTCGTGAGCACACATTTTATTACACAGTTGCACAGTAACTTTAAAGCTGAACAATATTTAAAGCTGAATAATGTTTGATCAGATTATATTTTCTTCAACTCCCTAATCTAAAAGATTACTACCATGCGGCCCAAACCAGACCGGCGATAAAGTGGTGTGATCAGAACTTTAATGCTAAATGGAAAGATATTGAAATAAAAGTACAGGATGTCCCAGTCCAGACATTTCTTGGAAATGAGCAACTTAAGAAAACCTTACAGCATTTCCTTGATCCTATAACATCCCACACTCTAGAGATATGGTTTGGCCTAGTTAAACAAAGTAAGTTGGAAAGGGAGGTTAAGATGTTAAACTGGGCTGCCTATGTTGTTGGTGATATACCAAGTGCTCACGACTCAGGATTCAGGAAGTGGGAACAAAAAGGAATAACAGCGATTTGTACAGTAATGAAAGATGGCCATTTGATGAGTTTCCAAGATTTAAAAGATCGGTATAGTCTAGAGAAAACCGATTTTTACCGGTACCTGCAACTCTGAGACTACTTTTCAAAGGAAGTACGAAGTTTGCGTACGTCTTATGGCATCCTGAATTGTATAATTAAATCATACAGGGGCCTCCAATTCAAGGAAATTTCTGTACTATATAAAAATCTAAGAGAGAACACGGCAACATCAACTGAATGCATAAAAAAGAAATGGGAGCAGGAAATAAAAACTGATATCTCAACTGAGGAATGGTTAGATATGTGTGAAACCCAGAACACAACGACCAACTCAAGATGCTGGAGAGAATTTGGATGGAAACACCTTACTCGATTTTTTATTACACCAAAAATCAAAAGTAAACAGACTCAAGACAGTTTGCCATGCTGGAGAAGATGTGGTAACATGGAAGCACACCATACGCACGTGTTTTGGGAGTGCCTGAAACTGCATAATTTTTGGAAGAACGTGACTCTTGTAATAGGCAATATCTTGGGCTATCAATTACCACACAATTTTAAAACTGTATATCTTGGGAATATTAGAGAGTATGTTCTGTACGACGACTTGTATTTGACAAAAATCCTATTGATAGCTGCAAAGAAAGCTATAACAAGAAACTGGTACAAACTGGATCCGCCTTCTTCAAAAGACTGGTTAAATATTGTTGGAGAAATCTATGCAATGGAAAAAATGACTTACATTCTCAGATTAAAGGAAGATATATCATTGCTAAGTGGGAGAAGTGGACATTATATGGCACGTAGGAAAATTAATGAACGAACAAAACATTTAAGGTCTATGACTCTGTATATCTATTGATGCATGCCCGTATAAAAGTACGTATATAAGCTGGAGTATGTATGCTGCGGAGTAAAGGCAGGCATGCATACGGTAGTTGATTAGAATTGGCACCCACACCTTTTGTTCGCTTTAGTTCTGTTTGTTTTGACTGTGTGCTTGCATGGTTATTTTTCCTGTAATGCAATACATGTCTATGTTTAAACTGTGACAAAACTATCAATAAAAATTACAGTGTCAAAAAAATATATATATATATTTAGGACGGCTGCACGTAGAAAACAGTTTTCATTAATCTTGCGCTTTTAGTTAGCAAATATAAATAAATCACGTCTTTCAATCGCCACAGTCACGAGCAGTTTTAAACTGCGGAAAAAATGCACGACTGGTTTCCACGGTAATCAGATTGTTACCGTCGTCACGTGTTCACGCAAACCTGGTGACGTCACACATAGAACGCTTCCCTTTGATCCTCAAAAATCCTTAAACAGACCTTTGAGTTGCATGACGCACGCTAAAAGCTTGTTTAAGCGCTATAACGCAGTACTGCAAGAATTAAGGAAAGCAATAGAGAACTCATCATCTGTAAACATGTCAAACTCCGTTTGGGGCGCGATTTGCACTGTGGGCACTTATGCTCACAAAATTATGAGAAAAACGTTGGGATTTGATGACCAACGTTCACCCACTGCTGACCAAACTGTATGCGAGGCACCTGAAGTTCGCTGTGGTAACCAAATTTTACACGCGGAACATGAGGTACCATTGCCAGATCAGCATATACCTGAACCCCGCTTCAGCAGCTGCAGAGGACAGCATAATCAGAATAGCGGTTTAAACCAAGTGTGTGAAATTCTTCACCCTGAAAATATACAGCAGCAGCCTTCTGTGATTCAAAGACATCAGCTATGGGAAAATTCAAATCGAGATGCATCAGACCCTGCTGAATCCAGGACCTCAGACCTAAGACCCAGCCAAAGAGTCTCAGAACACCATGATGAAATTGTGAACAGAGACAGGCCTCCTTTGGAAGGGAGAGAAGAACATAATGGGATTCTTCATAGAGGGGTTTCTATCATCAGGAGAGGAACTGGATTTTTAGGACAATCCCTTACCACAGTGTCTAACATGTGCAAGTTAGCAATTGTGGCTATTCATCCCATGTTCTGGAAAATGGTCGAAGAGGTCAGACATTATGTGGCACACCTGATGTCACGTGCTGTAGGATAGTGATGGGTCGGTCGTGAACAAAATGGCTCTTAGAGCCGGTTCTTTGACGTGAACGACGCGAGCCGGCTCCTTGTCGCGAGCCGTGGGTTTTTTTGTTCTTTCTCTCACCCTCTCTCTCGCACTTTTTCCCCGCTTCACTCACCATGCGAGCCTTGTGCTTAGGGTTGCCAACCGTCCCTTAAAAAACGGAATCGTCCCGTATTTAGAAACAAAAGTACACGTCCCGTATTGAGCTAATAAGGGACGCACTTTGTCCCGTAATACAGTGATAATCAAAAGTGGTCTATAACTTTTAATGGAATTAACGCTTTGTTGGAAAACATAATTCCCAGCCCCTCTCCTGCTTTGTGACCAATGAGCTGACAGCACACTTATGACAATTCGAGTATGACAATTCAGATTACCGCTTATCTCATTGGTCGAGGAAAGGTCGCTTAGGGAGAAAATACCGGAAGACAACAGATGACCACAACAAGAAGCATGGCCAACAGGAAAACAAACGCCGACACTGCGGTGCAAGTCTCGGACGACAGTACACCTAAAGCTGGACATACACTGTGCGATTTTCAAACTGCACGATTGACTCGCAGGGGTTATAAGTTTGTAGGTCACGATGCAGGGTCTCACACTATACCGCCCGATGCTCTGATGCGACCTGAGTGCTCACACTGTGCGTTCATAAAATGAAGGTTATAACAGAAATTCTGTCGCTCGCTCTCCCTCTGTCTTTCACTCACACAGACACGCACACCACCACCATCAACTTTGCTAAATTGCTAATGAAAAACATTGATCAGACAGCTGTGATTGAGCAGCAATGTAAATCCAACTATTTTCACGGTTGTTGTGGTCATGATAATTTTGTGATGCCACATCGAAAAGGCTCTTCAGGAAAGCTCAAAGAAAATAAATGGCTAAATGATCATTTGTTTCCCATATGGTCATATCACAAAGAATATGCATCTGCTTAAATCAAATTCAAGTCAAATGGTTAAAAAATAATTTCACACACAAAAAAAAAGAGCTACCACACTGGGAAGGGTGAAGACAACTGGGTTGCCCGGCCCTGGCCACGAGGTGTCCCTTATTTATTTTTCAGGGGGTTGGCAACCCTACTTGTGCTTTACCCTGGGAAGAGGGGGGAGGGGCGGTAGCTACACTCAGTAGCACAGGAACAGAGCAGGAGGGAGAGAGAGAAAGAGAGCCAGGGACAACAACATCACATTAGAAAGGTATAGTAATCATCCACAACTATTTTCAGTTGCGGATGATAAAGGATTCAGAAAGTTTATTCCTGCAGGCCCATATGACAGAGAATATGCATGTTCTTTTTGTTTTCATATTATAATTTATATTTAATTGTGTTATGGTTTGCAGTGTTTTGTGTTGTTTCACTTTAAATTTGTAAAAGGAAAAAGTTGAAAATTTAAATAGTTAAAAGTTGAAATGTGAATAGTTGATTTTTGTATTATATGATTTATTTATTACATTTTATGTGGAGTGAATAAATAAAAGTATATTTACGGTGGCCCCTACAGACAAAGCACATACAAACTTCAAATCACGTACGAACCCTGAAGCACGTACAAACTCAAAAACACGTACAAACTCAAAAACACGTAAAAACCCCAAAACACGTAAAAACCCCAAAACACGTAAAAACTCCAAAACACATAAAAACACGTACAAACTCCAAAACACATAAAAACTCCAAAACACGTACAAACTCCAAAACACGTACAAAAGACAACAGAAGTGCTCCAGGATGATAGGCACAGTGTTGAGCTTTTGTTACCTAGTGGCTATCCGATTGTTCAGTCTGACGTCACTAGCCGTGTCTGGGTCTAAACTCCGCTGCAGGTCCATATATCAAACGATCACTATGGCATTACTGAGAGTTGAAAAACTGTCTAAAGTCTTTCATCTTTAATAAAATGATCAGCGTTCTGCTCTACCAGGTGTAACAATTGAGTTTAACATCCAGGCATCCATGAAAACGGAATTTATGACATTTAACGGAGTTAGAAGTTAGCAGGGAGTTAGCTCGCTAGCTTCTATCTAAATACAATATAGCATGTCCTGGCTGCGGGGTTTTGGAAACAAATTCAAACGTACAGCTCTGTTATCACTTCCAGCATAAATGAAGACAGAAAACTAAACAGCAGTGATGTTTGTAGGGTTACTGAAGTTGGGCTAGCTGGTATTTAATGATGTGCTACGTGACCGCTAGCGACACAGTTATGTTAGCATAATATAAACAAGCTAACTTTTTTCCCCACTCGATAAAAGTTAACGTGAGTGTTCTCGGTGGTCAGGAACAAATGTAATCGCATGGCAGGATGCTGTAAAAGGACCAAACTTCAGCCAGGAGAACAACTGAGATAATCCACCCACAATACGAGGTTAGTCATTCATATACTGCTGCATGGGCTGGGCTGCAGTTACATCCTAAGGTTTTAAAAACTGAGCTTAAATAAATGATTAGTGGTAATAAAAGCCGAGGGAGGTCAACAGGGATCACTGACTGTTTTAGGAGCTTTTTGAGATCAAATAGAAGAAAATACAAAACATTAAACATGTTAACAACACAAAAGCCATATTAAACGCAGACTACTTTAGACCCGGAAGTAGGATTCGTCGCGTCATCACTGAACAACCGGATACAAGCCAGCAAGTACCAATGACCGGATTTGGTGTGTGGTAATAACAGGTAAATGAACTTTTTTTTTAAATTTATTATTTGACTATATATGAATGCTTGTGTATAAATACACAAACAATACACCTATGCTTTCATGCTTTCAATTGTGTAATTTAAGTGATCTAGGTAGCTCTGTTTTGGAAGTTCAGTTCATGCTAGAAATGTGTTTTGGAGTTTGTACGTGTTTTGTCTAGGGGCCACAGCATATATTTATATATAAACATATATAAATAAAACCACTTTTTTTTTTACATTAGTAATTCCTTTTGTGCATAATTTTATATTATTGTTAATAATAAATTAATTAAAGCAAAAAAACCAACCTGAAGAGCCGGTTCGGAGCCGAAAGAGCCGGATCTTTTTAGTGAGCCGAACCGAAAGAGCCGGTTCTCTAAAAGGAGCCGGAAATCCCATCACTACTGTAGGAAGTATTTGCGTTTGCCTTTGCATTTTATTGTTCTTGGTCAACAAAATTCAAGCTATATTAATTTATTTACTTTCATTTTTAACACAACACCTTTAATTTTCCTCTATGGAAATGGAAAAGGTGAAGACAAACCTAATGTCAGTGTCAACTTTATTTGGCTCTAACTGGACTATGACGATTTTAATAGGAAAATAACTAATAATTGGGGTATAATGGGGTTAATTAGGCTCTTACCATCTCAGTCATGCAAACAACAGTTGAAAACCCAGCCAGTCACGGCAGAAGGCTGCTCCTTCCTGAGCCTGGTTCTGCTGAAGGGTTCTTCCCAACGGGGAGTTTTTCCTCCCCACAGTTGCCAAGTGCTTGCTCATAGGGGATCATCAGATTGCTGGCCTGTCTCTAATACTGTAGGGACTACCTTACAGTATTAGAGACAGGCAGCTGTTGTTTGCATTCAAAGCCACATAAATAAATTTGAATTCTCAATGAAATGAATGGATTTGATTTGATTCCTTTACCTTCACAGAATCCTTTTACTTCAGTTTTGTCTTCTGCTTCTTGGTAGCAATAATAGTTTTGTCAATTAAGCTTCTTGCCCCATTCATCCCTATGCTCTCCTGTTTTCTCCTAACTGGCATATCTGACCCGTGGGAGTGCAGACACCACACAGAGAAAGAATGGGACGAGCCACTCTCAGATCAACACTGTCACTGTGGGAATCCTAGATCTTCAAAACTTGTCAAAGGTGAAAGTTCAAAGACGTGTCTTACCTGCAAACACAGGCAGTGTGAACTACACCATTTTTCAGACGCTGGTGTGACAGGCTACGGAAAATGTAGTTATTTAAGAACAGAACAGAACAAAGAAATCAAGGACTTGACTCGAGGGAAGGACATTCAACTGAAGGATAAGACACACAAGCTCTACAGCCTAAGTCCATTTGTTGATGAGCAGGGAGTACTTAGGGTGGGAGGACAAGAGCAACTCTACACCCATATATCAAACATCCTGCCATTATCCCCAAATCAAGTCATGTTGTGTTTACTTATTAAACAGTACCACGAAAAGGTGCAGCATCAAGGAAGAGGAATAACTGTCACTGAGCTGCGCTCCAATAGAGTATGCATTACAGGATGCAGCGATTCAGTTGCTTCTCACATCTACAAGTGCACAACCTGCACAAAGTACAGGAGACATAGTCAAGATCATGGGAGGTCAGATTTACCAGAGGATAGAATGGAAACAACACCCCCATTCTCCTACTGTGGCATTGACTGTTTTGGACCTTTTTATGTAAAAGAGGGTAGAAAAGAACTTAAAAGGAATGGTCTTCTTTGTACATGTATGTGTTCTAGAGCAATACATAATGAAATGTTGGATGACCTTACAACTGATCATTTTATGAATGCATCATGTTGTTTTATTTCTATTTGTGGACATGTAATCAGGTGTGACCAAGGTACTAAATTATTTTGGTGCTAAGGGAGAGCTTTTGAGGGCAGCACGGTGGCACGGTGGTTAGCACTGTTGCCTCACAGCAAGAAGGTCCTGAGTTCAATTCCAACCGTGTTTGCATGGGTTATCTCCGGGTACTCCGGCTTCCTCCCACTGTCCAAAGACATGCAGTTTGTAGGGATAGGTTAATTGAAAAATCTAAATTGCCCGTAGGTGCGAATGGTTGTCCATCCCTGTGTGTTAGACTGGCGACCTGTCCAGGGTGTACCCCACCTCTCGCCCTATGACAGCTGGGATAGGCTCCAGCGCCCCCCGCGACCCTGAAAAAAAAGGAGAAATGGATGGAGAGCTTTTAAATGCACTGAATGATTTTGACAAAGAACAGTTGAAACAATGCAGATGTAAGTTTGTTCTGAGCACCCCTCTTCAAGCCACATGAGAGGTTTTTGGGGAAGGCAAATTAGGACTATTAGATGCGTTTTAACGACTATTCTAGATCACACTTCTAAGAGACTTGACACTTCCTCACTCAGAACGTGTCTTTATGAAGTTATGGTTATTGTGAATAGCACCTAGTAGTAGTAGAGAACCTAAATGACCCAAATTTAGAGCCTCGTACACCAAATCATATTCTCATGATGAAGGCCAGCATTATTCTACCCGCTCCTGGCAAATTTGTGAGCAGGGACCTGTACTTGAGAAGGAGATGGCGCCAAGTTTAGTTTTTAGCCAATTAATTCTGGACAAGGTGGAAGAAGGAATATCTTCTCACTCTTCAACAGAGACAGATCTGGCAAAAAGATAAAAGGAGTGCAAAGGTGAAAGATATTGTTATTCTTCAAGAAGACAATTCTCCAAGGAAAAAGTGGAAACTGGCAAGAGTAACAGAGGTATATCCAAGCGTAGATGGAAGTATTAGAATGGTTAAGCTTTTTCTCTGTGATTCAATTTTGGATAGGGATGGGAAAAGGACTGTCAAACCAGCGTATCTTGATAGGCCAGTACACAAAACTGTGCTATTGCTAGAAGCAGAATAAATGCTAAAATGTAAGCATGTTCCTACTATAATGTGTTTAGGCAGAAATCACAATAGGTTTGTCATTTGGTGGGAGTTTTACTGCCATACTTTTAGTTAACATATTTTGTTTTGCACTATGCATATTTTATATGTCATTAGGACATTTATTGTGGAAATTCTCATGTAGGAACTATTGTACTGCATGTTGGTTCCACTGGTGCACCTGAGGAAGATGCATGCCCATGCTGAGGTATGACCATGGCAAGCTGAAGCTGGAGAGACAAATTTAAGTCAGAAGAAGTTCAAATGTTCTTAAAAATATCTGTAAGGTGTTTATTTCTGCCTCAAAGCATGGGCCAGTATGTTTTGCATATTATATCGATGACTTTATGTCTCTGTTTCACCCGTCTTTCTATTTCATTGAATTTACATTGTGTTTTAGTTCAACGGTTGTGAGTTTGTGATCAAGTTGATGCTGTAACAATATCAACCCCGAGACCTTACAACTCACTTTAAAGCCAACTTCATGCCATCAATAAAAATAACTCTTTGACTTAAAGAAGAGGTGGAAGTGATAAATATGTTTTCCAATAAATCTGATGGCCTACTAATAAAAGCACTCTGTGTAATTTAGACTAAATTAAGTGAAATATATGTCTACTATCAGACTAGAAGACGGAAAACACATCATAAGATGTTTACTTGAATTCTCAGCAACTTTGGTCCTCAGCCAATAAAAAAATATGAAACTTTTACTGTGACGTCATAGAAAAACTCACCAAGGTCAAATCTTATTATGTTTACACGCAAACACATATCATCATTCTCGGGTTGAGCAACGCTACGGCTTCACTACATCTGTTTGTTCTGTACAAAAAGATGTGCAGGTCACTTAAAAATATCTCACCCTGTGTTTCTCTGCCTGTGGTAGAGGTGGAACCAGATCAAGTGGAGCTGATTCTTGAACAGCCTCAAGTCAGAGCTGGATTGACCTTCTGTCACCAGGTACTGATGAGCCCGCTGTGGAGAAACATCACTGATGATGTTCATGAATCCCCAGCTGACTCTGGTAACCTTAATACAGCACAGAAAAAATGTCACAATATTCATTTATGTTGTGATTATTGTGATAATAACAGAAACAGATGCATCTATGTCATCATCTTTGAGCTTTTACACTTAACATAATTATAAAAACATGAGTATAAAAGGTGTTAAAACTCTGATGCCATCTTGGAATACTGCACTTTGTTCATGTCATTACAACATTTCTCTCTTTCTAATCATATATCTAGATGTTATGTCAACACACATTTAATCTACATTATAAGAGTGCCTTTGTGATAAATGTGTCTTTCATTCTTGAATTAACTGGTTAAATATTTAATCTAACTAAACCCTAAAGATGGAGTCAGAAGACAACAGTCACCTGAAGGGGCTGAAAATTGTAAAGACCCTACAGAACAATCAGTAAATGTGAGTAAATCTGTGATTCTGCGAGTAACACACTGGGTTCAGTTTGGAGGTTGAACTCTCACTCACCAGGATTGACAGCTGTCTGTGCCACAGTTAAACTCATGCAGTGCTAATTTAAAAACTCTCAAATATTTTGGACAATTTATATTTTTCTATCACAAAAAATACACGTCTTCATTGAAGTAAACACACAGAGCAATTAATATATATTTTTAAATATAATTTTTCTTTATTTTAATTATCAAATTACAAATAAAAAAAACAACCCACCTAACGAGCCCTGGTCAACCCCTCACTTGAATTTTTGATTTTCAGTTTAAGGCAATTAAATTCAATCCAAAGATTCAACCCCAACAATCAAGTGATTCCCTATGAGCAACGGTGGACAGGAAAAACTCCCTTTTAACAGGAAGAAACCTGTGACAGAACCAGGCTCAGTGTGGGGCAGTCTTCTGTCATGACTGGTTGGGAGGTGAGGGCAAAATAAAACTGAACATAAATGAGAGCACAGTATAGTTATTATGTTATAATTAGCCAATAAAGGTGGGCAGGTAATAAATAGCGCCCGTTATGGCAAGACCTAGACCTAGACCTAGACCTACGTTACTTGCGAAGTTGGCAAAAGCACTCTGTGGTGCTTTCTCACGCCTCACATTCTCAGTCTCTTTCTTTCGTACACTCAACTCCCTTTCAATGTTGTCCATCCTTGCATTAATCATTCTATTTTGCTCTATGAGAGCCTCTAAACGCTGAGCTATTCTCTCCATTGACTAACTTTGTAACTGCTGCAGGGACAAGTGTCAAAAGAAAAAAAATGTTCCCTGAATTGTTTAAATGTAAAGGTATTACCTTTGTCAAAGACTCCTGCTTTGCAAAAACAAGTCGCTGTTACCGAAGACGCACCAAGGTAAACTGTGTTAAAGCACCTCTATTTATAAACTCATGTGGCAGAGATGGTGACGTCAACCGTCACGGGAGACTGTGACGTGCGGTCGACCGTCACGTCACAGTCTCCCCTTTGAGAAGATCAAAGGATCAAAGAATAGCTCCGTGTCATTCCGCGCATGCTCAGATCATGCGTATTGAAACGAACGGGATATTTATTTATTCATTTTAAATACCTTGCTATATAACAAAGCGCGCACTCAAAGGACGAGGAGAGTTCAAAATAGGGCTGTTCGATATAACGACACATATGGATGACGATATGAAAAAGTCTATCGCTTCATATTACGGCAATATTTTTTCATGGTTTTTATGGCTGTATCCCAATTCAGGGTCTGCAGCCTTAAAGTACGCAGCCTCAATGGTCCTCAAGGGCCGTGTACTCAAAGACCGCTAAGGCCGGAAGTGCGAGGCTTGTGAAATGGGACGGTCCAGCCTCCGTCGCGCTGCCCAGGTTGCCTAGCAACCATGATAGCTGGAAACGTGTGGTTGACAGAAATTAAGGAGAACATATTTTGTTCGTTTGTTTGTTTCTACATGAGCTTTGTGTGATTTAATAAGCATCTGAGGCTGAGACCACAGGACTGTAAAACATGATTGTTGCATGCTTGCATATTTCTGAAAACATCTTAGTGGTGTGGCAGCCATGGGTTGAGCCAGCCCTGCAAACCCTGTGGATGGACGATGCAGTGGACAGTGGGAGGAAGCATCCTAAAGCTCTCTTTGCAGACCAGCCTGTGTGATTCTCCACTCGCCGACCAGAAAAGACAAACGGCGGGTCTCAGTTGCAGCACCTCATCCATTCTGTATGCATGAAGCTGCACGCATGTATCACCTTCATTCAAAAAAAAGGAGCCAGCTATTTTATTACTGTTGACCTTGTAACATTTATCACTTTAAACATAGCACAAGTCAAAAAGCATACCTGATAGGCAATCATAAGATAAAGCTCGTAAGCACTTACCTGTGGAAGTGCTTCAGTATTTATTGCATTTGGCAGTAACTGTGGTTCTAGCTGAAGCATTTACAGTATTTTTGAAGGAGGCGAATTCATCGTCTTATCTGACAAAAATCAACGCCTTTTCCTGTTATTTGTGACCATTTTGTAAACAAATATGCTTCTTAGAGTTGACATTATTAAAAATCCTGAATTGGTGTAAAAGTTAAAAAAAAAAAAACACTTTCCCCTCTTTTTCTCTGGTAAAACCTTTTGGTGGGCTGCAAATACTTCCTCTGTGTAGACAGTAGTCGTGTTGTTATTCGCTAACTTAACGGGAAAGCTTAAAATGAGTTGAGGCTTAAAGCTAAAGCTGAAGTGAAGAGACACTGAAGGACTGAAGAGGTCACTACATGCTGAAACAAATCCAGTTTGAAGCAGGTGGCTTTTCTAAGCCCGACTCTGGAATTTTGTTTGCTGTTGTGATGAGAGCAGAGCAGCACGTTTGAATGACTGTGTGTTTAATTCACAGAAACGCCAACGCAGCCATGGGTGTCCTGCTGTCCAAATCCATGGATGACAATTTAAAAAAGCAACAAGAATTCATGCTAACGAATGCACGGCTGCAGGTGAGTGAAAGTGCACCCACTCGCACATCACCTCTGACCTCTGCTGTGACATCTTTCACTAGTGAAAGATGGTGAAAGTGAAAAAGCAAAAAAAAAAAAAGCAGATTTTTAATTATTTTTTAACACATAAAATTGCCCCAAACCTTCCCACCAAAAGGTTTTACCTTCATACTTTGAAATTGTACTAGTTGCAGATGCTGAAATGATGTCGGACTAAGTTTAAATTGTGCACTTGTTTATTTGCATTATTTTTGTATCAGCTCCATGAGTACAGGAGACATCCACAGCAACTGTAGGTCTGCAAACATTTTTAATCTCTATGACTACAACCAAATCCATTTAGACCCACTACTTTCCCACTACTCTCTGGAGGAGGTAATTAACTACACTGCTCATTGTCTGAGTAGTGTGATCACTGTGCGTTACTTCCTTTGTCCCACACACTGACACAAACCCCTGTCCTAATGATGACACGCATACCATCTTTCTTTTAGTGTTTAAGTATTACTACACACCAAAGTCAAAAACCAGCCCAAAGTGATTTCACAGCAGGTACCACTGTGATTCTACTTAAGGAGGAAACTTGCACAGGTAGAAAAAAAGTTTGTTACCCTGGTGAAGATCATGCTATGGCTTCTGGACTGGGGTGAGCATACACTCAGCTTTAACCTCACTCTTCTCATTTTTCTAGCTCTTATAGTGTGTTAGTAAGATGTGGATCCAAGTCTGTAAAGCAGTTCTGGAAGGCGGGGATACATATTCTAACATGTGGTCTAGTTCGGTGCCTGATACACAGTTTCAAAAATCTCCTGTGGCTGCTCATATGTACGGTACACATATTTTGAGAATGGACTTCCTAGGAATGAGGAATTGGTGCCATCAAAATGGATTTATAGTAGGGGGTAGAGGTGGGAATCACCATACAACTCGCGATACGATATTATCACAATATTTAAAGCACGATACGATATTATTGTGATTTTTTTTAAAAATATTTTGCGATATTCATATTCTGTACATAAAGATAAACTTTATCAATATTCATTTTATCTAATATCAAAGTCTCACACTCAGTCTTTCTCTCATTTCAGTCAGTTTTATTGTTGACAAATTGAATGGTTTGTATTACAGTCTAGTCCAACTTAACTGAATGCAACCATCTGGTACAATTATAGCTATTCTGAACTATGCAATTTATGAAAACTATGCAGCCCATTCAGCAACTGAAGAATTTGAAAGTAAATTTAAAAAAATATATAATTTTACATTAAATAAAAAAGTTTTAAACTTAATTAAAATTAAACATGTCTTAAATTAAAATAAGTAAACTGTCATGTTTATTGCTGCCAAAAAAAAAAGTTAAACACATTTGGACAGTGAAGAAATGTCAGGATTCTTGCTCAGAAAAAGGATCAACATGCTGTGAAGTCAACATGCTCTGATTCCAGAGCATGTTGACTTCAGAGAAAAAATTGTTTGTAACAAACTATCGATTTCTGCTGTCCCTGTATCGATACATTATTAGCAAACAAAATATCACGATACTACACAGTATCGATTTTTTCCCCCACCCCTAGTAGGGGGGGTTTGTTTTCTTTCAAGGAAAAAAAAAACTGATGCAAATATCTACTGACATCAGAGCATTATAGTGACTTACATAAAAACGAAAAGAAAGTAGATCTTATTTACGTGAAATTGGAAAACCCAAACACCGACAAATGGGGGGGGGGGGGGGGGGGGGGGGGGGAATTTTTAGTCACAAAAAGAAATTCTTCTGTGGAAATACACCACTGGGCTCAGATGTTCATATTGCTGTCTTAAGCAGGAGGAACTTTCTTTGGAAAGATGGAGTCAAAGAGGGTCAAAGCTTTCTGAAATCTTTCCAAATTACTGTAACTGTAAGATGCTTTTTTAAATGCCTATTTTCAATCCCCTGGCAATATTTCAATAGAATTGAAATCTTAGCATTGGTTAGGCGCCTCAGGTCTTCTCCTTGAGTCCTTTCTTTGTGGATTTACTAGTACATTTAGGAACATTACTCCATATCCAATTTTGGACAAATCATTTTTAAAAGCATGAGAGCATACAGAGTGCCCAAAAGTCAAAGTTTGCAAACATGTAAAAAAAAAAAAAAACCTTAATCCACAAAAAAAAAAACCCTAACATGAAATATTTTGTATTCATCAGGAATACCTGCTGCACATATTTCCCGCATGTATTTGCTCTGCTTTTCTTTCTCACATGTTACATCTGTTTCTTTTCCTTCTTCCAATGTGTAGATCATGATGATTTGTGTGCATCTGTTTTCAAGTTAGTGTTCCGCCTTGTGTTCATACTTGCACCCTTCACAAATGTCACCCTCGGAGTGCGTTGGTTCATTTCTGCTTTTTCCAGTCCTGTCCCAGAGTCACAGTCTGCTGCTTGTCTGAGCTTGCCAAAACCAAATCTTTTCCTTTTGATATTCCCACCAGCAGATATGTTTGTCTAGTTTTGAATTGCACATCTACACTGATAGGGCTAATTTATCACTTATGGGTTCGTAGCTATCCCATACAAACAGCCTGTAGAAACAGAAAATGGTAAAGAATGTTATACAAAGACCCTGAAGTCTTTAATGTAGATGACACATTATCATTATTATTGTTGTTATAAGTGTTCATTATTATAAACACTCATGAGTCATTTGGCATCAGCACAAAAATGAGAGGGAGATGGGCAGAATATTGAAGGAGCAGAGGCAGTGAAAGTGGATGAGTTTAAATAGCATCCAACCATCCAAAGTAACAGTGGGTGGAGACGAGTGTCAGCGGTAATTTGTGATGGATAGTTACAGACTGAAAGGAAAGGTTTTTAAGATGCTATGATGTGTGGTTTGGAAAACTGGAGGTGACAGAGTTGAAGATGTTAAGATTTTTTTGTTTGGAGTGACCATGAAGGACATGATTAGGAATGAGTACATCAGAGGGCCATTTCAGGTTGAGCGCTTTGGAGACAAACTAACTAATAATGTGAAACTGGTGGCTGAGCAAAGATGTGCAGTGATCTTTACTTATGTTACGTATTTGTGTATATGGGCATATTGAACTGCTTCATTTTTATAAGATGGAGACCCTGCAGCATCTATGTACTTAGATGCTGGAGTGAGTTTCAGGATAGTTTATTCAAATTTAACATCCTCTATCTTCCATTTACTTCCTTTTTTGTGACCCAGATGAAGCCGTCATGAAAGCTGACCTTTCAGCGAACGTGTCACCCCATTTCCCGTTCCTGCAGCTCATACACATGGTGTGGAGGAGCGGGAAATGCTTTCTTTTCATAATTGCATTCTTCACTCATTCACAACATGGGCCGTTAAAGGGGGACACCCTTAAGTGTGCTCAGACTACTCACTAGTTTGTTTCAGCGGATGCTGGCTTTAAAAGAACAAACACTGTCAATTACAGAAGTCATTCCTGTAATTTCCATTGAACCTAAAGAGTGTACAGCCAAGAGTCGATGTCAGGAGTACGAAACACCCAGATTGTGGAGATGAAAAGTTTGTCACTTCCTCCTTCCCTAGAGCGTAGTGTTTGTAGTTGGCATGTTTACAGCAGTGGATTCCAGGGTTTAGTTTCATGACTTAAAAAAAATTCCAAAGAAACTTCTCAAGCATACATAGAAGTTCAGTCTGTGCTCCCAACTAATCACATCTCTGTTCACGTAATGTACACTTCCTACAAGTTTTTAGGGGCTTTTTTTTTAAAAAGTACTAAGCCTTTGGTGCTTATGGAGATCTCTTTAAACTGTCTGTACTCTCATAAAACAATTAACTGATGAATCAGATGATTATTACAGCTCTGATCAACAGTAATTGACTGAAATTGATTATAACTGAAAATGAAATCTTACCAAGCAGGGAAAATTTTATTTCATCATTTCTTCTTAATTTATTTTTGTGTGTCTGTGTGCGCGCGTGCATGTGCCCAGATGGAGCGCCAGATTCTGATGCAGAACCAGATGAGAGAGCGGCAGATGGCGATGCAGATCGCCTGGTCCAGAGAGTTTGTGAAATACTTTGGCAGTTTCTTTGCGGTGGCCACAGTGGGACTAACTGCAGGGTGAGATTCTAACACCTCACAAAGATCTGACACAAACACACACAGACTCATCTCTGTGTTGTGCTTTTATCTTTGCAGTTAAATATTGTCTTCTGTTTATCATCATTTTTCTTTAGAGCTATTAAAAGAAAGAACCCAGGCATGCTGGCTCCCATCATACCTCTCAGTTTCATATTTGCCTACCAGATGGACAGCGCCTATGGAACGCTTATTAATCGTATGAGAGGTAAAGCTACACACTTACAGGCATCATCATCTTAAGGAAACCTGTTTAACATTTAAAAAGAGGGTGCACAGACGGGTAAATAAATCCTTATCAAGCATTATATAGTGATTCTTTGCTTTGGTTTTCGAGGATTATTTTACTTTGAACAGCAGAACACAGACTCACTATATCCAGAAAACACAGGCTCTAATATACAGTTAGGTCCATATATATATTTAAATACGTGAATAGTGTCTGTTTACCAAAACAATTTCCACTTTCCGCTATGATGGGCATCTATATAATGTGTAGACGCCCAGCTTTCATATGAGAAAATCCACATTCAAATCGGATGAAGGTTTTGGAGTTCCGGCCCCTTAACGTGTGCCCCCCGCTTTTTAAAGGGACAAAAAGTAATTGGACATTTGACTGAAAGGCTATTTCATGGGCAGGTGTGGGCACTTCCTTTGTTATGTCATTATCAATTAAGCAGATAGAAGCCCTGGAGTTGATTTGAGGTGTGGCGCTTGCATTAGCACGATTCAAATGAATACATTTTATTTTATTTGTCCAGTTACTTTTGATGTCCTGAAATGATGGGATTGCATTTTAGTTCTCACATTTTTGTGCAATCTTTTTGTTCAACCCACTGAATTAAGGCTGACAGTCGGCAGTTCAACTGGATCTGAGTTAATTATATTTAAAGTTGTTATATTTAAAATTAATTGTGGTAATGAACAGAACCAAAATGCTAAAAAAGAAAAAGTCTCTGTCCAAATGGACCTTACTGTTTACCAAATAATGCATCTAAATGTTTAACAAATATTGTGTTTAGTTATTCATTAATGACATTTTTAAAAAAGATTGCAGTCACTAATTATACCCATTAAATGTGTTTTTCATGATGTCTTTAGGGGAAGCTGAGAATATCATGGAGACTGAAAATGACCGTCTACAGTTACCTCAAGGGACTCCAACCTTTGAGAGCATAGAGAAGGCCCGCCGTGCTAAAAGCAGCCTCAGCGCCTTCTTGGAGAAATAATGTAATTAGTTATTGTCTAACAGCGTGGTTCCAGAGAGGAGCTGCAGCCACTGTACATTTCGTTTTCAACAAACCACAAAGACGGGGAAGTGGCTCACAAAGAAACCTCAGGTTTAGCTGTCCAAAACATACCCACTCCCTAAACGATACACAACTATACTTTATGTAGCATTAAGGTAAAAGCGGCCTCAGCTCCTTCTTGGAGAAATAAT
Organism: Diplotaxodon limnothrissa; assembly: GCF_057381915.1. Classification (NCBI taxonomy): domain Eukaryota; kingdom Metazoa; phylum Chordata; class Actinopteri; order Cichliformes; family Cichlidae; genus Diplotaxodon; species Diplotaxodon limnothrissa. Next base: position 44,047,946 of record NC_140602.1, on the reverse strand, counting down.
GTAATAATTTATAGAACAAACGTCCTCTATCATGGAAAATTTTAAGGCTCTGCTATTTCTCTCTGTCAGGTTGACCTTTATTGAACGAAAGGCTCCTTATTCTGTCTCATTTCAGTCTTTCAGATACACCAATCGGGCATTACATTATGACTACCTAACTAACACTGTGTTGGTCGCCCTTTTGCTGCCAAAGCGGCCCTGACCCATCACATGATATCTGGCACCAAGATGCCAGGTGTGGCCTCCGTGTTGAATAGTCTGAATCAGTGTTACTCACTTTGCTAGTGGTCATAATGTTATGCCTGATTGGTGTATGCCACATGTTGATCCATGAGTTAAGTTTTATTACAGTGTTATAAGAGCATTGTGTGACCACAGCAGATAACTTGTCTCTAAATATTGCACAATTGCAGTTATATCATCAGTGTTTTCTTTAGGTTGTTATTTTCCAGGGTTTGCTTTGATTATGTATGATGGACTTGAAGGGAAATTGATAGTAATATTAATCAGTTTATGTTATCTCTCTGGGGGGTTTTGTTGTATTTAGATGAACAAGAATACCAGCTGCTATAAGCCTGGTTCATGAATGTAATGATGATGATTGAACAAAGTGGTAAGACAATGATTGTTGGTCAAAGCTGCAATTAGACCAGTGCAGAGCAGAAATTCTCTTAAACACTCTTCATAACAGCTCATTTTATCTGGCTCTTATGTGTAATACGTCGCCTTTAAAAAGCTCCTGAAACACTGATGACTGTTGCAGGTCACTTGCCTCTCTGTTTAGATGATAGACTGTATGCAAAAGATGGACGTAGCATCCAAACCCTCCACTTTTTCTCCTTTACATTCAGCTCCTGCTGTCCTGGAACAGCAAAGGCTTGCCCTTTCTTTCTCATTTCAGTGGCTACAATCCATCCTTTGTATTCAGTCTGTGGTTCTTTTCTATCCAGGTCATAGACGTGTTACTTTCTAAGAAGCTTTGTTTTGATGAAATGCCCTCTGCCAGGCTGGTAACTTTTGCAGTTGCCGATAACCAACAGCTGAAGTCATCAAAATGTAATGGTGCATTATTGGTAAAGATTCTCAGACATTTGTATTGACAGATAAAATGTATTATTTTCAACACTAAAATTTTAATTGTAGGTGTGAGGGAGCTTCAATACAAAGCTGTTGGACCTCCAACTTTAAGCCATCACAGTAGATTCCAAGGTGCTGATATCTATACTTTGTGTTTGACATCTGGAAAAAATTTTAAATTAATAAAAAAAGAAAATTGAAAAGATTTCAATGTCTGAATTGATCTTTGTGACAAGGACACCCCCTGAATGCAAAGCTGTAGAGCAGGGATGTCAGTGTTTCTGTTAATGTAATGAGATCTTTTAATCTCAAAGAGCAGCAACTTAAGCAGTATGTGGGGTTTGTTTGTTTTTTAATGTGATAATGAAATGCTGCATATTAAATGACATTTCTCAGGATGACTCTTTGGGCTTAAATTGTTGGAAGTTAATGTGTAAAGTTATGTCCTCTTTCATATTTTCCACAGCCATTCAGTGGACTGGAGTGGAGCATATTTCACAGTTTGAGTGTGAGAGGATTCCCCAACAGAGAAACAGTGAAACTAGCAGAGCCAGAGCTCAGCAAAGGCCAGAAATATTAAAGATCCTACTTTGTGCATCCTCAAAACACGCTGGCACTCCATCTTCTTGTGAGCCCTTGAGGGTCGGCCTCTGTTTCCTCCCAAAGTTGTGGGGGCCTGCTGCATCCTCCACATAATATCTGTGTGGCAACACTTGATGTCTACCAAGAAGAAGGAGAGGAGGCGGCACAAGCAGGACAAGCCGAAACAGTTGAAGGCACAGGTGCAGACGGGGAGCTTTCAGGAACCTGTGTCTGAGCCAGGCTTGCTGCACAAGTGTCTCCTGAACAGCTACCTGCATGATATAGTGCTGCAACTGAGACCCGCCGTTTGTCTTTTCTGGTCGGCGAGTGGAGAATCACACAGGCTGGTCTGCAAAAAGAGCTTTAGGATGCTTCCTCCCACTGTCCACTGCATCGTCCATCCACAGGGTTTGCAGGGCTGGCTCAACCCATGGCTGCCACACCACTAAGATGTTTTCAGAAATATGCAAGCATGCAACAATCATGTTTTACAGTCCTGTGGTCTCAGCCTCAGATGCTTATTAAATCACACAAAGCTCATGTAGAAACAAACAAACGAACAAAATATGTTCTCCTTAATTTCTGTCAACCACACGTTTCCAGCTATCATGGTTGCTAGGCAACCTGGGCAGCGCGACGGAGGCTAGACCGTCCCATTTCACAAGCCTCGCACTTCCGGCCTTAGCGGTCTTTGAGTACGCGGCCCTTGAGGACCATTGAGGCTGCGTACTTTAAGGCTGCAGACCCTGAATTGGGATACAGCCATAAAAACCATGAAAAAAATATTGCCGTAATATGAAGCGATAGACTTTTTCATATCGTCATCCATATGTGTCGTTATATCGAACAGCCCTATTTTGAACTCTCCTCGTCCTTTGAGTGCGCAGTCGCCTTTGTTATATAGCAAGGTATTTCAAATGAATAAATAAATATCCCGTTCATTTCAATACGCATGATCTGAGCATGCGCGAAATGACACGGAGCTATTCTTTGATCTTCTCAAAGGGGAGACTGTGACGTGACGGTCGACCGCACGTCACAGTCTCCCGTGACGGTTGACGTCACCATCTCTGCCACATGAGTCTATAAATAGAGGTGCTTCAACACAGTTTACCTTTAGGACGGTCGCACGTAGAAAACAGTTTTCATTAATCTTGCGCGTGTAGTTAGCAAATATATCTGTAAACATGTCAAACTCCGTTTGGGGCGCGATTTGCACTGTGGGCACTTATGCTCACAAAATTATGAGAAAAACGTTGGGATTTGATGACCAACGTTCACCCACTGCTGACCAAACTGTATGCGAGGCACCTGAAGTTCGCTGTGGTAACCAAACTTTACACGCGGAACATGAGGTACCATTGCCAGATCAGCATATACCTGAACCCCGCCTCAGCAGCTGCAGAGGACAGCATAATCAGAATAGCGGTTTAAACCAAGTGTGTGAAATTCTTCACCCTGAACATATACAGCAGCAGCCTTCTGTGATTCAAAGACATCAGCTATGGGAAAATTCAAATCGAGATGCATCAGACCCTGCTGAATCCACGATCCCAGACCTAAGACCCAGTCCCTTGGAAGGGAGAGAAGAACATAATGGGATTCTTCATAGAGGGGTTTCTATCATCAGGAGAGGAACTGGATTTTTAGGACAATCCATTACCACAGTGTCTAACATGTGCAAGTTAGCAATTGTGGCTATTCATCACATGTTCTGGAAAATGGTCCAAGAGGTCAGACATTATGTGGCACACCTGATGTCACATGCTGTAGGATGTATTTGCGTTTGCCTTTGCAATTTATTGTTCTTGGTCAACAAAATTCGAGCTATATTAATTTATTTACTTTCATTTTTAGCACAATACCTTTAATTTTCCTCTATGGAAATGGAAAAGGTGAAGACAAACCTAATGTCAGTGCCAACTTTATTTGGCTCTAACTGGACTATGACGATTTTAATAGGGAAATAACTAATAATTGGGGTATAATGGGGTTAATTAGGCTCTTACCATCTCAGTCATGCAAACAACAGTTGAGAACCCAGCCAGTCACGGCAGAAGGCTGCTCCTTCCTGAGCCTGGTTCTGCTGGAGGTTTCTTCCCAACGGGGAGTTTTTCCTCCCCACAGTTGCCAAGTGCTTGCTCATAGGGGATCATCAGATTGCTGGCCTTGTCTCTAAGACTGTAGGGACCACCTTACAGTTGTCTCTAATACTGTAGGGACCACCCTACAGTTGTCTCTAATACTGTAGGGACCACCTTACAGTTGTCTCTAATACTGTAGGGACCACCCTACAGTTGTCTCTAATACTGTAGGGACCACCCTACATTTGTCTCCAATACTGTAGGGACCACCCTACAGCATTAGAGACAGGCCAGCAATCTGATGATCCCCCATGAGCAAGCACTTGGCAACTGTGGGGAGGAAAAACTCCCCGTTGGGAAGAAACCTCCAGCAGAACCAGGCTCAGGAAGGAGCAGCCTTCTGCCGTGACTGGCTGGGTTTTCAACTGTTGTTTGCATGACTGTATTTGCGTTTGCCTTTGCATTTTATTGTTCTTGGTCAACAAAATTCAAGCTATATTAATTTATTTACTTTCATTTTTAGCACAATACCTTTAATTCTCCTCTATGGAAATGGAAAAGGTGAAGACAACCTAATGTCAGTGCCAACTTTATTTGGCTCTAACTGGACTATGACGATTTTAATAGGGAAATAACTAATAATTGGGGTATAATGGGGTTAATTAGGCTCTTACCATCTCAGTCATGCAAACAACAGTTGAAAACCCAGCCAGTCATGGCAGAAGGCTGCTCCTTCCTGAGCCTGGTTCTGCTGGAGGTTTCTTCCCAACGGGGAGTTTTTCCTCCCCACAGTTGCCAAGTGCTTGCTCATAGGGGATCATCAGATTGCTGGCCTGTCTCTAATACTGTAGGGACCACCTTACAGTATTAGAGACAGGCAGCTGTTGTTTGCATTCAAAGCCACATAAATAAATTTGAATTCTCAATGAAATGAATGGATTTGATTTGATTCCTTTAACTTCACAGAATCCTTTTACTTCAGTTTTGTCTTCTGCTTCTTGGTAGCAATAATTAAGCTTCTTGCCCCATTCATCCTTATGCTCTCCTGTTTTCTCCTAACTGGCATGTCTGACCCGTGGGAGTGCAGACACCACACAGAGAAAGCCTCAGACTTTAAAGCCGGAAACATTTTCAGTGACGTCACAGAACAACGCACCTGCAGTCCACACAGTAGGTGACGTATCATTTAGTTAATCTTATGATTGCCGATCAGGTATGCTTTTAGACTTGTGCTATGTTTGAAATGATAAATGTTACAAGGTCAACAGTAGTAACATTGCTAGCTCCAGTTTTTTTTAAATGAAAGTGACAGATGTTAATGTGTGAAAAGCTTTAACCTTCCCATTGTGATGAATTGACCTGATTTCAAGTTTTAAAATGTAAAAAGAAAATTGTTAAAAGGACCTTTCTTATACAAAATTTCTGCTTGGATTAAAAAGTGTAACCAGCATATAAAATGAAAATGGTTTGACCTGGCAGCCAAAGTGGAGGCTGAAAGGGTCTAAAACTACATCTGTCTTTGCAACTGTGAGACATATTTCCCCAACACACACACACACACACACACACACACACACACACACACACACACACACACACACACACACACTCCGTATTCTGTTGACCTGACGTGTAAAGTGCAAGAACGCAGGTGTTGTGAACTGTCCTGTTCCTGTGGGCAGTAATGGAGTTGATAATAAGATATCAGCAAAGTTTACTGGAAGTTTTTGGGTTCTGACACTTCTGGATGGCTAAACAAACTGACTCAGGGATATCCTTGCTGTACCACAGAAACAACACAACAGGAGGGTTAAAAACTGAGACCACAGTGAAATTAAGCATTCTTTGGTCAACACTGCCACCTACTGGACTCTACATTAAGGCCCAAGATTTTCAACTTTGGTTTAAATCATCTAGCCACGCAATGTGAGGAAAAGTTCACTCCAAACACAGTGAGGTTCATTCAAAGGAACTTTTATGTAGATGATGGACTTGTACGTGTTATATCAGAAGCTGAAGCAATAAAACTAGTGAAAGAGGCAAGAGAATTGTGTAGCAAGGGTAAACTAAGATTAGACAAAGTTCATACCAAACTGTGAAAATCTGATAAAGTCACTGTCGGGAGAAGAGAGTGCTGAAAGTATTAGGGACTTAGATCTATTGATGGAAAGACCACTTGGTGTTCAGTGGTGCATTTCTTCTGATGAGTTTTAGTTCAGAGTAACTGTAAAAGAGCGCCCAATGACAAGAAGAGGAATTCTGTGCACAATAGCATCAGTGTACGACCCACTGGGATTTGTGGCACCCTTCATCCTAAGAGGAAAACAAATCCTGCAACAGTTATGCCAAGAGAAAGTAGAATGGGACGAGCCACTCTCAGATCAACACTGTCACTGTGGGAATCCTAGATCTTCAAAACTTGTCAAAGGTGAAAGTTCAAAGACGTGTCTTACCTGCAAACACAGGCAGTGTGAACTACACCATTTTTCAGACGCTGGTGTGACAGGCTACGGAAAATGTAGTTATTTAAGAACAGAACAGAACAAAGAAATCAAGGACTTGACTCGAGGGAAGGACATTCAACTGAAGGATAAGACACACAAGCTCTACAGCCTAAGTCCATTTGTTGATGAGCAGGGAGTACTTAGGGTGGGAGGACAAGAGCAACTCTACACCCATATATCAAACATCCTGCCATTATCCCCAAATCAAGTCATGTTGTGTTTACTTATTAAACAGAACAGCATCAAGGAAGAGGAATAACTGTCACTGAGCTGCGCTCCAATAGAGTATGCATTACAGGATGCAGCAATTCAGTTGCTTCTCACATCTACAAGTGCACAACCTGCACAAAGTACAGGAGACATAGTCAAGATCATGGGAGGTCAGATTTACCAGAGGATAGAATGGAAACAACACCCCCATTCTCCTACTGTGGCATTGACTGTTTTGGACCTTTTTATGTAAAAGAGGGTAGAAAAGAACTTAAAAGGTATGGTCTTCTTTGTACATGTATGTGTTCTAGAGCAATACATAATGAAATGTTGGATGACCTTACAACTGATCATTTTATGAATGCATCATGTTGTTTTATTTCTATTTGTGGACATGTAAGACAAATCAGGTGTGACCAAGGTACTAAATTATTTTGGTGCTAAGGGAGAGCTTTTGAGGGCAGCATGGTGGCACGGTGGTTAGCACTGTTGCCTCACAGCAAGAAGGTCCTGAGTTCAATTCCAACCGTGTTTGCATGGGTTATCTCCGGGTACTCCGGCTTCCTCCCACTGTCCAAAGACATGCAGTTTGTAGGGATAGGTTAATTGAAAAATCTAAATTGCCCATAGGTATGAATGGTTGTCCATCCCTGTGTGTTAGACTGGTGATCTGTCCAGGGTGTACCCCACCTCTCGCCCTATGACAGCTGGGATAGGCTCCAGCGCCCCCCGCGACCCTGAAAAAAAAAAAGGAGAAATGGATGGAGAGCTTTTAAATGCACTGAATGATTTTGACAAAGAACAGTTGAAACAATGCAGATGTAAGTTTGTTCTGAGCACCCCTCTTCAAGCCACATGGGAGGTTTTTGGGGAAGGCAAATTAGGACTATTAGATGCGTTTTAACGACTATTCTAGATCACACTTCTAAGAGACTTGACACTTCCTCACTCAGAACGTGTCTTTATGAAGCTATGGTTATTGTGAATAGCACCTAGTAGTAGTAGAGAACCTAAATGACCCAAATTTAGCAAGAGGACCTGGCTGCAGCCACCGTGGAGCTCCACAGTAACCGGAAACACGTGACCTCCACAGTAACCGGAAACACGTGACCTCCACAGTAACCGGAAACACGTGACCTCCACACTAGCCGTAAACACGTAACTTCGGTTAAATCGACTTTGACAGCGACAACTAAATTGCGTTTTTGTTACTATAAAATGGTTTTAAGTGGGGTGTTTTTTTAACACTCTGGGTTTGTTCAAAAAAAATTCACCATCCCCTAACTTGTTCGTGGCCAAAAGTGACACTTGCTGTTTTGCTGATTTATTATTATTTTTACAGTACATCGCGTTGTGCGTTCTGATTGCTGTAGACCATTGTCAATCAATCTAGTCCAGTGTCTCTTGTACAGGAGCGGTCCCTAATAGGCCCACGGACCGGTCCCGGTCCGTGAGTCCTTTGGTACCGTTCCGGGAGAGTTGATCCTCCGGTGTGAAATGTATGGTTGTAGTTTCTGTGTCTTATTTTGAAAGAACTATTTACGCGTTACCATAGCGACCAGAGAGCGTTAAAAAGCAGAGAGGAGGATGTCACTGTCATTGTTGTTGGCGCACAGCTCAAGTCACGTTTATTATTATATTTACAAAATACCACAGTTTCTTTTTTTTATTCTTTTGTTGTATTTATCCGCGACACCTTAAAGGTCTTTCCCTGAAAATATTGTCTGACATTAAAGTGGTCTGTGGTGCAAAAAGGTTGGGGACTCCTGCTGTACAGTACAGAATGCGTTTAGCTTGTCGAATTTACATAAATCTTCGATCGCTAGCAGTGTAACTCTGAAGTGCTGTACTGTATGTTTGTAAGTTTTCTCCCAAACAAACACAACAATGCCGACGAAACGTTTTGCACCCTCAAATGCACCTTTAGGTTTCATTCCATAATACTGGACTCATGTTTCTACGAAGGTTTGAACTCTAAGAGTGTTTAAACAAAAGAGAAAAGTGTGAAAATGTTCATGCCTGTCTGAGAAAAGTGTATAAAGCATGTAGTGAGGGGTTTCACAGTCTTAACATCTACAATAATTGTAAAAAATAAAGTTGGCTACTTCATGGATTTCACCTACCGCGGGTTATTTTTAGAACGTAACACCAGCGATAAACGAGGGGCTGTTGTATTATTGATAGTAGAGTCTGGGACATCTAATTGATTAACATCGACATTGATTATTATGCACTATTATTTTTGTTCAAGGAGAGCCAAAAATATAAAACTCTCTCTCAGCTTGTTTGTTGCCAAAAATGGCCACTTTTTGTGTATGTTCACAAAATGCTATAAAATGTATATTTCTTAAAACATTTTTCTACTTTTACCGACGTGACTCTTTAAAATAGCACCAGTTCTTTTCATCAAAATCAAAATTGTATCTAAATTTTTTACTCTTTATAGCCAGTTAGGTTATATATTACCATTAACTTTTCAGATAAAACGGTGATAAAGTCCTAATGTTTTCATGAAACTTCCTTTTCCCCATCTGAGCATCGGGGAAAAGGCTGTCTTGCAATTGTTGAGGTCACTAGTGTGTGCCCCATTTCTTCCAGGATCACTCTCTTTATAGGTTTTAGTGGAATCCTAGTACTGCGAAGTGGTTTCATGGTACAAAGGGATTGTATTCCAAGATCTGGGAGATTGTAGAAATGAGCAGTGATGCCCTTCCTACCATCTTTCCAGAAAAATAATTGATCTGGAAGCTGTTAGGCTGACTTACAGCAGCAGCACTTTCTGCACCTGCATAAACTCCAGGACACATTTACTAACGGTGTTTGTTGCTGTATGTGCTGCAGCTTTGAATTTTTTAATAATATATATTTTGTTAATATTTCCGCTATGGTGTCTTGTTATGAAATGTACAAGAGTAAAAGTGTTTTTAGCAGGTGCTTCAAAGCTAAGTTTGACTGGGAAACTCAAAGCTCAATAGGCTGTATCATCAGAAATTCACTGCATCCTATGTAATATTTCATGCGTCATAATTTATTCTACTCTATCTTGCAAATACATACTTGTGTGGCAATGTCATGCACAACACACACAACTATTAGATCCTTAAGATCAAACCCGTGTCATTCTTTTGGTCCACTGCAGTGCAGTAGTCAAAAAAAAGAACAAGTGAAGTGTCCACAAATGGCCAGGATAGAGCCCAGAGTGTTAATGTTTAAAATGTATAAAAATATTATTGATTACAATTCTTTACTATTAATATCAACAATAAGCTTTTTATTTTGAAATTACAAGTTTAAAAAAAAATGCTGTTACATTTACATTTAATGCTGTTACACTGTAATCCTTTATTATAAGTATGGACACAGAATAAAGTGAACAACATTTTGAAATAAGTTTAATTGGAATTTTGTACTACGCAAAAAACAAAACAAAAAACAACAACAACATATTAAACAAACAAACACAGCCAGTGCCTTCATTTGTCCATTACATGTCAAACATAGCACTGACCCTTAGCCCCTGCTCATCAGCACATGCTTTCAAAAAGAGCTCCATGTCCTCTGCAAACTGAAAAACAAAGAGGAACAAGTCCCTTGCTCCAGTGTCTTCTTCCTCTGACATGTCTATTAAGACCCTCTGCTGGTCCCCTTGATTTAACCCTCTGATGCATAGTGGTCACTGGAGTGGACAGCTACTAAAACGTACATATCTCTTTAATGCATTGGTTTCTATGGTGGAACTGCATATTAGCCTCTAGAGTGCTCTCTGCTACCATGCTCCATTGAGGTCAATTCAGTGTTCAGTTAGTGCAACTGCAAGTAAATTTCCTCTGAATCAAAGATGGCAGACAAACTGTCACCCCTGCCGACCACTGCTGGCATATCCTGTCAATCCTTCTATGCTAAAAGAGCCCAACAGGTAAAAAAAATATGATGATATGCAGTAACATCTAGGGAAGGATATTATCTGTTTGGAATAAGAAATTGTTATGTCTAATATGTAGAAAACTACGATTAACCATGTGTCCACTGTAGTGGACATCATGCATTACCCACTATATTTTTTTAACATAAGTCATAAATTGTCTCACTGTTTTTTGGGACTGTTTTGGTTATAAGTAAGCATATAATTGTTACATTTATAAGCTACTCATTTAAAATGTATATTTCTGTGCAGATCAGCTGTAGTTTGAGTTACTATAATAATTATTTTATCATATTTTGTAGACTTCAAATGCAGCAAAGAATAAGGCAGCGTACAGAATAGTCCAGGAAATTCCATCCAGCTCCAGTGATGATGATTTCATTGATGAGTGCAGTGATGATGAGTTCAGTGATAAGTCCAGTGATGATGAGAGTGGCTGCCAGAGCAGAACAGAGACATAGGAACTACGGACAGCCTAGGTGTGATGAACACAGAAGTGTTTGGAGATGCAGAGACTAAGATGTCAGTTTGTGTTTTCTTCCAGCATGCTACTAAGGGCTTGGTAATACTGTCCTGCATCGTTATAGAACTGTGTAGACTCAAAAATGTTGCTCTTGTTGGAGATAGTTTGCCATATTCAGGTGTAGGATTCACAGCTAGGACTGTTGATTGGTTTTGTTATTTACGTCTAAACATTGGGGCCTTATGAGTTGAAAGTTCCAAAAAAATTGCTGAGATGTTTTTCAAAGGATACAAGCAAACAAGTGTTTGTATATTTACAATAGAACACAAGGTAATTAATTTTTATAGTAAATTCACAGTATTTCATGCTAAGTGCTCAGGCGCATGTAGTCCACTGGAGTGGACAAGTTTATAACTTTATAAAAAAACATATTTTTGGGGAAAAAAGAGTTGAACATTTTTTTTCATGTCCTGAGAAGAATAAAAGCACTTAAGAAAAAAATCTTGACCAAGGCTTTCATAATTCATGCATCAGAGGGTTAAGGACAGATATTTGGGCATTGTTACATGTCCACAGAAAAGTGCCTTATTTTGGACAACCCAGTGCACAGCAGGACGCAGATCTTCAACAACTGCTGGCTCCTGTGTCAGGCAAATGGGGATGAAAACATAGTTATTTCTCTGTTGCAGAACAGTTTTTTAACAGTTATTCAAATGTCACTAACCATGTAATTACACTACTGTTTAAAGTGAATACTGACCTGACTGACTTCCTGGAACTTGCGCTTTTTCAGTCTGAAAATGGGCACGTGTTGTCCTTCAAGCACAGCTTTGGCTTCCTCTCTCCAGTGTGCAAATAGCTTGCCAGAGCTACGAAGAGCAAGGCCACAGTGAGGGCATGTCATTTTCATCGACTTTCCATCAGCTGCAGTTTTATTGAACACAGAGGGTAGAGCATATGAATGTTCTAACAAAGACTCAGAAAATGGTTCAGATCCCAAAGACAAAACCTTGGGGGGGAGACGGGGCTCCTCGAAGAGTACTGCCGGAGGAATACGGGTCTCCTCGGAGAGTTCAGCGGGGAGCAGTCCTGATAATGGTGGCTGACTTGGCATTGAAGAATGCTGACAAGACAATAAATGCCTTGCCATATCCCCACGCCGTATGATTGTAAGATTACAGACAGGGCAGTGAAAGTGTCCTGTTGTCCTACAAGGCAGCCTGCACCGGCATATCATTTTATCTGTAAGAGAAAAAAACAAACAAACAAACAAACAGATGTAATTTAAATGTAGTTGTATAGAATGCAATCAATTTGTCTAACAATCAGATTGTACATGTTAACAAAAACATCCAAGCCAACCCCAATAATGAAAGCAAAATGGTATGGATCACAAAACTTATGTCAAGGAAAGTGGTGAAAAGTAAATAAAAATATATTTTATAAAAACACTATTTTTGTTGCAGATGAATGAACTGAACTGTACAATATCAACAGCAACTTTTAAGTCAACAAAGATACTGCAGAAGTGCTTAAAAAAGTGCATATTTATAACTATAAAGTATATTTAATACAAACATACCTTTGAAAGGCAAAGCATTTTTTTATATGCACACTTAGATGCTCCTCAATCTTTGCCCTGACAGTAGGGCTGAAAGTGGGGCACAGAGGGCAGTGAAAGAGTCCTCTGCAACACGTGTTGCATTCCTGCAATTCTGGCTTTAAGCCCGAATTCCAGATTGATAAGTGCATCTAAAACAGAGAGAGAAACAGATAAACACCATATACACATTTAAGTTAAGGTTTTAGCAGAAATAACAATTTACAGTTGACATGTAATAGATTTGGGAAGAAAATCCTTGAAAAAAACCCCACAAATATTTTACAAGACACTTTAATTTGTGAGACATGTTTCTATTGACATATAACAGTCAATTGAACAGAGGCTAACTAAAATCTGGGCAATAAAAAGGCTGTACAGAAAAGAATGACGAATAGAAGTATTGATAAATATCTAAATCTGTTTGTGACGAAATTTACAGTGTTGACGCTAACCAAAGGTGTCACAAGTACACTCAAAAAAATAATTCATTGGATGAACTTAATTTCATCTTGCCACCTATATTCCATCTAAACAAATCATGTTAAATCAATCCATCTTGATTGTGTTGTTTCAACACTAAATATGTTTGTAAGTGTAACATAATTTAAACATTAACATTCAGTTAATTTGATTTTTATTCAGTTAACATGTTTGTACCAAGTTAGTCTAATTAAATTAATTTAAATTCATGTTATATTGTTTAAACACTTTGGCACATCAAAAGTCAGTCTTGTTACATGAACTAGTAAAATATTTGTTTGTTTCACCAATGTTAATCTTGTTGAATGAACAAATGTAATTTATGTCTGTAGTACTTACACCAATCATGTTTCAGTTAGTGTTTGTATTGCTTATGTAAACATTACTTTTAATTAAATTAATGAAACATACATAAATGATAACTTGCAAAACCATCTTTTATTTTGCTTGAACATTCTTAAAACAGTTGGCAGGATCCCAGTTCAGCCTAGCTTTCTCCCCTTTAACGATCTCATACCAAGACCACAGAACTTCCAGATCAAGACATGCTGACTGAAAGAAAAATTACAATAAAATAACCCTAACCCTAATAATAAAAATGAAATAAGTCTGTTGAATAGTTTGCAGACAAAAAATATTATCCCCAAAGCAACTTTCGTAAAATGTAGTAAAATATGCATTGCAAACAACAATATGAATTTTAACACAATTTAAAGCTCAGACATAACATTCAACATTACTATAATATTACAACATTACTATGTTGCTTGCATACATTAGTCCTCCATTTAATCAGGCTGTATCCATTAATAGTGACTTTATGCTATTTAACGTGTGGAGAAAACATTCAATTTTGAGCATAACTGCTCCACTCAAACAATTTGTGAAAACCAGTGTGCATTTGCCTTTGTAACAATTGCCATCTGGCAAAAATCAGTGTTTACACTTCAAGTGTATAAGACTTTAAGTTATGGACGAACAATCTTTGTGTAATAGCCACAGAGCAAACCACATAGTTTATATGAACATTTTATAACTTACAATTTTAAACTTTAAAACAGTAAACACATATTTGCATTGCAGAAACCTTGAAAAAAAAATATCTGGCTTGCATGAGTCCGTTTCAAGCTCATTCACCCCATTAGCTTGTTTTTTAGGAACTGTGCCTTGGATGACAACCTCTGTCCATCCAGCTTCATGATAATCTTTTGCAAGACTTCAAAAGTGCATTTGAGCTCCGGTGGGTAGCTTAGGTTCAGACAGTATATCAGTCCAAATAACAGAGCACAAGCAATTGCAATGCTCCTCAAACCAGTGAGAACCTCCACGCCTTCAATCAGGACACCGATGTTCTCTGGGTCATCTCCAGGCTCCGCACCCTCCTGATGTATGACATACACTCCCATCACAGTTTGTTCCATGGCTTCAGTGTTGGCCTCAGTGTTCTGTGACGTAAAATATAATAATACATTTGTTTGAGTCTACATATGAAAAAAAAAAAAAGGAATTCAGCAATCAGCGTGAATATGCTGATATATTTACTAAATTCTATGTCTCTGGTTTCACACCTCAGAAATTTGACATGAAACAAAACAAGGACCAATTGCAATATCTTTTATTCACACGTGGTGTCACATTTTACCATTTCATATATCGAAATTACCCATAACTCCTGGAGCAAATTACATAACACAGAACAACTTGTGAATATAACTGACCGTATATTCCTTCACAAGTTTCTCATGGTCTTCATTCAGGTAGACACACAAGGACTTCAGGATGCATGCTCGTCTTGTATGTATTGTGTCATCCTAAGAAAAAAGGGAATCCATAATGACAATATTTAACTTTTAGGCAGCAGTTTGAAAAAGGAATACTTAGTTTGGAAGAGTCCAAAAGGCCACATGGTAAATAGACTGGTTCTTATATAGCGTTTTTCTACTCAGAGCACTCAAAGCTGCCTTTATACAACAATTCATTCACCCAATCACTTTTTCTAAACTGTTTAAATGGCCTGTATTTATATAGCACTTTACTAGTCCCTAAGGACCCCAAAGCGCTTTACATATCCAGTCATCCACCCATTCACACACACATTCACACACTGGTGATGGTAAGCTACATTGTAGCCACAGCCACCCTGGGGCGCACTGACAGAGGTCGAGGCTGTCGAACACTGGCGCCACCGGGTTTAGTGCTTACTGTCTAACATTCATACACATTCACACTCCGATGAATGCATCGGTGAGCAACTTGGGGTTAGTATCTTACCCAAGGATATTTGGCATGCACACTGGAGGAGCTTGGGACCAACCCGCCAAGCTTCTGATTAGTAGCTGACCTGCTCTACCACCTGAGCTACAGCCACCTCAAAACATCTGTCTAAACCAAATCAGACACAAAATGAGGCAACACTAATGTTTTTTTTGGGGTTTTTTTCCCCATTTTGATCAAAATTAACCATACGATTTTATCAATTACTTATTAATATAAGACTGATGCTTATATAATTTGTATAAAATATGAAAACCTCTTAGGACTTTTGCCTACCATATGTATAGATATCTTTGCTCATAAAATTGCCAGATTATGGGCATAAAAAGTTCTTAAGCACAGATCTAACCCACCTTGGAGATGGCCACCATGATGTGTCTCATTTTTCTGCCAGCCACCCCACCTTTGCCTCGAAAGAGCTCCATCATGCGTGGAGTGTACAAGTCTAGCTCATAAAAGAATCTAGATAGCAGCGGTACTGTCGATATGCGCAGGAATTCCTTGTCAATCTGAAAAACATGAACAATGCACTTATAATATGCACCAGAGGAAGGACATACCAGGAATTATTAGCTGTTTTATCACTATGTTATGTCAATATTAGTGAAGCAAGAAATAACTGGTCAACCATAAACACACTCTAAAAGTTAGACATATAGGACATGCACCTCTTTCTCGGTGAACAGAGCTGGCCATCTGCTTTTAAAATCTGCAATAAAGGGCTGTCCTTGAATAACTTCTTGCCTTCTGTACGAAAAAGTCTTCTGCATTTTCATTGTCACTATATTGTCATTGTTTCTCTTCTGAACCTCTGAAAGCAGTGCAATTCTCTCTTTTTCCAGGCTGTCAGTGGTTTCTCCTTTTGGATACTGCGGACAGTAATTGACTTCTGCTCTTCTAGGCTTTTTCACATTCAATGCTGCCTTACTTTTGTCTTGGGCCTTGTTCTTTAGTGAATTTACCAACACCTCAGCACAGCCCAGGCCTCTCAGTTTGGTCCGGACATTGGCCATTTTATACTTGAGGCTAATTTTCCAACCATAACAGCCATTAAAGGATCCCTGCTCCCTCAGACAAGGATGCTGTTTGACAAGGGCTTCTGCAACTTCATTCAGGTCATTGTCAGTTGGATAGACTTTAAATTTTATTATTTCTTCAGCCAGCCTTTCTAAAAGGTGGGATTTCAGTTTTGGTGAGGGGGTCAAATGAGTTCCACCAGCAATGAACTCAGCATTGGCCTTTTCAAGTTGCAGTTCAGCCTCATAGCTGAAATGAGGGACTGTGAAGACACTTGGCCACACTGACAGTCTTGTAGACGGTGATGAACCTGACGATGAAACGGGCCTTGTATTGTCTGTGTCTGAAGAGCTTGAAAAGGAATGTGTTGGACTTCGCACTGGTTGACATGTCACTCCATCTTCTGTAAAACTTTGCAACTGCACACTATCCAAGTATACAACCTTTAAAGTTGCTTTATCATTAATTTCAGAGATCGCAGTCAGATTTACAAAATCATTTCCGAAATCAGGATCTTGATATTGAAGACGAAAATCCTGTTGCACTCCAAAATTTGTCTTTATTTCCTGACACAATTCCTCAATGGAGTCTGATATCCCAGCTGGTAAAATTAGTTTCCTGGCATCATCTTCTCCGAGAATGATCCTCAGTCTTATGGGCTGGGGCATCATGCTGACCTGGACAAATATCAAATATTTAAAAAATAAATAAAGATGTACTCATTGACTATTGTGCGAGTGTGTGTAACAAATTCTAATGTCAACGATAATTTGATGATGTCACCTTGGCCTCGAGGAATTTTTTTACTGGAGAAGTGAATAGTGCATTTTCCAGATTTGTCTTGCATTCTTCTAATTAATGACAATTCTTGCATAAGATGCTTAAAAGAAATCTACTCTCAATAAATTAAGTAGCAATTGGTCTGCAAAGTATGATGTATTATTTACTGTGCCAGGTGATATAGGGGGAAAATACTTACAAACATCACTCCTGTTTACCCTGCAAGTTAGTGTGTCTCTTCAGAGTAACCAGACGCAGGCCTCCCACTGAATAGGCAGCTAACGGGTAGTCATCGAGTAGTTCCCCATGCTCAATCAGAGACACCTCTCTCGCATGTGACATGTCAAGCTCAAAAGCTCTGAAGTGCTCTCGATACCAAGCAGAGAACTTTTTTACAAAAAAGTATATTCTGCCATGCAAAATAAAAATCTGCAGAATTTCTGCAAACTCTGGCAAACCAAATATTTACCCATGAACAACTATCATTCCTGTGCTGCAGTTCATGCCATTGTATGACACGCTTTTTGTAATATGGACATCAGTTTCATCTGGTAATCTTTGCTTTATAGCTACTGCGATATCACTTTTCAGAACATCAATTGGTACTGATGAGCCAACATTTACCATTAAAGGTGTCTTATGGTCAGAAGAGTGCAAGTCAGAGGCAATCACGAGCTGATGTTTTTTGGCAAGTGTAACAGGTATGTTCTTAAAACAGTTTGTATGGCGAGCAATTTGTTTAAAAAAACTATGTTTCGCCTCAAATCTCATTGTCCATTTGTGGACAAGAGGCCCAAAATGCCGAATCAGAGCAGGGTAGTGCTCCAAATAATGATGTTTAGGGAGAAGACTGTTGTTTGGAAAAAGTTCTTGGTATCTCTGGCGATGTTCACTGATTTTACACTCAAGGTAGGAAATCGACTCATCAGACTGGACAGGGGCTACAACAAGCTCCACAATGTCCTTCAGATCCAAAACAATATGCCATGCAGGTTCATCCTCTGGAACAAGTGGACCAATAATTAGAGGCAACAAATGAAGCAGAGACCAATTTTCATGTGCATTTCCACCAATATTTTTTTTTAATGAGAAAGTCTGGGGAATTGCATGAGGCCGGTTGGTTTTATCTGCCCATTTATACTCAAAATTTTGGATCAAGTTGTTAAGTTTTTCTAAGGTGAAATACTTTTTAGAGATTAAAAAAGAAAAACAATGCGCAAGCTCCACTGGTATTATGCCCTCTAGCAGATCATGTGCTACATCTGGAGGGTAGCCTGCAGTGACATGAAAATGGCTCAGATTCTTACTCAAAATACAATCTCGCTTAACTCCACAACAAGCACTTGCTGTTTCTTGTGCACGCTTCAAATGGAATTCATGAAGTTCCAGTGTTCTATGCTCAAAATCACCAGCAGTCACTGACTTTATTTCAGATTTTTTAGCTGTACAGAATCTGCATATGTATTCAGCAGAAAAACTTTCCACAAAACCTGCCAGCCCATGGGCTCCTAGGTTGTCAGCTATGACGCAGCTCACAGTTCCTTTAATACACTCGTTCAACTGACTGATGAACACACCATGTTGCTCCAAAGTTACCAGATCTCTCAAAAGTGGATCAAAGACTTTTTCAAACCCAAATGTCCTCAAATCTTCACTCTTGCAAAGGATTGCCAAATAAATGGATGAAAGGGCTGAATGAGAACCAGGTGGTAAATTGCCCAAGACCCAATATACACCACAAAGCTTGTGCTTTTTCCGTGAGGTCCCAAGAGGATTACAAACCTCAAAATCATCAATATAAAGGTTAATAGAAATTCTCAACTTCTCACCATCTAGAAAGCTATTTCTTTTATAATGCTCCCCATCTCGAAAAGATCTGTAAACCCTCTGATCACCATTCAGATTCTCTCTATTTTCTTGAGCTATTTGTTCTTCAATCACTCTATCCAGCAATTTATTGTGACTCAATATTTCCTGCAATAACTGTAATAAAGGGATGTACTGAAATGACTTCCTTTGGTCTATCGATAAAAAATACTCAACAGGCTCTACAACCCTAAAATTTTGTATGTAGTATAGTTTTCTTTTATAAGGAGTGGCAAGAGGGCCACACTTTCCCAATATTTTAGCCACAGGGTTAGAAACACATACAGAATTTGCAAGCTCTTCAATAACAGCCTGACTAATATGGAGGTTATGGCTCTTAAAAATTTCTGTAATTGTACGTTTTGTCAGAGGTACACTAGCTGAACTCAACAGAAAAACTAACTCCTCTAAGAACTCATCTAATCCTTTTGCTGGAACATGAAATATGTGTTCCAATTTCAACAATATTACTGCTAATTTCCGTTCAATTAGTTCGGGCTGATTTTCAACAGCACTATTATCACATTCTGTCACTGACTCACTTTCAAATTCACCATAGGATACATCTTCAGAACAGCTAGCCCTTACATTATCAGAGGACTCTATCACTTGAACTGGGTCCACACGTGTAACTACACTGGCTTTAAAATCTTTAAGTGTGTGTGGATGATGCTTCCTCTTTTTGTGTGTATAAAATGTATTGTAAATATTTGTCTTGAAAGGGCAACCAAGAAACACACAACTAACTGTCTCGTTACTTCGCAGATGTGTTCCAATATGGACAAAAAAATCTCTCTCAGAGAAGACGTCACTGCAGTCACATAACTCACATTTAAAAGTTACTGAACTTGAAGCTGTCTGTGTAAACTGAGATGAATGAGCTTTATAGACATGAGTGTTCAGTCCACTCCAAGTCTTAAATGTGCACGGACAATTAACATATATGCACAGATAATGTTGACCTATTCCGTAATGATGATGTAGTTTATAATGTTGAAGTAATTTGTACCTGCTGCTCTCTCTGGTAACACAATGCTTGCACTGCCACATACACGTTGTAACGTCGGGTTGCGTTTAGTGGTTGAGAGGAGGCGGCAAAACACCTAGCAGGGTAGCCAAAAGAATACACACTCACGCTGGCGTTGGGGATTCCACAGTGTGTTCTTTAATATACCTTCTCTTCATCAACCATATAAGCCCGGTTGAACGGCTGCAGCTTAACAAACATAGCGCACAGTGTTCGTACAACCCATAACGTTGCAAACAAAGGTGTCTGGAGAGGTAAAACATAAAATCCGTCCCTCCTCATGTACTAGCGTGCAAGCACATGTCCACACCATCACAGAGAGAGAGAGCAGAGAGACCAGTGGCACACACTGATGACACCATCAACCCTCGACTTGGGTGTCTTAAAGGGACACCACACCATAGTGGCTGTTACAACGTCACTGATAAAAAATGAAATATGCATTAGAAAACGTCAAGGAGATTAAACTTCTGCATCATCCAAAAAAAATAAATAAATAACATAATAATAATAAGGCAAACATGAACTTACCATGTATTGTTGAGGAGGTGCATAAGAATCTCAGAGCATGGGAATGTGGCTTTATTTTGTGATGTATTTCTGGGGAGAGAAATTAATTAAAACAAAGTTATTACTCTGACAAATTTGTGTTAATATCTACATACTGTGAAATGTGAAGACTGTTA
Source organism: Diplotaxodon limnothrissa (assembly GCF_057381915.1). Lineage (NCBI taxonomy): Eukaryota > Metazoa > Chordata > Actinopteri > Cichliformes > Cichlidae > Diplotaxodon > Diplotaxodon limnothrissa. The sequence goes on along the minus strand of NC_140602.1, from coordinate 44,027,371 downwards.
CGGTGCGTACACACCGAACGCGATAGACGCGACCAGAGCTTCAGGTTTACATGTAAAGTCAATGGAGGAGCACGATGAAGCGCGACTGGGGGTCCAGCTAAACTTCGGAAGCAGATTTGCATTGAGAAAACGCTTTTCTGCCTACTTCACACGACTGACGCCTTTGAAGCGCGAAGTAAAATACGCACTGCAGTTTGTGTGGTGCATTTTGTGCATTCGCGCTTATCACGTCTACCGCTCGAGTTGGTAAAATCTGCGGGACAGCAGCTTCTCAAACTCGGCAAGGGACAGAAGGTGGTACAGCTGAAAGCGGCCGTCATCCAGACGGAGCTTCTGGAGCAAGTGGTGAAACTCACCAAACTGCTCACGCTTGTGGAAGACCTGATGGACCCAGGTACAGTGAGGACGTCCTTTAGGCACTGCTCTGCTCTCCACAGCAAATAGAGAAGGGAGACTCTTTCTTCAAACGCTAGATTGACAGCTGCCATTTTAATAACATACCGTCTGGCACTACTTCCTCCCAGATCTCTTCTTCATACGCGTGAAAATTGCATATAAACCTCGACCAGTTCATGCTGGACGCGCTTCGAGGTGCAAATGTGCACGAGATCAGCTAGGGGCATCTATCGCGTTCGGTGTGAACGCACCGTTAGTCAGCCTAATGCAGAGCACCAGAGAAACTATAACCCAAACAATTATCCACCTAAATCATTCTGAATTCAAAAATTAAGTGAATATATTACAAAAAAAGAAAATGCACATGCAATTATTGTGACAGATTTTATCTTACTCCTTGTTATTAACTCCCCTAAACGCTGGTTTAGTTGAATTAAACCTTTCATCAATCCAGTTAATGCGGTTGCCCGCGACTAAACTCCACTGACAAAAACAGGAATTTTAGATAGAGCATCATAAAACACTCATAAAATCACCAAAACCATGTCGGTCAGTCTTACCACTACTACCAACAATCACCAACTCCGGTTAAGCAGAAAGTAACCCTTCATTCATGGAGCTATATGCGAAGACGTTACGGCTCTACGCGGCTTTCCCGCTCTTCAAAGTTAGCTAACTCCAGAGAAGAAAAACAGTCCTACCAACGCAGATATATGGAACGCCAGGACTGCCATAATGAATTAATTAAATACACCATTAAATAATTAATTAAATGTGGCAATAATTAATTAAAATTGGAATTAATTAATTAAATAAATAGTTATGACACATGTAATTAATTAATTATTGACACATTTAATTAATTATTTATGTATTTCACATTTTAATTAATTATTGACACATTTAATTAATTATTGACACATTTAATTAATTATTTAATGATATATTTATTTATTTCATTTTGGCAGTCCTGACGCCTGGCTCTCGTCATGAAATAATTTTATCTGTCAGCCTCACCCATCAAACTCAGGGGGCGGGGTTAACGCTGCCCATGCAGCTTCTCTAACATTTGATTGGTTGCCGTGCAAAGTAAGTCAAAACAGGTCGATCCTAGAAAATCGATTGCTTGTGTAGACTTGGGGCAGCCAGTTATCCCAGAATGCAGATCAAATCACAAGCAGCAATGGTGGTGGTGTAGTTTTAAAATACCCCGTTTTTCTGTCACCAGCTACACTTTTAACAGTGTTTTAGCCGCGAATGTTGCGACGTATGTCTGGTCAGGTTGTCAACATAGAACATGTTTGCAAAAGTGCTCAGATGTTTTCAGAGATTTCACTAGCTCTGCTAACAGTTAGCATGCAGAGTGCACCGAGGGGGTTACGTTAACCGGTTTGTTTACATATTCCACTCTCCGTGTTCCACATGTTGCATTCGCAGATTCTCATTTTCACCGAACGATCGTCTCTTTCCGCCTGGTCTTGTGTCTCTGTGCTTCTGTAACATAAAGAACGAGCTGACATTTTTCTCACGAAACCAGCGATCAGCTCAACAGACCCTCAGTTTACCTGCATGCATCCTCCTCCTCATCTGTCAGCTGTTTAACACCTGCTGCTAATTCAAGAAACACGCCTAGTTACCTGGGCCCTGTTTCAGGAAGCCGGTTTAGTGGAAAAACTGAGTAAGTATACCCTGAGTTAACGAAAACTCTGGGTTTTCGGTTTCACAAAGCGAGTTCAGCTGCAGCCTGAGTGAGTCACTATGACGACACACTCCGTGAAGCTAACCTGCCCCCTAGCAGGTTTACTACAACTAACCCTGACTGTCTCCGCCCCTTTGTCGGAAACCTGACAGTAGGAAGTGTCGGACATGGCGTGCCACTTCCTTGAAGAGCCAGTAGATCGTGAAGCCCAAATTCTCCGCAGAGCTCTCCGCCGGGAGAGAGTGATCAGAGCGCGTTTGGACATTTTATCATTTCCTGATGATTTTCTGTGTGAACGTTACCGTTTCTCAGCACAATCTATAATTTATTTGGATAACATCCTCAGGCCATATATTACGCATGTGACACATCGCGGACATGCTCTCAGTTCATTGCATATTATTTGTATTGCACTTCGGTTTCTTGCAAACGGGAGCTTTCTGTATAATATTGGTGACGCTGAGCACGTTTCCAAGGCTACCGTCTGTCGGGCAGTCAGGAATGTTACAGTTGCACTGAAACGTCTCCTGTACTCGTCTGTGGTGTTCCCCGGTCACAGACCCACAAGATTTATCAAAGAGGGATGCCACAAAATTGCAGGTATCAGGATGACCAAAACTTAATGTATGATGTGGTGATACTTGGACTACTACTTAAATTGCACATTTATTTTCAGGGTTCCCAGGCGTGATTGGCTGTACAGATGGCACTCACATTCCAATCATTGCTCCTTCAGTAAATGAAGGAGACTATGTGAACAGGAAGTCTTTCCACAGCATTAATGTACAGGTACATAGTTCCCTGTAGCATGTCAAACTAACAAATTATTTCATCATAGTAATGGATGCTAATTTGTGTTCTCTGCACTGTGAAGATCATATGTGATGCTGCCAACATTATCACAAATGTGGAAGCCAAGTGGCCAGGCTCTGTCCATGACTCACAAATATTCCGTGAATGTACACTGAGCACAAAATTTGGACATGGTGAGTTGAGAATACTTTAAAATATATAAAGACCAATTGCTTCAGGGACATTTGAACTGAAGTGTATCCTTCTGTCTTAGGAGAGTTCACTGGCTACTTGCTTGGTGATAGGGGGTATCCATGTTTACCCTATTTGCTTACCCCTTACTCTGACCCTGAACCGGGCCCACAGCAGCGATATAATCTGGCTAATTGCAGGACAAGAGCCAGAATTGAAATGACTATCGGAATGCTTAAGGCCCGGTTCCAGTGCCTGCAAAGACTCAGGGTCACCCCAGAAAGGGCATGTGACATTATTGTGGCATGTGTGATTCTTCACAACATTGCCACAATTAGAGGAGAACACTGTCCTTCTGAACCAAACATCAGCAGTGTCATGGATCGCTGTGTGGCAAGCAGGAGGAGGACCCAAATGCAAAACTCACAGACACGGGGATGAACTCGAGAAACACAGCTTTAATGCTGGCACGGCAGAACACAGGAAATACAAAACTAAACTGGGGAAAAGTAAACTAACACTCGCAGGTAGACACAGGAAGATCCACACAACATGAGGGAGAACACGACGCCGAACAGAGGGAGACTCAGACAGAAATACACAGAGGGTAAACGAGGAAAGTGGGCACACACGGGGAACACAGGTGACACTGATAATCATAACGAGACAGGGCGGGGTGAACTGAACATGACATGTAGAGGCACAGAGGTTCCGACAGGAGGAGAGAGAGCACGGGGAAAACACAGACATAACGGGCTGGGGAAACATGAAACAACCACAAAGGGAGACAAGGGCTCATCAATACATAGAGGGCACACAGGGGGGAGAGAGCCATGAAGGGAAAACACTTAGGGAACAACACAACAGGGCAACTCAGAAGACATGGCCTAAATAAGGAACGAAATACAAAAATACAAAGAACTAAGAATACTGGGCCCACATGGCCCAGGACCATGACAAGCAGTGATCCAAACCATGAACATCCTGACCCTCCCACGGACATACAAGATGGAAGAGCAGTCAGAGACACCATATGTCACAATCATTTCTTTTGACCCATCACCTCAACATGTTGAAAGAAGAATAAACAGATTTTTTGTTCAACTGGCTTTATTGGTCGCCTGTATTTCCTGTACACAAAGTATTAAAAGATGTAAACCTCATAAAGTGTCTCTGTTGCTTCCTCCTCTGTAACAGCTGTCAATGTTTCTTCATTATTTTCCTGTAGTAAAGAAATAGACAACATTGCTGTTCTACTGTAAACTCATATAATCTGTGGAGTATTACTCACAACTGCATGTTGGTCTGGCTCAACAGGAGGCTGCACCAGATGCAGTACACCACCACCATCAACTGATAGAATATGAGGTTTATACAGGTCACTTATAACTTACAAGGGACCAAATGGCAATTAACAAACATACCAAGCACCTTACACTTCATTGTCATTATGCTCTCAAAGACAACCAAGGCTGAGGGAAGGCAAAATCAGTCGGAAAATAACTTCACTACAAAATAATCCATTATGGTAAAGAGTTTATCAAATGAATGAGTAGCACTGCAAAGGTGACTGTGAAGAAAGGATGTATGCACATCATGTATTATTTTGAATTTACCCCTTATGTAGGCACTTGTGTCTTGCGGGGTTATTGCCTCAGAGGATGTCCCCGCAGAGATGCCTTCGGCCACAGGGCGCCCACTGTTTTGGCTGAGGGCCAACTGCTCAGCCTCTGTGAGTGGTGGTGGTGGAGGACCCCCACCTGTTTTTCGGGCCTCCGCTTTTTTCTGTTGGCTATAACGGGCCACATTTGAGCATACAGAGTAAGCAAATATGTACTTGTAATGTGCTCAGATAATTTCAATAAGTGCTTACAGAAAGAAAATTAATGTAGCCTCTAACTGCAATTGATTTACATGGGACAAACAGACCAAGCACTATGGCTCATAATACAATTACACCTTACCTGTTTGGACTATATTTTTATATTTCATTTTTACTTGCTGCCAGGCACGTTTGGGGCCTGTTGGGTTGCACCTGCGCTCACATCACATCACAAAATAAAATGTATAAAATAACAAATAAAATAACATATGATAAAATAACGTGTTAAATGGGTGGAAATCCCTCGATCAATGTTTAAATTAACACTCACGCATTGACTCTGTCGGCTATGTTTTGCCATGCATGCTTTTGCAGCTGTGGCTGTGTTACTTTTTTCCGCGGAATTTGCATGTTATCGGCATATGCTGCCATCAGAATTTCGGCCTCAAGCGCTGTGAAATACATTGACCGCGCCTTCTTTCCCTCCGTCTCCATGGTGACTCGCTTAATCTGTGCTCCGCTTATCAGGGCTTTATGTATCCTCGTCCGCGCGCTTCACTTGGGGTTAAAGCAACTCCGCGTTGACTGAACTAATTGTTATCAGCCTTTCTGAAACAGAATATTCCGAGTTGGACAGTTCGGGGTTACTCAACCGTGAGTGTCGTTTTTCACTCTGAGTTTTCCAAACCGGCTTCCTGAAACAGGGCCCTGGTGATAGTCACAGTTTAACTGGGCAGCCGGTGCTCGATATAACGCAATGTCAGCGCATTTTTCTGCACAAGATAAGTAAATATAGTGTTTTCCCCGAGCGCAGAGCTGCTGGAGCTCGTTTCCTTACAGAGCACTTTATAGGCGAACAGCTTTATCAGCGGCTGATGTCCAATCACCGGCACACAGCTTTCAAACCTCAGCTGAGTTTTAGCTCTCAGTGGTTAAACGCTGGACTTCATTCACTCAGGTTCTGTCTGTCGGGTCACGTTTACTTCGCTGTTTTATTTACAACTGAGCAAATCGGTTTGGCTGAGGTTAAAGTTACGTTTCATAACTGCATAGTTTCACAGACGTTTAATGGTTCACTGGCACATGTGTTAGACTGAACTATCATCTAAATATCATCTGTTTTTTAATAGTTATTCAACTGTATTCTAAGCACCAGCTGTCTGTTAGAATGTGATTTTTTTTTCTCTCTTTGTTGGCAGAGGTATAAAAATGCGCAGGAAAATCTGACATGCATGGCGAACTTCACCGACGATATTTAGGGAGGAATAAACACACATCAAACATAAATGAACCATTTGTCTGTCTCCATAATTGAGAGAATTTTCTCTTCTTATGTCAACACTCTCTCTCTTTTTTTTTTCTTTTTTTTTTCTTTTTCGGTCATGTTATGTTTACCTGTCAAAGGCTTGTTACAAACTATGAAACACATTGTGCAGACTTCTGGATGTTAGAAGAAAACTAATACTGCTCATGAATGAGACTAAAGGCAGGAAGGTGTCCTTTAAAACTAAACATGTTAATAGGACCTCCCTGTTTATATCATAGTTTATGATATAGCACGTGTATTTCAGTAATAGCCTGCTGAGGCCACTATACGTGCTGGCCTCATATCAAATGTGAAGGCAGACTGAGTCTATGTTTGACGTTTTTTATATCTAATCTTCCTTTTCAAACATTTAAACAGCAGCGAGTCTGCAGCTGAGGGAATACAAATTCAAATTGTCGGAACAGGTTTGCTCGTTTCTTGGATTCATTTGGTGATTTATTAAATGTATAACTGTTATTCTAATCTGCTGCTGAGTCTCTTACACTTTTCTTTATGCTGTATATTTTCACGTCTCTGGAATAGTTGGCAGTTAGATAGTCAGCTGGGAAACTTTGTGTTAACTCATGGAGCTGAGGATATCGTGGATATGCTGACCTCGCTGCGTGGTGTACAGAGCGAGGTCAGCATGATTAATATTCACAATAAAAATATTAGCCGAACATCATGAAGTCTGTATGTGTTTCATAGTGTCGAACAACCTTTGTACAGTTAAAGCCAGCAGTTACTACATGACGGAAACACCAACGTTATCTCTTTTATGTGTTTATACACAGGTCACGCTGATTACTGAACAAAAACCCAAAGATCAGATGTTAAACAGATTTATTTGCTCTCTCTCCTCCTTAAACATGTTTTTAATGTTAGTTATAATTCAGAATTGGCGACTGAAACACGTAGGACACATAAGAACATCAGGAAATAAAACATCGATAAATATAACCTCAGTAAAAGAAGTCAGCGGGGGTTACTACAGCTGTGTACCGGGGCCTGCGCTTTGTCAGTGGGATTGCTTGCGAGGCGAGCGGGTCTATCCCACGCTTTGCCGTGAGACTGGGCAGACATCTCCGAAATCATCGAAACACTTTTGCAAAGAGGCTGTATCTTGACAAACCGACCAGACACATGAAGATTAAACCACTACATTCTCGGCTAAAAAAATATTAAAACGGTATTTGGTAACACACAAACAGGGTTTTTCAAAGCTCAGTTCTGTTAGCTTCCACATGCCGGTTGTTGTGTGCTAGAAACAATGGCCACCAGGCCAAAGCAATGGTTTTGACTCGATCAGCGTTAACCCCGCCCCCTGAGTTTGATGGGTGAGGCTGACAGATAAAATTATTTCATGATGAGAGCCAGGCGTCAGGACTGCCAAAATGAAATAAATAAATATATCATTAAATAATTAATTAAATGTGTCAATAATTAATGAAATGTGTCAATAATTAATTAAAATGTGAAATACATAAATAATTAATTAAATGTGTCAATAATTAATTAATTAAATGTGTCAATAATTAATTAAAATGTGAAATACATAAATAATTAATTAAATGTGTCAATAATTAATTAATTACATGTGTCATAACTATTTATTTAATTAATTAATTCCAATTTTAATTAATTATTGCCACATTTAATTAATTATTTAATGGTGTATTTAATTAATTCATTATGGCAGTCCTGGCGTTCCATACAGATAACCATGAAACACACCTCATTCAAAGTCGACAGAAACAAAAACAAAAAACGAACTTACCAAAATAACCTCATCAGTTTTTGCTCTGTTGCAACAATTAGCGACTCCGGTTAAGTTTTTTAAAAAAAACATTAAATTCACCGACTTACATTTGAAAAATGTTTGGGTCTACAACCTCCCTGCTATATATAAATCTCCACACTACACAGGTAAAAATTTTTAACTAATAGTATTTATCTCTCACTCCACTAACCTAAATAAATATATCAAGAAATATTACTTACCTCACTATCAGGTATGCCAAAGAAGTAACTCCACGTGCGCTCGTTAACTTCTCAACGGACCTTTCCGCATCCGGTGGGCGTGGAGCATGCGCAATACATGACGCTATCAGAGCCTTTGGTTTGATGGACCTCATTCTCATTGGATTGCCATGAACGAATTTAACTCATCAAAGTTTTCTTTGATTTATATTCAACAAAAAAGAATGAATCATTTAATGAGCATAAAAATGATTTCTTCATGTGATGTAAACATATTACTACTTTGTTAATCAAACACATGCCCTAGTTGATTTTTTTGAGTGTACACACGTTCCTTACTACAGTTTAGATACCTCTGTTTAAAAAGCACCGACTCGACTTTTTAGTCAAGTCGAAGTAAGAAGTACAGGGTCTAAAATATAATTTATGTACAAAATTTTGAAGTAATATTGCGTCCAAAGCACGCGTGCGGGGGGCTGATTTACAAATGTACGGATTACAAAGTACAGATACGCGTGCTAAAATGTGAGAAGTAGAAGTATAAAGAAGTATACAGTAGGCACAAAAAAGTACAGCAGTAAAGTAAAGATACCAGAAAATTCTACTTAAGTACAGTATTGAAGTATTCGTTATTTCGCATCTCTGACGCCAACAATAAATCATACTCTAATGCAAAATGTGTTTTTTGCTTCTTCTCGCCCACAGAAGCCGTTAATCCAGCTCTCTTACTGAAACCAGGCCCAGGAAAAAGCATATTTGTGTGTTTCTCTGCCATGGAGCACGATGAAAAAACATTAAAATAAGGAGGAATGTTGTTGTAACGCAAAAAAAGTGGCAACATGATCATTGTAAGAAAACTAGACGATTCCTAGAATTATGAAATCACTAACGGCAAATTTATTTAAGAAAGACTTAACCAACCTTTGCGATCAACTTGCAAGACTTCCACGGTATCCATGCGCGTTTACGGCTACTGTGGAGGTCACGTGCTTTCGGCTACTGTGGAGGTCACGTGCTTCCGGTTAGTGTGGAGGTCACGTGTTTCCGGTTAGTGTGGAGGTCACGTGTTTCCGGTTAGTGTGGAGCTCCACAGTGGCTGCAGCCAGACCCTTCTCAAATTTAGAGCCTCGTACACCAAATCATATTCTCATGATGAAGGCCAGCATTATTCTACCCGCTCCTGGCAAATTTGTGAGCAGGGACCTGTACTTGAGAAGGAGATGGCGCCAAGTTTAGTTTTTAGCCAATTAATTCTGGACAAGGTGGAAGAAGGAATATCTTCTCACTCTTCAACAGAGACAGATCTGGCAAAAAGATAAAAGGAGTGCAAAGGTGAAAGATATTGTTATTCTTCAAGAAGACAATTCTCCAAGGAAAAAGTGGAAACTGGCAAGAGTAACAGAGGTATATCCAAGCGTAGATGGAAGTATTAGAATGGTTAAGCTTTTTCTCTGTGATTCAATTTTGGATAGGGATGGGAAAAGGACTGTCAAACCAGCGTATCTTGATAGGCCAGTACACAAAACTGTGCTATTGCTAGAAGCAGAATAAATGCTAAAATGTAAGCATGTTCCTACTATAATGTGTTTAGGCAGAAATCACAATAGGTTTGTCATTTGGTGGGAGTTTTACTGCCATACTTTTAGTTAACATATTTTGTTTTGCACTATGCATATTTTATATGTCATTAGGACATTTATTGTGGAAATTCTCATGTAGGAACTATTGTACTGCATGTTGGTTCCACTGGTGCACCTGAGGAAGATGCATGCCCATGCTGAGGTATGACCATGGCAAGCTGAAGCTGGAGAGACAAATTTAAGTCAGAAGAAGTTCAAATGTTCTTAAAAATATCTGTAAGGTGTTTATTTCTGCCTCAAAGCATGGGCCAGTATGTTTTGCATATTATATCGATGACTTTATGTCTCTGTTTCACCCGTCTTTCTATTTCATTGAATTTACATTGTGTTTTAGTTCAACGGTTGTGAGTTTGTGATCAAGTTGATGCTGTAACAATATCAACCCCGAGACCTTACAACTCACTTTAAAGCCAACTTCATGCCATCAATAAAAATAACTCTTTGACTTAAAGAAGAGGTGGAAGTGATAAATATGTTTTCCAATAAATCTGATGGCCTACTAATAAAAGCACTCTGTGTAATTTAGACTAAATTAAGTGAAATATATGTCTACTATCAGACTAGAAGACGGAAAACACATCATAAGATGTTTACTTGAATTCTCAGCAACTTTGGTCCTCAGCCAATAAAAAAATATGAAACTTTTACTGTGACGTCATAGAAAAACTCACCAAGGTCAAATCTTATTATGTTTACACGCAAACACATATCATCATTCTCGGGTTGAGCAACGCTACGGCTTCACTACATCTGTTTGTTCTGTACAAAAAGACGTGCAGGTCACTTAAAAATATCTCACCCTGTGTTTCTCTGCCTGTGGTAGAGGTGGAACCAGATCAAGTGGAGCTGATTCTTGAACAGCCTCAAGTCAGAGCTGGATTGACCTTCTGTCACCAGGTACTGATGAGCCCGCTGTGGAGAAACATCACTGATGATGTTCATGAATCCCCAGCTGACTCTGGTAACCTTAATACAGCACAGAAAAAATGTCACAATATTCATTTATGTTGTGATTATTGTGATAATAACAGAAACAGATGCATCTATGTCATCATCTTTGAGCTTTTACACTTAACATAATTATAAAAACATGAGTATAAAAGGTGTTAAAACTCTGATGCCATCTTGGAATACTGCACTTTGTTCATGTCATTACAACATTTCTCTCTTTCTAATCATATATCTAGATGTTATGTCAACACACATTTAATCTACATTATAAGAGTGCCTTTGTGATAAATGTGTCTTTCATTCTTGAATTAACTGGTTAAATATTTAATCTAACTAAACCCTAAAGATGGAGTCAGAAGACAACAGTCACCTGAAGGGGCTGAAAATTGTAAAGACCCTACAGAACAATCAGTAAATGTGAGTAAATCTGTGATTCTGCGAGTAACACACTGGGTTCAGTTTGGAGGTTGAACTCTCACTCACCAGGATTGACAGCTGTCTGTGCCACAGTTAAACTCATGCAGTGCTAATTTAAAAACTCTCAAATATTTTGGACAATTTATATTTTTCTATCACAAAAAATACACGTCTTCATTGAAGTAAACACACAGAGCAATTAATATATATTTTTAAATATAATTTTTCTTTATTTTAATTATCAAATTACAAATAAAAAAAACAACCCACCTAACGAGCCCTGGTCAACCCCTCACTTGAATTTTTGATTTTCAGTTTAAGGCAATTAAATTCAATCCAAAGATTCAACCCCAACAATCAAGTGATTCCCTATGAGCAACGGTGGACAGGAAAAACTCCCTTTTAACAGGAAGAAACCTGTGACAGAACCAGGCTCAGTGTGGGGCAGTCTTCTGTCATGACTGGTTGGGAGGTGAGGGCAAAATAAAACTGAACATAAATGAGAGCACAGTATAGTTATTATGTTATAATTAGCCAATCAAGGTGGGCAGGTAATAAATAGCGCCCGTTATGGCAAGACCTAGACCTAGACCTAGACCTACGTTACTTGCGAAGTTGGCAAAAGCACTTTGTGGTGCTTTCTCACGCCTCACATTCTCAGTCTCTTTCTTTCGTACATTGAACTGCCTTTCAATGTTGTCCATCCTTGCATTAATCATTCTATTTTGCTCTATGAGAGCCTCTAAACGCTGAGCTATTCTCTCCATTGACTAACTTTGTAACTGCTGCAGGGACAAGTGTCAAAAGAAAAAAAATGTTCCCTGAATTATTTAAATGTAAAGGTATTACCTTTGTCAAAGACTCCTGCTTTGCAAAAACAAGTCGCTGTTACCGAAGACGCACCAAGGTAAACTGTGTTAAAGCACCTCTATTTATAAACTCATGTGGCAGAGATGGTGACGTCAACCGTCACGGGAGACTGTGACGTGCGGTCGACCGTCACATCACAGTCTCCCCTTTGAGAAGATCAAAGGATCAAAGAATAGCTCCGTGTCATTCCGCGCATGCTCAGATCATGCGTATTGAAACGAACGGGATATTTATTTATTCATTTTAAATACCTTGCTATATAACAAAGCGCGCACTCAAAGGACGAGGAGAGTTCAAAATAGGGCTGTTCGATATAACAACACATATGGATGACGATATGAAAAAGTCTATCGCTTCATATTACGGCAATATTTTTTTTATGGCTGTATCCCAATTCAGGGTCTGCAGCCTTAAAGTACGCAGCCTCAATGGTCCTCAAGGGCCGCGTACTCAAAGACCGCTAAGGCCGGAAGTGCGAGGCTTGTGAAATGGGACGGTCTAGCCTCCGTCGCGCTGCCCAGGTTGCCTAGCAACCATGATAGCTGGAAACGTGTGGTTGACAGAAATTAAGGAAAATATATTTTGTTCGTTTGTTTGTTTCTACATGAGCTTTGTGTGATTTAATAAGCATCTGAGGCTGAGACCACAGGACTGTAAAACATGATTGTTGCATGCTTGCATATTTCTGAAAACATCTTAGTGGTGTGGCAGCCATGGGTTGAGCCAGCCCTGCAAACCCTGTGGATGGACGATGCAGTGGACAGTGGGAGGAAGCATCCTAAAGCTCTCTTTGCAGACCAGCCTGTGTGATTCTCCACTCGCCGACCAGAAAAGACAAACGGCGGGTCTCAGTTGCAGCACTACATCCATTCTGTATGCATGAAGCTGCACGCATGTATCACCTTCATTCAAAAAAAAGGAGCCAGCTATTTTATTACTGTTGACCTTGTAACATTTATCACTTTAAACATAGCACAAGTCAAAAAGCATACCTGATAGGCAATCATAAGATAAAGCTCGTAAGCACTTACCTGTGGAAGTGCTTCAGTATTTATTGCATTTGGCAGTAACTGTGGTTCTAGCTGAAGCATTTACAGTATTTTTGAAGGAGGCGAATTCATCGTCTTATCTGACAAAAATCAACGCCTTTTCCTGTTATTTGTGACCATTTTGTAAACAAATATGCTTCTTAGAGTTGACATTATTAAAAATCCTGAATTGGTGTAAAAGTTAAAAAAAAAAAAACACTTTCCCCTCTTTTTCTCTGGTAAAACCTTTTGGTGGGCTGCAAATACTTCCTCTGTGTAGACAGTAGTCGTGTTGTTATTCGCTAACTTAACGGGAAAGCTTAAAATGAGTTGAGGCTTAAAGCTAAAGCTGAAGTGAAGAGACACTGAAGGACTGAAGAGGTCACTACATGCTGAAACAAATCCAGTTTGAAGCAGGTGGCTTTTCTAAGCCCGACTCTGGAATTTTGTTTGCTGTTGTGATGAGAGCAGAGCAGCACGTTTGAATGACTGCGTGTTTAATTCACAGAAACGCCAACGCAGCCATGGGTGTCCTGCTGTCCAAATCCATGGATGACAATTTAAAAAAGCAACAAGAATTCATGCTAACGAATGCACGGCTGCAGGTGAGTGAAAGTGCACCCACTCGCACATCACCTCTGACCTCTGCTGTGACATCTTTCACTAGTGAAAGATGGTGAAAGTGAAAAAGCAAAAAAAAAAAAAAGCAGATTTTTAATTATTTTTTAACACATAAAATTGCCCCAAACCTTCCCACCAAAAGGTTTTACCTTCATACTTTGAAATTGTACTAGTTGCAGATGCTGAAATGATGTCGGACTAAGTTTAAATTGTGCACTTGTTTATTTGCATTATTTTTGTATCAGCTCCATGAGTACAGGAGACATCCACAGCAACTGTAGGTCTGCAAACATTTTTAATCTCTATGACTACAACCAAATCCATTTAGACCCACTACTTTCCCACTACTCTCTGGAGGAGGTAATTAACTACACTGCTCATTGTCTGAGTAGTGTGATCACTGTGCGTTACTTCCTTTGTCCCACACACTGACACAAACCCCTGTCCTAATGACGACACGCATACCATCTTTCTTTTAGTGTTTAAGTATTACTACACACCAAAGTCAAAAACCAGCCCAAAGTGATTTCACAGCAGGTACCACTGTGATTCTACTTAAAGAGGAAACTTGCACAGGTAGAAAAAAAGTTTGTTACCCTGGTGAAGATCATGCTATGGCTTCTGGACTGGGGTGAGCATACACTCAGCTTTAACCTCACTCTTCCTCAATTTTTAGTCACAAAAAGAAATTCTTCTGTGGAAATACGCCACTGGGCTCAGATGTTCATATTGCTGTCTTAAGCAGGAGGAACTTTCTTTGGAAAGATGGAGTCAAAGAGGGTCAAAGCTTTCTGAAATCTTTCCAAATTACTGTAACTGTAAGATGCTTTTTTAAATGCCTATTTTCAATCCCCTGGCAATATTTCAATAGAATTGAAATCTTAGCATTGGTTAGGCGCCTCAGGTCCTTGAGTCCTTTCTTTGTGGATTTACTAGTGCATTTAGGAACATTACTCCATATCCAATTTTGGACAAATCATTTTTAAAAGCATGAGAGCATACAGAGTGCCCAAAAGTCAAAGTTTGCAAACATGCAAAAAAAAAAAAAAAACCTTAATCCACAAAAAAACCCTAACATGAAATATTTTGTATTCATCAGGAATACCTGCTGCACATATTTTCCGCATGTATTTGCTCTGCTTTTCTTTCTCACATGTTACATCTGTTTCTTTTCCTTCTTCCAATGTGTAGATCATGATGATTTGTGTGCATCTGTTTTCAAGTTAGTGTCCCGCTTTGTGTTCATACTTGCACCCTTCACAAATGTCACCCTCAGACTGCGTTGGTTCATTTCTGCTTTTTCCAGTCCTGTCCCAGAGTCACAGTCTGCTGCTTGTCTGAGCTTGCCAAAACCAAATCTTTTCCTTTTGATATTCCCACCAGCAGATATGTTTGTCTAGTTTTGAATTGCACATCTACACTAATAGGGCTAATTTATCACTTATGGGTTCGTAGCTATCCCATACAAACAGCCTGTAGAAACAGAAAATGGTAAAGAATGTTATACAAAGACCCTGAAGTCTTTAATGTAGATGACACATTATCATTATTATTGTTGTTATAAGTGTTCATTATTATAAACACTCATGAGTCATTTGGCATCAGCACAAAAATGAGAGGGAGATGGGCAGAATATTGAAGGAGCAGAGGCAGTGAAAGTGGATGAGTTTAAATAGCATCCAACCATCCAAAGTAACAGTGGGTGGAGACGAGTGTCAGCGGTAATTTGTGATGGATAGTTGCAGACTGAAAGGAAAGGTTTTCAAGATGCTATGATGTGTGGTTTAGAAAACTGGAGGTGACAGAGTTGAAGATGTTAAGATTTTTTTGTTTGGAGTGACCATGAAGGACATGATTAGGAATGAGTACATCAGAGGGCCATTTCAGGTTGAGCGCTTTGGAGACAAACTAACTAATAATGTGAAACTGGTGGCTGAGCAAAGATGTGCAGTGATCTTTACTTATGTTACGTATTTGTGTATATGGGCATATTGAACTGCTTCATTTTTATAAGATGGAGACCCTGCAGCATCTATGTACTTAGATGCTGGAGTGAGTTTCAGGATAGTTTATTCAAATTTAACATCCTCTATCTTCCATTTACTTCCTTTTTTGTGACCCAGATGAAGCCGTCATGAAAGCTGACCTTTCAGCGAACGTGTCACCCCATTTCCCGTTCCTGCAGCTCATACACATGGTGTGGAGGAGCGGGAAATGCTTTCTTTTCATAATTGCATTCTTCACTCATTCACAACATGGGCCGTTAAAGGGGGACACCCTTAAGTGTGCTCAGACTACTCACTAGTTTGTTTCAGCGGATGCTGGCTTTAAAAGAACAAACACTGTCAATTACAGAAGTCATTCCTGTAATTTCCATTGAACCTAAAGAGTGTACAGCCAAGAGTCGATGTCAGGAGTACGAAACACCCAGATTGTGGAGATGAAAAGTTTGTCACTTCCTCCTTCCCTAGAGCGTAGTGTTTGTAGTTGGCATGTTTACAGCAGTGGATTCCAGGGTTTAGTTTCATGACTTAAAAAAAATTCCAAAGAAACTTCTCAAGCATACATAGAAGTTCAGTCTGTGCTCCCAACTAATCACATCTCTGTTCACGTAATGTACACTTCCTACAAGTTTTTAGGGGCTTTTTTTTTAAAAGTACTAAGCCTTTGGTGCTTATGGAGATCTCTTTAAACTGTCTGTACTCTCATAAAACAATTAACTGATGAATCAGAGGATTATTACAGCTCTGATCAACAGTAATTGACTGAAATTGATTATAACTGAAAATGAAATCTTACCAAGCAGGGAAAATTTTATTTCATCATTTCTTCTTAATTTATTTTTGTGTGTCTGTGTGTGCGCGTGCATGTGCCCAGATGGAGCGCCAGATTCTGATGCAGAACCAGATGAGAGAGCGGCAGATGGCGATGCAGATCGCCTGGTCCAGAGAGTTTCTGAAATACTTTGGCAGTTTCTTTGCGGTGGCCACAGTGGGACTAACTGCAGGGTGAGATTCTAACACCTCACAAAGATCTGACACAAACACACACAGACTCATCTCTGTGTTGTGCTTTTATCTTTGCAGTTAAATATTGTCTTCTGTTTATCATCATTTTTCTTTAGAGCTATTAAAAGAAAGAACCCAGGCATGCTGGCTCCCATCATACCTCTCAGTTTCATATTTGCCTACCAGATGGACAGCGCCTATGGAACGCTTATTAATCGTATGAGAGGTAAAGCTACACACTTACAGGCATCATCATCTTAAGGAAACCTGTTTAACATTTAAAAAGAGGGTGCACAGACGGGTAAATAAATCCTTATCAAGCATTATATAGTGATTCTTTGCTTTGGTTTTCGAGGATTATTTTACTTTGAACAGCAGAACACAGACTCACTATATCCAGAAAACACAGGCTCTAATATACAGTTAGGTCCATATATATATTTAAATACGTGAATAGTGTCTGTTTACCAAAACAATTTCCACTTTCCGCTATGATGGGCATCTATATAATGTGTAGACGCCCAGCTTTCATATGAGAAAATCCACATTCAAATCGGATGAAGGTTTTGGAGTTCCGGCCCCTTAACATGTGCCCCCCGCTTTTTAAAGGGACAAAAAGTAATTGGACATTTGACTGAAAGGCTATTTCATGGGCAGGTGTGGGCACTTCCTTTGTTATGTCATTATCAATTAAGCAGATAGAAGCCCTGGAGTTGATTTGAGGTGTGGCGCTTGCATTAGCACGATTCAAATGAATACATTTTATTTTATTTGTCCAGTTACTTTTGATGTCCTGAAATGATGGGATTGCATTTTAGTTCTCACATTTTTGTGCAATCTTTTTGTTCAACCCACTGAATTAAGGCTGACAGTCGGCAGTTCAACTGGATCTGAGTTAATTATATTTAAAGTTGTTATATTTAAAATTAATTGTGGTAATGAACAGAACCAAAATGCTAAAAAAGAAAAAGTCTCTGTCCAAATGGACCTTACTGTTTACCAAATAATGCATCTAAATGTTTAACAAATATTGTGTTTAGTTATTCATTAATGACATTTTTAAAAAAGATTGCAGTCACTAATTATACCCATTAAATGTGTTTTTCATGATGTCTTTAGGGGAAGCTGAGAATATCATGGAGACTGAAAATGACCGTCTACAGTTACCTCAAGGGACTCCAACCTTTGAGAGCATAGAGAAGGCCCGCCGTGCTAAAAGCAGCCTCAGCGCCTTCTTGGAGAAATAATGTAATTAGTTATTGTCTAACAGCGTGGTTCCAGAGAGGAGCTGCAGCCACTGTACATTTCGTTTTCAACAAACCACAAAGACGGGGAAGTGGCTCACAAAGAAACCTCAGGTTTAGCTGTCCAAAACATACCCACTCCCTAAACGATACACAACTATACTTTATGTAGCATTAAGGTAAAAGCGGCCTCAGCTCCTTCTTGGAGAAATAATGTAATAATTTATAGAACAAACGTCCTCTATCATGGAAAATTTTAAGGCTCTGCTATTTCTCTCTGTCAGGTTGACCTTTATTGAACGAAAGGCTCCTTATTCTGTCTCATTTCAGTCTTTCAGATACACCAATCGGGCATTACATTATGACTACCTAACTAACACTGTGTTGGTCGCCCTTTTGCTGCCAAAGCGGCCCTGACCCATCACATGATATCTGGCACCAAGATGCCAGGTGTGGCCTCCGTGTTGAATAGTCTGAATCAGTGTTACTCACTTTGCTAGTGGTCATAATGTTATGCCTGATTGGTGTATGCCACATGTTGATCCATGAGTTAAGTTTTATTACAGTGTTATAAGAGCATTGTGTGACCACAGCAGATAACTTGTCTCTAAATATTGCACAATTGCAGTTATATCATCAGTGTTTTCTTTAGGTTGTTATTTTCCAGGGTTTGCTTTGATTATGTATGATGGACTTGAAGGGAAATTGATAGTAATATTAATCAGTTTATGTTATCTCTCTGGGGGGTTTTGTTGTATTTAGATGAACAAGAATACCAGCTGCTATAAGCCTGGTTCATGAATGTAATGATGATGATTGAACAAAGTGGTAAGACAATGATTGTTGACTTTGGTCAAAGCTGCAATTAGACCAGTGCAGAGCAGAAATTCTCTTAAACACTCTTCATAACAGCTCATTTTATCTGGCTCTTATGTGTAATACGTCGCCTTTAAAAAGCTCCTGAAACACTGATGACTGTTGCAGGTCACTTGCCTCTCTGTTTAGATGATAGACTGTATGCAAAAGATGGACGTAGCATCCAAACCCTCCACTTTTTCTCCTTTACATTCAGCTCCTGCTGTCCTGGAACAGCAAAGGCTTGCCCTTTCTTTCTCATTTCAGTGGCTACAATCCATCCTTTGTATTCAGTCTGTGGTTCTTTTCTATCCAGGTCATAGACGTGTTACTTTCTAAGAAGCTTTGTTTTGATGAAATGCCCTCTGCCAGGCTGGTAACTTTTGCAGTTGCCGATAACCAACAGCTGAAGTGATCAAAATGTAATGGTGCATTATTGGTAAAGATTCTCAGACATTTGTATTGACAGATAAAATGTATTATTTTCAACACTAAAATTTTAATTGTAGGTGTGAGGGAGCTTCAATACAAAGCTGTTGGACCTCCAACTTTTTTAAGCCATCACAGTAGATTCCAAGGTGCTGATATCTATACTTTGTGTTTGACATCTGGAAAAAATTTTAAATTAATAAAAAAAGAAAATTGAAAAGATTTCAGTGTCTGAATTGATCTTTGTGACAAGGACACCCCCTGAATGCAAAGCTGTAGAGCAGGGATGTCAGTGTTTCTGTTAATGTAATGAGATCTTTTAATCTCAAAGAGCAGCAACTTAAGCAGTATGTGGGGTTTGTTTGTTTTTTAACGTGATAATGAAATGCTGCATATTAAATGACATTTCTCAGGATGACTCTTTGGGCTTAAATTGTTAGAAGTTAATGTGTAAAGTTATGTCCTCTTTCATATTTTCCACAGCCATTCAGTGGACTGGAGTGGAGCATATTTCACAGTTTGAGTGTGAGAGGATTCCCCAACAGAGAAACAGTGAAACTAGCAGAGCCAGAGCTCAGCAAAGGCCAGAAATATTAAAGATCCTACTTTGTGCATCCTCAAAACACACTGGCACTCCATCTTCTTGTGAGCCCTTGAGGGTCGGCCTCTGTTTCCTCCCAAAGTTGTGGGGGCCTGCTGCATCCTCCACATAATATCTGTGTGGCAACACTTGATGTCTACCAAGAAGAAGGAGAGGAGGCGGCACAAGCAGGACAAGCCGAAACAGTTGAAGGCACAGGTGCAGACGGGGAGCTTTCAGGAACCTGTGTCTGAGCCAGGCTTGCTGCACAAGTGTCTCCTGAACAGCTACCTGCATGATGTAGTAACGCACAGTGATCACACTACTCAGACAATGAGCAGTGTAGTTAATTACCTCCTCCAGAGAGTAGTGGGAAAGTAGTGGGTCTAAATGGATTTGGTTGTAGTCATAGAGATTAAAAATGTTTGCAGACCTACAGTTGCTGTGGATGTCTCCTGTACTCATGGAGCTGATACAAAAATAATGCAAATAAACAAGTGCACAATTTAAACTTAGTCCGACATCATTTCAGCATCTGCAACTAGTACAATTTCAAAGTATGAAGGTAAAACCTTTTGGTGGGAAGGTTTGGGGCAATTTTATGTGTTAAAAAATAATTAAAAATCTGCTTTTTTTTTTTTGCTTTTTCACTTTCACCATCTTTCACTAGTGAAAGATGTCACAGCAGAGGTCAGAGGTGATGTGCGAGTGGGTGCACTTTCACTCACCTGCAGCCGTGCATTCGTTAGCATGAATTCTTGTTGCTTTTTTAAATTGTCATCCATGGATTTGGACAGCAGGACACCCATGGCTGCGTTGGCGTTTCTGTGAATTAAACACGCAGTCATTCAAACGTGCTGCTCTGCTCTCATCACAACAGCAAACAAAATTCCAGAGTCGGGCTTAGAAAAGCCACCTGCTTCAAACTGGATTTGTTTCAGCATGTAGTGACCTCTTCAGTCCTTCAGTGTCTCTTCACTTCAGCTTTAGCTTTAAGCCTCAACTCATTTTAAGCTTTCCCGTTAAGTTAGCGAATAACAACACGACTACTGTCTACACAGAGGAAGTATTTGCAGCCCACCAAAAGGTTTTACCAGAGAAAAAGAGGGGAAAGTGTTTTTTTGTTTTTTTTTTTTTAACTTTTACACCAATTCAGGATTTTTAATAATGTCAACTCTAAGAAGCATATTTGTTTACAAAATGGTCACAAATAACAGGAAAAGGCGTTGATTTTTGTCAGATAAGACGATGAATTCGCCTCCTTCAAAAATACTGTAAATGCTTCAGCTAGAACCACAGTTACTGCCAAATGCAATAAATACTGAAGCACTTCCACAGGTAAGTGCTTACGAGCTTTATCTTATGATTGCCTATCAGGTATGCTTTTTGACTTGTGCTATGTTTAAAGTGATAAATGTTACAAGGTCAACAGTAATAAAATAGCTGGCTCCTTTTTTTTGAATGAAGGTGATACATGCGTGCAGCTTCATGCATACAGAATGGATGAGGTGCTGCAACTGAGACCCGCCGTTTGTCTTTTCTGGTCGGCGAGTGGAGAATCACACAGGCTGGTCTGCAAAGAGAGCTTTAGGATGCTTCCTCCCACTGTCCACTGCATCGTCCATCCACAGGGTTTGCAGGGCTGGCTCAACCCATGGCTGCCACACCACTAAGATGTTTTCAGAAATATGCAAGCATGCAACAATCATGTTTTACAGTCCTGTGGTCTCAGCCTCAGATGCTTATTAAATCACACAAAGCTCATGTAGAAACAAACAAACGAACAAAATATGTTCTCCTTAATTTCTGTCAACCACACGTTTCCAGCTATCATGGTTGCTAGGCAACCTGGGCAGCGCGACGGAGGCTAGACCGTCCCATTTCACAAGCCTCGCACTTCCGGCCTTAGCGGTCTTTGAGTACACGGCCCTTGAGGACCATTGAAGCTGCGTACTTTAAGGCTGCAGACCCTGAATTGGGATACAGCCATAAAAACCATGAAAAAATATTGCCGTAATATGAAGCGATAGACTTTTTCATATCGTCATCCATATGTGTCGTTATATCGAACAGCCCTATTTTGAACTCTCCTCGTCCTTTGAGTGCGCAGTCGCCTTTGTTATATAGCAAGGTATTTAAAATGAATAAATAAATATCCCGTTCATTTCAATACGCATGATCTGAGCATGCGCGGAATGACACGGAGCTATTCTTTGATCTTCTCAAAGGGGAGACTGTGACGTGACGGTCGACCGCACGTCACAGTCTCCCGTGACGGTTGACGTCACCATCTCTGCCACATGAGTCTATAAATAGAGGTGCTTCAACACAGTTTACCTTTAGGACGGCCGCACGTAAAAAACAGCCTTCATTAATCTTGCGCGTGTAGTTAGCAAATATAAACAAATCACGTCTTTCAATCGTACAATACTGCAAGAATTAAGGAAAGCAATAGAGAACTCGTCATCTGTAAACATGTCAAACTCCGCTTGGGGCGCGATTTGCACTGTGGGCACTTATGCTCACAAAATTATGAGAAAAACGTTGGGATTTGATGACCAACGTTCACCCACTGCTGACCAAACTGTATGCGAGGCACCTGAAGTTCGCTGTGGTAACCAAATTTTACACGCGGAACATGAGGTACCATTGCCAGATCAGCATATACCTGAACCCCGCTTCAGCAGCTGCAGAGGACAGCATAATCAGAATAGCGGTTTAAACCAAGTGTGTGAAATTCTTCACCCTGAACATATACAGCAGCAGCCTTCTGTGATTCAAAGACATCAGCTATGGGAAAATTCAAATCGAGATGCATCAGACCCTGCTGAATCCACGATCCCAGACCTAAGACCTAGTCCCTTGGAAGGGAGAGAAGAACATAATGGGATTCTTCATAGAGGGGTTTCTATCATCAGGAAAGGAACTGGATTCTTAGGACAATCCATTACCACAGTGTCCAACATGTGCAAGTCAGCAATTGTGGCTATTCGTCCCATGTTCTGGAAAATGGTCGAAGAGGTCAGAAATTATGTGGCACACCTGATGTCACGTGCTGTAGGATGTATTTGCGTTTGCCTTTACATTTTATTGTTCTTGGTCAACAAAATTGGAGCTATATTAATTTATTTACTTTCATTTTTAGCACAATACCTTTAATTTTCCTCTATGGAAATGGAAAAGGTGAAGACAACCTAATGTCAGTGCCAACTTTATTTGGCTCTAACTGGACTATGACGATTTTAATAGGGAAATAACTAATAATTGGGGTATAATGGGGTTAATTAGGCTCTTACCATCTCAGTCATGCAAACAACAGTTGAGAACCCAGCCAGTCACGGCAGAAGGCTGCTCCTTCCTGAGCCTGGTTCTGCTGGAGGTTTCTTCCCAACGGGGAGTTTTTCCTCCCCACAGTTGCCAAGTGCTTGCTCATAGGGGATCATCAGATTGCTGGCCTGTCTCTAATACTGTAGGGACTACCTTACAGTATTAGAGACAGGCAGCTGTTGTTTGCATTCAAAGCCACATAAATAAATTTGAATTCTCAATGAAATGAATGGATTTGATTTGATTCCTTTACCTTCACAGAATCCTTTTACTTCAGTTTTGTCTTCTGCTTCTTGGTAGCAATAATTAAGCTTCTTGCCCCATTCATCCTTATGCTCTCCTGTTTTTTCCTAACTGGCATGTCTGACCCGTGGGAGTGCAGACACCACACAGAGAAAGCCTCAGACTTTAAAGCCGGAAACATTTTCAGTGACGTCACAGAACAACGCACCTGCAGTCCACACAGTAGGTGACGTATCATTTAGTTAATCTTATGATTGCCGATCAGGTATGCTTTTAGACTTGTGCTATGTTTGAAATGATAAATGTTACAAGGTCAACAGTAGTAACATTGCTAGCTCCAGTTTTTTTTAAATGAAAGTGACAGATGTTAATGTGGGAAAAGCTTTAACCTTCCCATTGTGATGAATTGACCTGATTTCAAGTTTTAAAATGTAAAAAGAAAATTGTTAAAAGGACCTTTCTTATACAAAATTTCTGCTTGGATTAAAAAGTGTAACCAGCATATAAAATGAAAATGGTTTGACCTGGCAGCCAAAGTGGAGGCTGAAAGGGTCTAAAACTACATCTGTCTTTGCAACTGTGAGAGATATTTCCCCAACACACACACACACACACACACACACACACACACACACACACACACACTCCGTATTCTATTGACCTGACGTGTAAAGTGCAAGAACGCAGGTGTTGTGAACTGTCCTGTTCCTGTGGGCAGTAATGGAGTTGATAATAAGATATCAGCAAAGTTTACTGGAAGTTTTTGGGTTCTGACACTTCTGGATGGCTAAACAAACTGACTCAGGGATATCCTTGCTGTACCACAGAAACAACACAACAGGAGGGTTAAAAACTGAGACCACAGTGAAATTAAGCATTCTTTGGTCAACACTGCCACCTACTGGACTCTACATTAAGGCCTAAGATTTTCAACTTTGGTTTAAATCATCTAGCCACGCAATGTGAGGAAAAGTTCACTCCAAACACAGTGAGGTTCATTCAAAGGAACTTTTATGTAGATGATGGACTTGTACGTGTTATATCAGAAGCTGAAGCAATAAAACTAGTGAAAGAGGCAAGAGAATTGTGTAGCAAGGGTAAACTAAGATTAGACAAAGTTCATACCAAACTGTGAAAATCTGATAAAGTCACTGTCGGGAGAAGAGAGTGCTGAAAGTATTAAGGACTTAGATCTATTGATGGAAAGACCACTTGGTGTTCAGTGGTGCATTTCTTCTGATGAGTTTTAGTTCAGAGTAACTGTAAAAGAGCGCCCAATGACAAGAAGAGGAATTCTGTGTGTAACAGAGTTAATAATACATATGAAAAACATGCACTTACCTGTTCTTAATTATCATTTTAAGTGTGAATTTTATCATTTTTTTTAAATTGTATTTTATTTTGAAAACCCAGAAACCGGATCTCACCCTAACGTTTAGAAGCTGCTAAGGCTTCCGCTCCTCACAGCGCGCGCTTGCACTGTGAGGGTAAGTCCGGTAATGAAAGGCTCTGGCATTTTTATGGTTTCTGGTGTGAATGTTGTTACATAAGTTATATATGTCGATGTATATAGGTTCATATTGATATTAGAAAGTTTCTGTGTAACTGAAACAAAGGCGGGTTGCTGTTAAATAGTGTTTCTGCCGTATTTATGCTCTTTGGCAGTTAGTCTTTGTCAGCCCCCTAGTGGTTGCTGCGCATAGCAGGAAATGTGTTTGGATTTACCGTTTTTCTGTGCTTTTTGTGATGTTGCTTTACATTGTAGGAGCTACAATTGCCGGTACCACCAGAAGACACCTGTTGAATGTGTTTTATGTCTTCTGCAGGTATGTGAGCTTGTTAACAGCCATTTTGTCTGTAAAGCACAAGCAAGTGAAGATGTAATGCGCTATTGTTAATTTGTCCACTAGAGGGAAATGTTTAGTCGGTGGTATTTATGTTTATCCTGTTATTTTGTTTTATACGATTGTGGAATGTATTTTATTAGTCATAAGATTTCTTTTGTATACAAGCTCAGTATGACAGACTGTAAAATGGGAGAAATTATTATTTTCCACCTTTTCTTTATTAAAAAGTTAATTGTAAGTCTGTTAAGACAGCGCGCGCTTGCACTGTGAGGGAGCTACAATTGCCGGTACCACCAGAAGACACCTGTTGAATGTGTTTTATGTCTTCTGCAGAAGTAAACTGTGAAAAGCCAACCCTTCTGAGCGTCTGTGATTCTTGAAGAGCTGGAAGTGTTACACTGGTGCCGTGACCATTCGGATCTTCAGATCAGCTTGATGCTCATCGCCGTGGCTGCTGTTCTGCTCCCCTGCTGTTCACAAGTTGAATGTGGGTTGTTGTAACCAAGTGAGTTTAGACAAAAGAAAAACCCAAACAAGCGAAACCCCCCCCCCCAAAAAAACAAACAAACAAAAAGGTGAGGGGTGTGACTGAAATAAGACAAGGGTGAAAGTGTCTGTGTTTTGATATACAACGTGTGGTTATACACTCAAATTATTTGGACATTATTATTATAATTTTTTTTTTTCTCTTTCCCTCGTTTTGCTACTGTTATACTGTTATTTTTCTTATTTTTATCTCTGGGTTTGTTTGTTTTTCTCTCCCTAACGGAGTGCACATGCAGTTATTATCTTAAGTGTGTGATTTGACGATGGATAAATTTGTCACTCCAGTACTACCTAAGGGTAGAGGTGCCGGACTAGTTCATGCAGTTGACGCCAGTAATGTCACACAGTTTGGTCCTGTGAGCAGTGACACTGGGCTAGGCCAAAGCCCGAGTTTTATTCCCATCGGTAGGGGTGTGGGTGATATGCCCCAGGTTTCCACTCCAATTAGAGACAGTGATACTGTACACAGTTTTACTGACATGGTTGAGCAAATAGGAGCCCAGATTGGTGAATCCATTGTTACTAAACTGTTGTCAGCTGGCGTTGTGAACCTGATTGGTGACTCTAAGACTCAAACTGAGCAATGTAACAGTACCGCTCGAGATGTACCACATGTAACTGTCCATGTTAAGCCCAATAGGGAGCTTCAAATTTTTAGGGGTGATGGCACAGACAGATGTTCTGTTCAGGACTGGATTGACATGGCAACAACCTACCTGTGGAAGCAAGAGGTCCCCATTCATGGCCAGGCTGACGAAATTATTAGCCACTTAATGGGGAAGGCCAGAGATGTGGTCAGAGTGGCTCTTCGTAGTGACCCAGGTCTTGATGTCAAACAGAAACCTGATCTGGTCTTTGGTGTCCTTCGCCATTACTTCAGTGATTCTTCATCGTGCCTCCCTCTTGCTGACTTTTATGCAACGCTCCCTACCAGGGGTGAAAACCCGGTAGATTATTGGATAAGACTGAACAAGGCTGCTGAACTAGCCATAGAGGGGCTACGCAGACAGGGGCAGACAGCGACCCCTTTAACTCATGAAGTAGCATGTATGTTTGTGAAACATTGTCCTGACCCCGAGTTGTCTTATGTCTTCAAGTGCAAGCCTGTCCATGAGTGGACTGCTCGAGACGTACAACAAAGGATTGATGATTATCAAAGGGAGGTGAGTGCTAATGGTAGAGCCAGCGGCGCTGCACAGTTGAAGGGCTATAATTCTACGATCACCACCGTACACCCGAACGCCTCACCTGCAGCTGCTGTGCCGGAGGGACGCTCCCGAAGCTTCTCGCCCCCATCCTCAGGTTTTCAGGGGTTAGTGGACTCGTTCCCCTCCACCACTGCAACACGAGATCCCCTCGTCGGAAGTCTGAGTTTCTCCCCTTCGACTGCGGTGAGTCAAAATCTTCAACAGTCAGAGGAAAGGCTCATGGGTCAGATGGTGGATATGTTTCAGGCCATGATGGAGAGAATGCAGCACCACAACACTCAGACACCAAGGAGAGGGGCGTTTAATCAGTTCTCGCGAAATAGACGGAGGAGGGAGGATGCCTGCAAAGTCTGCAGTGATCCAAGACATACCACAGTATCACACTGCCTATCTGACAAACTGTGCTTTTCATGCTTTGCTCCTGGCCATGTTCGGTTGTCTTGCCCGGCTAGTACGTCTACCCAGGTCCAGCCGGAGGGAAACTAACCGACCTGTATTCGGTGGGAGGCAGTGCAGGTCTTACAGGAAACTCCCAAACTGCTGATACCTGTGATGCGGAGTCAGTGTATGAGGAGGCAAGACAAAAATGCAAAGATTCTGAAGTTATCTTCCAAAACGTTCACAAAGTCGGCAATAGTGACAGTCTTTTCTACACTCCCGTCACTTTCGGTGGGCTTTTGAAAATGGGTGGTATGCTGGACAGTGGATCCATGGCCTGCAGCATGAATGAAGCAGCCGAGGTGACTCTGCGTGAGTCTGGACTGATATCTGATCAAGATGTTATCAAAGTGGATGTGACCCTTGTTGGGTGTGGAGGACTACGTGTGAAGCCTAAGTATGCCCTCAATGTGGAGATGGAGGTGTATGGCTGCAGAATGATAGTTCCCATCCTGGTGGTTCAAGGGCAGCTTGATGACCTGATACTGGGGACGAACGTCATTAAGCACATATTACACCAGTCTAAACGTTGTGAGCCCTACTGGAACACGGTCTTCAGTAATTGCTCTAAGACCAACCTTGAGACTGAAAACTTTCTGTCTATGCTTTCTGGTTTGACCCCATGGAAAGATTCGGACGTCCCGGACAAAGTGGGCACGGTTAGGTGTAACTCATCTGTGTCCCTTGAACCGGGTCGCGAATATCTGGTATGGGGAAAACTACCAAAGAACATCAATGTCTCCCCTGGCAGTACAGTGATGACAGAGCCCTCGTCATCCCGCTCAGCACCCAGAGGGATTTTGGTTGCTAGATTGGTTACTCCCTTGTGGGGTGATAGATGGGTCCCATTGAAACTGATCAATATGTCTGAGCAGCCTGTACATCTGCGACGTAACGCCAAACTAGCAGATGTGTACTCCTGTGTGGCGCTCGAGGACTTTGATGCTTCAGCGCTCCAGGAGACAACTCTGGCTAGCAGCCATCAGTCGGCCATGTCGCCACAAGTCACGCCCACCTCCATGACGGAGAAACTCAAACTTGTTGGGCTTGGTGATGTTGACATAGAGTCCTGTGAGACATCGGGACAGTGTAAAGAGAGGATGGCTGACCTGGTTTTGCAGTACGAGGATGTCTTTTCCCGCCATCATCTCGACTGTGGGGAAGCCAAAAACTTTGTGCATCGCATCCGCCTCTCAGATAACAGACCTTTCAGACTTCCCTACAGGCGTGTGCCCCCAAGCCAGTACCAGAAGCTGAGACAAGTGTTGACTGAGATGGAGGAGAGGGATATCATCAGGAAATCGACCAGTGAGTATGCATCACCATTGGTGCTCGTGTGGAAGAAGAATGGCGATCTACGCATTTGCAACGATTTCCGGTGGCTCAACAAGAGAACCCTGAAGGATGCCCATCCTCTTCCACATCAAGCAGATTGTCTGGCTGCTTTGGGGGGAAACAGCCTGTTCAGTACCATGGACTTGACATCTGGCTTCTACAACATGACGCTGCATGAAGATGATAGGAAATATTCTGCCTTCACCACGCCCATGGGTCTATATGAGTATAATCGGCTGCCGCAGGGTCTGTGCAACAGCCCTGCAAGCTTCATGCGCATGATGACCAGCATCTTTGGTGACCAGAATTATTTGAGCCTGTTGTGTTACCTGGACGATCTCCTGGTGTTTGCTCCAGACGAGGACACTGCCTTGCAGCGCCTGGAAATGGTGTTTGAGAGGCTGCGCGGGCATAACTTGAAGCTGGCCCCCAGAAAGTGCTTCTTCCTGAGGAAATCCGTGAAGTTCCTCGGTCACATCATCGATCAAAATGGGGTATCAACAGACCCATCCAAAGTCGAAGTTATCGCAAACATGAGGAGCGTGGACCTCATGGACACTGATGGAGTGACTCCTTCCCAACGAAAGGTCAGATCATTTTTGGGGATGATTAATTACTACCAACACTTTGTCCCCATGTACTCTGCTGTTGCCAGACCTCTGTTTGAGCTCCTGAGAGGTGCTGTGAAGAAGGGCAAGGGAACAACTAAGGTGAGGCGGCCATGCAGGAAGTTGAGTGCTTCGGATTGGACATCCAGAGAAGAGGAGGCTTTTGAGAAGCTCAAGAGCTTGATGTTAAATACAGTCGTTTTGGCTCACCCAGACTTCTCTCGCCCCTTCTTGCTTTCGACAGACGCATCACTGGATGGCATTGGAGCAGTGTTGGCTCAAATCCAGGACGGTGGAACCAAGCCCAGACCGATTGCTTTTGCCAGCAAATCCCTGTCTCAGTCTCAAAGAAACTATCCAGCACACAGGTTGGAGTTTCTGGCGTTAAAGTGGTCGGTCTGCGACAAGTTCAGTCATTGGCTCAAAGGTCACAAGTTCACCGTCTGGACTGATAACAACCCCTTGACCCACATTTTAACCAAGCCAAAGCTGGACTGTTGTGAGCAACGCTGGGTGGCTAAACTTGCAAGCTATGACTTTGACATTAAATATGTCCCAGGCCGTCAGAACATTGTGGCAGATGCCCTGAGCCGATTGCCTTTTGTGAAGGATAATGTAAGTGACAGACTGCTGGCTGAGAGATATGCAGACTTCCTTAATGAGGCAAAAGATGTTTCACATGCATCAATCCAGGGGGCGTTTCGGTGGTCCACCGACTGCAAGGTGAATGGTGGATCCGGTGGTGGAGCTTCCATCATGTCCCAAGGCACGCAGAGTCTGCATCCCTTGGTTCTGGCTGAAGATGCTGTCACAGCTGTTTTGCAGTCACATGTCGAGTGGGATGTCGGCCCAAGAGGGAGAGCAATAGAGGCTTTACATCACCTGCCACAGATGGTGTCCCCCGGTCTGGAGGCCTTACCTGCCCATTCAGAGAGAGAACTTAGGGACGCACAGCTGCAGGATGCAGTGCTTTCCCGCGTCGTCTTCTACGTTGAGAGACACAGGAGACCCTCGAGGAGAGAGCGGGTAGGGGACCTAATCCTTGTTAAAAGATACCTGAGCCACTGGGAGAAGCTGGTCCTCAACAACGGCGTGTTGTACAGAGTTTCCAGAGACCAGATATCAGGTAACAGACGACTGCAGTTCGTGGTTCCTGACTCGTTGAAGGCTGAGGTCCTCCGAGGAATCCATGATGATGCCGGTCACCAGGGCCAGTTCAGGAGTTTAGACCTGGCTAGAAAGAGATTTTTCTGGTTGAACCTTGGGCGTGATGTGAGAGACCATGTACGGGGATGCCAGCGCTGTGTAGTCAGTAAAACTATCGAACCGGAGGGACGTGCTCCTTTGGTCAGCGTGTCCTCGTCCAGACCGTTGGAGTTGGTCTGCATCGACTTTTGGTCGGCTGAGGCCTCACACAACAAGTCCGTCGACGTCTTGGTCATCACAGACCACTTCACTGGCTGGGCGCAGGCCTTCCCATGCAAGGACCAGTCGGCCAAACAGGTTGCAAGGCTTCTCTGGGACAGGTACTTCTGTGTGTTCGGGTTTCCGGAAAGGATACACAGCGACCAGGGTGCTAATTTTGAGAGCCAATTGATAAGTGAGCTCCTCAGAGTCTCTGGTGTGAAGAAGACACACACGACACCTTACCACCCGATGGGGAACGGCAGTGTGGAGCGCTTCAACCGGACTCTGGGTGGAATGATTCGTGCCCTACCACCAGACTCGAAAGTGGACTGGCCACGTCGGCTACAGACTCTGACGTTCATGTACAACTGCACCGCACATGAGACAACTGGATTCGCACCCTTTTACCTAATGTTTGGTCGCACGCCCCGGTTGCCTGTTGACATTCTGTTCCGCTCTGTCCTGAGCGATCCTGCTGTTACCTGTTATGACAGGTATGTGGTTTCCCTCAGGGAAGATGTGAAGGAAGCAATGGTCATTGCACGCACCCGAGCTACGCAGGAGAAGCGTCGTCACTCGCAACTCTATAACAGGAGAGTGAAGGGTTCCAGGATTGAGGTTGGTGACAGAGTCCTGGTTGCTAACAAGAAAGAGAGGGGAAAGAAGAAGGTTGCTGATCGGTGGGAGTCAACGGTCTACACCGTGATCGATGTGAACCATGATACTCACACTTTCAAGATCCGTGATTCTGTTTCCGGACGAGAGAGAGTGGTCCACCGGAATCTGCTGTTGGTGGCGAATTTCCTGCCCCTGGAGGATGATGCTGGAACCTCGGATCACGTCTCCTCTACGTGGGATGTAAACACGGCGCCTGAAGATGATGATGGGGCTGCGTCTGGGGAGGGGGATTTGAATGCCCCTGCTGTGAGCTGTGTTGGTGCTCATGGTAACCGCTCACCCAATGCCATGGGTGGGACAGCTGACCTGGAGGTTATCTCTGAACCTCTGGACCCTGGAGAGAGGACAGTTGCATGGGTGTCGCAGTTGACGGAGTCCAGCCAGTCTCAGGGAGATGTTACTGATGTTTCAAGCGTGGATTCAGTCTTGCCAGCCGCATCGGCCTTGTCTGTTGAAGTGAACTTTGACCAAACCGGTTCTAGCATGGCGTCCCAGGAGGTCAATATTGCTACGAGCTGTGGGGAGGGTGTACAAGTATGCTCTACTACACCTGACGTAGTGGTGGATGTAGTTGCTCCTGCCATTGCTGCTCAGTCCCCAATGGTTGACTATAGCCAAACCGGGAATGGTTCCCAGATCAGAACCAGACTTGGGCAACTTGTCAAACCTGTGAATAGACTGATCCAGACAATGTCAAATCAAGTCGTGGTTCGTGACAGGTTTGACGTGAAGTCAGTTTGTAAGTCCTTGATCCCGTCCTTCTCTAACTAAATGTTCTGTTTATATGCCTACCTGAATGATGGGATTTGTACTTGCTGTTATGTACTCTACATTTTTTTTTCTTTCTGTTGAGCCATGGTACACACCTTGTAAGGGGTTATTAGTAGGGTGTATTTCGGGCACCCTGCTGCCAGTTGCTGGGTTGGGAGTTTGGCGCTGCTCCCACCCCACTTCATCCTTAGGGATACGTTTAGTTGGTGTTTGTGATTTTTGACCTCTGGTTGGTTGGTGCATACTAGTGTGGGTACCTGGGGCTCAAATTTGATAAAATTCAGTGGGGGTGAGTGTAACAGAGTTAATAATACATATGAAAAACATGCACTTACCTGTTCTTAATTATCATTTTAAGTGTGAATTTTATCATTTTTTTTAAATTGTATTTTATTTTGAAAACCCAGAAACCGGATCTCACCCTAACGTTTAGAAGCTGCTAAGGCTTCCGCTCCTCACAGCGCGCGCTTGCACTGTGAGGGTAAGTCCGGTAATGAAAGGCTCTGGCATTTTTATGGTTTCTGGTGTGAATGTTGTTACATAAGTTATATATGTCGATGTATATAGGTTCATATTGATATTAGAAAGTTTCTGTGTAACTGAAACAAAGGCGGGTTGCTGTTAAATAGTGTTTCTGCCGTATTTATGCTCTTTGGCAGTTAGTCTTTGTCAGCCCCCTAGTGGTTGCTGCGCATAGCAGGAAATGTGTTTGGATTTACCGTTTTTCTGTGCTTTTTGTGATGTTGCTTTACATTGTAGGAGCTACAATTGCCGGTACCACCAGAAGACACCTGTTGAATGTGTTTTATGTCTTCTGCAGGTATGTGAGCTTGTTAACAGCCATTTTGTCTGTAAAGCACAAGCAAGTGAAGATGTAATGCGCTATTGTTAATTTGTCCACTAGAGGGAAATGTTTAGTCGGTGGTATTTATGTTTATCCTGTTATTTTGTTTTATACGATTGTGGAATGTATTTTATTAGTCATAAGATTTCTTTTGTATACAAGCTCAGTATGACAGACTGTAAAATGGGAGAAATTATTATTTTCCACCTTTTCTTTATTAAAAAGTTAATTGTAAGTCTGTTAAGACAGCGCGCGCTTGCACTGTGAGGGAGCTACAATTGCCGGTACCACCAGAAGACACCTGTTGAATGTGTTTTATGTCTTCTGCAGAAGTAAACTGTGAAAAGCCAACCCTTCTGAGCGTCTGTGATTCTTGAAGAGCTGGAAGTGTTACATGTGCACAATAGCATCAGTGTACGACCCACTGGGATTTGTGGCACCCTTCATCCTAAGAGGAAAACAAATCCTGCAACAGTTATGCCAAGAGAAAGTAGAATGGGACGAGCCACTCTCAGATCAACACTGTCACTGTGGGAATCCTAGATCTTCAAAACTTGTCAAAGGTGAAAGTTCAAAGACGTGTCTTACCTGCAAACACAGGCAGTGTGAACTACACCATTTTTCAGACGCTGGTGTGACAGGCTACGGAAAATGTAGTTATTTAAGAACAGAACAGAACAAAGAAATCAAGGACTTGACTCGAGGGAAGGACATTCAACTGAAGGATAAGACACACAAGCTCTACAGCCTAAGTCCATTTGTTGATGAGCAGGGAGTACTTAGGGTGGGAGGACAAGAGCAACTCTACACCCATATATCAAACATCCTGCCATTATCCCCAAATCAAGTCATGTTGTGTTTACTTATTAAACAGTACCACGAAAAGGTGCAGCATCAAGGAAGAGGAATAACTGTCACTGAGCTGCGCTCCAATAGAGTATGCATTACAGGATGCAGCGATTCAGTTGCTTCTCACATCTACAAGTGCACAACCTGCACAAAGTACAGGAGACATAGTCAAGATCATGGGAGGTCAGATTTACCAGAGGATAGAATGGAAACAACACCCCCATTCTCCTACTGTGGCATTGACTGTTTTGGACCTTTTTATGTAAAAGAGGGTAGAAAAGAACTTAAAAGGTATGGTCTTCTTTGTACATGTATGTGTTCTAGAGCAATACATAATGAAATGTTGGATGACCTTACAACTGATCATTTTATGAATGCATCATGTTGTTTTATTTCTATTTGTGGACATGTAATCAGGTGTGACCAAGGTACTAAATTATTTTGGTGCTAAGGGAGAGCTTTTGAGGGCAGCACGGTGGCACGGTGGTTAGCACTGTTGCCTCACAGCAAGAAGGGCCTGAGTTCAATTCCAACCGTGTTTGCATGGGTTATCTCCGGGTACTCCGGCTTCCTCCCACTGTCCAAAGACATGCAGTTTGTAGGGATAGGTTAATTGAAAAATCTAAATTGCCCGTAGGTGCGAATGGTTGTCCATCCCTGTGTGTTAGACTGGCGACCTGTCCAGGGTGTACCCCACCTCTCGCCCTATGACAGCTGGGATAGCCTCCAGCGCCCCCCGCGACCCTGAAAAAAAAGGAGAAATGGATGGAGAGCTTTTAAATGCACTGAATGATTTTGACAAAGAACAGTTGAAACAATGCAGATGTAAGTTTGTTCTGAGCACCCCTCTTCAAGCCACATGAGAGGTTTTTGGGGAAGGCAAATTAGGACTATTAGATGCGTTTTAACGACTATTCTAGATCACACTTCTAAGAGACTTGACACTTCCTCACTCAGAACGTGTCTTTATGAAGTTATGGTTATTGTGAATAGCACCTAGTAGTAGTAGAGAACCTAAATGACCCAAATTTAGAGCCTCGTACACCAAATCATATTCTCATGATGAAGGCCAGCATTATTCTACCCGCTCCTGGCAAATTTGTGAGCAGGGACCTGTACTTGAGAAGGAGATGGCGCCAAGTTTAGTTTTTAGCCAATTAATTCTGGACAAGGTGGAAGAAGGAATATCTTCTCACTCTTCAACAGAGACAGATCTGGCAAAAAGATAAAAGGAGTGCAAAGGTGAAAGATATTGTTATTCTTCAAGAAGACAATTCTCCAAGGAAAAAGTGGAAACTGGCAAGAGTAACAGAGGTATATCCAAGCGTAGATGGAAGTATTAGAATGGTTAAGCTTTTTCTCTGTGATTCAATTTTGGATAGGGATGGGAAAAGGACTGTCAAACCAGCGTATCTTGATAGGCCAGTACACAAAACTGTGCTATTGCTAGAAGCAGAATAAATGCTAAAATGTAAGCATGTTCCTACTATAATGTGTTTAGGCAGAAATCACAATAGGTTTGTCATTTGGTGGGAGTTTTACTGCCATACTTTTAGTTAACATATTTTGTTTTGCACTATGCATATTTTATATGTCATTAGGACATTTATTGTGGAAATTCTCATGTAGGAACTATTGTACTGCATGTTGGTTCCACTGGTGCACCTGAGGAAGATGCATGCCCATGCTGAGGTATGACCATGGCAAGCTGAAGCTGGAGAGACAAATTTAAGTCAGAAGAAGTTCAAATGTTCTTAAAAATATCTGTAAGGTGTTTATTTCTGCCTCAAAGCATGGGCCAGTATGTTTTGCATATTATATCGATGACTTTATGTCTCTGTTTCACCCGTCTTTCTATTTCATTGAATTTACATTGTGTTTTAGTTCAACGGTTGTGAGTTTGTGATCAAGTTGATGCTGTAACAATATCAACCCCGAGACCTTACAACTCACTTTAAAGCCAACTTCATGCCATCAATAAAAATAACTCTTTGACTTAAAGAAGAGGTGGAAGTGATAAATATGTTTTCCAATAAATCTGATGGCCTACTAATAAAAGCACTCTGTGTAATTTAGACTAAATTAAGTGAAATATATGTCTACTATCAGACTAGAAGACGGAAAACACATCATAAGATGTTTACTTGAATTCTCAGCAACTTTGGTCCTCAGCCAATAAAAAAATATGAAACTTTTACTGTGACGTCATAGAAAAACTCACCAAGGTCAAATCTTATTATGTTTACACGCAAACACATATCATCATTCTCGGGTTGAGCAACGCTACGGCTTCACTACATCTGTTTGTTCTGTACAAAAAGACGTGCAGGTCACTTAAAAATATCTCACCCTGTGTTTCTCTGCCTGTGGTAGAGGTGGAACCAGATCAAGTGGAGCTGATTCTTGAACAGCCTCAAGTCAGAGCTGGATTGACCTTCTGTCACCAGGTACTGATGAGCCCGCTGTGGAGAAACATCACTGATGATGTTCATGAATCCCCAGCTGACTCTGGTAACCTTAATACAGCACAGAAAAAATGTCACAATATTCATTTATGTTGTGATTATTGTGATAATAACAGAAACAGATGCATCTATGTCATCATCTTTGAGCTTTTACACTTAACATAATTATAAAAACATGAGTATAAAAGGTGTTAAAACTCTGATGCCATCTTGGAATACTGCACTTTGTTCATGTCATTACAACATTTCTCTCTTTCTAATCATATATCTAGATGTTATGTCAACACACATTTAATCTACATTATAAGAGTGCCTTTGTGATAAATGTGTCTTTCATTCTTGAATTAACTGGTTAAATATTTAATCTAACTAAACCCTAAAGATGGAGTCAGAAGACAACAGTCACCTGAAGGGGCTGAAAATTGTAAAGACCCTACAGAACAATCAGTAAATGTGAGTAAATCTGTGATTCTGTGAGTAACACACTGGGTTCAGTTTGGAGGTTGAACTCTCACTCACCAGGATTGACAGCTGTCTGTGCCACAGTTAAACTCATGCAGTGCTAATTTAAAAACTCTCAAATATTTTGGACAATTTATATTTTTCTATCACAAAAAATACACGTCTTCATTGAAGTAAACACACAGAGCAATTAATATATATTTTTAAATATAATTTTATTTTAATTATCAAATTACAAATAAAAAAAACAACCCACCTAACGAGCCCTGGTCAACCCCTCACTTGAATTTTTGATTTTCAGTTTAAGGCAATTAAATTCAATCCAAAGATTCAACCCCAACAATCAAGTGATTCCCTATGAGCAACGGTGGACAGGAAAAACTCCCTTTTAACAGGAAGAAACCTGTGACAGAACCAGGCTCAGTGTGGGGCAGTCTTCTGTCATGACTGGTTGGGAGGTGAGGGCAAAATAAAACTGAACATAAATGAGAGCACAGTATAGTTATTATGTTATAATTAGCCAATCAAGGTGGGCAGGTAATAAATAGCGCCCGTTATGGCAAGACCTAGACCTAGACCTAGACCTACGTTACTTGCGAAGTTGGCAAAAGCACTTTGTGGTGCTTTCTCACGCCTCACATTCTCAGTCTCTTTCTTTCGTACACTGAACTGCCTTTCAATGTTGTCCATCCTTGCATTAATCATTCTATTTTGCTCTATGAGAGCCTCTAAACGCTGAGCTATTCTCTCCATTGACCAACTTTGTAACTGCTGCAGGGACAAGTGTCAAAAGAAAAAAAATGTTCCCTGAATTATTTAAATGTAAAGGTATTACCTTTGTCAAAGACTCCTGCTTTGCAAAAACAAGTCGCTGTTACCGAAGACGCACCAAGGTAAACTGTGTTAAAGCACCTCTATTTATAAACTCATGTGGCAGAGATGGTGACGTCAACCGTCACGGGAGACTGTGACGTGCGGTCGACCGTCACGTCACAGTCTCCCCTTTGAGAAGATCAAAGGATCAAAGAATAGCTCCGTGTCATTCCGCGCATGCTCAGATCATGCGTATTGAAACGAACGGGATATTTATTTATTCATTTTAAATACCTTGCTATATAACAAAGGCGACTGCGCACTCAAAGGACGAGGAGAGTTCAAAATAGGGCTGTTCGATATAACGACACATATGGATGACGATATGAAAAAGTCTATCGCTTCATATTACGGCAATATTTTTTCATGGTTTTTATGGCTGTATCCCAATTCAGGGTCTGCAGCCTTAAAGTACGCAGCCTCAATGGTCCTCAAGGGCCGCGTACTCAAAGACCGCTAAGGCCGGAAGTGCGAGGCTTGTGAAATGGGACGGTCCAGCCTCCGTCGCGCTGCCCAGGTTGCCTAGCAACCATGATAGCTGGAAACGTGTGGTTGACAGAAATTAAGGAGAACATATTTTGTTCGTTTGTTTGTTTCTACATGAGCTTTGTGTGATTTAATAAGCATCTGAGGCTGAGACCACAGGACTGTAAAACATGATTGTTGCATGCTTGCATATTTCTGAAAACATCTTAGTGGTGTGGCAGCCATGGGTTGAGCCAGCCCTGCAAACCCTGTGGATGGACGATGCAGTGGACAGTGGGAGGAAGCATCCTAAAGCTCTCTTTGCAGACCAGCCTGTGTGATTCTCCACTCGCCGACCAGAAAAGACAAACGGCGGGTCTCAGTTGCAGCACCTCATCCATTCTGTATGCATGAATCTGCACGCATGTATCACCTTCATTTAAAAAAGAAAAAGGAGCCAGCTATTTTATTACTGTTGACCTTGTAACATTTATCACTTTAAACATAGCACAAGTCAAAAAGCATACCTGATAGGCAATCATAAGATAAAGCTCGTAAGCACTTACCTGTGGAAGTGCTTCAGTATTTATTGCATTTGGCAGTAACTGTGGTTCTAGCTGAAGCATTTACAGTATTTTTGAAGGAGGCGAATTCATCGTCTTATCTGACAAAAATCAACGCCTTTTCCTGTTATTTGTGACCATTTTGTAAACAAATATGCTTCTTAGAGTTGACATTATTAAAAATCCTGAATTGGTGTAAAAGTTAAAAAAAAAAAAACACTTTCCCCTCTTTTTCTCTGGTAAAACCTTTTGGTGGGCTGCAAATACTTCCTCTGTGTAGACAGTAGTCGTGTTGTTATTCGCTAACTTAACGGGAAAGCTTAAAATGAGTTGAGGCTTAAAGCTAAAGCTGAAGTGAAGAGACACTGAAGGACTGAAGAGGTCACTACATGCTGAAACAAATCCAGTTTGAAGCAGGTGGCTTTTCTAAGCCCGACTCTGGAATTTTGTTTGCTGTTGTGATGAGAGCAGAGCAGCACGTTTGAATGACTGCGTGTTTAATTCACAGAAACGCCAACGCAGCCATGGGTGTCCTGCTGTCCAAATCCATGGATGACAATTTAAAAAAGCAACAAGAATTCATGCTAACGAATGCACGGCTGCAGGTGAGTGAAAGTGCACCCACTCGCACATCACCTCTGACCTCTGCTGTGACATCTTTCACTAGTGAAAGATGGTGAAAGTGAAAAAGCAAAAAAAACAAAAAAAGCAGATTTTTAATTATTTTTTAACACATAAAATTGCCCCAAACCTTCCCACCAAAAGGTTTTACCTTCATACTTTGAAATTGTACTAGTTGCAGATGCTGAAATGATGTCGGACTAAGTTTAAATTGTGCACTTGTTTATTTGCATTATTTTTGTATCAGCTCCATGAGTACAGGAGACATCCACAGCAACTGTAGGTCTGCAAACATTTTTAATCTCTATGACTACAACCAAATCCATTTAGACCCACTACTTTCCCACTACTCTCTGGAGGAGGTAATTAACTACACTGCTCATTGTCTGAGTAGTGTGATCACTGTGCGTTACTACATCATGCAGGTAGCTGTTCAGGAGACACTTGTGCAGCAAGCCTGGCTCAGACACAGGTTCCTGAAAGCTCCCCGTCTGCACCTGTGCCTTCAACTGTTTCGGCTTGTCCTGCTTGTGCCGCCTCCTCTCCTTCTTCTTGGTAGACATCAAGTGTTGCCACACAGATATTATGTGGAGGATGCAGCAGGCCCCCACAACTTTGGGAGGAAACAGAGGCCGACCCTCAAGGGCTCACAAGAAGATGGAGTGCCAGCGTGTTTTGAGGATGCACAAAGTAGGATCTTTAATATTTCTGGCCTTTGCTGAGCTCTGGCTCTGCTAGTTTCACTGTTTCTCTGTTGGGGAATCCTCTCACACTCAAACTGTGAAATATGCTCCACTCCAGTCCACTGAATGGCTGTGGAAAATATGAAAGAGGACATAACTTTACACATTAACTTCCAACAATTTAAGCCCAAAGAGTCATCCTGAGAAATGTCATTTAATATGCAGCATTTCATTATCACGTTAAAAAACAAACAAACCCCACATACTGCTTAAGTTGCTGCTCTTTGAGATTAAAAGATCTCATTACATTAACAGAAACACTGACATCCCTGCTCTACAGCTTTGCATTCAGGGGGTGTCCTTGTCACAAAGATCAATTCAGACACTGAAATCTTTTCAATTTTCTTTTTTTATTAATTTAAATTTTTTTCCAGATGTCAAACACAAAGTATAGATATCAGCACCTTGGAATCTACTGTGATGGCTTAAAAAAGTTGGAGGTCCAACAGCTTTGTATTGAAGCTCCCTCACACCTACAATTAAAATTTTAGTGTTGAAAATAATACATTTTATCTGTCAATACAAATGTCTGAGAATCTTTACCAATAATGCACCATTACATTTTGATCACTTCAGCTGTTGGTTATCGGCAACTGCAAAAGTTACCAGCCTGGCAGAGGGCATTTCATCAAAACAAAGCTTCTTAGAAAGTAACACGTCTATGACCTGGATAGAAAAGAACCACAGACTGAATACAAAGGATGGATTGTAGCCACTGAAATGAGAAAGAAAGGGCAAGCCTTTGCTGTTCCAGGACAGCAGGAGCTGAATGTAAAGGAGAAAAAGTGGAGGGTTTGGATGCTACGTCCATCTTTTGCATACAGTCTATCATCTAAACAGAGAGGCAAGTGACCTGCAACAGTCATCAGTGTTTCAGGAGCTTTTTAAAGGCGACGTATTACACATAAGAGCCAGATAAAATGAGCTGTTATGAAGAGTGTTTAAGAGAATTTCTGCTCTGCACTGGTCTAATTGCAGCTTTGACCAAAGTCAACAATCATTGTCTTACCACTTTGTTCAATCATCATCATTACATTCATGAACCAGGCTTATAGCAGCTGGTATTCTTGTTCATCTAAATACAACAAAACCCCCCAGAGAGATAACATAAACTGATTAATATTACTATCAATTTCCCTTCAAGTCCATCATACATAATCAAAGCAAACCCTGGAAAATAACAACCTAAAGAAAACACTGATGATATAACTGCAATTGTGCAATATTTAGAGACAAGTTATCTGCTGTGGTCACACAATGCTCTTATAACACTGTAATAAAACTTAACTCATGGATCAACATGTGGCATACACCAATCAGGCATAACATTATGACCACTAGCAAAGTGAGTAACACTGATTCAGACTATTCAACACGGAGGCCACACCTGGCATCTTGGTGCCAGATATCATGTGATGGGTCAGGGCCGCTTTGGCAGCAAAAGGGCGACCAACACAGTGTTAGTTAGGTAGTCATAATGTAATGCCCGATTGGTGTATCTGAAAGACTGAAATGAGACAGAATAAGGAGCCTTTCGTTCAATAAAGGTCAACCTGACAGAGAGAAATAGCAGAGCCTTAAAATTTTCCATGATAGAGGACGTTTGTTCTATAAATTATTACATTATTTCTCCAAGAAGGAGCTGAGGCCGCTTTTACCTTAATGCTACATAAAGTATAGTTGTGTATCGTTTAGGGAGTGGGTATGTTTTGGACAGCTAAACCTGAGGTTTCTTTGTGAGCCACTTCCC
Source organism: Diplotaxodon limnothrissa (assembly GCF_057381915.1). NCBI lineage: Eukaryota > Metazoa > Chordata > Actinopteri > Cichliformes > Cichlidae > Diplotaxodon > Diplotaxodon limnothrissa. Next base: position 43,985,498 of record NC_140602.1, on the reverse strand, counting down.
CGTCTTTGTGGTTTGTTGAAAACGAAATGTACAGTGGCTGCAGCTCCTCTCTGGAACCACGCTGTTAGACAATAACTAATTACATTATTTCTCCAAGAAGGCGCTGAGGCTGCTTTTAGCACGGCGGGCCTTCTCTATGCTCTCAAAGGTTGGAGTCCCTTGAGGTAACTGTAGACGGTCATTTTCAGTCTCCATGATATTCTCAGCTTCCCCTAAAGACATCATGAAAAACACATTTAATGGGTATAATTAGTGACTGCAATCTTTTTTAAAAATGTCATTAATGAATAACTAAACACAATATTTGTTAAACATTTAGATGCATTATTTGGTAGACAGTAAGGTCCATTTGGACAGAGACTTTTTCTTTTTTAGCATTTTGGTTCTGTTCATTACCACAATTAATTTTAAATATAACAACTTTAAATATAATTAACTCAGATCCAGTTGAACTGCCGACTGTCAGCCTTAATTCAGTGGGTTGAACAAAAAGATTGCACAAAAATGTGAGAACTAAAATGCAATCCCATCATTTCAGGACATCAAAAGTAACTGGACAAATAAAATAAAATGTATTCATTTGAATCGTGCTAATGCAAGCGCCACACCTCAAATCAACTCCAGGGCTTCTATCTGCTTAATTGATAATGACATAACAAAGGAAGTGCCCACACCTGCCCATGAAATAGCCTTTCAGTCAAATGTCCAATTACTTTTTGTCCCTTTAAAAAGCGGGGGGCACACGTTAAGGGGCCGGAACTCCAAAACCTTCATCCGATTTGAATGTGGATTTTCTCATATGAAAGCTGGGCGTCTACACATTATATAGATGCCCATCATAGCGGAAAGTGGAAATTGTTTTGGTAAACAGACACTATTCACGTATTTAAATATATATATGGACCTAACTGTATATTAGAGCCTGTGTTTTCTGGATATAGTGAGTCTGTGTTCTGCTGTTCAAAGTAAAATAATCCTCTAAAACCAAAGCAAAGAATCACTATATAATGCTTGATAAGGATTTATTTACCCGTCTGTGCACCCTCTTTTTAAATGTTAAACAGGTTTCCTTAAGATGATGATGCCTGTAAGTGTGTAGCTTTACCTCTCATACGATTAATAAGCGTTCCATAGGCGCTGTCCATCTGGTAGGCAAATATGAAACTGAGAGGTATGATGGGAGCCAGCATGCCTGGGTTCTTTCTTTTAATAGCTCTAAAGAAAAATGATGATAAATAGAAGACAATATTTAACTGCAAAGATAAAAGCACAACACAGAGATGAGTCTGTGTGTGTTTGTGTCAGATCTTTGTGAGGTGTTAGAATCTCACCCTGCAGTTAGTCCCACTGTGGCCACCGCAAAGAAACTGCCAAAGTATTTCACAAACTCTCTGGACCAGGCGATCTGCATCGCCATCTGCCGCTCTCTCATCTGGTTCTGCATCAGAATCTGGCGCTCCATCTGGGCACATGCACGCGCACACACAGACACACAAAAATAAATTAAGAAGAAATGATGAAATAAAATTTTCCCTGCTTGGTAAGATTTCATTTTCAGTTATAATCAATTTCAGTCAATTACTGTTGATCAGAGCTGTAATAATCCTCTGATTCATCAGTTAATTGTTTTATGAGAGTACAGACAGTTTAAAGAGATCTCCATAAGCACCAAAGGCTTAGTACTTTTTAAAAAAAAGCCCCTAAAAATTTGTAGGAAGTGTACATTACGTGAACAGAGATGTGATTAGTTGGGAGCACAGACTGAACTTCTATGTATGCTTGAGAAGTTTCTTTGGAATTTTTTTTAAGTCATGAAACTAAACCCTGGAATCCACTGCTGTAAACATGCCAACTACAAACACTACGCTCTAGGGAAGGAGGAAGTGACAAACTTTTCATCTGCACAATCTGGGTGTTTCGTACTCCTGACATCGACTCTTGGCTGTACACTCTTTAGGTTCAATGGAAATTACAGGAATGACTTCTGTAATTGACAGTGTTTGTTCTTTTAAAGCCAGCATCCGCTGAAACAAACTAGTGAGTAGTCTGAGCACACTTAAGGGTGTCCCCCTTTAACGGCCCATGTTGTGAATGAGTGAAGAATGCAATTATGAAAAGAAAGCATTTCCCGCTCCTCCACACCATGTGTATGAGCTGCAGGAACGGGAAATGGGGTGACACGTTCGCTGAAAGGTCAGCTTTCATGACGGCTTCATCTGGGTCACAAAAAAGGAAGTAAATGGAAGATAGAGGATGTTAAATTTGAATAAACTATCCTGAAACTCACTCCAGCATCTAAGTACATAGATGCTGCAGGGTCTCCATCTTATAAAAATGAAGCAGTTCAATATGCCCATATACACAAATACGTAACATAAGTAAAGATCACTGCACATCTTTGCTCAGCCACCAGTTTCACATTATTAGTTAGTTTGTCTCCAAAGCGCTCAACCTGAAATGGCCCTCTGATGTACTCATTCCTAATCATGTCCTTCATGGTCACTCCAAACAAAAAAATCTTAACATCTTCAACTCTGTCACCTCCAGTTTTCCAAACCACACATCATAGCATCTTAAAAACCTTTCCTTTCAGTCTGCAACTATCCATCACAAATTACCGCTGACACTCGTCTCCACCCACTGTTACTTTGGATGGTTGGATGCTATTTAAACTCATCCACTTTCACTGCCTCTGCTCCTTCAATATTCTGCCCATCTCCCTCTCATTTTTGTGCTGATGCCAAATGACTCATGAGTGTTTATAATAATGAACACTTATAACAACAATAATAATGATAATGTGTCATCTACATTAAAGACTTCAGGGTCTTTGTATAACATTCTTTACCATTTTCTGTTTCTACAGGCTGTTTGTATGGGATAGCTACGAACCCATAAGTGATAAATTAGCCCTATTAGTGTAGATGTGCAATTCAAAACTAGACAAACATATCTGCTGGTGGGAATATCAAAAGGAAAAGATTTGGTTTTGGCAAGCTCAGACAAGCAGCAGACTGTGACTCTGGGACAGGACTGGAAAAAGCAGAAATGAACCAACGCAGTCTGAGGGTGACATTTGTGAAGGGTGCAAGTATGAACACAAAGCGGGACACTAACTTGAAAACAGATGCACACAAATCATCATGATCTACACATTGGAAGAAGGAAAAGAAACAGATGTAACATGTGAGAAAGAAAAGCAGAGCAAATACATGCGGAAAATATGTGCAGCAGGTATTCCTGATGAATACAAAATATTTCATGTTAGGGTTTTTTTGTGGATTAAGGTTTTTTTTTTGCATGTTTGCAAACTTTGACTTTTGGGCACTCTGTATGCTCTCATGCTTTTAAAAATGATTTGTCCAAAATTGGATATGGAGTAATGTTCCTAAATGCACTAGTAAATCCACAAAGAAAGGACTCAAGGAGAAGACCTGAGGTGCCTAACCAATGCTAAGATTTCAATTCTATTGAAATATTGCCAGGGGATTGAAAATAGGCATTTAAAAAAGCATCTTACAGTTACAGTAATTTGGAAAGATTTCAGAAAGCTTTGACCCTCTTTGACTCCATCTTTCCAAAGAAAGTTACTCCTGCTTAAGACAGCAATATGAACATCTGAGCCCAGTGGTGTATTTCCACAGAAGAATTTCTTTTTGTGACTAAAAATTGAGGAAGAGTGTCCAAATGTGTTTAACTTTTTTTTTGGCAGCAATAAACATGACAGTTTACTTATTTTAATTTAAGACATGTTTAATTTTAATTAAGTTTAAAACTTTTTTATTTAATGTAAAATTATATATATTTTTAAATTTACTTTCAAATTCTTCAGTTGCTGAATGGGCTGCATAGTTTTCATAAATTGCATAGTTCAGAATAGCTATAATTGTACCAGATGGTTGCATTCAGTTAAGTTGGACTAGACCAGTGGTTCTTAACCTTGTTGGAGGTACCGAACCCCACCAGTTTCATATGCGCATTCACCGAACCCCTCTTTAGTGAAATTTTTATTTTTTTTTTCAAATTCAAGACATAGATATGTTTTTTTACTGGTGCACAAAATGAGCCGTACATGAACATCACCTTGTTCAAAGAACAAAACCAACACAATGCATGAACTTACAACAAATTACATACCTGCAAATCAGTGTGACTTCTGCTGTTGCCTTTGAGAGACCAGTTCAGATATGCGTGGCTTCACCTTGGCAAGTGCCAGTCTCATGTCATTTTCACAGAAAAGTCTGTTCCTTTTCTTCGTTTTTATGTCCAGCATCGTCGAAAAGGATTGCTCGCAAAGATATGTTGTAACAAATGATATAAAAAAATCCAGGGCTTTCTTAGCAATAATTGGATACTTGTCCATTTGTCGACACCAAAACGTTGAGAGTGTTGTTGTTCTGAAGAGTTGCTGTTGAACCTGGCTCTGCTGAATTTCAATGATTTCGTCAAGGTATTCATCATTTACATCTGCTGTCTCAACAGCAAACGTGAACGGCTGTCTCACCCATGCTGGATATGACTCTCTTGTAGGGAAATATCTGTCGAGAGACTTTGCAAGCTCATCTAAGTGCGTTGCAATTGTTTGCTTCAGTTCCGTGGATACAGAAACATCTCCGATTCCAGACACATCTTCGACCTTACTTACACAGTTGTCCAGAAGGGGGAAGTTTGCAAAGTTGTTGTTCTCTGTTCGTCGTTTCCATAACGTTAGCTTTTTTTGAAAAGCCTTCAGGTGTTCTTCCGCTTCTATGATATTGACTCCACCACCCTGCATCTGCTGATTGAGATGATTGAGAGCTGCGAATATATCAGCCATGTACGCTAAAATGAGAATGAACTCAGGATTTTTGAAGCAATCTGCATGACAGTGTTGGTGCTCTTGCAAAAACAGGGCTAATTCCACACGCATGGCAAAAACACGATTCAGCACCTGTCCCCGGGATAACCACCGAACATTAGAATGGTACAGAAGTACCTCGAATTCAGAGCCCATTTCTTTACACAGCTCACTGAAGATGCGGTGCCTCAGAGCACTATTTCGCACATAGTTCACACATTCCACCACGGTTTTTAATACTTCTGCCATTTTTGGAGGCAAGGTTTTTGTTGCCAATGCATGCCTGTGCAAAATACAATGAGTCACAATGATGTGTGGTGCATCGGCTTTTACTAGCGCACCAAAACCAGAGTTTCTTCCCAGCATGACGGGAGCTCCGTCTGTACAAACTGCAGAAACCATGTCCCATGAAAGATTGTTGTCTCCGAAGAAGTCATCCACAAGCTTCTTCACATCGGCTGCCTTAGTTGTTGTTGTAAGAGGCTTACAAAATAAAAAATCTTCTTTTATCATGTCATCTTTCACATAGCGCACAAAAACAGTAAGCTGGCTTAGATTAGCAACGTCTGTGCTCTCATCGAGCTGAAGGCTGAATTTTGCCGGGCTTGAAATCAGATCGGCGACTACTTGAGCCAAGATGTCTTTACTCATGTCTTCTATTCTGTCGCTGACGGTGTCATTTGAAAGAGGAATTTGTGATAATTTACCTTCGGCCGCTGTTCCGAGTATCAGATTTGCCATCTTTAACGCGGCTGGTTTCACGAGTGTTTCACCAATGGTGTGTGGCTTGCCCTGCTTTGCGATCAGGTAAGCAACTTCGTACGATGCTGTGAGGATCGGTTTGTTAACGGGTACAAATCCAAGAGCAGGCAGAGTGGGCCTTTCATCGAATCTGGCTCTCTTCACCTTGAATTCAGCAAGTGTTGTGTTCTTGTATTCCCCGTCTCCATGCAGCTTCAAGAAGTGTTCCTTTAGTTTTGCCGGTGCGAGACTAGAGTTGCTCAACTTGGCGTTGCAAATCATGCAGATAGGACGCTCACTCCCATCACGTTCCGTGATACATGTAAATCCATATTGTACATATTCGTCCAACCACTTTCTTTTTTTGCCCGACATAGTTAGTATGGATTAAAATGTTAAAAAAAAAATCACGCGAAGTACTACCACGACATTCACATGTTGACTACTGCGCGCGCTACATTCCCCGCAGCCCTGATTGGCCAAGCAGTGTAGCATGATCGTCTGCAGCCAGTGATGGCCAGAAGGGGGCGTGTCATCACAAATTTACACGATAATTCGGGCGTGGCTGGACCTCTGCGACCTCCGCAGTGGAGGCTCTGCCGAACCCCTGAGACCGACTCACCGAACCCCTAGGGTTCGATCGAACCCAGGTTAAGAACCACTGGACTAGACTGTAATACAAACCATTCAATTTGTCAACAATAAAACTGACTGAAATGAGAGAAAGACTGAGTGTGAGACTTTGATATTAGATAAAATGAATATTGATAAAGTTTATCTTTATGTACAGAATATGAATATCGCAAAATATTTTTAAAAAAAATCACAATAATATCGTATCGTGCTTTAAATATTGTGATAATATCGTATCGCGAGTTGTATGGTGATTCCCACCTCTACCCCCTACTATAAATCCATTTTGATGGCACCAATTCCTCATTCCTAGGAAGTCCATTCTCAAAATATGTGTACCGTACATATGAGCAGCCACAGGAGATTTTTGAAACTGTGTATCAGGCACCGAACTAGACCACATGTTAGAATATGTATCCCCGCCTTCCAGAACTGCTTTACAGACTTGGATCCACATCTTACTAACACACTATAAGAGCTAGAAAAATGAGAAGAGTGAGGTTAAAGCTGAGTGTATGCTCACCCCAGTCCAGAAGCCATAGCATGATCTTCACCAGGGTAACAAACTTTTTTTCTACCTGTGCAAGTTTCCTCTTTAAGTAGAATCACAGTGGTACCTGCTGTGAAATCACTTTGGGCTGGTTTTTGACTTTGGTGTGTAGTAATACTTAAACACTAAAAGAAAGATGGTATGCGTGTCGTCATTAGGACAGGGGTTTGTGTCAGTGTGTGGGACAAAGGAAGTAACGCACAGTGATCACACTACTCAGACAATGAGCAGTGTAGTTAATTACCTCCTCCAGAGAGTAGTGGGAAAGTAGTGGGTCTAAATGGATTTGGTTGTAGTCATAGAGATTAAAAATGTTTGCAGACCTACAGTTGCTGTGGATGTCTCCTGTACTCATGGAGCTGATACAAAAATAATGCAAATAAACAAGTGCACAATTTAAACTTAGTCCGACATCATTTCAGCATCTGCAACTAGTACAATTTCAAAGTATGAAGGTAAAACCTTTTGGTGGGAAGGTTTGGGGCAATTTTATGTGTTAAAAAATAATTAAAAATCTGCTTTTTTTTTTTTGCTTTTTCGCTTTCACCATCTTTCACTAGTGAAAGATGTCACAGCAGAGGTCAGAGGTGATGTGCGAGTGGATGCACTTTCACTCACCTGCAGCCGTGCATTCGTTAGCATGAATTCTTGTTGCTTTTTTAAATTGTCATCCATGGATTTGGACAGCAGGACACCCATGGCTGCGTTGGCGTTTCTGTGAATTAAACACGCAGTCATTCAAACGTGCTGCTCTGCTCTCATCACAACAGCAAACAAAATTCCAGAGTCGGGCTTAGAAAAGCCACCTGCTTCAAACTGGATTTGTTTCAGCATGTAGTGACCTCTTCAGTCCTTCAGTGTCTCTTCACTTCAGCTTTAGCTTTAAGCCTCAACTCATTTTAAGCTTTCCCGTTAAGTTAGCGAATAACAACACGACTACTGTCTACACAGAGGAAGTATTTGCAGCCCACCAAAAGGTTTTACCAGAGAAAAAGAGGGGAAAGTGTTTTTTTTTTTAACTTTTACACCAATTCAGGATTTTTAATAATGTCAACTCTAAGAAGCATATTTGTTTACAAAATGGTCACAAATAACAGGAAAAGGCGTTGATTTTTGTCAGATAAGACGATGAATTCGCCTCCTTCAAAAATACTGTAAATGCTTCAGCTAGAACCACAGTTACTGCCAAATGCAATAAATACTGAAGCACTTCCACAGGTAAGTGCTTACGAGCTTTATCTTATGATTGCCTATCAGGTATGCTTTTTGACTTGTGCTATGTTTAAAGTGATAAATGTTACAAGGTCAACAGTAATAAAATAGCTGGCTCCTTTTTTTTGAATGAAGGTGATACATGCGTGCAGCTTCATGCATACAGAATGGATGAGGTGCTGCAACTGAGACCCGCCGTTTGTCTTTTCTGGTCGGCGAGTGGAGAATCACACAGGCTGGTCTGCAAAGAGAGCTTTAGGATGCTTCCTCCCACTGTCCACTGCATCGTCCATCCACAGGGTTTGCAGGGCTGGCTCAACCCATGGCTGCCACACCACTAAGATGTTTTCAGAAATATGCAAGCATGCAACAATCATGTTTTACAGTCCTGTGGTCTCAGCCTCAGATGCTTATTAAATCACACAAAGCTCATGTAGAAACAAACAAACGAACAAAATATATTTTCCTTAATTTCTGTCAACCACACGTTTCCAGCTATCATGGTTGCTAGGCAACCTGGGCAGCGCGACGGAGGCTAGACCGTCCCATTTCACAAGCCTCGCACTTCCGGCCTTAGCGGTCTTTGAGTACGCGGCCCTTGAGGACCATTGAGGCTGCGTACTTTAAGGCTGCAGACCCTGAATTGGGATACAGCCATAAAAACCATGAAAAAATATTGCCGTAATATGAAGCGATAGACTTTTTCATATCGTCATCCATATGTGTCCTTATATCGAACAGCCCTATTTTGAACTCTCCTCGTCCTTTGAGTGCGCAGTCGCCTTTGTTATATAGCAAGGTATTTAAAATGAATAAATAAATATCCCGTTCGTTTCAATACGCATGATCTGAGCATGCGCGGAATGACACGGAGCTATTCTTTGATCCTTTGATCTTCTCAAAGGGGAGACTGTGACGTGACGGTCGACCGCACGTCACAGTCTCCCGTGACGGTTGACGTCACCATCTCTGCCACATGAGTTTATAAATAGAGGTGCTTTAACACAGTTTACCTTGGTGCGTCTTCGGTAACAGCGACTTGTTTTTGCAAAGCAGGAGTCTTTGACAAAGGTAATACCTTTACATTTAAATAATTCAGGGAACATTTTTTTTCTTTTGACACTTGTCCCTGCAGCAGTTACAAAGTTGGTCAATGGAGAGAATAGCTCAGCGTTTAGAGGCTCTCATAGAGCAAAATAGAATGATTAATGCAAGGATGGACAACATTGAAAGGGAGTTGAGTGTACGAAAGAAAGAGACTGAGAATGTGAGGCGTGAGAAAGCACCACAGAGTGCTTTTGCCAACTTCGCAAGTAACGTAGGTCTAGGTCTAGGTCTAGGTCTAGGTCTTGCCATAACGGGCGCTATTTATTACCTGCCCACCTTGATTGGCTAATTATAACATAATAACTATACTGTGCTCTCATTTATGTTCAGTTTTATTTTGCCCTCACCTCCCAACCAGTCATGACAGAAGACTGCCCCACACTGAGCCTGGTTCTGTCACAGGTTTCTTCCTGTTAAAAGGGAGTTTTTCCTGTCCACCGTTGCTCATAGGGAATCACTTGATTGTTGGGGTTGAATCTTTGGATTGAATTTAATTGCCTTAAACTGAAAATCAAAAATTCAAGTGAGGGGTTGACCAGGGCTCGTTAGGTGGGTTGTTTTTTTTATTTGTAATTTGATAATTAAAATAAAGAAAAATTATATTTAAAAATATATATTAATTGCTCTGTGTGTTTACTTCAATGAAGACGTGTATTTTTTGTGATAGAAAAATATAAATTGTCCAAAATATTTGAGAGTTTTTAAATTAGCACTGCATGAGTTTAACTGTGGCACAGACAGCTGTCAATCCTGGTGAGTGAGAGTTCAACCTCCAAACTGAACCCAGTGTGTTACTCGCAGAATCACAGATTTACTCACATTTACTGATTGTTCTGTAGGGTCTTTACAATTTTCAGCCCCTTCAGGTGACTGTTGTCTTCTGACTCCATCTTTAGGGTTTAGTTAGATTAAATATTTAACCAGTTAATTCAAGAATGAAAGACACATTTATCACAAAGGCACTCTTATAATGTAGATTAAATGTGTGTTGACATAACATCTAGATATATGATTAGAAAGAGAGAAATGTTGTAATGACATGAACAAAGTGCAGTATTCCAAGATGGCATCAGAGTTTTAACACCTTTTATACTCATGTTTTTATAATTATGTTAAGTGTAAAAGCTCAAAGATGATGACATAGATGCATCTGTTTCTGTTATTATCACAATAATCACAACATAAATGAATATTGTGACATTTTTTCTGTGCTGTATTAAGGTTACCAGAGTCAGCTGGGGATTCATGAACATCATCAGTGATGTTTCTCCACAGCGGGCTCATCAGTACCTGGTGACAGAAGGTCAATCCAGCTCTGACTTGAGGCTGTTCAAGAATCAGCTCCACTTGATCTGGTTCCACCTCTACCACAGGCAGAGAAACACAGGGTGAGATATTTTTAAGTGACCTGCACGTCTTTTTGTACAGAACAAACAGATGTAGTGAAGCCGTAGCGTTGCTCAACCCGAGAATGATGATATGTGTTTGCGTGTAAACATAATAAGATTTGACCTTGGTGAGTTTTTCTATGACGTCACAGTAAAAGTTTCATATTTTTTTTATTGGCTGAGGACCAAAGTTGCTGAGAATTCAAGTAAACATCTTATGATGTGTTTTCCGTCTTCTAGTCTGATAGTAGACATATATTTCACTTAATTTAGTCTAAATTACACAGAGTGCTTTTATTAGTAGGCCATCAGATTTATTGGAAAACATATTTATCACTTCCACCTCTTCTTTAAGTCAAAGAGTTATTTTTATTGATGGCATGAAGTTGGCTTTAAAGTGAGTTGTAAGGTCTCGGGGTTGATATTGTTACAGCATCAACTTGATCACAAACTCACAACCGTTGAACTAAAACACAATGTAAATTCAATGAAATAGAAAGACGGGTGAAACAGAGACATAAAGTCATCGATATAATATGCAAAACATACTGGCCCATGCTTTGAGGCAGAAATAAACACCTTACAGATATTTTTAAGAACATTTGAACTTCTTCTGACTTAAATTTGTCTCTCCAGCTTCAGCTTGCCATGGTCATACCTCAGCATGGGCATGCATCTTCCTCAGGTGCACCAGTGGAACCAACATGCAGTACAATAGTTCCTACATGAGAATTTCCACAATAAATGTCCTAATGACATATAAAATATGCATAGTGCAAAACAAAATATGTTAACTAAAAGTATGGCAGTAAAACTCCCACCAAATGACAAACCTATTGTGATTTCTGCCTAAACACATTATAGTAGGAACATGCTTACATTTTAGCATTTATTCTGCTTCTAGCAATAGCACAGTTTTGTGTACTGGCCTATCAAGATACGCTGGTTTGACAGTCCTTTTCCCATCCCTATCCAAAATTGAATCACAGAGAAAAAGCTTAACCATTCTAATACTTCCATCTACGCTTGGATATACCTCTGTTACTCTTGCCAGTTTCCACTTTTTCCTTGGAGAATTGTCTTCTTGAAGAATAACAATATCTTTCACCTTTGCACTCCTTTTATCTTTTTGCCAGATCTGTCTCTGTTGAAGAGTGAGAAGATATTCCTTCTTCCACCTTGTCCAGAATTAATTGGCTAAAAACTAAACTTGGCGCCATCTCCTTCTCAAGTACAGGTCCCTGCTCACAAATTTGCCAGGAGCGGGTAGAATAATGCTGGCCTTCATCATGAGAATATGATTTGGTGTACGAGGCTCTAAATTTGGGTCATTTAGGTTCTCTACTACTACTAGGTGCTATTCACAATAACCATAACTTCATAAAGACACGTTCTGAGTGAGGAAGTGTCAAGTCTCTTAGAAGTGTGATCTAGAATAGTCGTTAAAACGCATCTAATAGTCCTAATTTGCCTTCCCCAAAAACCTCTCATGTGGCTTGAAGAGGGGTGCTCAGAACAAACTTACATCTGCATTGTTTCAACTGTTCTTTGTCAAAATCATTCAGTGCATTTAAAAGCTCTCCATCCATTTCTCCTTTTTTTTCAGGGTCGCGGGGGGCGCTGGAGGCTATCCCAGCTGTCATAGGGCGAGAGGTGGGGTACACCCTGGACAGGTCGCCAGTCTAACACACAGGGATGGACAACCATTCGCACCTACGGGAAATTTAGATTTTTCAATTAACCTATCCCTACAAACTGCATGTCTTTGGACAGTGGGAGGAAGCCGGAGTACCCGGAGATAACCCATGCAAACACGGTTGGAATTGAACTCAGGACCTTCTTGCTGTGAGGCAACAGTGCTAACCACCGTGCCACCGTGCTGCCCTCAGAAGCTCTCCCTTAGCACCAAAATAATTTAGTACCTTGGTCACACCTGATTACATGTCCACAAATAGAAATAAAACAACATGATGCATTCATAAAATGATCAGTTGTAAGGTCATCCAACATTTCATTATGTATTGCTCTAGAACACATACATGTACAAAGAAGACCATTCCTTTTAAGTTCTTTTCTACCCTCTTTTACATAAAAAGGTCCAAAACAGTCAATGCCACAGTAGGAGAATGGGGGTGTTGTTTCCATTCTATCCTCTGGTAAATCTGACCTCCCATGATCTTGACTATGTCTCCTGTACTTTGTGCAGGTTGTGCACTTGTAGATGTGAGAAGCAACTGAATCGCTGCATCCTGTAATGCATACTCTATTGGAGCGCAGCTCAGTGACAGTTATTCCTCTTCCTTGATGCTGCACCTTTTCGTGGTACTGTTTAATAAGTAAACACAACATGACTTGATTTGGGGATAATGGCAGGATGTTTGATATATGGGTGTAGAGTTGCTCTTGTCCTCCCACCCTAAGTACTCCCTGCTCATCAACAAATGGACTTAGGCTGTAGAGCTTGTGTGTCTTATCCTTCAGTTGAATGTCCTTCCCTCGAGTCAAGTCCTTGATTTCTTTGTTCTGTTCTGTTCTTAAATAACTACATTTTCCGTAGCCTGTCACACCAGCGTCTGAAAAATGGTGTAGTTCACACTGCCTGTGTTTGCAGGTAAGACACGTCTTTGAACTTTCACCTTTGACAAGTTTTGAAGATCTAGGATTCCCACAGTGACAGTGTTGATCTGAGAGTGGCTCGTCCCATTCTACTTTCTCTTGGCATAACTGTTGCAGGATTTGTTTTCCTCTTAGGATGAAGGGTGCCACAAATCCCAGTGGGTCGTACACTGATGCTATTGTGCACAGAATTCCTCTTCTTGTCATTGGGCGCTCTTTTACAGTTACTCTGAACTAAAACTCATCAGAAGAAATGCACCACTGAACACCAAGTGGTCTTTCCATCAATAGATCTAAGTCCTTAATACTTTCAGCACTCTCTTCTCCCGACAGTGACTTTATCAGATTTTCACAGTTTGGTATGAACTTTGTCTAATCTTAGTTTACCCTTGCTACACAATTCTCTTGCCTCTTTCACTAGTTTTATTGCTTCAGCTTCTGATATAACACGTACAAGTCCATCATCTACATAAAAGTTCCTTTGAATGAACCTCACTGTGTTTGGAGTGAACTTTTCCTCACATTGCGTGGCTAGATGATTTAAACCAAAGTTGAAAATCTTAGGCCTTAATGTAGAGTCCAGTAGGTGGCAGTGTTGACCAAAGAATGCTTAATTTCACTGTGGTCTCAGTTTTTAACCCTCCTGTTGTGTTGTTTCTGTGGTACAGCAAGGATATCCCTGAGTCAGTTTGTTTAGCCATCCAGAAGTGTCAGAACCCAAAAACTTCCAGTAAACTTTGCTGATATCTTATTATCAACTCCATTACTGCCCACAGGAACAGGACAGTTCACAACACCTGCGTTCTTGCACTTTACACGTCAGGTCAATAGAATACGGAGTGTGTGTGTGTGTGTGTGTGTGTGTGTGTGTGTGTGTGTGTGTGTGTGTGTTGGGGAAATATGTCTCACAGTTGCAAAGACAGATGTAGTTTTAGACCCTTTCAGCCTCCACTTTGGCTGCCAGGTCAAACCATTTTCATTTTACATGCTGGTTACACTTTTTAATCCAAGCAGAAATTTTGTATAAGAAAGGTCCTTTTAACAATTTTCTTTTTACATTTTAAAACTTGAAATCAGGTCAATTCATCACAATGGGAAGGTTAAAGCTTTTCCCACATTAAGATCTGTCACTTTCATTTAAAAAAAACTGGAGCTAGCAATGTTACTACTGTTGACCTTGTAACATTTATCATTTCAAACATAGCACAAGTCTAAAAGCATACCTGATCGGCAATCATAAGATTAACTAAATGATACGTCACCTACTGTGTGGACTGCAGGTGCGTTGTTCTGTGACGTCACTGAAAATGTTTCCGGCTTTAAAGTCTGAGGCTTTCTCTGTGTGGTGTCTGGACTCGCACGGGTCAGACATGCCAGTTAGGAAAAAACAGGAGAGCATAAGGATGAATGGGGCAAGAAGCTTAATTATTGCTACCAAGAAGCAGAAGACAAAACTGAAGTAAAAGGATTCTGTGAAGGTAAAGGAATCAAATCAAATCCATTCATTTCATTGAGAATTCAAATTTATTTATGTGGCTTTGAATGCAAACAACAGCTGCCTGTCTCTAATACTGTAAGGTAGTCCCTACAGTATTAGAGACAGGCCAGCAATCTGATGATCCCCTATGAGCAAGCACTTGGCAACTGTGGGGAGGAAAAACTCCCCGTTGGGAAGAAACCTCCAGCAGAACCAGGCTCAGGAAGGAGCAGCCTTCTGCCGTGACTGGCTGGGTTCTCAACTGTTGTTTGCATGACTGAGATGGTAAGAGCCTAATTAACCCCATTATACCCCAATTATTAGTTATTTCCCTATTAAAATCGTCATAGTCCAGTTAGAGCCAAATAAAGTTGGCACTGACATTAGGTTGTCTTCACCTTTTCCATTTCCATAGAGGAAAATTAAAGGTATTGTGCTAAAAATGAAAGTAAATAAATTAATATAGCTCCAATTTTGTTGACCAAGAACAATAAAATGTAAAGGCAAACGCAAATACATCCTACAGCACGTGACATCAGGTGTGCCACATAATTTCTGACCTCTTCGACCATTTTCCAGAACATGGGACGAATAGCCACAATTGCTGACTTGCACATGTTGGACACTGTGGTAATGGATTGTCCTAAGAATCCAGTTCCTTTCCTGATGATAGAAACCCCTCTATGAAGAATCCCATTATGTTCTTCTCTCCCTTCCAAGGGACTAGGTCTTAGGTCTGGGATCGTGGATTCAGCAGGGTCTGATGCATCTCGATTTGAATTTTCCCATAGCTGATGTCTTTGAATCACAGAAGGCTGCTGCTGTATATGTTCAGGGTGAAGAATTTCACACACTTGGTTTAAACCGCTATTCTGATTATGCTGTCCTCTGCAGCTGCTGAAGCGGGGTTCAGGTATATGCTGATCTGGCAATGGTACCTCATGTTCCGCGTGTAAAATTTGGTTACCACAGCGAACTTCAGGTGCCTCGCATACAGTTTGGTCAGCAGTGGGTGAACGTTGGTCATCAAATCCCAACGTTTTTCTCATAATTTTGTGAGCATAAGTGCCCACAGTGCAAATCGCGCCCCAAACGGAGTTTGACATGTTTACAGATATATTTGCTAACTACACGCGCAAGATTAATGAAAACTGTTTTCTACGTGCGGCCGTCCTAAAGGTAAACTGTGTTGAAGCACCTCTATTTATAGACTCATGTGGCAGAGATGGTGACGTCAACCGTCACGGGAGACTGTGACGTGCGGTCGACCGTCACGTCACAGTCTCCCCTTTGAGAAGATCAAAGAATAGCTCCGTGTCATTCCGCGCATGCTCAGATCATGCGTATTGAAATGAACGGGATATTTATTTATTCATTTTAAATACCTTGCTATATAACAAAGCGCGCACTCAAAGGACGAGGAGAGTTCAAAATAGGGCTGTTCGATATAAGGACACATATGGATGACGATATGAAAAAGTCTATCGCTTCATATTACGGCAATATTTTTTCATGGTTTTTATGGCTGTATCCCAATTCAGGGTCTGCAGCCTTAAAGTACGCAGCTTCAATGGTCCTCAAGGGCCGTGTACTCAAAGACCGCTAAGGCCGGAAGTGCGAGGCTTGTGAAATGGGACGGTCTAGCCTCCGTCGCGCTGCCCAGGTTGCCTAGCAACCATGATAGCTGGAAACGTGTGGTTGACAGAAATTAAGGAGAACATATTTTGTTCGTTTGTTTGTTTCTACATGAGCTTTGTGTGATTTAATAAGCATCTGAGGCTGAGACCACAGGACTGTAAAACATGATTGTTGCATGCTTGCATATTTCTGAAAACATCTTAGTGGTGTGGCAGCCATGGGTTGAGCCAGCCCTGCAAACCCTGTGGATGGACGATGCAGTGGACAGTGGGAGGAAGCATCCTAAAGCTCTCTTTGCAGACCAGCCTGTGTGATTCTCCACTCGCCGACCAGAAAAGACAAACGGCGGGTCTCAGTTGCAGCACCTCATCCATTCTGTATGCATGAAGCTGCACGCATGTATCACCTTCATTCAAAAAAAAGGAGCCAGCTATTTTATTACTGTTGACCTTGTAACATTTATCACTTTAAACATAGCACAAGTCAAAAAGCATACCTGATAGGCAATCATAAGATAAAGCTCGTAAGCACTTACCTGTGGAAGTGCTTCAGTATTTATTGCATTTGGCAGTAACTGTGGTTCTAGCTGAAGCATTTACAGTATTTTTGAAGGAGGCGAATTCATCGTCTTATCTGACAAAAATCAACGCCTTTTCCTGTTATTTGTGACCATTTTGTAAACAAATATGCTTCTTAGAGTTGACATTATTAAAAATCCTGAATTGGTGTAAAAGTAAAAAAAAAGCAGATTTTTAATTATTTTTTAACACATAAAATTGCCCCAAACCTTCCCACCAAAAGGTTTTACCTTCATACTTTGAAATTGTACTAGTTGCAGATGCTGAAATGATGTCGGACTAAGTTTAAATTGTGCACTTGTTTATTTGCATTATTTTTGTATCAGCTCCATGAGTACAGGAGACATCCACAGCAACTGTAGGTCTGCAAACATTTTTAATCTCTATGACTACAACCAAATCCATTTAGACCCACTACTTTCCCACTACTCTCTGGAGGAGGTAATTAACTACACTGCTCATTGTCTGAGTAGTGTGATCACTGTGCGTTACTACATCATGCAGGTAGCTGTTCAGGAGACACTTGTGCAGCAAGCCTGGCTCAGACACAGGTTCCTGAAAGCTCCCCGTCTGCACCTGTGCCTTCAACTGTTTCGGCTTGTCCTGCTTGTGCCGCCTCCTCTCCTTCTTCTTGGTAGACATCAAGTGTTGCCACACAGATATTATGTGGAGGATGCAGCAGGCCCCCACAACTTTGGGAGGAAACAGAGGCCGACCCTCAAGGGCTCACAAGAAGATGGAGTGCCAGTGTGTTTTGAGGATGCACAAAGTAGGATCTTTAATATTTCTGGCCTTTGCTGAGCTCTGGCTCTGCTAGTTTCACTGTTTCCCTGTTGGGGAATCCTCTCACACTCAAACTGTGAAATATGCTCCACTCCAGTCCACTGAATGGCTGTGGAAAATATGAAAGAGGACATAACTTTACACATTAACTTCTAACAATTTAAGCCCAAAGAGTCATCCTGAGAAATGTCATTTAATATGCAGCATTTCATTATCACGTTAAAAAACAAACAAACCCCACATACTGCTTAAGTTGCTGCTCTTTGAGATTAAAAGATCTCATTACATTAACAGAAACACTGACATCCCTGCTCTACAGCTTTGCATTCAGGGGGTGTCCTTGTCACAAAGATCAATTCAGACACTGAAATCTTTTCAATTTTCTTTTTTTATTAATTTAAAATTTTTTCCAGATGTCAAACACAAAGTATAGATATCAGCACCTTGGAATCTACTGTGATGGCTTAAAAAAGTTGGAGGTCCAACAGCTTTGTATTGAAGCTCCCTCACACCTACAATTAAAATTTTAGTGTTGAAAATAATACATTTTATCTGTCAATACAAATGTCTGAGAATCTTTACCAATAATGCACCATTACATTTTGATCACTTCAGCTGTTGGTTATCGGCAACTGCAAAAGTTACCAGCCTGGCAGAGGGCATTTCATCAAAACAAAGCTTCTTAGAAAGTAACACGTCTATGACCTGGATAGAAAAGAACCACAGACTGAATACAAAGGATGGATTGTAGCCACTGAAATGAGAAAGAAAGGGCAAGCCTTTGCTGTTCCAGGACAGCAGGAGCTGAATGTAAAGGAGAAAAAGTGGAGGGTTTGGATGCTACGTCCATCTTTTGCATACAGTCTATCATCTAAACAGAGAGGCAAGTGACCTGCAACAGTCATCAGTGTTTCAGGAGCTTTTTAAAGGCGACGTATTACACATAAGAGCCAGATAAAATGAGCTGTTATGAAGAGTGTTTAAGAGAATTTCTGCTCTGCACTGGTCTAATTGCAGCTTTGACCAAAGTCAACAATCATTGTCTTACCACTTTGTTCAATCATCATCATTACATTCATGAACCAGGCTTATAGCAGCTGGTATTCTTGTTCATCTAAATACAACAAAACCCCCCAGAGAGATAACATAAACTGATTAATATTACTATCAATTTCCCTTCAAGTCCATCATACATAATCAAAGCAAATGTAACCCATATCAACTACTCCCTGTCACATGACCCACGTCAGCTGATTTGAGGTCCCTCTTCTGATTGGCTCCTCCCACGTCGCGGCAACTCTGAAAACCGGCTGTGGAGGGATACTTCCGGGTTCGACTCCTGCTGTGGCTGTGAGCTTATGGCATTTAGAACGGTGTTGGAAAACAAAGCGTTTTCTCCCCTCAATTCATCTTTAAACTTTAAACTCAGCGGTAAGTGTCCTTAATATCTTTCAACCTTTGGTTGTCAGTAACCAGCCGATCGTTTTCGCGATTAAAAAATGACTGTGCGGCAGCGCTCCCACCGCAAGCAGAACTCCGGTTCAAAAACCGCTGTTTTTGAACACTTTTATTTACTTAAGCATGTTAATGGGCTTACTTTGAAACAAAGTGCGATTGAAAGATTATTGTTATGTGTTGCCTTGAATTCGGCTATGCTGTCTGTTAGACAGTTGTTTTTCTTTATTGTTGTTTTTGTATTGTTTGTAGCGAACGCTACTGGAATGTATAGATTAAGCTACGTAGCCAAGATGATTAATGATTTAACTGTTTTACATTGATTGATGATGATTTATGATTTGCATTGTTACCTAGACTTGCAGAAGAGCATATTTTTTTACCGGTAAACTGAATTGAACTTGATGTGCTAATGGACATTTTTCTGACCTACAGGTCAGGTTTTTTTTCCCTCTTTGAATTGATCTTCTTCATATTGAAGTGGCGAGCCGGTAGGACCATTCTTTCTTTTCCCCCACTTAGCCGTCTTTGGATTACGGACATATTTCCCCCTTGTATGAAGCTGGACCCTAAGGAGGAATACCTTAAAAGTGAACTTTAAAAAGAAAAGGACCAAAAAAAGGACTCTTAGCAAAAGGACTCTTGCACAGAAAAATCACAGCACTGATTTATTATTTAATTGTGGACATTTACGTTGTGTGTTGTGTTAATTATTTTGTTCCATTTCCCCTTTCCCCTATTTATTCAATATATTTTTGGTACAAGACATTGCAGTTTTTGGTCTCATCATTCACACCATCTGGGCTCCATAAAGAACTATTTCTTCTGCGCGTCAGTCAGTAAATTCATCCATTGACATAAACTAGTCCTTAAATAACTTAGCGTTACACAAACCCTAGAAAATAACAACCTAAAGAAAACACTGATGATATAACTGCAATTGTGCAATATTTAGAGACAAGTTATCTGCTGTGGTCACACAATGCTCTTATAACACTGTAATAAAACTTAACTCATGGATCAACATGTGGCATACACCAATCAGGCATAACATTATGACCACTAGCAAAGTGAGTAACACTGATTCAGACTATTCAACACGGAGGCCACACCTGGCATCTTGGTGCCAGATATCATGTGATGGGTCAGGGCCGCTTTGGCAGCAAAAGGGCGACCAACACAGTGTTAGTTAGGTAGTCATAATGTAATGCCCGATTGGTGTATCTGAAAGACTGAAATGAGACAGAATAAGGAGCCTTTCGTTCAATAAGGTCAACCTGACAGAGAGAAATAGCAGAGCCTTAAAATTTTCCATGATAGAGGACGTTTGTTCTATAAATTATTACATTATTTCTCCAAGAAGGAGCTGAGGCCGCTTTTACCTTAATGCTACATAAAGTATAGTTGTGTATCGTTTAGGGAGTGGGTATGTTTTGGACAGCTAAACCTGAGGTTTCTTTGTGAGCCACTTCCCCGTCTTTGTGGTTTGTTGAAAACGAAATGTACAGTGGCTGCAGCTCCTCTCTGGAACCACGCTGTTAGACAATAACTAATTACATTATTTCTCCAAGAAGGCGCTGAGGCTGCTTTTAGCACGGCGGGCCTTCTCTATGCTCTCAAAGGTTGGAGTCCCTTGAGGTAACTGTAGACGGTCATTTTCAGTCTCCATGATATTCTCAGCTTCCCCTAAAGACATCATGAAAAACACATTTAATGGGTATAATTAGTGACTGCAATCTTTTTTAAAAATGTCATTAATGAATAACTAAACACAATATTTGTTAAACATTTAGATGCATTATTTGGTAAACAGTAAGGTCCATTTGGACAGAGACTTTTTCTTTTTTAGCATTTTGGTTCTGTTCATTACCACAATTAATTTTAAATATAACAACTTTAAATATAATTAACTCAGATCCAGTTGAACTGCCGACTGTCAGCCTTAATTCAGTGGGTTGAACAAAAAGATTGCACAAAAATGTGAGAACTAAAATGCAATCCCATCATTTCAGGACATCAAAAGTAACTGGACAAATAAAATAAAATGTATTCATTTGAATCGTGCTAATGCAAGCGCCACACCTCAAATCAACTCCAGGGCTTCTATCTGCTTAATTGATAATGACATAACAAAGGAAGTGCCCACACCTGCCCATGAAATAGCCTTTCAGTCAAATGTCCAATTACTTTTTGTCCCTTTAAAAAGCGGGGGGCACACGTTAAGGGGCCGGAACTCCAAAACCTTCATCCGATTTGAATGTGGATTTTCTCATATGAAAGCTGGGCGTCTACACATTATATAGATGCCCATCATAGCGGAAAGTGGAAATTGTTTTGGTAAACAGACACTATTCACGTATTTAAATATATATATATATGGACCTAACTGTATATTAGAGCCTGTGTTTTCTGGATATAGTGAGTCTGTGTTCTGCTGTTCAAAGTAAAATAATCCTCGAAAACCAAAGCAAAGAATCACTATATAATGCTTGATAAGGATTTATTTACCCGTCTGTGCACCCTCTTTTTAAATGTTAAACAGGTTTCCTTAAGATGATGATGCCTGTAAGTGTGTAGCTTTACCTCTCATACGATTAATAAGCGTTCCATAGGCGCTGTCCATCTGGTAGGCAAATATGAAACTGAGAGGTATGATGGGAGCCAGCATGCCTGGGTTCTTTCTTTTAATAGCTCTAAAGAAAAATGATGATAAACAGAAGACAATATTTAACTGCAAAGATAAAAGCACAACACAGAGATGAGTCTGTGTGTGTTTGTGTCAGATCTTTGTGAGGTGTTAGAATCTCACCCTGCAGTTAGTCCCACTGTGGCCACCGCAAAGAAACTGCCAAAGTATTTCACAAACTCTCTGGACCAGGCGATCTGCATCGCCATCTGCCGCTCTCTCATCTGGTTCTGCATCAGAATCTGGCGCTCCATCTGGGCACGTGCACGCGCGCACACAGACACACACAAATAAATTAAGAAGAAATGATGAAATAAAATTTTCCCTGCTTGGTAAGATTTCATTTTCAGTTATAATCAATTTCAGTCAATTACTGTTGATCAGAGCTGTAATAATCCTCTGATTCATCAGTTAATTGTTTTATGAGAGTACAGACAGTTTAAAGAGATCTCCATAAGCACCAAAGGCTTAGTACTTTTTAAAAAAAAGCCCCTAAAAACTTGTAGGAAGTGTACATTACGTGAACAGAGATGTGATTAGTTGGGAGCACAGACTGAACTTCTATGTATGCTTGAGAAGTTTCTTTGGAATTTTTTTTAAGTCATGAAACTAAACCCTGGAATCCACTGCTGTAAACATGCCAACTACAAACACTACGCTCTAGGGAAGGAGGAAGTGACAAACTTTTCATCTCCACAATCTGGGTGTTTCGTACTCCTGACATCGACTCTTGGCTGTACACTCTTTAGGTTCAATGGAAATTACAGGAATGACTTCTGTAATTGACAGTGTTTGTTCTTTTAAAGCCAGCATCCGCTGAAACAAACTAGTGAGTAGTCTGAGCACACTTAAGGGTGTCCCCCTTTAACGGCCCATGTTGTGAATGAGTGAAGAATGCAATTATGAAAAGAAAGCATTTCCCGCTCCTCCACACCATGTGTATGAGCTGCAGGAACGGGAAATGGGGTGACACGTTCGCTGAAAGGTCAGCTTTCATGACGGCTTCATCTGGGTCACAAAAAAGGAAGTAAATGGAAGATAGAGGATGTTAAATTTGAATAAACTATCCTGAAACTCACTCCAGCATCTAAGTACATAGATGCTGCAGGGTCTCCATCTTATAAAAATGAAGCAGTTCAATATGCCCATATACACAAATACGTAACATAAGTAAAGATCACTGCACATCTTTGCTCAGCCACCAGTTTCACATTATTAGTTAGTTTGTCTCCAAAGCACTCAACCTGAAATGGCCCTCTGATGTACTCATTCCTAATCATGTCCTTCATGGTCACTCCAAACAAAAAAATCTTAACATCTTCAACTCTGTCACCTCCAGTTTTCTAAACCACACATCATAGCATCTTAAAAACCTTTCCTTTCAGTCTGCAACTATCCATCACAAATTACCGCTGACACTCGTCTCCACCCACTGTTACTTTGGATGGTTGGATGCTATTTAAACTCATCCACTTTCACTGCCTCTGCTCCTTCAATATTCTGCCCATCTCCCTCTCATTTTTGTGCTGATGCCAAATGACTCATGAGTGTTTATAATAATGAACACTTATAACAACAATAATAATGATAATGTGTCATCTACATTAAAGACTTCAGGGTCTTTGTATAACATTCTTTACCATTTTCTGTTTCTACAGGCTGTTTGTATGGGATAGCTACGAACCCATAAGTGATAAATTAGCCCTATTAGTGTAGATGTGCAATTCAAAACTAGACAAACATATCTGCTGGTGGGAATATCAAAAGGAAAAGATTTGGTTTTGGCAAGCTCAGACAAGCAGCAGACTGTGACTCTGGGACAGGACTGGAAAAAGCAGAAATGAACCAACGCAGTCTGAGGGTGACATTTGTGAAGGGTGCAAGTATGAACACAAAGCGGGACACTAACTTGAAAACAGATGCACACAAATCATCATGATCTACACATTGGAAGAAGGAAAAGAAACAGATGTAACATGTGAGAAAGAAAAGCAGAGCAAATACATGCGGAAAATATGTGCAGCAGGTATTCCTGATGAATACAAAATATTTCATGTTAGGGTTTTTTTGTGGATTAAGGTTTTTTTTTTTTTGCATGTTTGCAAACTTTGACTTTTGGGCACTCTGTATGCTCTCATGCTTTTAAAAATGATTTGTCCAAAATTGGATATGGAGTAATGTTCCTAAATGCACTAGTAAATCCACAAAGAAAGGACTCAAGGACCTGAGGTGCCTAACCAATGCTAAGATTTCAATTCTATTGAAATATTGCCAGGGGATTGAAAATAGGCATTTAAAAAAGCATCTTACAGTTACAGTAATTTGGAAAGATTTCAGAAAGCTTTGACCCTCTTTGACTCCATCTTTCCAAAGAAAGTTCCTCCTGCTTAAGACAGCAATATGAACATCTGAGCCCAGTGGTGTATTTCCACAGAAGAATTTCTTTTTGTGACTAAAAATTGAGGAAGAGTGAGGTTAAAGCTGAGTGTATGCTCACCCCAGTCCAGAAGCCATAGCATGATCTTCACCAGGGTAACAAACTTTTTTTCTACCTGTGCAAGTTTCCTCTTTAAGTAGAATCACAGTGGTACCTGCTGTGAAATCACTTTGGGCTGGTTTTTGACTTTGGTGTGTAGTAATACTTAAACACTAAAAGAAAGATGGTATGCGTGTCGTCATTAGGACAGGGGTTTGTGTCAGTGTGTGGGACAAAGGAAGTAACGCACAGTGATCACACTACTCAGACAATGAGCAGTGTAGTTAATTACCTCCTCCAGAGAGTAGTGGGAAAGTAGTGGGTCTAAAGATTAATAATCAATTAAGGCATCGACACAACCAGAGCTGTGCATTTCACCAGAGTAAAAAAAGAAAAGAAAAAAGGAACAAAGTATATGTACACAGGTTGTAGTCATAGAGATTAAAAATGTTTGCAGACCTACAGTTGCTGTGGACGTCTCCTGTACTCATGGAGCTGATACAAAAATAATGCAAATAAACAAGTGCACAATTTAAACTTAGTCCGACATCATTTCAGCATCTGCAACTAGTACAATTTCAAAGTATGAAGGTAAAACCTTTTGGTGGGAAGGTTTGGGGCAATTTTATGTGTTAAAAAATAATTAAAAATCTGCTTTTTTTTTTTTTTGCTTTTTCACTTTCACCATCTTTCACTAGTGAAAGATGTCACAGCAGAGGTCAGAGGTGATGTGCGAGTGGGTGCACTTTCACTCACCTGCAGCCGTGCATTCGTTAGCATGAATTCTTGTTGCTTTTTTAAATTGTCATCCATGGATTTGGACAGCAGGACACCCATGGCTGCGTTGGCGTTTCTGTGAATTAAACACGCAGTCATTCAAACGTGCTGCTCTGCTCTCATCACAACAGCAAACAAAATTCCAGAGTCGGGCTTAGAAAAGCCACCTGCTTCAAACTGGATTTGTTTCAGCATGTAGTGACCTCTTCAGTCCTTCAGTGTCTCTTCACTTCAGCTTTAGCTTTAAGCCTCAACTCATTTTAAGCTTTCCCGTTAAGTTAGCGAATAACAACACGACTACTGTCTACACAGAGGAAGTATTTGCAGCCCACCAAAAGGTTTTACCAGAGAAAAAGAGGGGAAAGTGTTTTTTTTTTTTAACTTTTACACCAATTCAGGATTTTTAATAATGTCAACTCTAAGAAGCATATTTGTTTACAAAATGGTCACAAATAACAGGAAAAGGCGTTGATTTTTGTCAGATAAGACGATGAATTCGCCTCCTTCAAAAATACTGTAAATGCTTCAGCTAGAACCACAGTTACTGCCAAATGCAATAAATACTGAAGCACTTCCACAGGTAAGTGCTTACGAGCTTTATCTTATGATTGCCTATCAGGTATGCTTTTTGACTTGTGCTATGTTTAAAGTGATAAATGTTACAAGGTCAACAGTAATAAAATAGCTGGCTCCTTTTTTTTTGAATGAAGGTGATGCATGCGTGCAGATTCATGCATACAGAATGGATGAGGTGCTGCAACTGAGACCCGCCGTTTGTCTTTTCTGGTCGGCGAGTGGAGAATCACACAGGCTGGTCTGCAAAGAGAGCTTTAGGATGCTTCCTCCCACTGTCCACTGCATCGTCCATCCACAGGGTTTGCAGGGCTGGCTCAACCCATGGCTGCCACACCACTAAGATGTTTTCAGAAATATGCAAGCATGCAACAATCATGTTTTACAGTCCTGTGGTCTCAGCCTCAGATGCTTATTAAATCACACAAAGCTCATGTAGAAACAAACAAACGAACAAAATATGTTCTCCTTAATTTCTGTCAACCACACGTTTCCAGCTATCATGGTTGCTAGGCAACCTGGGCAGCGCGACGGAGGCTAGACCGTCCCATTTCACAAGCCTCGCACTTCCGGCCTTAGCGGTCTTTGAGTACACGGCCCTTGAGGACCATTGAGGCTGCGTACTTTAAGGCTGCAGACCCTGAATTGGGATACAGCCATAAAAACCATGAAAAAATATTGCCGTAATATGAAGCGATAGACTTTTTCATATCGTCATCCATATGTGTCGTTATATCGAACAGCCCTATTTTGAACTCTCCTCGTCCTTTGAGTGCGCAGTCGCCTTTGTTATATAGCAAGGTATTTAAAATGAATAAATAAATATCCCGTTCATTTCAATACGCATGATCTGAGCATGCGCGGAATGACACGGAGCTATTCTTTGATCCTTTGATCTTCTCAAAGGGGAGACTGTGACGTGACGGTCGACCGCACGTCACAGTCTCCCGTGACGGTTGACGTCACCATCTCTGCCACATGAGTCTATAAATAGAGGTGCTTCAACACAGTTTACCTTTAGGACGGTCGCACGTAGAAAACAGTTTTCATTAATCTTGCGCGTGTAGTTAGCAAATATATCTGTAAACATGTCAAACTCCGTTTGGGGCGCGATTTGCACTGTGGGCACTTATGCTCACAAAATTATGAGAAAAACGTTGGGATTTGATGACCAACGTTCACCCACTGCTGACCAAACTGTATGCGAGGCACCTGAAGTTCGCTGTGGTAACCAAATTTTACACGCGGAACATGAGGTACCATTGCCAGA
The DNA here is from genome assembly GCF_057381915.1 of Diplotaxodon limnothrissa. NCBI lineage: Eukaryota > Metazoa > Chordata > Actinopteri > Cichliformes > Cichlidae > Diplotaxodon > Diplotaxodon limnothrissa. Next base: position 43,958,701 of record NC_140602.1, on the reverse strand, counting down.
TCAGCATATACCTGAACCCCGCTTCAGCAGCTGCAGAGGACAGCATAATCAGAATAGCGGTTTAAACCAAGTGTGTGAAATTCTTCACCCTGAACATATACAGCAGCAGCCTTCTGTGATTCAAAGACATCAGCTATGGGAAAATTCAAATCGAGATGCATCAGACCCTGCTGAATCCACGATCCCAGACCTAAGACCTAGTCCCTTGGAAGGGAGAGAAGAACATAATGGGATTCTTCATAGAGGGGTTTCTATCATCAGGAGAGGAACTGGATTTTTAGGACAATCCATTACCACAGTGTCTAACATGTGCAAGTTAGCAATTGTGGCTATTCATCACATGTTCTGGAAAATGGTCCAAGAGGTCAGACATTATGTGGCACACCTGATGTCACATGCTGTAGGATGTATTTGCGTTTGCCTTTGCATTTTATTGTTCTTGGTCAACAAAATTCGAGCTATATTAATTTATTTACTTTCATTTTTAGCACAATACCTTTAATTTTCCTCTATGGAAATGGAAAAGGTGAAGACAAACCTAATGTCAGTGCCAACTTTATTTGGCTCTAACTGGACTATGACGATTTTAATAGGGAAATAACTAATAATTGGGGTATAATGGGGTTAATTAGGCTCTTACCATCTCAGTCATGCAAACAACAGTTGAGAACCCAGCCAGTCACGGCAGAAGGCTGCTCCTTCCTGAGCCTGGTTCTGCTGGAGGTTTCTTCCCAACGGGGAGTTTTTCCTCCCCACAGTTGCCAAGTGCTTGCTCATAGGGGATCATCAGATTGCTGGCCTTGTCTCTAATACTGTAGGGACCACCTTACAGTTGTCTCTAATACTGTAGGGACCACCCTACAGTTGTCTCTAATACTGTAGGGACCACCTTACAGTTGTCTCTAATACTGTAGGGACCACCCTACAGTTGTCTCTAATACTGTAGGGACCACCCTACATTTGTCTCCAATACTGTAGGGACCACCCTACAGCATTAGAGACAGGCCAGCAATCTGATGATCCCCCATGAGCAAGCACTTGGCAACTGTGGGGAGGAAAAACTCCCCGTTGGGAAGAAACCTCCAGCAGAACCAGGCTCAGGAAGGAGCAGCCTTCTGCCGTGACTGGCTGGGTTTTCAACTGTTGTTTGCATGACTGTATTTGCGTTTGCCTTTGCATTTTATTGTTCTTGGTCAACAAAATTCAAGCTATATTAATTTATTTACTTTCATTTTTAGCACAATACCTTTAATTCTCCTCTATGGAAATGGAAAAGGTGAAGACAACCTAATGTCAGTGCCAACTTTATTTGGCTCTAACTGGACTATGATGATCTTAATAGGGAAATAACTAATAATTGGGGTATAATGGGGTTAATTAGGCTCTTACCATCTCAGTCATGCAAACAACAGTTGAAAACCCAGCCAGTCACGGCAGAAGGCTGCTCCTTCCTGAGCCTGGTTCTGCTGGAGGTTTCTTCCCAACGGGGAGTTTTTCCTCCCCACAGTTGCCAAGTGCTTGCTCATAGGGGATCATCAGATTGCTGGCCTTGTCTCTAATACTGTAGGGACTACCTTACAGTATTAGAGACAGGCAGCTGTTGTTTGCATTCAAAGCCACATAAATAAATTTGAATTCTCAATGAAATGAATGGATTTGATTTGATTCCTTTAACTTCACAGAATCCTTTTACTTCAGTTTTGTCTTCTGCTTCTTGGTAGCAATAATAGTTTTGTCAATTAAGCTTTCTTTCCCCACCTGCAGCATGCACCTATTTTCCACTTTTCTGGATTTGACAGCACTAATTAGAGCATCTGAGTGCTCACCCATCATTTGGTTCAGTCCAAGCCATAGCTAATTGTTTGCTGGTGGTTTGAGTTGGTTGTCAGTCCACGCAGGAGTCTGATTGCTCCGTAAGGTGAGAAACATCATTTCATTTTATTTTAAAATTTCATCAAAATACTAAATTCATTAGTTCACTTTGGCAGCCCCCAGTTTTATCCAAACCACAGAAGCCACAGGTGTGCTTAGTCATTACAATAAGCCTGTACATAATTCAGACAGTTTTAGAATATTGGACCTCCTTTTTAATCACAAATTTAAAAACAAATCCTTCAAAATCTGTCTCATCATAATAAATATACATTCAAGTGAACATTAAATTCTCTTACTTTAGGCTTAATTACGCAGAACGTTTGATCAGGAGGACATCAGATTTTTTAGGAAAGTGATTTGGAGGTATTCATGCCATTTAGGGTCCAGTAGGTGGCAGCATTGACCAAAGATTCTCGTCGCAGTCTCACAATTTTTAATCTCCTTTTAACACATTTTTCACACATATCCTGTTAGTCAGACAGCATCTCTGTATGCATGAATCTGCACGCATGTATCACCTTCATTTAAAAAAGAAAAAGGAGCCAGCTATTTTATTACTGTTGACCTTGTAACATTTATCACTTTAAACATAGCACAAGTCAAAAAGCATACCTGATAGGCAATCATAAGATAAAGCTCGTAAGCACTTACCTGTGGAAGTGCTTCAGTATTTATTGCATTTGGCAGTAACTGTGGTTCTAGCTGAAGCATTTACAGTATTTTTGAAGGAGATGAATTCATCGTCTTATCTGACAAAAATCAATGCCTTTTCCTGTTATTTGTGACCATTTTGTAAACAAATATGCTTCTTAGAGTTGACATTATTAAAAATCCTGAATTGGTGTAAAAGTAAAAAAAAAAAAAAAAAAACGCTTTCCCCTCTTTTTCTCTGGTAAAACCTTTTTGGTGGGCTGCAAATACTTCCTCTGTGTAGGAAAAGGCCCACCAGGTAGTGAGCTGAGCAGAGCCAAGTGTGTAAACTACCAGTGGTGATGTCATGCGCTGCATCTTTGAGCTGCAGTTTAGACTAACTTGCTGAAACCACAGAATTTCCTGTGGCATGAGATATTTTTACTGCAGCAGAACTGATGCATTGGAAATAGCAAAACGACAGACATGCAGAAGAAATGTTAGTGATAATATCTTACAACCTACAATAGTGTGGCTTTCACCTTTTAACATCATTTGGTGGTTTTCAGTTTGATTCGTTTTAAATCACATGGGTAAAAGTGCAAAGGGAGGATGTAAACTTTGGTGATGGGTGACGAATTAAGGCAAATCTCAGCAAAAATGTCTTGGTGAGGTGTTCGGCTACCACATGTTCTCTTCAACATGTTATTGATGTTAATCTTAAGTTCCCTAGAGCTTTAATGCAAGGACTGAAAATCCTTCTTTCCTGTATGTGGTGAGAACAATGCAACACACCGGTCTAAAGCTGACTTGGATTTAGTAGTGACTAAAAGGATATGATTTACATAACTGCCAATGATGCCTCCTGTGGGTTGAGGTAGTGTCATCCTGGAAGAGAAGATGGATATGTTTCATCATTAAATGAAGGTGATCACTCTGAACAACTCTGAAGTCAGTAAACTGTCAGTGTAAGGGGACCAAAACTATGCTAATCAAATGTCCCTGTAAAGAAGCAACTGGTTCCTAATAAAAGGCTTTGTTCTCATGAAATGTCATTAGCAGAGCTAAATTATGACTTTTCCATACAGACTTGACTTTGTGGCATACTTTCAGAGGTGATCCATGCCGTAGGCAGACCAAATTCCATCTTCAAGCCTGAAGTTGACTTAAGCAGAGGAGAAATGTTTCAACATGCCCTTTATTTGGAGGAGAAATGTGTTCACAGGGCAAGCGAGCCACTCTTCCTTATAAGATGGCTGTAAAATGTAGAGAGGGAAATCTGACCGTAAATAATCTGACAGCACTATGAAGTATGCATTCCTAAAGACTTAGAAACTTTTAACATCCAGATTTGTCTTCTAAAATTTGGCATCAGCAGGCCTCTTCCTTTGTTCTTTAAAGTGATTTTTTTAAACATATGGGAATTACTGTATGTGGTTTGTAAGCAGAGGAAGGCTAAAAGATGCACATTATGCCATTTTTGTATCTGTTTGGGAACTGTGGCAATTTTGATGAAGGATTTTAATCATAATTACTCTCAGTGCAAATAAATCTATTGAAACTTGATCAAAAACGGCTCAGAGAGATCTTCAGATAGATAGATAGGGATGTTTTCTATTTGCACTTTTTCTGTTTTTATCCTTAGCATTTGGTTTTCAAACTTTAACACAGCTGCTCAACTCTTCTGCCACCGGTCTTTGATTTGAACTGGCTTCTGACTGCTTGCCTGTCTCTTCCCAGAGAGTAGTAGTGAGTGGGTGTGTGGCGGGGGCTTGAGTAAATGAGGCCATTTGGCCAGTTTAGCATCATTGTCAAGGCTAGACACAAACTCTCAAACAGCTTGTTCTCAATACACATTCAAAGCTGCCGAGAGGGGTCGTGCCCCCCCCCCTCCCCCCAGCCCGCATTTTTTTAAATGGTTGCTGTCCGTTTTCTTTGGGAATGCAGGAGAAAAGTAGGGAATTAATATTTTTATGGGTTTCAGGTCTAGTACACGCATACTGTGTGCCTTGAACATAGCAGAACACCAGTTCTTGCATCAAAGCCAAATCAACCGCCTTTCTGTCTTTGAGGGCTTTAAAGGTGTGTTCAGACGTGATTTCTACCATCTACGTGTAAATGCAGTCAATGGACCAAATAAAGAATGGAACATACTAATTTATTGGATACATTTATGGTTTAATATGATGGAAAAATCTTATTTCTTCCCAAGACTCAAATTTAAATAGCAGTGTTTGGAAAAAAAAAGCAACAAATGGTTGCACACAAGCCCTTTAAAAAGAAAAATAAAGAAACTAAATAGCAGGTAAACCCCCCCCCCCCCCCCCCCCTCCCACCCCTCAAAAAAGGCCACCCCTCTTCTTATGACCAATCGAGTTCAAGGCCCACAGATCAAGGATATAAACTCCTGAGTGTTCTCACTACAGTTTGACCATTTCAAGGCTGGATTTGGTTTAAAAGCTTGAGGGATTCACAGGGTGATTGTGATGGAGATGACAGGAGGACATGATAACCTGCACCATATCGCTGGTAAGTTCAGTTATCACACCATGTACTGCATGAATGTGCATGTTTAAAATGACACACAAAAAATCTTCTAGAAAGACAATAAATTACCTTATTTTTCGAGCCATAAGGCACACAGGGTTACAAGGCGCACTGTTGAGCAGTCTGTTTTCATACATAAGACGCATTAAGCGAAACAAAACCATCAGATAAGTCATTCTTCTTGCTTCCTCCAATTCCGTACCATTGATTCATTAATGTTGAATTCTCTGGCAGCTGCTCTATTCCCATGTATATCAATGACTAATACAAAAAAAACTTAATTTTCATCCTCCAGCTTCACTATTTTTTATGCTAACATAGCTATGTCGTTAGCCATCACGTACCACATCATTATATACCAGGTAGCCCAACTTCAGTAACCCTAAAAAAGTCACTGCTGTTTACTTCTCTGTCTTCATTTATGTTGGAAGTGATAGCAGAGCAGTACGTTTTACTTGTTTCAGAAATCTCTCAGTCAGAACATGCTATATCATGTTTAGGTGGAAACTAGCGCGCTAACTTCTAACTTTGTTAAATTTAATAAATTCTGTTTTCATGGATGGACAGAGTTTTGGGCCAATCCATCAAGTGGTGCAGGTTCCTAGCTTACCAAAGTTGTACTAAAACATTTTTGACAGATTTTTGAGCGCCGTCTACCACATAAAATTAGTTTGAGGTCAGTAAGCACAACCAGATTCATACATAAGGCGCACTGTCGATTTTTGGGAAAATTAAAGGATTTTAAGTGCGCCTTATAGTCTGAAAAATGTAATGATTTGTAGGTGAATAATAACTTATGCGAGATGAGCACCCAAACTAACAACAATAAAAAAAAAAGGGTAAACTCTTACAGAGAGAGTGTACATTCATATTTTATTGGCTTGAGGAGAACTGTTGATCCTGTGGAAGGCCTCTTCAGATGTGGAGGCTGGCTTTTCATGCTGCAGTAAACCATTCCCAGGTTCTATCAATACAGCTGCAGAACTGTTTACATGTATACTTGTATTCTTTTTATTCATTTCCAAGACTCCAGTTTGAATGAGAGCATGTCGTTGTTAGCTCACCCATACCAGCCCAGTGGCATCAGGGTGACCCTGGAGAACGCTGATCTCTGGCAGTCCTTTCACAGCATCGGTACAGAGATGATTATCACAAAACATGGAAGGTAATGAAGCTGATACTTGGAACATGTTCTGCTCACTAAAGAGTGCTTTGTGTTGTGCCTTCAGCAGTTTTTCATGACATCAGTATTTCTCACAACAGCTGGAGAACTGCTAGAATGACTAGTTTGGCTCACTGAAAATCTTGCTGTCTTTCAGTTTCAAGAAGTTCTTTTAAGGTGTTGCTATATTTTTTTTAGCAGTCTTTTTCACTTTAATTAACTTTAGTTAAATTTTAGTTGACTGCATTGGCGTTTCTGATACTATGTGTTATCTGCTTATTTGAACGTTGGGCGATATGATTATTTGATCCCCCTGCTAATTCACTTCAATAGAAATGAACATTTTAATGGTGAGAGACAGAACCATAAAAGTTATTAACTGATGTGCATGTAATGGAGTGAAATAAGCATTGAGTGAAATAATCTCACGAGCGATTTTGGCCCACTCCACTTTAAAGAAACTCTGTAACTCCTTCAGGGTTTTTTAGCTGCCACTTGGCATTTGATGCTTCAGCTCCCTCCACAGACTGTCTATAGGACTGGGGGCTGGAGAATGGCTAGACCACAACATGGCCTTAGTGTGCCACCTCTTTGTTGCCTTGGCAGTATGTTTTGAGTTACTGACCCATCTTCAGTGTTCTGGCTGAGGCAAGAAATGGTAAATGGCCTGTATTTGTATAGCGCTTTTACTAGTCCCTAAGGACCGCAAAGCGCTTTACACAATCAGTCATCCACCCATTCACACACACATTCACACACTGGTGATGGCAAGCTACGTTGTAACCACAGCCACCCTGGGGCGCACTGACCGAGGCGAGGCTGCCGGACACTGACGCCACCGGGCCCTCTGACCACTACCAGTAGGCAACGGGTGAAGTGTCTTGCCCAAGGACACAACAACCGAGACTGTCCAAGCCGGGGCTCGAACCGGCAACCTTCCGATTACAAGGCGAACTCCCAACTCTTGAGCCACAATCGCCCTGCAGTAGCAGCGTCTGATGTCTTTGAGTTAAATCCTAAAGAATACACATATAAAATGACTTCTGTCAGTCACACTATAGCTCACTTGATTGAGTGACACGTGCAACCCATACATGCAACAGGGGTCTGGTGTTATTGTAAATGTACTTGTAATGGTATATTGTGGTATTGCTACTTTAAATAAAAGAAGTACTTCCCCTACCATTAATAAAAGCAGATAAGAAAGCTTTAAGTTGCACCCATCTTTAAATCTTTGCCTATTGATTCAGGAAGAGGTTGCTTTTGTTGTTTAATAAAGCAGACTGTCCCTTTGCAGGGAGTTCACTGTGCTATACAGTTAAATTTTCTATCGCTGCTTTTACTTGCAATCAGACAACGCAGATGCATTCACTGGAAGACAGACACGGGCACTTCAAGGCAAGGGCAAGGCAAGTTTATTTGTATAGCACAATTCAACAACAAGGTGATTCAAAGTGCTTTACAGAGACATTAGAAACAAGAACAAATAAAAAGCATGATTTAAAATTGATTAAAACAAGCAAATAAACTAACTAATTAACAAACAAACAAACAAACAAACAAACAAACAAACAAACAAACAAAAAAAACAGTATATAAAATCAAAACGGGGAGTAAACTTGACTTGCGTCTTTCATAGTCATGGCCTGTCTAGCCTCTCCATGGTATTCCCTTTCCTTAATCTGACAGCAGCATGTGAATGGCTTCATGTCTCATTGGATTGAAACTGCTAATTTCTAGTGTCAACGCTCTAGAACACAGAGTAGAAAATAACATGTGTAACTTTGAAGACGAATGTTACACATCCAGTGGGTACAGTTAAATAAATAGTCAAAAGGACCTCTGTGTTTTCCTTAAAACACTTCCATGACTCCAAAATAAAATATTATTTCCAGGAACGATGTGAAGCACACAATCTGGTTACTAATCCAGCAGCATTTTCTCATTTTACTGAAAATTAGAAAAGACTGCTTTTCAATGAATTCAGTTTATCTTCATGTAGCTTCCAGAGTGTATTTTCTTTTAGTTTTCAAAGATCTCTCTTTGCTCTACAAGGGCCCGACACCCACATTCGAGGACATTATACTGCCACTGTTCTATCGAAATTTAAAACGAATGTCCTCATATGTGGATCTCATTTTTCTCAGAAACAATAAGTCAGGTAAAATGCCATTAAAAGCGTTCAGGTCTTAGGGGGTTAAAAAACCTTGGTGGTGACAATACAAGGTCCTGAAAAAGGACTACACAAAGTGCATTTTTACATATTGTTTCATGCAAGCCACATAAAAGTGGATGACCTGTTTTGCGCGTCATTTTGTTTTTCAGGTTTCTGGGTAGAAGAAACTTTGAAATGGACCTGCATGCAAAAAAGAAATCCCCAAATTAAGTGTTTAAAAAGTTGTTTATTTTTAATTTGAGCCACATTTTTGCTTCTGACTTGGTGCGTGCCTTTTCAGGAGGATGTTTCCACACTGCAGCGTCAGGGTATCCAGGCTCCAGCCTTTTACCAACTACGTCATCACGATGGACATTGTTCCTGTAGATGGCTTCAAGTACAAGGTATGATCGCATGCAACAAGCGATGATTGTGTGCTGTAGCTAGTTCGCTCCCACCCACCCCCCTTCTTTCTTGGCCTTAAAGTGAGCCGAGTGCTGTTTGTAAAAGGCTGCAGTTTGGAGCCAGACCTCAGTCTGCCCGTTCTGGGTCGTTCACTGCTGCATATCAAAGCAAGCCTATAAGTGCAGTCTCGGCTGGAAGCCCAATCAATTAGCATCACCGATCAGTGAATGAGGAGTAGTTGACCTTCCATAGATTCAGCAGCTCATGCATTGTTCCCTTTAATCATCCCCATCCAACTGGGTCACTCCCTTTTAGCATAGTGTATTGGGTTGTCAAGTACTGTAAGGAGTGCTTTTTTTCTTTTTCTTTCTCTCCCCCATGTGTGAGTTTGTAGGGTTTTCTTGTGGTTCGTGAAGAGTTTGCTTAATTATACACATCCTGAAGTCTCACACTTGAATCTGCCCCACTTCACTATTTCTCTGTAGTGGAAAAAGGAGCATTGGGAGATCGCAGGAGCAGCAGACCCCCACCCCCCGTGTCGTACATACACGCACCCAGACTCTCCTGCGCCAGGAAGGCACTGGATGAAGCAGCCACTATCTTTCCCCAAGCTTAAGCTCACCAACAATACCTTGGATCAGCATGGCCATGTAAGACACCCCCCCCCCCCCTTTTTTTTTTTTCCTATATTGTCGTCTTCACTGTATTTGACCATTTGCTTTCTTGTCCTTACAATCAGATCATCCTGCTCTCCATGCATCGCTACTACCCGAGGTTTCATGTGGTCCAGGCAGATAACCCGTACACTCTCCGCTGGGGCTCTGTGCAGAGCTTCTCATTCCCAGAGACGGCGTTCACTGCAGTCACTGCTTACCAAAACCCAAAGGTTCAAATCTGCCAGAAACAGTCAATAACATTCAAATTTTTGTGCAGAACATCCTTTTTATTTAACAGAATTCTGCAATGCCAATTCAACTGTCTTTTCTTGTTTCTTCAAAGATTACCAAACTGAAAATTGATCACAACCCCTTCGCTAAAGGCTTCAGGGAAGGAGGCACTCATTCTCACAGTAAGAGGTAAGAATGCCTCTCAGGAGACTTAAATTTTGTTATACTTTTCAATTTGTTTTTCTTAATTTAGGTCATTGTAAACATGAAATTAACATTAATTGGAAAGAACATGTAAATTATTATATACGATATATTTTAGGTTGTCAAATAAAAGCCCCCGTGCTAAGAGACCCACACTGGACAGGGATGACTTGAGCAACAGCTCTCCAAGTAAGCTTCTGTAATGTTTATCTTCAAGTTTTTACTAAATGAATACTAAAAGAAAATGTAAGAAAATAATTTATGGTGATGTAAGTTGTGCCAAAGCAGTGTGAAAATGTGGCGACACTCCCGAGATTTAAATGTTGCATTTCCCTCTGAGGCCTGCAGAGGATGCTCTCCACCTCTCAGTTCACACAGACTGAGGAGAGTCGGGCCTCCACACAGCAGTCACTGAAGGGAGGTCACCTTTCAGGCTCAGCTCTGGAGCCGTCTGAGAATATACACGTTGAGCCCCTGGTGCTGCGGGAGTACAACTGCAGCAGTGATGAACAGATGGTGCCTGCTTCCGTGCCATACCAACCATACAGGTCTGATTTTAAAAATAACCAGTATTGTTTAAATGCTTGGTACACTTCTACCCACTCAAAGACTACCTGAGATCAAGATGAATAGCACCAGGCATCAGTCACATTACATTTAACCTCCGTGTGACTCTTCCATGCAGGTCTGAGTATGGTATGCTCCCATACCCTTCCAGAGATCCAGACGGTGCGCAGATCATCCTCCACCCCCCTCCTAATTCACGTTCTGCAGTTGAACCTTGCATCCAACAACATGGCTACTTCCACCAGTATAACACCACAGCAGACTGGAGCCAGAGCCCTGTCCTGTCATACACAACTTGGTAAAGATTGATCTTTTTTTAAGGTAGTGAAATTGTTGGATGATGACGATACGAAAGAACTAAAGGATTGTGATAGACATGGAGGAATAACTGACCTTCCACTTGTTTTATTTCCATTAGCTTGGATTATATACAGCAGCAACTTAAAATAGTCTGTTTTAATGGACGGAAAAAAAAAATCTGTTTAGCTTGAGGTTTTAGCTTTTGTGTTATTTTGTATTTTATATATATATTTTTTTGGTCAGTCTAACTTGAGATTTGTCTATGCTCAAGTTTTAGTTGTTTTTTTTTAAAGTTAACATGTATATTGTGTTTTTGTTTTGTTTTTTCTCTCTCAGCTGAGAAATAAATGTGAGAATGAATGTAAAAGTGAAACGATCCATTCTGTTCTATAACACACCTACAGACCGCTCTACCTCACACTTCAATGAGTCCAATTAACACCATGTGCAACAACGTGTCAGACACCGTTCAAGAAGAACGGAGCTATGATAGACTGCCCTGGCGTAGTGTCTGACTCGATAAAGAAATGACAGACTACTAGTGTGGAAATGCGATCATAGCCTGGCATGCTTCCCTAGCAGAAGGCAGGAGCGTCTGTCCTGTAAATGTTTTACGAATGACAGGGCAAAGCCATATCTGGGACATTCATAAAGCTTTAGGGAGCAGACACTGCAGCAAGTAGTTTTCTAGAACATGCGCGCAGACTTGCATCTTTTTGTGTTGTAGATTTGAACTCCTTTTTTTCCCTTCTTCCTTTAAACAAACGCACAGACATAAATGGTACCAAAACTGGAGCAGTGTGTACTTGAAGGGCTAGCTGTGACTTACTTTTAGTTGGAAGTTAATTTAATTTAACCCAGGCAAACTCCTTATTGTGTTTTTGACTTATGGAACATTTTTTGCCAAACATAACTTGTAGTCCTTTTAATTTTAAGTTGGGCAACTCTAGCTTCTGAGAAACTAACCTGGAATTTTAACATGCACTTTTTAAAGCGGTGGAAATACACTTGTGTAAGTGACTGATTTCTGACACCATTAATTCATGTTTAACGGGTCATCTTTCTGAATTCTATCATCTTTTTTTGATTTGGTACCATTTATGCTGCCACCAAAAATGTACATAACATCCATATCTGATAAGTTATTGCAAAGCAGACTCTGCTCCTGTAGTTGCGAACATCTCAGATTGCACTGAAGAAAAATTACCTTTGGATCACTTGCAAGGAAGTGACAAGATCCGAGTGACTTTCTCGGTCACCGGTTTCAGGTCATACTTCATAATCATCAGTGGTCATCATTCTAATCACATGTGAGGATCAGATTGGGGTTTAAAACGCCACAAGGTTAAAGGGAAAAATGCTTGTGCCCTTTGGGTTTTTTGTTTATGGTGTTTGGAAAGAGTTGACGTGCCATAAAGTCAGTTACTGCTTCTGCTGAGTGTCCAGAGGGCAAACAAACCACATTCATTACTATACCTTATGAAGATTAATGTTGTGTATTTGGTCGGCTATTTTAGATGAATTCAAATTAGAATTAAAAAAGGAAAAATTACTGTACGTTCACTTCTGCGGGCCAAGTGCTCTACAGCACAATAACTGCCATCACAGCTAGCTTGAGGGCGGTGGCCATAATGGACTGTAGGAAGGCCTTTATCGACCCTGCTGCACATCTATTTAAACCCTCACTAACGCACACTGTGCCCCGAAGAGAGGTCAGCATCAGTCAGGTTTGATTCATTATGGTCGTTCTCGCTGCGGCCTGTGCCTTACACAGTGCAGAGGAATACATTGATTGGCTTTAATGGCAACTTAACCCACACATGAGGTACAAGGGATCCAGACAAAAAGGACAAAGAGAATCAATGTGGAAATTCAAACTGCCTTATATGGATACATATTTGCCCGTACGCTTTCATTAATATCCACGAAGTGTCAAAGAAATGCTGCTTTTGATGGTTTGTGTCATAGCAAGTCTAGATCACTTGACAATACTAGGTACAACACAAAATTAAAATTCGCAAATATTTATCCACTCAAGCCTCCCCATTTAAAATTTGGTCAGGAGTACGCCTCAGATTTTCTCTACCAATAACAGCTTTTAGTAAAAACTAGTGCCAGGTTTATGGGTTTGCGCAATGCTGCTTGCATCCATATTCCCCCTCGAGTCATTTGACGCAATGCAAAAAAAAAAAAAAATCAAGGCTACAAAGCATCACTCTGCAAACAGGACAGTTCAACCTCTAGTGTTTTATGGACAACATGTAAGTTTCACCAACTTGAAGACCGCTGCTGTCTGTGTACAAGGGTAGCACTCAATACTTGTACATACATTCGTTGGTGTGCCTTGGACATCAGCATTCGTTTCAGGGTGTGGACTTTCCATGCAAGATGAGAGCTGGTTATTGTATCTGTGTATAGGTCACTGCAACAATATCCACTTTTCTGAATATGCGTCACGATGGATTAAATATTAGCGTGCCAAAATGTCTGGGTTTTGTTCATAATTCACCAGATAAAAAAAAATAAAAAAATAAACCTGATACTATGTTAAGAGCAGTAATGGTTTGCATAAACAAAACTAACACGAGCAACCGTCTGTAGGCTCAAGCTAAGTTATTAGCATCATTAAATTCCCATTAACCTGTCCTAGTCAGTGGCAGGAATCATTTTAGTGCATTTAGCCAAGCGCATCAGCAGCAGTACTGTCCCCCAGCAGCAGAAAGGATCATCAGAGACAGCAGGGCACTCATTTCTCACAACACTGTTTGCAGAGACCTTGTTACAGAAGTCATAATAGCACATACAAAGTAGAAATATTGGTGGACCTGCTGATTTATACCGCTCAGTATCTGGTTTGCAAAGTGCGGAACAAACACAGAGCATGACCACCAGAAACATTGCCCTTGAAAACTTTTCCATTCCCCCATCTGCGGGTCAGCTGACTGTCTTTTATTAGCACTTCATTAAAATTCATTAATTGCTTCCTTTCTCCTGGGCACGGGGAGAATCGAAACTGGAACTGTCAAAAAGAAGAAAAAAAAAAAAGCAACTGTCCTGCGCTCTACATACACAACTGTTAATGTCGAGCCGCAGCCAACACGCGTCACACCCAACCATCTGTTAACACGATGACAGAACCAGAGGGCAAACTTAAAGAAGTAAACATTTTTATTTACTTGTTATGTACATAAAGGGTCTTTACCAGCACAGGTGTTAACCATGGGAAATATTAACACATGTAAATGAAATAAGAAAATAAAAGGCACAATCTTTCAATTTTTTTAAGTAAAAGACAAGCTTTCCTAAAATATGTGAAGAGAGCACAGTAATACTGTTAATGCCATTACAAAATAACTCAGAAGCATGAGGAAAAAGCAAAGTTCATCTCAAAGGGAAATTATCAGAGTGTATTGCTTAATTAGTAAGATTTCATTAAGCTTGACAAGGAAAACCCCAACACGGTGCGTCTGTACACAGCAGGTGGGATTAAATGAGAAACTTTTATTTAATGAGGAATTTAATGACATCAAGCAGCATTTGGCGAGGGGGAAAAAAAAAAAAAAAAAAAATATGATCTCCCTGGCTAAGAGGTCATGCACAGAGGCAACCAGCAGGCATTTATTCGTTTTCCCTTTTTAAAATGTCACCCATGGTTACTTTTAATAACATCACTCATTAACAAAAATACTTGATTTCATAGCTTACTACGAACTCACCGAAAAGGAAAACAGGGATACAACTAAAAGATTTCTAAGTCGTTTGCTGAGCAATGATTTTCTCCTTTTCCTTTTGTTAACAGAAAGCGCTAAAAGAAGTGACAGAGAGGGGGGTAGGATGGGCAGGGGTGGGATTGATCAGTTTTTACAGCACAGACCTGGGGTTCTGCACCGTTTGCACATCTGTTTAATCCTCGGCTCGACAGAATCGGCTGTGGCACGGTGTGATGAGATTCTTTCTACTACTCAGCATGAAGGAGAAGAATAATTGGTGTGCAGACCGAAAATACTCAAGGAATAAAGCTGGTTGAAAAAAGTTAATAAAAATCCTACATTGAGAGGAGTATCATCACAATAAAAACTAAAGGGCCAGAGATGGGATTGCATGCGCTAGAAGTAAGACTTGTCTTACTTTGAAAAGGCATTGATGGGATCTCATTGGCTTGCTCAGACATTCCTCCTTCCCCGACCTACGCCACTGAGTTCTTCATCTCAGTGGAAAGGCTTCAAGTCCTCATGCCCACACTGTGTGGACACTATGTTTTTAGTATGTTTAGCCTTGTAGTCAGATGCTTGTGGAAAGTGCTCGCCAGGGCTGTTGCTATTTGGCTTTAGAAACCCTGCTCAAAGCTTGGCACTCCTAATGCATATAATCTAAAATGTGTCTTAGTCTTCAATGATCTCCAAGCAAGTAAAGAGGCACCAACGTGGAGATGCAAGGTTACCCCACTATCCATGTCAACAAATCCAAACAAAAAAATAAAATTAATCATTGGACAATGATTTAGAAAATAGCAACAATTATGATGAAGTCACATGGCCGTGTCATGTCTTAGTAACATAAGATAAATAAGCTATCAGCCAGTCAGGATGTAGAATGGATGGGATAATGAGATCTACCGTGCCATGTTCCAACTCAAATCCTCCACACACCCCATCTCTTTCTACTTCCTCCTAATCTGTAACACACACACACACACACACACACACACACACACACACACAAAAATCTGTCTACCTGAATAACTCATGGCCAATGTGTACAAGTGTGTGCTTGTGCAATGGTTAAGGTACAACAGTGACTTGATTGTTTGGAGAAATAACATGACTGGCTGGTTAGCTCCTCATTGCCTCAGTGCTCTCCCTAGTCCATAGGGATAATTCTTTCTTTCCCTATTTCATACAAATATTCTCACATCAACAAAACAAGCATACATCAACACTTCCGAAAGTCCCAAAGACGTCAAACATAACAAATATTAAGAGAAAACTTTTTTTTCCTTTTTTTTTTTTTAAAAGACGTGATGTTATATGCTAACTATCCATTGTGGACACACACATACACAAAAACATACATACCCACACACACAGTCTGATGCCCAGTGATCTGGAAATGAAAAGAACACTAATGCAAAAATGCCACCCAGCCTGGAACAAAGATAAGGGAAAAGGGACCTGGGAAAGTGGGGTCAGGTTTTAGTTTGGATCTAATGTCCAAAGCTGTAAACAGTCAGAAAGCCTTGCAATGGCTGGCAACAACAACAGGAAAGGGGGAGGGGGGTTGCTATCATGGTACAGCCCCAAGCAGGCAAGCACATAACTGTGACACTGGCAGGAAAAGATGGAGACAGCCAGCAGATTCGGGTACTCGGCGATACGGGAGAGAGGCTTCAGCTGAACGCCTAGGTCAGTCACTCTCCTCTGGATTCTGGGGGTCTATGATTTTGACATGGGTGAACGGGAAGAGACCCCTCCGTCCGTTCACCTCTCCCTCCCACTGACCGCTGATGTTCATCCGCGTAACCTTGACAATGTCACCAACCTGAGAAAAGAAAGCAGAGTTACAGGAGAACTGGTGTCAAAGTCTAACCTAATTACACACAAGACATTCTGCACGATGCAGTATTGGGGAGTTGTTTTGTGCCATTTAAACATTTTAGTCAGAAACTTGTAAAACAAAACTACAATCCGTGTCTTACAGTAGTCAGTCATAGGCCCAATTAAAAAAAAACTAAATCCTTATGACAAGTGGCTTATGTTTGTTTTAAAGCCTGTTCCAAACTACAACAATAAACCCTTTGAGGTTACAGAACATCCAGTCTGATTTATTAATACACGCTTTCTAAAATAAAACCCAGACTGTCAGATCTCCAGTCACATTACACCGCAGGTTAAAAGATGACAGAAGAGCGCCGAGCTGTCGCTCAGATGGTTTGTGATATATGTATTTATTTATATTTAGATTTCTTCATACATTCTTATATAGTTCTATATTGTGTATTGTGTATTTTGTTGTACAGTTATTTTATTTTTAACTTTAATTTATATATTTATCTTTATCTTATTCTTCCCAGTTAAATTTACCCTTCATTCTAATTTGTGTTGTACAGTTATTTCATTTTTAACCTTAATTTATATTCTATTCCTTCCTAGTTAAATTTACCCTTTTTAATTTTTCATATTTATTTCCTATCTTATTCATAGCCTTTTCCTTTTTTTGTTTTCTTTAGGTCACGAGCAGTTGTCCAAGCATTTCACTACATATCGTACTGTGTATGACTGTGTACGTGACAAATAAAATTTGAATTTGACACTGCGTGTGACCCCAATCTGTTAAAGCCATATGTTCTTTATCAGGATTAGGAGGGGGAAAAAGTCCATCATCAAAACCACGACTGAAAATACGATGTGAGGGCACACCAGTGTGGCATCGATTTGAATGAAGCTTCAAATCCTGTCCTGGACTTTGGAACTACAACGATGTCACTCTCAAATGACAAGTATATGATGTATACAGTCATAAAAAGTATTAGTGAGATCTGTCAAAAAGTCAGAAAAGGTCAAGTTTGTACGTTGAGAACTTCATAAGGTTTAAATTAAGGTGTTAAATGTTGCCTTATGTCAAGTAGATAGAAATCTTCAGCCAGAAAAGCATTGTTATTTAAGAATGCATGTTTTAAGTATTTTGAATATTAGAGAGAGAGAGAGAGAGAGAGAGAGAGAGAGAGAGAGAGAGAGAGAGAGAGAGAGAGAGAGAGAGAGAGAGAGAGAGAGAGAGAGAGAGAGAGAGAGAGAGAACTACTAATAAGCTACTAAGAGGGGGGAAAAAAAAAAAAGCCTAAAAACATAACATATTGAAGGTATAACTTGATTTTATCTGCCTGTATGTCCAGTCGCAGCTTCTATATCCTGAACCTTGTGATCTAAAATAGTCATGCCACAAAATTAAAGATTCTGGGCATTCAGTGGAGGCAAATTCGAAGCCAAAAATAACCGTGGAAACACCGCTTTAGCTAGTGAAAGTTTTTGATGCCTTTTTTGAATTAACCAACTATAATGAACACTGGTGAAGTGTAGATACTTAAAATTCTGGGTGCTCTTCTTTGTCTTGAACTTCTACAGCATCATCTCCATTTAGGCCGAGCTTTTTGCAGCATGCTACACAGTATATTTAAAAACCAAAGACTTAGAAAATGTGGATACATTGAAATAGATGGTGTACAAATCTGGAATTCCAAGAGCTTCCAGATTTAAAAATAAATAAATAAAAAAATAAAGACAGACCCAACCGAGAGGAAACTCTTGTGGGAATCACCTTTTATGACTTGAAGTTATGGAGTTGTGTAATTGTAAAAGTACAGCAGAAAAAGTCAATAAAGCTTTTTAAGCTGCGTCAGTTCATTCAAAAGTTATGACGCACATTAATAGCCAGAGTCTGTGATCGTATACTGTGTATCAATCAGAGGCTGAAAGGGGGCACACACCGACAGCTGTGAACAGCAAAGCTTTGTTGACAGGCGAATGGTGACTTGGGGTTTAGTCAAATTGCAAACCAAAATTGTCGGGAATTGCAAAATAGAAAAAGCAAGGCTGCAGATTACGCAAATGAACAAGGAAATGCATAACCAGGAGGAGGTTTTCGATTAAGGAATGCTGCCCCCCCCCCAGTATTCACATTTTGAGAGACATAAGTAGCGAAGGTATCCCAGAGAACTAACCAGCAGTAATTAAAGCTGTATCCATATATACATTCAGAGAACCTTATGGATGTCTACATTTGTAAGTCTTCACAGGACCGTAAACACACAGAACCTAGATTGAATATGCAGATTCCTTAAATGAAGCTCAGTTAAGAGAATTCAAATCAGGACTCTGCAGAGTGAACCTATTGAACCATTCAAGTGCTGCCCATCTTTAAGCAGGTACAAGGGCTATCACTATCCACACTAGAGAGAAGACTGTGCCAAGAAACAAATCTGCATTTGTTGCATGGACAATGTAACGAATGCAGCAACACTGAATCTGGAACAGTTTCATTACTTTACTCTGAGGAAGACTGGCGCTGGTGGCAAAGTGGTGATACATGTATCTGACCATGAGCTTTCTGTTCCTAAAGCTAGAAGCACTGACGTCAAAGACTTTATCTATGATGCAGATTTCAACAACTACCATTATTATTATTTTTTCTCTGTGGAAATCAATCCAACCATTGCAATTTAGCACTGTGCAACATCAGGTATTAACAGTACTTCCATGGCAAAGTTGGGGAATGAAACCTCCTGTGGCTTTATGGTTACTTATGTCCAGTTGAAATAAACTAATACTTGGAGTTAGGTGGAGCTCGCCAATGCAAATAGATGTGGCAATTTCTAAAACCTGCGATGACAACATGAAATGGCATAACCTAGGATGAACTGTGGGAACGCATTACCCATATCACCCTGAACACAGGTCGGTGATTACAAGTTGGGAAAAAGAATCAAAGCAGTGTCACAGAAAATTTTGGTTTTGTGACATTTACAACTAAAATATAAATAAATGAAATGGAAACAAAAGAAGCAACAATGAAAATGGATGCCAATCGGATTTAAATCAATCCCTGATTAATAATAATCATTTTAAAAAAATGTTAGGTCAAGTTTATTTTTATTCTCACATGTTAACATTTTTAATGCCTTCAGGGGCCAAAGTTTGCTTTTTGCCAGACTCTGGTGGTTTATTAAAAAATAAATAAATAAAAATAAAACGAGTTAATTCTGATTCCGGACAAAACATCTAAAGCTGTTCACCTGAAGGTCCATCAGACCAGCTTGGGGAATCTCTTAGAAACAGAGAAAATGTACTCTTCACTTAACTAATGACACGAGCCAGCAAGCATTATACGAGCATCTATGCCGGCACCAACAAATGCACTGTTGCATCAATAATCATCTCAGATGTACTTTTGGGAATCATGCATGTACCGAGAAGAGCCACATTTAACTTTAATATTTCATCTCTTGCTAACCATGGCTCCATCTGCTGCTTCACTGCTACACCATATGATCACAGAGAAAACGTAAGCGGCAAACACAGTCCCGCCTCAAGTTTCAGTTCTCACATGCTCACTCTTGACTGCTCATTCGGGTGCAACCCGTCTTTCTTTACAGCCGTCCCTTGGCCTCGTCTCTTCCTCTCTTCTATCTATTACAGTAAGTTACATGAACATTTATTAAATGGAAGCTGGAATCTCATTTCGGTGCTAATAAAAGATGGGCGACAACAGGCCCAGAAGGGTGCAGAGACACTAGCCAGCTGATGCATCTTGTTTATGCACTCAACCAGCATCGCAGTTTGAGTCTAAATGAGGTTAGGGACATTTTTTGAGGTGACTGCTATTAGCTGTCGATTACTTAACAACACATCAACGAAACACCCCCCCCACACACACACACAAAACTGCTTAACCTTTAGCAGGATTCAGATATGCTCAATTTACACTCATTTATGTGCAAGAAAGAGTCACAGGGAGGAAGTACTTCTCTGTATCCATATCTACTACCCTATTTTACACCTATAACTGCTGTCAAACTGATGGGAGTGAATGGAAGTGGCACTATTTTAAGATAGCTTGCATTCTCATCCTTCCCCTGGGGTGAAAAATAAAAAGATAAAAAAAACCAACAAAAAAAAAAAAACTACACTACAGCTCAATCTGCTATTGGAGCTGAGTGTTTTGGAGGCCCACTATATTTCTGAGGCACATATTGAGCATTGCATTGCATGTTTCGACATGCCACCACAGTCAGAGCAGATTTGTATTAGCCACAGCGTACCACTGAGGAAGGCAAGACTGCTGAGAAATGCTTTCGTCAAAGCCGCTTCCAGGTTAGCATTTAGATGGACAGCACTGAGTGTAAGCTTCAGTCACAGAGACAAGTGATCAAAAGCCACAATGCTGTGGTGAGTTTCACTAGATTCCCCACCCACCCTCCCATTTACATCTGCAAACTTTTGTTTTGCATTTATTATTCATCATTCCAAGAATCATATTAAGCTCTCTCAAACCACCCATCTCATATCTGCATGACTTTTGGTCCAATCCAAAGCCAGAAACTTGTTTTGTTTTTTTTTAACTATCCAAGGCTACAAAATAGATGTGGTTCATGTATTCTGACTGAACAGCAGCACCCCATAACCAAAGCATCTTTGTGCAGCCAGTGTCCAGAGCTAGTTGTGAACTTGCAGATAGTCTCCTGGTGTAATAATAACTTTTTATATTCAAACAAACAGGAAGGGCCTGATAAGAGCAAGCAGCAAGATGCTAAAACCACAGTTTGGTTATTATTCTTTTAGTGTGAGCACACATCAACAGGCTAGAATGTCAAAAGGACTGAGAAAGGGCGAAGCTTATCTGTAGACACTTTCTCACATTGAACCAGCAAAACTACTGCGGTAACTGAAGGCGGCACTGGTGTTTCCCCAGGTCCCTCTACTACTTAATTTTGCAATTTTAGTATAAAAAGAAGTGATCGTTTTACACAGAAGCCTCTCCAAGCTTTGGTCACACAACCTAATTTTTATAAGAGTTAACTCTTGAGATTGGCGATTGTTGTCTATGTTTAAGTAACCTGACAGCTCCTAGAGAGATGTCAGGTTGTGAAAATGTAAAAACAAAGTCTTCTATAAAACCTCTTAGCTTCTGTGACTTCTACACAAGTTTTTTCAGTGTTTTAACTTGACTGAGGTGATAAACTCTAATTTATGTAGAAAAGTCTAAGCTGCACACAGACATTTTTGATTTATTTGGGCACAAATGGAAAAATAATTAAGAAATGACTGAAGATGGGATACTGCTGCTTTAGGCAAAGAAGCTTATAGCGTGTTGTACTCCAGGCCCTTACCTGGCATATTAATTTACTGCATGATGTTGCGTTACAGATCAAAGGTCCAGCTAAACAGATTTTAGAAAAGCTAATGATTTAATTACAATATCCATCCTTTATAAAAATGAGCAGTGCATTAAAACATGATGAAATCACATTGATCGCCTAGAAAAAACACAAAAAACAAAAACAAAGAAATAAAACAGGTAAGATCAAATAAATACAATACCTCTAGAGCAAGAGCAGTCTTGTCGTAGGCACAGGGCACTCGTTTCTGGATGGCTTTCGCCATGACAGGGCCATTCTGCATGGACGGTAGCGGAGCGATAACTGCTCCAGGTGCGTTGGGCATTGGAGAAGGCGTCTGGGGTTGGGCATAGGCATGAGCAAGAGCATTGGAGGGCTCAGGGATCCCATAGCTGTTGGAGTTTCGCGATCCATGAGAAGGTTGGACAGGGTGGGGTGAAGGTCGTACCACTTTCTCTACGTAGGGCACAGGGATCATCCCAACACGTCCATCTTTATTCTTGGCGCTCCACCACTGCTCCTCCGGTCTTTCCAGGATGATAAGGATCTCCCCCTTCTTGAAGGGAAGGTCCTCAGCATCGCTCCCGGTGAAGTCGTACAGAGTCCGCACATACTCCAGATTCTCCTCTGCTCCAACCATGGGCTGGACAGGAGGACTCGGCGTACTTGAATACCTTAGCAAAAACGAAAAATAATGAGGAAATTAAGTAAATGTTAATTTGTTATCCTTAAAAGTTATCACTGTGAAGCCTAGAATACAACAAAACTGCATTATTTGTTGAATAAAATCCTTTACAAACACGATTACCCAACTCCTCAATTACCAAAATGTGGTATCATGTTTGGTTGTAAAACCACACAAATCCTCAGTGAGGTTTATTTTTCCAGTGGTACCAAAACCCAAACAAACAAGCAAGCAAACTAGATGTGTGGTAATAGTGCTGATTTTATGACATAACCAAGTGAAACTGGGTTAGTTCTGATAAAAATATTAAAAAAAAATAGTATGGTAAAGTGCTGGAGGAGGCGTGGTGGGTGACCTCCCTACCTGGGGGCTGGCTCTATCAGCGTGGTCGTGTCCAAGTAATGGATTTTGTAGAACTCCAGGAGAGCTGCGAGGTGGTCGAACTCTTGATCCCCTATTTTGAACCTCTTGCTGGGCAAAGAGTTGATGATATAGTGAGACACTTTGGAGTTTTCCGACACCGACAGTACGTAGTCGCCGGGGCAGGTCGACGAGTCTCGAACAAGAAACATGCCATGTCTCTGTCCTTGTAACCTATTCTGTGCCTCCTGTCGTGACACGGGTCCAAAATACCAGGCGGACCGATCAGAGGAATCAAATCGAGCAGTTGACATTTCTGTTCAAAAATAAGTTAATGTGGCTTACAAATTAATATTAATAATAATAGAAAGGAAAATACTACAGGATTGGCTAGGCAATAAGTTAAAAGCTGTATGCGTGGTTCCAATTGGCCAATCACAGCAAACTGTAGGATTTGGAAGACTCGGGGCAGGGCACTCGTCGCTCTGGAAGGAGTTTCCGAGTGATTTCTTCACAAAACGCCTCAGGCACCGAAAAAATCTGTTTAAGAAAAACAAAAACAACTTGGCGTTTTTGTTTTCTTTTTTTTCTCCTTTCAGATGCAGGCTGCCAGTGACTTGATCCAACTCTGGAGCATACTGTTGTCCCTGTGTTCAGCAGTCCAGGCTGCGGCCGAGCAGTTGTTAAAAGGGGGCCAAATAACAGAAGAAAAACGAGCAAACTTACGACAGGCTACCATTGACGGAGGGCCAGAGCAACAAACGATCAATGAAGCTTCCCCTTTTCGTTCCGCCTTCCGAGAAAACACCAAATCTTCTCTTCTAATAAATGTATCTCCTCCAGTCAGTGTCAGTTCTAAGAGCGGAAAATGTGGCCTCACTTTCCCCCCTTCTTCTTCCTTTTTCTTACATCTGATAATCCCTCATCTGTGCACAAAGGTCCACGGCAGGTCACGAAACTATCAGCCGAAATCCCGCGGAGCTCACGGCGATACACACTTCATGGAAACGCGTTTTCGAATCCCCTTTCTCGAGTCGGAGCAGACTTTTGAGGCAACACAGCAGAAAAATGGCGGCTCGCAACACGTCTTCACACAAAAAAATGATTTCAGGGCAGCGACTCGTCTCTTGCGCGTGCATCTCAGGAGCCACGACCGTTTACGGAAGCTGTCGCGTGCATCCCCGACCGCTCACAAGGGATCTCGGCTTAACGATTGCTTTATTTTATACTTTCCCTTATTTCCGCTCGTCCCCACTAGCACAGGCTACCAGAAGTACTGAGGTCGAAAAATGGCGACCGGAGGGCAGGTCCCGCTTTCTATCAGCGCGTCACTGACGGCAGGAGCGAGAGAGAGGGGAGGGGGAGTGATGGAAGGAGGTGGGCGGTTGGCGAAGCCACGGACAGCCCCTAGCTCCGCGAGAGTAGGTGTCAGTCATTTCTCAGTGAAGCATTCTGCTGATAGATTCTTCTGCTGTTCCATCGTCTCGGGAATATAGTGCAAATAGCAATGTGGAGCAGGTCGAGATACAAGTGTGTTTTTTACTCAGTGTTCCTGCTTTGACGTAGTCATTTAATTGGATGTTTGCTTTTCAAAACTTCAAAGGGAATCAGCGTGTGACTCAAAAATATAATAACACAGTTTAGTATGGCTAAACCTCAAATAAATGCTAAACCAATCCAGCAGAGGCTAAGCAGTCAGGTCTTAAGTAGGCAACACTGATGTTAAAGGCTGCTGTAACATACTAAATGTGTATGAGAGCGAGGTGTTATTTCAGTTTAAATGCCCACACTGTCATTAGTTGATTCTTAATTGGAAATATGTGTAGGCAGTGTTTCACAGTCATAGCTGGTTCTGTTAAATCTAGGCTAATTTAACTACTACTTTTACCGTACAACACTGGAGCATATTTTTTGCAATCTATTGCAGCTTTGAAGTATTGTGGAGTAGAAAGTGCCAATATATGTGCTTTTGACAGGTAGTTATGTAGGTGTGTGAAGAGAAGCATCATGATTGAGCTTTTTTTCTACAAATAGAAACATTACTCTATCAAATGATTCACAGATAGAATAAGCTATAATTCTGAATAAAAAAAAAGTTAGATGTCTGCCGAACAACGTGTTCTTATGTTAGTACTGTGTTTAATGATTGTCTCGGATCTTTTTGTGTTCTGTGCCTTTAAGTCAGTGGTCAGCTCGTGTGTTTTTAATATACTTTTTTAGCCACATAACCGCAGCTCATAGGTACAGTATATTTTCTCAGTCAACAACTTATTCATACCACCAGTATAAAATTGTACTTATTTCCTATTTTCATTTCCTGGTGTTATTTAACTTCCCCTTCATTCATTCGATAATAAGTATTATCTGGCAAAGAACTGTGAAAAATCGATTTGGAGCTCACCCAAAATGACCCAATCCAAAACAGAATATGCTGCAGAGAGAGCGCGCATTTAAATGCAAGGGGCAGTGTCTCTGAAGAAGAAGAATACAATATAAGAGAAAGAATGCATCTGAGAACACAAGCAGAGTGCGGCAAGCCATTCAGCCAAGCAGAATAAGTTTTGCTCAGTGATAAAAGCAGGATCTGTAAAGAAGCTCTGTCCCTGTGGTGACTGAGCTTTCAGTGGCCGTGCCTCATGAGGCTACAGCTGGCACAGAACAGCTCTCATCACTGAAACACTGTCTGAATGTTAATAGATTTGCACCCACCGAGACTTAATGGCTTAAGCCTGCCAACTCCCACATTTCCACAAAGATGCAGTGCTGCAACTAATTGAAAAGAGAAACAAAAACAGACTAGTTTACTTCGAATTATGGGTAAAAAGGCTTATATTGGCTTCAACCTCATGCTTTGATGCATTTAAAACTAGGGCAACTTTTCATTTAAGTGATGGGTTTTGTGGGATTTTGCAGGGTGAGACATACAGTACCTTTATCTGACCTGCTGTCTAACCTTGTATGTAGATGCACACTGAAGGTTTCTTCACAAACATCACCATCTAGTGGATGTACGCAAAATGCAATGTCTGCCATCATCCCATTATCAATAGATTTTGTTGTCTGTCTGTGTGGCAGGTTAAGGTTAAGCGATACTACAGGTCCAAACGTAATGAAACGTGACATTTTGACTACCTAACAGCAGTTCCACAGTCCTTCAAGTGCTCTTTTGAAGTACCAGCTGCTACAAAAACCCACCATACTAAAATGGATAACTTCAGGTCAGCACACATGCAGAAAAGCCTAGAAAAGCTGGTTCTTCAACCCAAAACCCCATCTGTAACTGGTTTTGCAATAGCTTATAAAACGTTTGACCTCTGTTAAACTCACATCAACACAGTAACCTTGAATGGCTGCTTCTTTTAGCTCAGTCTCGATGCCCTGCAGTCTGAAGATTAAATGCACAGATGACACAACCACCCTTGACCTAATCGGTGGTTGATGAGTTGCTACACAAGGAACTAGTGAACAAAACCTGTGATCTTGTTCTTTGCGCAGGCGAAACAAAAAGAAAAGTAATTATGGCCCGAGAGGCCCCCTCTCCACCCAGCTTATTTTTCGGCTGCAGAAGACGTTGCGTCTTCTGCAGCCGAAAAATACACTAAGACACTGCAGAGAGCATCGCCACAGTTTAATTTCAGGGAGTCAGATTGTGTGTAAGCTATTAGTCTGCAAATAAATGCCCCTTCCCCCCGATTCATTCACACCACTAACACTTAAGACTTCATAAGAAACCTACACATTTTACAAACCATCTACTGCTTGTGCCTAACTATGTATCCTGTGAGAAAGTTAAAGGAATTCCAGTGTAGTGATGCAAACTGCAGTTAATTATAATTTAAATCAAGTTTTGAAGAGGATGATTACACGATGCAGGATTAGACCTGTGTCGGAAAGGTCAGTTTCTCTGAGACTAAACCTTGCTTAAAAAAAGCTTATTTTATTTTAATTTTGAATAAATTATAGATACTAAAGCTCCTGAGCACAGTTGCAACCTTGCTCTCATGTGCCAGAACACAAACACAGAGTTTACCTTGACAAATCCTGCCCAGGGTCACACATACAGACATACAGGAACAAGATCCTCTTAAGTTTTTACCATATATTATAAAATCTCTGTATCCTCTATCCATGCAGTCTCTGGAAGTGTGGCGAACCCCCTCCCAGCCTTCACTTCTGAAATACTTAGCCTCTCCTATATTTTATTTTAACATCCTATCACGTTCCTGATCGTTGTCACCGGCATTCAATTCAAAGTTGAGCATGCTTTGATGTGAAGACTGACAACAGACAAGCAGTACACTGGTAATTATGGCACGAGATGCTGCTGTTAAAGTGTCAGTGCATTTTTAGACCAGTGTAAGGGTTTATATAGATGAGCGACTCACTGTTACAGCCTCCATGGCATGAGTCACCTTTCACCTCTCAGCCTGGTTTCCTAGAATATCCAGTCAGGTTTCTGTAAAGGTGTAAAGGAAACCTGTTTACATGCTACTAAATGGACAGATAGATAGATATCCATAGATATCTTTAAATACTTCTAGATTTCTACAGGTACACCAGGTTCACAATAAAGGCTTCAGACAAAGAATTTTCACCCACTTCATTACTTCCTCATGTTTCAGTTTGTTGTTGCTTTGGTTCACATGTTTTTAAACAAGCCACTTCCTCATAGCATTTCTAAAACTTTAAGAAACCACACTTTTCTCTTGTTTCTTACAATATCACATAACATTACCTGTGACAACTGCATGCTCATAGTCTTACCTTAACTTTCTAAACTTTTTTGTTCTCACTAATTATTTTTTCATTCAGTTAGTGAAGAGTTAATACAAGACCACGGCCTAATTTAGCAGAACTGACAACGTTGCTGTAGCCAGGCCTGTCGAGTGGCCAATTCTCCTTTTGGTTATTTTAACTTCCTTGTTTTCAGCGCAGCATTCATATGACAAGCAAGTTCAATAAAAAGGCACACCACGGCTTGTTTATTTTATTCTGTTTCAACTTTATGCAGTGTTTATACTATAAATACATGTCCAATATAGATGTTATGCATGAATCAGCAACTAAAGGAGCCTGTGAGGGTTCTTCTAGAGAGAAGGAATAAAGGGATCGCAGCCTGTGAAGCACAAAATGACTCATAAACCATGTAAAGAGGACCGCAGTTGGGCTTAATTAAACACAAGTAATGCTCCACATAAACAAAGAAATCAAAGCTTTAAATACATTTCTTAATATATCTAATTATCGCCGTAAACTGCGCACTTTGGCAAATCTTCAGCGATCAAAACCTAAGTGACATTTCACTTCTCTTAAACTGACAAATCCAGTGTTTGCAGTGGTGTATGACCTTAGAAACCAGTGCTAACATAACAATAGGACATTTATTTAAGGCAGGATCACCTGTTGCCTATTTTGTGTCATTATATCTCAAATACGACACTCAGCATGCAAATAACTCTCCACACGATTGGTCCACTAAAAGGAACAGTATCCCGAAGAGTCAGGCGCAAAGGGAAAAATTTAAAAGAACAGCACTGTCTTGTGCAGAGGACATTTATACCCTTTCATCCTTATGCTTAAACTCAAATTGTAAATGATTAAATACTAATGCTTGGCCAGTAAAAATCATTAAACTGCTCTTTAGCACACTGAATGACAAAAAAAAGTGGCTTTATGAAAAACAAAGTGTGCTTTTATGCTTGCTTTTTTGTGAAGTGACAACAAGCCACAAATGTCCTGAAACTCAATGGTTGAAAAAAAAAAATTCCCAGTGAAAAGCTGAAATCAGTCCTTCTGCTATGTAGAAAAACTAAAAAAAATCCAGGCCTTATAGAGCATTATTTGTGTTATCTGTCCATCTTACACATCATTATGAGCAATAATTGTCAATAAACGTGACGTGTCTGTATAGGGGTTTTTTTCCCGAGCAGCAGACATTTTGACATGCCATGACAGGAAGCACACAGGTGTGTTAATGATGGTTGCATTCCACTTAAGGGAGGCGCTTCCGTACGGCATGCTGCTTCACACTGGCAAGGCTTACTGGAAGAGGTAATCCAACTGGGCCGTCATTGACTAAGTGTTGTGCGATTCCTGCTGCGACCACTCTATCCTGCTCAACTTTATGACATCATAAAACATCATCAATCAGAAATGCTTTATTTCATTATATACCACAGAAATATGCTCTGGTATTTGTGTTCCTGTCACTGAACAGCCCTTCTCAAACGGTCTCTCTGCACAGCACGGGACCTCTTCTGTCTATCTGCAATGTTGTAGCCAAGGCTCTGTTTGAGGGCAGGGAAGACAACCCCAGACTGAGATGTTCCACACCTGGGAAATGATATGTGGATTTAACTCTGGGTGACTAACATGCTTGGCTTTTTTTTCTTTTTGACTCAGAAACCTCGATCTCTCTTGCAAAAGGCAGCTCTGGGCTATTATGCAACCAAGTTTTGTGAAAATTAGCACAACAGGGCTTTGAGGAATCTGTTTTGTGCACTGTGACAGAATACAAAATCAGACAAAATTACATACTGTTTTTCTGGGAATGACTGAAGGCCAAGTTTTGGTAATTTGTTTTCTTCTAAAGACCCGCTGAAACACACAAAGAAAATTAGAAACTGTTATCATAATTTTGCTGCTTTGAAGGCTTTTGTATGTCGCTGATGATGAAAATGATAATGCCACTTCACCGAGTTCCATCTGAAAGGTAGGCCTTAGCCATGATGTAGTTTTCTGGGGTGATTTTCTTGTTTGAAACGATGTCTCTGAGCAGTGCTTTCACACGCACGATCTAGATGACACAGGGTTGTACTTTAAGTAACTATTTTAAAAGCCACAACAAACAGAGCTACTAAAACACTGAATAGCTAAGCGTTGCCCTTCAGGCACTTACCTCCTGAGACTGTAAGCTGTTAGCATTATATAGCTGTCGGATGATGATCTCACACTCCTGTAGTGTGGGGGCCCGTGGGGGCTGGGAGGAACTGCTGTGAATTCGGAGAGGCTGCAGTGAAGTGATGAGGCGCCCATTGGCCTCCGTGCCATGGTCCTGCCTGGCTGAATCCAGAATTTCAGTGCTTGCTCCAATGCTACTGCAAGTCAATGAGATAATGTCATTGAGGGCGATGTATAACATGTATAAGGCAGTTTAGGTTGAGAATACCTGGTTGTTAACTCCCCCCACCCCCACCCCCTCACAGACAGGGGACTAGGTTCAATTCACTAGCCCACTTTGCTTCCAGCAGGATAATTCATGATGTCTCAAAGCTCAGATCATTTGAAACTGCTTTCTTGAACCTGACAGTGGATTCCTGTACTCAAATGGCCTCCACAGTCACCAGATCAAAAGCCAACCTGGTACTAACAGGTCAAGAAGTTTATAGACATGTAAAAAGGCACATATTCCAGAAATCAAAGGGCTCAGACTGCAGACCAGACCAACAAATAACTAATTACATACTGGCTTTTGCTTCTTTACATGCTTCACGTTCATATCCTCATGCTGTTTTATAGTGTTAATTTAACATGCACTATAATACTTGTGCACCTACATCACTACCTAATATGAGACAGCTGACATCTTGTTTTTCTGTAAAGTGATTAAAACACAGAGCTTGAATTAGTGTTCTCCTGCTTTTGATGGTTGCCTTACAGTAGCCTGTTATCTGAGCTTATCTGAGTATCTGCTTAGTAAGTTATTAATGAATGGCTGTTGTGCCATCATATCCATATTACTGCATCTGAATCTAATTTATCCATCAGTTCTTGTGTGCATAGCTTTGAAAAAAAAAAAGGGGGGGGGGGGGGGAGCTAAGATCATTTATGAAATATAACCACACCTTGTAAATACTGAGCTAGATAAGTAGCTGAAAAAGGCCCACCACTCACCCGAGAGCCTGGTCCTGCAAGAGTCTCGTGTCCTGCAGTGGCTCCTCCATGTACAGTCCAGTATGGGCTTGACTGCCCTGAGTGGGTGGTCTACAGTTTTGTCGACTGTGTGCAACTCGTAGAAGAAGAAGGATCAGACATTAAGTTTAGGTGGCACATTGAAATTCACCTAAATGAAAACCTAATAAGTCATTACATGTGCTTAAACATGTTACCTTTTCTACTTGACTTAGGAGGCTCCATTATCACCTTATACTTCAACTCTGCAACATCCATAACAACAGAACTTTAATGTACTGTACACTGCAGGTGGGCTTAAACAACCAGTAAGCAACCCATGAGTCAAAACAGGCCTTGCTGCAGCAAGGATGCAACGACGAATGACCGGGGAGTCTCCTGGTGGGTGGTGACATGTTGTTATATGGAACAGCATGCGGCTCGCTCTGCAAAGTGACACCGGATATCTGCCCACCTCCCACTGAGAAATCATTAAAACTAAACCCTGGAGTTGCCATGCGTCCACCATACCTAGCCTGACCTTGTCTTGCCGCACCTTGTCAGGAGACAGGAGTCACAGACTCTGTGAATTCTTTAGATAATTATTTGACTTTGTGAGCCATGAAATAGGGTGGTTTCTTGAATGCCACAACCCTTCAAAATTCCCCACAGGGAATAATTGAGTGCTCTATCTGTCTAACTATCCACTATTAAAAAATCTCAGAAAGGCCAAATTACAGCATTAATTAAAGGCATGTGAAAACTTACTTTTGCTTACTTCATTCATTCCACAAAGCATTCTGCTTTTACTGCTTTTAAAAAGACCTATGGCAGGACTGCTGTCACTGACTTCTATGCTTTTACAAATAATTAACTTACACATACAAGAGTTATGAATGCACTGTTTCTTCACCTTTATTCTCCCGTCTGAGGTTCTCTATCTCTGCGTGGAGCTTCTTCAGTGTTTCCTTGTGCTGTTCTTGTAGGAACTGGACGTTTCTTTGCAGTGAAGCAACCCGGAGGTCCGTGCTGCCGCTCTGACAGGACGTCTCTGCCGCTGCTCTGCCCGCTGGCTTGATACCAGGTAGCGGGAGCCGCTGTTCAGGGTTAGCCGGTAAGCGTCGTAGCGAGCAAGACTTCTCTAGCCGCCCTACTCTGGTCCAGTGTGGCAAATGGCGCGCCGGTGGCAGGTTATGACTTGACATCGCTCTCCGCTTTAGTACTTCAGGCCTCCCCTGACTGAAATAGCTCGCTGTTTCACCCTTCCCATTGTTTTCCAGTGAAGAAAAGTTAGCTATAGGTACTCCTACTTATAACTATTTTCACGCTCATTTGGCACGCGCTCAATCATACACAACGTTGCCGTGACAACCAAGATTCCTTTTTTTTTCTTTTTCAGCCCTGACGTCGATCTTTCAGGCCAGCTGCGCATCCTTTCTTTTATCTTATTTCCTCTTCTAATATGTATTTTAACTAGTTTCAATTTGTTTTTGCTCAAATTAAATGTAGAAGTCCTACATAATATTCAAGACTGTTTGTAAAACTGTATTTATTATCTTTAACTTAAAAAATGGTGTTTTGCTATTATGTATCCCCCAATGATTTGTTTTCGGTTTTCTTGTACTTTAAATGTATTTAGGCAGTTTATGTTAATATCGGTCCTTGCTATAAATAAAGTTTTTTTTGTTTTGTTTTTTTAATAGAAGCTCGGTCTCCTTGGCTACAACGCTTGGCCAAGGCAGATCTTACGTCCAACCGGAAGTTTATAAAAAATTTAAAATTTACGGAAGCGTAGAGCTGCCACCCAGGCAAAAGAAAAATACAAGTGTATCACGTTATAAGGTGAAAGGTTTATTGTTCTAACAAGATACTTTTCCTGTTTGTACAATATACTATCATGTTTGTACAATATACTTTTCACGTTTGAACAACATAATATCACGTTATTACAATATACATAATTATCACGTTCGTACAATATAATATTTATATTGTACGAACGTGATCCTATATTGTACGAACGTGATCCTATATTGTACGAACGTGATCCTATATTGTACGAACGTGATAATTATGTATATTGTAATAACGTGATATTATGTTGTTCAAACGTGAAAAGTATATTGTACAAACATGATAGTATATTGTACAAACAGGAAAAGTATCTTGTTAGAACAATAAACCTTTCACGTTATAACGTGATACACTTGTATTTTTCTTTTGCCTGGGTGGCAGCTCTATGCTTCCGTAAAAATTCGCTGTTTAGTTGTCTTTACTTAAAAATCTACCTAAAAGATTAGACTGATATTTTTGTGATTAGCATGTGTACTTGCCGATTTTCTTTGCCTTACCATTTTATATTGTATATTTACATGTGTCAAAACTCACTGTATTGTTTGCTATTTTTATTTATAAATATAACTGAGTTGCATTGAAACTTTGTTCAACTATTAATAAACAAATGATAATTTTTTTTGAAGGTGGTTGTCACCTTCTCATAACCACCCCCAGTTTTTGAAAGCCTGATTGAGTTCAAGATAAAATTATTTATTTTATAATTGAACCACCTATACACTGAAAAAAAGGGACTGGCCATCTCTTGGATTTATGTAAGCATCTTGCATGTATTTAACACAATTGCCTCATGTTTTAAAGATAAATGTAACTATATAGTGTAAAAACTACATGATATGCAGAAAGGGTGTATTAAATTGTTCATATCATGTTCAGGTGAAGTAAGTCAATAAGATAGCAACGTTAAATCTCGTGAAACCACGCGTGATTTCATCTCGCGGGCTTTGGATCGTGGTTTAAAAAATGCATCCATCTCAGTCAAGTCGAGCAGCCAACTCTACGTTTTTTGGTATGTCTTGATTTTTTGAATTAATGTTTACCATATTTCAGCCAAATGTAGTTAAACGTCTAGAGTGCCGCCATGTAACTAAAAAAGAGCCGTTAGCTTATTTGCTGTTTTATCTGTTGTCAAAGAATTGGCGCTTTTTCATTTGAATTTGTCTTTGGCACAAGAGCCGTAATATCACATTAAACCTAATTACGAGGCACTCACGACATAATTTGGTTTTCTGTGTGAATAGATTTGCCAACTGACTCTTCAGTTACATTGTGTATTTACTGCACCGTGGTGTTAGTGAGATTTTGGACATTGAACAGCTTTAGCTAATATCATCAGTGGCATTATGCTAGCTTACATCCCTACCCCTCCTGCCCTCACCTGCTGTCCTTTTGTTTTTGTTTTTTTTTTGCTGCACATTGAGAGATGACCTCTATTCTGCATTTCACCAGGAGTCAGCTGATGGATTGTGGGTTCAAGGTGTTATGGTAAGAAAGTATATTCTATTTTCGCTTAAGGTTTCTGTAACTTAATTATAATAGGTTTTTTTTATAATTATTAGGTGCATGCATACTCAAATAGACCACCCTATTAATACAACTGAGAAATCCAAAATCTGCCATAGGTTTAACTTATACCTGTATGTATTGTCAGAAAGGTGATTACTGGACTCACATTAATGCACACTTGAACTAAAATGAGGTTGTAACTTGTGGGTTCTTGGGTTGCAAATCAGAAACAAACATCTTTGGATTTTTTTAATCCCATAAGATCTGGAAACACAGTTTTTATTCAACAAAACATTACTGATTAACCAAGCACAGTGCCTGCTGTTATTTCAAAATAATTTTATGTCATTTTAGATGAAATGCAGCATTCCAGTGCATCCCAACCTTGCCTTTACAGTCAAGGTTTCTGACGGAGCTGAGTTTCTCTCTGACAGTCTGCTGAAAGTGTTTGCAAAGTGATCGGGGGAACAGGGCACAAAGCTAAAGGATGTAGCTGCCATGATGACAGTAAGAACTTTAAAATTCTTTAACTACAAAGTGTATATGTATTGCATTAGGTCAGTAAAAGATTTTTATGCTGCATCCATTGAAACAGTCAACTATTACCCGTGAGTACTGATTCCACCGAAAGGATGCCATAATTTTCGTTATGCATTTACTGGCCCACTGAGAAAAATGTATCTTTTTAAAAAAATAAATGTTCTGGAAACTATATATCCATAAAGTTGATGTCAAACAGGAACTTTTGATATTTCTTTGTAGATGCTGGTGTTGCATGTTGACTGGTTTAAGTTTTTGTCTGGGATCATTTTCTTCTGTGCTACTGAAAAGTTCACAAATCTCTGTTTTCTTTGTTATAATACTTTAGGATGACATTAATGCTCGAAGGGAGTCCCTCATCAAAGTGCTCCGCATCTGTGTGAAAGACAATTGCAACATCTTGGTGCAGGAGTTCATGGTGAGTGTTTTATGAGTAGATTGTGGCTTTGCAACATTTAAAAATGCATTTAGTTATCCACTTGATCCTCATTGGACTGGTTAGGACCAGTAGTCCTCTTTAATAATTTGAAGTTCACATGAGGCCTGGTAGTGAACTCGGCCGCCCCCCCTTGAGGCCCCACCCCCCTATATTAGGGGTCACATCAGTGTGAAAAAACTTTAAATTTGTCATTCTAGTGAACAAAGGAAAATCCCACCAATATTTACATTAGCTTTTGTTTGAAAAAAAAAAAAGACCAACAGCTAACCAAATTGTGGGGCTGAAAGTCTAAATTCTAACATCTTCTGAGTGACATAACCTGGATTTCTGATGGGCCGGTGTCTTTCTAACAAAAACTAATGTAAAGCATTTGAAATTATTATGTTTTTCACTCTCTCTTAGAAACTCTGTTAGACCATGAATGGCAGCATGGCAGGCCACTCTTTGGCTATAGCTATTTACTATGTTGCTTGCATTGGTTTAAATTACTCTAACATTAGAACTGGTAGATTCAAAAGAGATGAGTTTAAAAAGGAATCTTAAAGAAATGTTTTGTGTTTAACCAGGACTTGACTGAGGCCACTGCACAGATTGAGAAAACCACAATGAACATCTGTCTCCAGAGGATGCACCAGGCAATGACTTTTCTGATGTTGGCATCATCATCGAGGGTATAGTAGTTCTTCAAGATCTGGATAACGTGACCTTTGCAGTAGCCATGCTGTTTGGACCTTTTTTATTCCTTCAATATGAGTTACCCATCACAACTCTGCTACACTTTTGAGGTGATTCAAAGGGTGGTAATGGAGTTGGATGCAACTCAGCTCTCAAGAAAAGCTCACAACTAAGACAAAACTGCTCCTGCAAGGAAAGCTCACTGTTATGCATGCAAGCTGATCAGCTCTAGGTGAGAGGACATTTAAATCTCACACTTGTTCTGCTGCATTTTTGAAGCTCAATTCCAGGAACAGATCGCAGGGTTCATTTTTATATACTCTGCAACTGCCATGAGGACGAGCCGTTTTTGTTGTTGTTGTTTGTTTTTCCTTTTGCTCTGTACAGCATTTTGGCAGCATTTTTAAATTTCTCTTTGTATTTTTTCTTTCTTTTACTAGTGAAGAGATGTAGCATGAACAGTTATGCAGTCTAAATATCCCATATGGGTCGTGTGAAATGGTATTTTCAGTTTCATTCAGTTGAAGTAAAGAACGTTGAATATTTCTAAGTGTGCTGTTTTGAACCAAGATGTCACAGTATGATCAGTGCCGTAATTTTTGACAGTCACTGTATCAATGTTATTTTTGCATCTCTTGAATAAAGGTTTTGACCTGCAAGTGCTAATTTCTTTAGTTATTGGGGTAAAATGGGTAATGTTGATAGGAAGGTGTTTGCCAATTCAGTAACCTAATTTAATGTTAATGGAAACTAACATTACCTCAAATTGTTTAGTTATAATTGTTGTTTAACTGAATCTTGACATCAGAGGCCTTAAATAGAATGTTTTGTATTGTTCTTTCCCAACATTTTTCAAAAGAAACAGTCTAATTTCTTTACTGTGATTGATTCCAGAGAACACGGAAGAACTGACATTATTTAACTGTTGATTTATGTAGATTCAGTGGAGGAGTAATGTCAGTTTAATTCTTTACCTACTGTCAATGCAGTGAAATTAGACATTTTGTTTTGAAAGGTTAATGGTGGATGCCAGCAACCATCTTGGAAGAGAACAATACAATCTGTTATAAGGCCTCCATTTGAAAATTGTGTATTTGATGCTAGAATATAATAGCAAAATGTAATTTGAAGATAACATGTAGCATTTAAGTGACCAAGTAGTATTGGGTAAAAGTTATTGAATGGTGTTGGGATAAAGTGAGAAAATTGTGAAGGATTAAAATATTTCAAGAGCTCAAATTACTTCATCAAAACATGTTTAAGTCACATTTTATCAACACAAATTGCACAGGTTTATTGAACATGAATAAATTGTGTTAATTTAACTCAATTGTTTAAGTTGCTGCCAAAGCAAAACATCTGTGTGCAACAAATGTCCACCATTGAATTAAGTAAATCCAACAACATATTTTTTTCAGTGTAGACAGTTTGCAAGTTTTAAGCATGTGTATGATTCTGAGCTAAAGATGAAAAATCACATGTATTTAGTTCCAAGGAGAAGAAGGAGTGATAGGTATCCGGGGCATCATCAACCCCAAATTCATGATGTGTAGAGCACATGTTTTAGGCGACTATTAAACCAGATATTACTAACTTTGGGTTAGGTCTGTTTAGAAGAACCTACCCATGTTTTTCTTCCTGATAAATGTCCTTAAAGGTGGGTTAAATTTTCACAAAGGTGGTTCTCAAGCTTTTTTTTTTTTAATTTTTATTTTAACTGAGAGCACTCACACATGACTGAAAGCTGCAAAGGAAAAAGGTGCCATCATGCATTTCTGGTAGCACCAGTTTCTGTTAAGAGGATCGTGGTTTATGATAGTTTACGTCACTGTGTTTGTGGTTTATAGACTCAACCATTAGTGAGGTGGCTGTTTTCATTTCTGTAAAGCTGCAGTAGCTGTCACTGTGAAGGTGGTTAACTCTGCTGTTATCACTACAAGGGAAGCATTGAAATAAAACTGAGATGTTCCCATGGTTTTATTCTGTGCTGGTAAATTCTAGCAAAATACAAAAAAAAAAATTTTGTTTCCTTTCATGTTTACGGGTTGCATAAGATGCTACTGGGGGGCACTTACTGAGAAATAGGTCAAAAGCCACAGAGTCCCTCTTGCACTGCCAGCCTCTTAAACACAGGGGGCCTTCTAATAAAAGTAGTCTTGAAAAGCAAGTAAAGAATGCCAAGTTTTTAAACCCGAATCGATTTAGTTGAAGAATACAAATGTAAAGCTTCAGGTCAAGTAAACCAAGTCACCACAACAGTTAATGATCTTTCCTTTCACTTTATTCATGATGTAGCTTCCAAACAGTAAATATTACATCACACACACAGGGACACTGAGCTAGTGTCTGTTATGGATATGACAACATTTAAATGCTTTTGCAACATTAAACAGACAATGTGGATGACTGAGCTGAAGGCCTTGTCTTTGGGAATGTATAGGTGGTATGGTGCTGTTCTCTCCATGCCAACAACAATAACTTAAATTACAATATTTACAAGTTTTACAGAATTAGTAACGTAAAAGTTTAAAAAGAAATCATTTGGGTACGTTGTTTAGCAAACATACAAAACAAATTAACCAAATAAGTGACAGGTTTCCTGATCGAGTGCACCAAAGTAAAAATTACTCTTCACTTGCACTCTCTTAGGCATCTCGAGTTTTGCACCCGTCGTCTTCATGGTGCTTTTGAGTCCTACTGGAGACAAACATCTTTATGATTGTATGGGACAGTAAAAAGTGACACATGCTTGAGGTTTTGTTTTTGTTTTTAAATTACGAGGGATCTGAACAGAGCAGCAAGTGCAGAGACAGGGAGCCCGTAGATGATTTGATTTGTGGAATGTACACTTAAACATCTGCATACATGTAGAGCAAAATCTGCATTTCACAGAAACTTGACAAAGGGCAACAAAGAAAATGCACACAAAGGATATGTTGATGAATCTCTCCTCCATTCTTTTCTGCTGACAGGCGTCACTGTAAACGGTCTTCAGACGTGACCACACAACCCCACCTTCATTAACTTGTAAAAGCTCGAGAAATTACACGTTAGGGGAAAGAAAGTACTACAGGTCCTAGATGTGCCACTTTTTATTCCTCAAAGTGGTATTTTACTTTTAGCTAACCACATCCACGCATTCAGTTGGAGTCAAAATTAAAATATTTCCCATGTTACGGAGCTGTCACAGCTTCATCCGCTGCACCACAAACAGCACTGCTTCACAAAACCAAAGCATGCAAACAAACTCTTCTTTAAAAACTTTTGTTTTTAAAGCAGCTGAAGGAGATTTTTCAGCTGGACAGCATTTTAGGTTGTTGGGATGAATGTCAAAAAGCTCAATGTAAAAAAACAAATAAAAAAAAAAAACCCCACACAAATCTTAGCACTTCAACATGTCACTTTTCAGAAGTCAAACAAAAGGTAAAAAAAACCTTACCCACTACAATAAAATAAAGCACAAACACAATCAATGCATTTTTTTTTTGTTTTCAGTGTAAAGAAATCTCTTTTCCATTTTCTTCAAATAGAACTCTCTCATAGCTTATATCATCTCTTTGTCAACACTCCCACATCTAACATTACATTTTGACAGTAAATGTATTACAACTAAAACTGCATTAAAAACGTATATAAGCAGATCTCCTGTCATAAACAAGTCAAAGTATCTACAAAAACTGGACACATTTACCATATTCCACTCACGGTCTTTCTGTACAGTACTTTAACAGTGCAAAAACATTCAGACTTCAGCCCCAAGATCAGCCTAAATGTTAAATATCTAACATTCAGTCTAATATTTATGCTGTTTCTCTCCAGACAGCCCCTACATTCAGATTTGATTATACTTGCTAAATGAGTTGACAGATAAAAGATTAAAAGACAGAAAAAAAAAGTGGAATTCATGTGAAGGCATAACCAGCCCCAGCAGCACCTAAGCTTCTGTATACCCGAAGAATATAGTCCAGGTTATTGCAGCATTTTAAACATGATTGTGATCAAAGATGCTAAGAGACCACGTTCAGCCCCTTCTGAATTAAAAGCTATACCCACGCTTTAGCGCTGGGTAACGAGTGTTTTCTGGACCCATTCTCTGCCTTAATACCAGCCACCTTTTAGAAAACTAATCAAATTAATCCCTTCGACACCGCACGTTGCAAGCAAAAAGGCATGGTCTTTGATATTAAGCAAGTATAGAATCATTAAAGTGTCAGATAGTTTTTTCTTCTTCTATATAGCAGTTTAGTTACCTAAAGTTAATCTAAAGCAAACACACATACACAAAAAACAAAACTTTGAAAGAAAAAAAGAAAAAAAAGAAGTTATTTTGGCAACGGTTTTGAAACAGTGCGTGTGCACTTCTGGTCACCAGTTGTAGTAATGCCGCATACTGTACACTTCCTGTCAGCAAGAAAATAATTACATAAACCCCAAAAGAGGAAAAAAAAAAAAGCTTAAAAAAAAAAAAAGAACACAAACAACACAGGAAAGCAAACAAGGGGTATAAAACAGATGTAGATTTGATGAGGATGATAGTCGGACAATCCAACTTTTTTTTTTTTTTTTTTTTTAAATCAGCACATGTCCACAGCACTTCCCCTCCAGTTTGTGATCCTGTGTGACCATTTTGTCTATAGTCCCGCACTGCAAGGTCATAGCAAGGATATCTGTTGATCTTCAAAAGCTATGCGTTTAGATAAGTACCATATGTGGCTAATGTGAATACTTGGAAATAATTGCTCCTGAATGCGATACTTGAAGTGAGGGGAGTCTTCTTGGCATTTTCAGAGCTGGAAGCAAAATCCTCTTTACGTCCAACACGTGTTTGGAGAACCATGAGAGGCGTGTGGAAATTTGGTTAGTAATGTGCGGGGCGCAAACGACTGTCATACTTTCCACATTCCCCAAAATAGTGCAGGGCTATCATATACAGAGCCCTGCCTGCAAAGCTGTGAGGCGCCGTTCAATGCACTCTTTACCTGCAGACACAAAGCAAAGGGAAAGAGAAAAAAAAAGCACAAGTCATGATAAAGCAGCCTATCATACTTGACTTTATTACCACAGGACCGATGAAACACTTTGAATTTATCTGCACAGATTCCCACCAATGAGAGTATTAGCTCAAGGAACATTCCTGAATTAAATGGTGGTTCTTAGCTGCTGATGCTGAGTGGAGGCATTTTCTGTTACTGTGATACGGTGATACTTACATTTGCTAACACTGATGATGTCATCCTGTCCAGTGAGCAGCAGAGACAGGCCCTCCATCAGTAAGAGAGCTTTGTGGTAGCGCAGGACTGATGCTTCCCCCTGGTGGAACATCTCATCCAGTGCAGCAGCCTGAACCTGAGAGGACAGAGTGCTCAGGTCAAAGGTTTGATCTTGTTTTGAGTAAAATATTATATTAAATAATATGTCAAATGCTAACCACACAAAAGGGGGGGGGCTGTTAAGCTTTTAATGTGGCAGAACAGTTAAGAGCTGACCGGAAAGCTGGGAGAGAAAGTAGGGGAAAGACAAGACAAGCCGGATTCAAACCCAGGCCTCTACAATAATATTACGGCATATGGGTTGCCTACTCAACCCTGGTGAGCCAAAAAAGCACCTTGATAAAGATACTTTTAGATCTAAAGATTCTTTGGTCAATTTCCCCCTATGTTCTCCTCTATTTCTCAATTATCCGACTTTTCTTTCGGTTTACCATCTGCACAGTGTGGCTGAACAGCAGGCGTTCTGCTGTGATGGAGGTGATTTGGTCCATTAGGCGATGCTTCCGGGTAAAGAAATGCTCCAGACGGCTGTTGAGTGAGCGGCAGGATGCCACGCTGGACTTGTACAGCTCATTTAGTTTTCTCACAACTGTATATGGAGAGAAATTAAAAACAAAAAACAAACAAACAACTAAATACATGAATCATAATTTTTTTTATTTATATATATATATATATATATATATATATATATATATATATATATATATATATATATATATATATATATATATATATATATATATATATATATATATATATATATATATATATATATATATATATATATATATATATATATATATCCTGCACATGGCAATTTTTTGTTTTTAAGACTGCCACTGAAAAAATGAAAAGGCTCATACCTTGTTTGACAGTAGCAGATGGGTAAAGCTTGCCCTGTTTAACTTGCTCCATTGCTGTGTGTAAGGCATTGGACAAGAGTTCTGCAGTTTTAAGGTAGAGAACCAGCTGTTCTGCATGACTGAGGAGGCAATCACACGTAAAGTACTTTAAGTTAAACTCAATTCTAAAAGGACAAATGACACATTAAACACAATCGATACTTGTAGGATAAAAATCTGAATCACAGGTTTCTGTTTAAGAAATATTCAGCATCAGAAAATTCACTAGAGGCAGTCAAAAACCATCAAACGCAACAACTACATTTACACTTCAGATTAAAGTCTTCCCAAGAAAAAAAAAAACAAAAAACAAAAAAAAACTTGAGAATGCCAAAAATCTCATCCTCTACAAATGAGAGTGCCTCAGGCTTTTTACTTTTGCCATGGTGTCCTGAGCAGCAGGCACTTGGGCAGTTTTCTCTTTTCTATTTGCTCCCAGCACTCTCTGGGCAAAATGCAAATATTCTTCATTTCAAGCTGAAGTACACAACAAAAAAAGTCCCGGTGCATAAAAACACAAAATGACCTACATGATGACTCCTTCACTACAACCCGCTGCTTTTACTTTAGTTTTTGTCCTGCAGCAAAGATGCATTCAAGCATATAAGCTTACAATTACATTAACATTACAGCAACAAAAATAAAAAATAATTAAATGTATTCCAATTTCTTTTTTCCATAGTAAGTCTCTGAGGCACCAATACAATTTAATAAAAATGTCCAAGACCCCAGAGGCTTATCACCAAACGCGGCGTAAAGCCAGGAAATCGCCAAGGTATCAATTCATCCAACAAAGAGGCACAGCCACAGCAGATACGGCCTTACCTCCACTCTCGGCTCAGCGAGCTTATCTGATCTGCTACCAGGCTCTGCTGCTGAAGGAGAGAGAGATGAGAAAAGTCCCCCTGCTCCCCTGTCACTGTAGCACCACGGGCAGCAGCCACCTCCATTAGACACAGAGCAAAATCCAATGTGAACCGCAGCCTTTGCACAGTGTCTGTATGCTCCTGCTGAACTCCGACAGGCACGGAAGAAAGACAGGCAGAGAAAGGGAGGGGAGGGTATAATGACAGAATTTTAAACGGTGGACACCAGAATGAGGTTTTGCATTCAATCTCCATGGGTGAAAAAAGCCCAGGATTTAAAAAGAGACAGGTCATTCAGTGCTTTCCATAAATCCATTTCAGCTTTTACCTTAAATTATTTTTCTACAGTGTCGTGAACTAAAAGGAAAAAAAAAGAAAGAAAAAAACCCCCCAAAAACCTCATTGACAATGTTTTCCATCCTTCCTTATGGCCAACACTCTTTAAAGGGATACTGAGTATTCTTTAGTTCAAGATCACCCTGACTGATGTACACAAGAACAGGAAAAGTCACTGCTACACACAAGCTCTGAACACAGAAGACTCCATCCTCATTACTTTCCAGAGGAATCTGGCATCTCACCTCCATCAGCGTCTCTTCGGGCAGCTCGGGAGCCTCGAAGGTGACGCGACCACCCATGTTGGCAGTGATGGGATCGGGGAAACTGTAACGAGGACTGGAAGAAGCCTCAAAGCCATCCAAACAGGTGCCTGTCGGAGGGTGACGGCTGGTTAAGGAGCCTGCAGGGCTGCCTGAAGTGAATGAGCCTGCAGTCAGGGAAAGAGACGGCAGAAATGTTACACTCAATGCCCGAGGCAATCATTTTTCATCAGTGCAGCTGGCTTTCATGTTTCCTGATTGTTCATAAATACACACACACACACATATATATATATATATATATATATATACATACACATACACATATATACACACACATATATATACATACATATACATATATACATATATATATACATATACACATATATATATATATACATATATACACATATACATACACACATATATATATATATATATATATATATATATATATATATATATATATATATATATATATATATATATATATATATATATATATATATATATATATATATATATATATATATACACACACACACATACTCTTATGCTAACCAGAACATTTAATTTCCACGTTACTTAAAATGAAAAACTCAGCTCTGTACTGCCCGACTGTGAATCATTGTAATACTGCCATCGTGCTGCAGATGCGATTTGGAGATGAATTACTTGTATTCAGCTCTGTCGACATGTTTTCATGCACAATACCTGAGTATTTTCTCTGTCTGGAGGTAAAGGGTGGAGTGCTGCCACTAGGTGGAGATCCTACAGTGAAAACCACCTGTGCTGGGCTGCCAGAGCCTCCCCCGCCACCCGGGGATCCTTGAGAAACAGAAGGAGGGAACAAATTTAACATTTTTCTCCCTATGAATCACTATCAGTTCCAAACCTTTACATGCGTCAGTGGTTAAACTGCAGAACAATGTGTGTTTTTTGGTTCATGCAACAGTCATGTCTACCTGTTA
Source organism: Diplotaxodon limnothrissa (assembly GCF_057381915.1). Taxonomy (NCBI): domain Eukaryota; kingdom Metazoa; phylum Chordata; class Actinopteri; order Cichliformes; family Cichlidae; genus Diplotaxodon; species Diplotaxodon limnothrissa. Next base: position 43,914,518 of record NC_140602.1, on the reverse strand, counting down.
TATCTATGGCTTTTTCAGAGGTCAGGTTCTCTGTGCTGCCTCGGTCACCTGCAGGTCCACCGGGTCCAAACGCAGCCATCAGCAGCACGTCGGACAGACCACCGGCACTTTGAGACCTGCTTCAAAGAAACATGACACAGAGACAAGGTGTTTATTCATTTCCTTCATTTTATTAATTAGCCATATCTATCTACATAGTCTGTAATATAATTTTACATCATATTTGGATAATAAAACAGTACACTATATAATAAAAAGTCCAAAGAATAAAGAAAAGGTAGAGAAAGATTTTAACTCAGCAATGTGTGCTTTTCATTGCCTGTTTTAAACTAATTTTACATGACACAAGCTTCTCTGTGTACCCTGGTTCTTTGTGGATTGCATCATCGGGGAACATAAAACAAAGAACAGCAGAAACAAAACACGACCTTCCAAAGCTCTTGGTATCATCATTCCATCTGTGGATGCAATGAGGAGAATGGGTGACCGGTGTGGGTGCTTGGTGTACCAGGTCTCTGAGCTCTGCTGGGGCAGTCCTGCTGCAAGGAGAGCCTATGACCATACCCTGCTGTGTCAGGAAGGTCACCAGGTTTGGAGAACTCGGAGTCTTGGGGAATTCAAATGGTGGGATGGCCTGGGCGAAGAGGAAACATGGCGAAGAAAAAGGTTAGAAAGGTTGGGTTAAACCAGTTGGTGGTTTTGTCTTGTCTTGCGTACATAAAGAAAAAAAAATTTTTTCTCTCTGTTTGACACACAAAACACAGACCTACCCTGGAGGGGGAGCCCAGAATAGTGGGGAGAGGATTACGCTGCATCAGCTCACTCAGTCTGGGAGAAGAGTGTAAGGGGCGGACAGCCATGAGTCCGGCTGAGGGAGTACCCAGAGGGTCCGAGTGCTGCTTTCGGATTTTTTGCCTGCCACCACCAGTGGCACAGTCCAACAGACAGGGGGCACTGTGGAGCCTTGTGCCAAGTCCTGCCCTCTGTGGTTGCTGCTGAGAATTCAGCCTGGGTTCAGTGTGCTGCAGAGCTGCAAAGTGGGACAGAAGGACTGCTAGACAGCAGGTGGCAATGCAACATGAAGTGTCAGACAGGCCTAGAAAACAACAAAGCTAGCAAAGATGGACATGTCCTGTCTAACTCCCCCGACAGCATACATGTCTGGGAAGAGAAGGTTCTGTGCGAGGAGGACTTGAAAGCAGCTGGTGAGAAAAGTATGTGATGGCGGTTTCATTTTCTCAAGCAATAACTTTTAAAACTTCTGACCACACTAACCCAAGAGGAAGAACACCACCACACTGTATTTCACCTCTGTCTGCAGTTCAGTTTTCATGCCAACCACTGGAAATCAATAATAATTTTAGAGGTTAAACTATTCAATAATTTATCATCATTTGCTCTGCTTGGTCTTTTTGTTAGTGGATTTTAATTTAACCTCCAGTTAAAGGTTAGAAAACTCCTCATCGCATGTTCACACAGCCCCAGTTTATGCCTTAAAATGTCTTTGTCTGCTTAGAAGCCCCACATATTCAATTTATAAATACTCAAAAACAAAGAAAAATCTCAGCAAGTCATCGTGCATCAAAAGCTTAAACAACTCAGATAATTTCTGCTATATAAATGACAGAAGTAGATTTATATATACAAGTTATAAATGACAGTATTAAGTACAACTGAGCTTTAAAAAACAAACAAAGAGAGAAATAATCTCACTTTTCAGATTTCCTTAACAGTTTTTGCTCCTCTAGAAATCATTTGCACCAAAACAAACTTTCCCTGATCTGCTTATAACTAATATCTATAATTTATAATATGGTTACAAACAGACAAAAGACCGGCTGGTGTAGTTTTAATACCTTTCAAATATCGTCACTGGAGTTTGGCACCAACCAGTTAGCTCCAAGCTTGCACTCTATCACTCTACAGCTTCCATATTTTTAAGCCAGGTTGATGCAGAAGCAAGTGAAGCATGGCCTTCAAGTTACCTTGAGGAGAGAGCTGCAAAGTTCTGGCACCTCCCAGGGAGAACCTGCGGGTGGTGGTGGTGGTGGTGATGGTGGTGACAGCCCCCTGCCCATATGGTGGTGAAGGTCCAGTCCTAGCACAGCCCAACAAGCTTCCACTGCTGCAGCGGCGCACTGGTGTTGACAGCCTAATGAAGTGAGTCTTATGAGTCACTGCACTTCCATCAAGAAGTTTAAAAGCTAACCTGTAAATTTAGTTTTGCAACAGTGGAGTTTATACATTTATAAATGTGTGTGTGTGTGTTTCTTGATGCAGACCGTGGCGAACCATCCTGTTTGGTAGAATGGAGGTTTTGCTCCATACGCTGGTAATTCTGGACCTGAGTGGGGACTGGAATAGGCAATGACTGACCATGGTTTCCATAGCTACTTCCCGAGAACTCGCTGGGCCTGACAACAGTGAGAATAACCGAGGGTGCCAAGGGAACAGTTAGATAAGAGAGGAGACAGTCCGTGTGCTTTTGTACACACATGCGTAGTTAACACTTTCCAGAGGAAGCAGATGTGACTTATTAATTTGCACAATGTTTACGTACAAACGACACATCGACTAACATCACAAAACAAAAGATTAAGATGACAGTTGTGGAGTAACTGTGTATGTAATAGAGAGATAAACACTAGGACAATTAAGCTTGTTAAACTAATAAAACTGACTTAATTAAAAACCTGACAGTTTATAGTGAAGAAAATTTGGTGCATGAACCTTCGGTGCTTTAGTTGAATCCAAATTACTTTACCAGCTGCTTCTTTCTTGCACCATGTAACTATACAATAGGGGAAATAATTACTTGATATTTTGTTGAATTTGTTCACTTACAAAGAAATACACAGTCTCTAATTTTGAAAGTAGTTTCAGCTATTAGTCTAACTATTCGGATATATCGCAGAAATTACTGTGAAGCCAGACGTGAGGTTGTGCTAAAAACATTGAAACCAAACAAAGGAGGGTAAACAGTTTTTAAAAGAAAAATATAAAGGTAAAATCAAAGGTGGTCAAAAACAGCCGATTCAACCCTAGACTCCAGAGGGTTAGGTGATGGAGTGGCCCAGACCAGACCTCAGTCCTTTAGAAAAATCTGTGGATAGAGCTGAAGCTTCGAGTTGCCAAGCAACCTGGAGGATTTAGAGAATTTCTGTAAAGAGGAGTGGGCCAAAGTTGATGGTTTCAAACCTGCTGACCAACTGCAAGAAACCTCTTGCCGCTGTGCTTGCCAACAAGGGTTTCTCCATCAAGTCAAGTTTTTCTTATTCCATTCAGTGACACACAAATACACTTAAACCTTTTTTTAATAATGTGTTTTTTGAATTTTTGTCCCTCCTTTAAAATTAAACTACAATAAAAATTTGAGACTGTTAATATCATTGTAGGTGAGCAAACTTGCAAATTCATCAGGAGATCACCTAATTAACTCCCCCACATTTACCACCATAAGAAAAAATTTGGCTGTGTGCAGTTACCTGACAGGACTTGGTGATCCACTGTAGGAAGGCGAGTGCGGCGGTGTTTTGGCTTGGTTACACAGACCAGCTGATGCTAAAAGAGAGCTAATTAAAGTGGAGAAGAGAATAAAACCATCACAATGTTATTCATGAACAGTTTAGAGGGCGTACACTTTCACAGCTAATATAAGTGTGATTACTAACATAATTTATCTTCCTCTATAAGCCCGATTCTGTAACAGTGCCAAAGAAGTGCATTTAATTAACATATCAGCCGCTGTGCTGGATATTAATGAATAACTAGCTTTTGCTTCTCACCCGCTGTTCATTAGGCTGTCCTGCAGCACTTTACTCTCACTTGTCAGCTCACCTGCTGAACAAAAACAAAACTGTTATAAACTTGAACAGCCTCATAGCACAGCGCTTCAGCTTGAGAAATGCAATATAAATGTCAGTCTATGGAAAGAAAAAAGGCTACAAGATGAATTCAAGTCTACTGAAGAGCTCCATGTAATGTTTATGCAGGGACTCGATGAAAAAGAAAAGTTTTCTTACTGGTGAAGTGAGCAGGCACTATCACAAAGTCATCTGTGTCACAGGAGGATGAGTTCTTGCTGCTGCCGCCACCTCCAGACGAGTCCTTAAGGAGAAAACCAGTGGCCTCCTGGGTGGGAGAGGCCAGAGCTTTGGCTCGCAACTGCTGAATCTCAGCAAGCGACTGCTACAGAGACAGGGAGACAGAAGGTGGCATATTAAACACAGAGGAGGAACGTATAAATTAGTCATCAGAGAAGGGAAAGGTGAGAAAGTTGTTGCTTCTATGAATGCAAATAAAACTTTACACTCATCAAAAAAAAAGTAAATACAAAAATCTCTGTTTTCCTCCAGAGGTCGCCGCTTTGGGAAATTAGTGCACATAAAAAAAATGATAAATTTAAAAAAGTTTTTGGCTTCTTTGGGGATCTTTTGGTGTTCGTGCTCATCCCCTCTGGGGGAAATGCTGGAGGAAATATAAGAAATAACAAACACAAACCGGTGGTGAGGCGAGGTGAGACGTGGAAGAGCTGCTACAAGAGCTGGCTGATGCAGAGCTGGGCAAACAAGTCATGGTCACAGTAGGAGTTGCTGAAATGAAATTCAACACAGTTGTTAGTTTCTGAAAAAAGAAACTTTGTGTGTTCAGAATTAAAGTCCACAGGACTTCCAGGTGTTATAACACCCGTTCTATCTTTACGTGACTGGCCTGACTATCAGATCTCATCCTGTAAACATTGCTTCAGTCACCTTGTTTTATTTTTAGGGTTATATTTTCTATTGAAGCAAATGGAACATATTTTGTATTTGTATCTATATTAGACCTAACTAAGGAAGTAATGCTGTTTATTCTTACTTACTCTTTTTCACAGATGAGCTAGCCTCCAGGAAAGGATGACAAAAAAAGTCATCTACCAGGGAGAATAAATATAATTAATGAGAGGAAGTTCACAGTTTTCCTCTGCATGCAACAAACTAAGAAACTGTAACAACATCTTTTGCATAAGCAAAGTTTGATCCAAACTTGCACGAGTGAAATATGTCGAGTATGAATGAACGTTAAACATTTTCTGACCAAAGTCCATGCGGTCTTTGTGGTTGCGCTGCAGCAGACCCAGCAGCAGCTGCCTCAGGTGGCTTGAAGTCTCTCTGGGAATGCTGTAAAACAAATACAACAACAATCAGTCTTTGCTTCATGCAAATGATTAAAAGGTCACAACTCTACATACAGCAAAACTCCACCTTCAACTCCTACACTTCAACTCTTTATAGATTTTCTAGATTAAGACATTTCTGAGGCAATTTATGTGTATTAGCAAACAAGAATAAATGAATGATTTATGGCTTTTTTCCAGGTCTTTGATAAGCTGACCTACAATATGGCATCTTAATAAGCCACACCTTTCAGATTGGTTCTGCACTAAACATCCAAACAATACTTATATTCTAAGAAATACCTTTAAAATAAATGCAGAAAACTACGAAATCATTTTTTTTAAAAAACATATCGTCATTTCAACATAATTTCTTACTTGGGGCTGAGATTCTTGTTTTTTTCATAGAACAGCCGGAGATCTTGGGGACTGCTGGCCTGAAGATGGCAAAAAGTCACAGATATATTGGAAAAACATAAGAAAGACTGTAAGAGTATGCATATACACACAGAGTAATTATACGATTACACTATTCTAGTGCATTGCTGTATACATTTTTATTATATCAGGTTTTGTCACTGCACTGCAAACAACACACTCCATTTACTTGAGTAACAACTTTTATGTACACATATCAGAGAACAAGGAAAACACAGCAGGTAATTTAAAAATGCTTTTGGATCAGTTGAGGAACAACACGTAACAGGTTTTGCTATATTACGCTTCATTTTAACACCATTGTCAACGTCCACATTTGGCATCTTTAATCTACATTTAGCCCGATACAGGCTGAGGAAAAACAAAAGGGAGAATTTTATTTTTTTTAATGTGTGATGTTAGAGCAGTTATAAGGAATTCAGTAGAGAAGCAGTGCATGACTGTAGCTGCCAAAGACAAAGAGAATAAAGAAGTCACAATGCTGGAGTTGTTGTTTTGTCCCTGCTGGTGTGCAGTCTGTACTGCTAGTGCAAGAATGCCCACAGATTTGGAGCAAATGACAAAAGCAAAAATATTTTCTAATCTGTGTGCTAGTTATGACATCCTCACAATGAGCTGATATTCCAATGTTTCAGGCACTTTTGATTTGAGGTTTTTATCCATATCCTATCACATCAGGGATGCATGTGCCTGGTTTCAGTCTTAAAGTTCAAAGTTCAACATGTCAGTGGTCCAAAACATGCAGTCCTAAATAACAATCTCCAGCAAAAAGATTATCTGAAGGTCTTGAAATAGATGATAAGCCCCAACATAACAGTTTAGAAAAGCCTAAAACTGGAGCTCTCTTAAAGGCGCAGAGTGGACACACCAAATACTGGATTGACTTCAAGTTCAAGTTTGTTACGGAAGAGGATCTGGGCCACCGGAGGGAAAAAAAAAAAAAAAAAAAAAAAAAAAAGTGGGCACATCTTCTTTTCCAGAACTCTGAGGAAAAAAAAGTCAGAATTCAGCATTCCGACTCTTTTTTTTTTTTTTTTACAGAATTCGTTTCTCAAAATTCTGAGATTAAAGTCAGAATTCTGACTTTTTTCTCAGAATTCTGGAAAGGGGAAAAAAATAAAAAATAAAAATAAACGTGCCTGCCTGCCTCCCCCCCCCTGGCTTGGCCAAGAATCATTCTGGATATTGTAAACTTTTATTTTACCTGAAAAGGAGCTTTTCCAGTCAGGCACTGAAACACTATTGTTCCTATACTCCACAAGTCAGCCTTGGCATCATAGTTTTGGGACATAATTACTTCAGGAGCCTGGTGAGAAAAATTAAAAAGGGGAGGTGAGATCAATTTTAAAACTTTGAGGGACAATTGATTATTAAATTGATATTATATTCATCCCTGTATTGTTTTACAAATCGCATTTAGTTAAAAATGTAACAAATAAATGAATGAATAGGACTGCAACAATCTCAAACAGCTAAAATCACCATATTTGAATCTGCCAACTGAAACATTTATTCACATTTAAACAGTTATTTCCATTTCATCAGTAAAAATTACCCAAATTGTGCTTACCATGTACATAGGGGATCCACAGAGCGTGGCTGCCATCATGTTGTTCTGAAGGTACCTTGCAAAGCCAAAGTCCGCTGTGGACATAAACGTCCAGAAGGGAAGGAACGGCGGGGATACAGAAAAAAAGGGAAAAGAGGAGGATGAGTAAATATTTGGTGCCAGAAAGGAATCCAGGTGTACCTTCATAATATTTACATTGTGGCAAAAAAAAAATCATTTAAATAAGAGAAAAATGGAAAAACAAACTAGCAAAACAAACGAAAGAATATGCAATACTTGAGCGATAATGGGCGAGTCTTGGCGAGCTTATGATTTAGTTAAGCTCATGGAAATTTAGTATCATCACACTGGAGTTTACTTTGAATTATGACGTAATTAAAACACTTCTTAACCACAGAAGATCAATGTAGCACACTGGCTTGTTGATTTTATTTTTTTAGATGCATTGAACAAACATAGCCTAATACTGTATTCCTATACAAGTTTTTGTTATTTAATATAATACAATGAGAGAACACCTCAGCGTCGTACATTTGATTGCTTATGCATTATTTAAATGCTTTGTTGCGGTTTGTCAGGAGACTTATTTTTGTCAGTAAGGCTTTAAAACTGACGTAAATTTCTCCATCTTAGCAGTCAAAGCAAATCACATTTGGCTTTTTGCAGGCCAGTTCTGGCCCTTGGGCCTTATCTTTAACACCTCTGCACTGGGTCATCACACAATGATGACCCAGTGCAGAGGTGTTAATAAAAATCTGGCTAAAGGCAACAGAAACTTTGCCTTTAGTCAGATGAGCTCCTAATACCAGACACCGTTTCAAGATGGGGCCCTGACTCACTTTTGGAGCTAGCCTCGTGTGATCATTTAAGTGTTTCTTTGCTTGTTTGTAGTATTAAGTCATAATTTTGTAATCCGTATATACAGTACATTTTATAAACAAAAACTCTTAAATGTCTAAAATGCACTCAGCCTCTTAAACGAATCAACAAACCGCTTGCGAAAAAACCTTGTGTAGGTACAGCGTGTGCGTGTGTGTGTGTAGTCAGCTTGTTTGAGATTGCGGTGGCTTTGCTATGCATTCAGTCTCTAGAGGGGAAAAAATTAATAGGCTAAGGGACTAGTAGAGCTTCCAAACAGCTGAACACACTCGCTCTCACTCACTTGGGAAAGATACTTCATAATTATTCAATTTAATGCAATTTAGTTTTATTTATATAACATCAAGGCACTTCATATTGTAAGGTAAAGGCCTTACAATATTAGAGCCCCACCCAAACGATCAGACAGCTTCCCATGAGCAAGCATTTGGCGACAGTGGGAAGGAAAAATGTCCTTTTAACGGGAAGAACTCTGGCTCACAGAGGGGCAGGCATATGCCACGACTGGTTGGGGTGATGGGAAAGAGAAAAGAAGGTGAAAATAAAATAAAAAAACAAGGAGACTTTAAATGAATGAAACACCATTTCTTCTTCTTTTTTTAAGTCATTTCCTTTTAAGGCACATTGTGAATTATACCAGCATCTCTGATCTGTTGCCTTGAGCGATGTATACAGTGAAGCTGTAACACTTAACAAAATAATCAACCTCTGTGGGAGAAGACTTTAAACGGCTGGTGTCCACTGCTGTCTCTCCTGACAAGACCATGTTTTTCCCAGAAAGTTTTCCATTTATTTATGAAGCTCACATGCTGGACGCCACTCGGACAGCCAGCAATTAGTGACATACAGCTAAACATGTCACGCTTGGTCCGACTGGGTATGGGATCAGAGAAAACTACAGAGTATGACATTATTTTGGTAAAGTTACACACCTGCTCCATAGCCTTAGCCAGGAATTTCAAATTTACTTCAATGTCGCCTGCTCTGGCACCTGGAATACTTCTGACTGTGTCCACTGGGGTTTCTAGTTTCATGTTTTTAAGAATAGAGTCACCAATAGCCAGACACTTATTGATTACTTTCTGTTGCACCAATATCATCTTCTACCACATCAATCAATTTTAAACTGGATGACACAAGTGCATCTTGTAGTTGTAGAAAGCGTCTTTGCTTTGCGGCATTTTTAAACAGCGTGCACTCTCAGAAGAACAATAGCAACACTGCAGAGGTAAAATGTGAAATTCTATATGTAATCAATTTCTTCAAACAAGTTTAGCCTTCTGAGCTTCGGGTAATCAATTACCTCAGGGAAATCATTATGAGATCCCATTGCAATAAAACTGTCTATAAAAAAAGTTGTAGGAATTTCCATAAGGAGCTTTTGAGATTGAATTATTTTTTTGCTCCTGTAAATTGTTCTGCTGCTTTAAATCCCACAAGTTTTATATTTTAAATGTTTTGCCATCACTTTAAAAAAATGTATTCTTGTTTGGCATATTAATCAACAGATACTACAGAGCTTAAAAAAATCTTAAAGTCTCCTAAAGTGTGTTGAAATGCTTAAAAAAACAAAAACAAACAGTATGTATAATCGCCTTAAAGACTCTCACATAACCAAACCTACCAATCTTGATGCAGGTGTTGTTGGAGTGTGACTTGCATCCTGGTGGGTAAGAAAGCAGGATGTTCTGTGGCTTGAGGTCCCTGTGAATTATTCCTTTGGATTGTAGGACCCTCATGGCTCCTGCAATCTGCTGCAGGAAAACCCGAATAGTGTCCTCACTCAGTGTGCCCTTAGCTGAAGGAAAAGACAAAGCAAATATCAATTAATCACTAACTTTGATGTGAATCCTACAGGTTACGATGCAAGTAGAATTTTCTTAATGAGGACACAACATGATGATATCGGTAAACCTATCACGGACTGAATGAATCTCTCTTAGTTTATAGTTGGAATACAATGATTTTATGCAACAGATCATTTTAATACATTTCCTAAATTATCTGCAGCGTGTGTTTATTCCTGGGTTCTCTAATATCACCCAACTGTCATGTCCTCTTTTGTGTCTCCAGCTCAAAATGATACAGTATTGCGTTATGGACACTTCCTTGTCTACAATTGCTCCATGTCCACGTCCCTTCCAGCAGACTTTTAAAGACATGCTGTATTCGCCTTGAGCTGGAAGCAGTCTAGGTCATTTATTACAATGGGGAGAGGATCCAAACCCATTTTTCAATCATGCTGGCTATTAATAGAATAGGATGGGATTTCTATTTAGAGTCTGGGTGCAAAATTACAGGAAGTTTGACGGATATCACAAATGGATTGATGGTCCTGGCTATTTGAAGCCCAGAGAAGTTTGGTGAGGATACGACGAAGCTGGGAAAATCTGTAGTGCTGAGAAATTCCCAGTTTTCTACCATTCTGACTCAAAAGTGAGCACAAGGTGGCTCTAAGTATATGATCAAACACTGTACTGTGTTTATTAAAAGACAGAAGAACAATGCAGAGAGGTGTCTCTGGTCTGATTATTCTTTAGGCACTTGTTACGGCCCTAGCAGGGCCTCTCTCCTGAAGGTGCCTGTGTGGGCGTGTCCCACTACCTCTTGTGCCTGAGGTGCCACCTTTCCCTTTTGTGCAGCTGACTCTCGTCAGTAATCAAGGAGATTTAAGCCCAGGGAAAGGTGAGCTCTGGGCCAGAGTGCCAGTAGTGGGGTTACAGCTTGTGAGCTGAGTGGTTGTTGTGTTTGCAGCTAGTGAGCTGTGTCTTTGGTGGTTTTCAGCTAGTGAGCTGCTCTTTCTTTTTGGCTTACGTTTTACTTTATTGACCAACGCCTGAGTTTTGTTTGTTTTCTTAAATGGTGATAGCGGCTTGTCCGTCTCTTTTAGTTAGTATAAATTGAATCTTTAATAAAATTCTTTAATTTAACCCTTTTGCCTCCTTGACTCCTTTTTCTGACCTGGTCACTTTTTGTTACCTCCCTCTCCCCGCCTAGACCCCTCAGGGGAACGTAACACACTATTAAAACGTTTGGGTCCAAATCTGTTAGTGACAAGCCAAATCTGCTGCTGCTTTCAGGGCTAAACACGGAAGCCTGAAGTCTCACAAAACAAAGATGTGACCTGAGTGTTGGGAGGTGACAGAAAAATAACTGTCATAACCAGCACCTCCCTTTGAGAAATTCACTCTGACAAATTCTTTAACATAAACGTTTTGTCACAAAGTGCTTTACTGGAGGCTTTTACTAATTTAAGGTTATAATTAAGACTATTGATGATTTGGCCATCATTGCAGAATCCATTTTTTTAGTTCTATGGTTGCTCTGCTGTTCTCTTATTTCTGAAATTTAAGCTCTTTCCTGAACACATGTCTATGCCAAATATCATCATTTACATACATATGAAAATATGCCAAAAGTCCAGTTTTCATCTCGCTTGCTAGGAAACGGATATAATCGTTGTGTTCAGATAAAAGAAGGGCATTCAGGGCCTGCTTTAGATCTAGAAAGACTTGAGCAAAGATTTTATTCCTGATTTAACTGATTTTTTGGATTAAGAAGCATTTTGAGTACATTGAGCATAAGTAGATAAACTGTTGCACTTACAGTGTAAGTAGTCAGCGAGATCGCCGCCGTTGCAGTACTGTGGTTAAAAATAGTGACAGGGCAGGAATGAAGGGGAGGGGGAGAGAGATGAAAAGGAATAGCATTAGAAAACACAGGTAGCACCGAGGACTGAGGTGTAACCACAGTGAAAAAGACTCTGAGATCACACAGCCTCTGAAGCAACTAGAAAGCAGCAGAGATCAGAGGAGTGATTTGCCGAAGAGTGATGTGTTTACAGATTTATACCCTTGTTCCCATTCCCAGCATTAATATGAATGAACCCAGAAAAGGACGGGCTGTGACAGGTGAGGCCGTAAAATGCTGCCTCACAAGTAGTTTAATCTCTCAGACACACAGATCAGCATAAAGAAATCTGCTTTTGACTTGTGGTATAGATCTAGACAGCAATTGTATATTTTTATTTTAATGGCAAAGTACATGACAGAACACATTTGACAGCAGAAGATTAAAATGAGGATAAGAAATCCAAAGTTCTTCTGCCTGGCTGTCAATGTCGTGTACACTCACTAGCCACTTTGTTAGGTACACCTGATCATCTGACCACAGAGAGTGATCCACAAAAAAGTAAATATTCAGCGAGCGGCAGTTCTCCATGTAAAATACCTTCCTGAGGCCACAGGAGAATGACCACTTGGTAAAACCAAGGTTTGCAGAAGACATCTGCAAACCTCTGAATGCATATGTCGAACCTTAAAAAAGGTGGACTACAGAAGCAGAAGACCACAGTAGGTGCCACTCCGGTCAGCTAAGAAACAGGATACTGGGACTTCAAGTAAAGGGGGAGGTCACCAAAATTGGACAACAGATAACTGGAAAAATGTTGCTGGAGCTGATGAGTCTTGATTTCTGCTGCAACAGTCAGATGGTAGGTTCAGAATTTGGTGTAAACAATATGAAAGCATGAATCCACAAAAAAATCAGCAGCATCTGTGTGATGATATCAAGTCGATATAGACCTAACCCTCTTGAATCTATGCCACCGAGATCTGAGCCAGTTCTTAAGTCAAAGAAGTCAGAGATCGAACCTGGTACTAGCAAGGTGTACCTAATAAAAAGTTTAGTGAGTGTATATGTATTTTTACAAAATACATTAACAAAAATAGCAAGCAATTTTTAATCGCTTTGACAAATACTATAAACAAAATTTACATTGATAAAACATAGTCTGGCATGTTCCCTTGAAGAAATTATTTAAAATGCACAAAACAAGAGTATGAGCATCAAAAGCATCAAAAGCAATTTGAGAACTCACAACTCCCTCCATTTATGGACTTTCCCCCTCTAATTCATAATCAGGACAACAGCATCAAATCACAGCAAAAAGAGTAGTGGCTGTTAGCCATTTAACCCCCCCACAGATGCCAGAGGAGACAGCTAATTTTAGCCCTGTTAGAGTTCAGACAATACAGCGCTGAGCAAACAAAGCCAAACATCCCAGCAAGCTTACCTCCATTACCAGGTACACTGAGCTGGCAGTTTCCTAAAGAGAAGGGAGATAAGAAGAGTGGGGGTAAACATACACACGCCAGTGGCAGACAAAGCAGAAGGAACAGATGGTTCCTGTACACACCACTCATGTTAAAGCAAGCTAACGAGGTGACTTAGACTAGAAGTATCAAGCAGCTTAAACAGCTGCAGAAAAGTGAAAATAAGTGGCTAAAATCCAGATACAGATACCGACAAGTCTATAAAAGTTGCACAATGGGAGGAGGATTAAAACACCAGGTCTGTATAGGCAGAACCAACTGATACCCCTGAAACACCCGTTTTCTTTTTTTCTTTGTTTCTTACACAATAAATATGGAGGTGGCGTGGATTAAAAAAAACACACAAAAAAAACCCCCCACTTGAATTGTATGTCTGCCATCAGAAATTAGGAATCCGAGTGGAAATAAATACCAAACAAAACAAAGACAAAAAAAGGCACTGGCTATTGGCCAAATGATTTTATATACCACCCAAAAATTCAATTAGTGCATCCTTAAAAAGCAAAATCAACAATAAAAAAAAATAAAAAAAATACTAACAGAGAAGGTGGACTCTGTCCTCAGCAACATTAACAAAGCAACGGGCGACAAGTGTGAATCAGTAACAAGCGAGTCATATTTTCTCACATCAACACCAAGATAAAAAACAAATAATGGATCATTTAGAAATTATTCCTTACTGAGAACTTAGAACCACAGAAACTCAAACATCTATTGTGCACTTTGGAAACAGTCCAAAACTTATTTTAAAAAAAGGAAAACTTTGTGAAGGGTAGTCAAGCCCATTTTAAAAAACCTCTCTTATCTCATGGCAACAGACGACTGTAGTCTCTCTCTGACCTCGATTCAGTATCTCACTAAAGCCAGCAGTCAGAGGCCAGACTGTTTTATACAGTTCAGCTGAGTCAGGCTTTCTGAATAGTTGTCGTTGGCTTTATTAAAGATGGACGGCCAAACACAAGCAACCAGTGAGTTTAGGGGCGGTGGGGAAACACTAAGCTAGGTAAATAACATTCGATGAAATAGTTAAATAAGAGGTTTGGTGTTGTTGCCGTTTGCCATGGCACTGTAATAGCTTACAATAAAAAAAAAAAATCTGAACTACGTCCTGGGTTATAATGACTCAGTCACACTCGAGTGAAAACTGGACTTTGGGGTTTGGCTCAGCTGATTGCCAACTGATTATATTCCCAAATAAAACCAAGGTTGTCATTTGGCAGTTCAATAAAATTTCTAGATTTCTTTTTCAAATCTGTGAGACTCATGTTGGACTTCGTGTGAACTTCAGCTTCAATTTCAACGAATCGCTTTATTATCAGAAACAGATTGCATGCGATTGCCAACTTGACCCTGTTTGAATGAGTCTGAATTCTTTAGCCAATATTCAGTTGTACGCTGACAGCAGGTGAAAGGGTTTCTTTTTCTATATGTCACTAGATGTACAGCTTGAGAAGATCTTGACAATGGTGTTATTTGTGGCCATGGCTCTGACTGGCTAGTTGACTTTTTCAACTGTCAAACAATGGTTTAATATCAAGACAGATCAGTCGATCTGAGTACAGCAAACAGATTCAAAGGTCTGGACCCAGATGAGTAACACTAACCCTTCAAAATTGAAAGCCTACAATACACAAATATTTGACTTGCAAACCCATCTTCAGTCCCTTTCATTGCTGGTTTCCAGAGCTTGGTTTGGTGTCAGTTTCTTTAGGACCTAATTAGATAGATGGATGGATTGCCAGCTAAGAAGATCAGCACTGTCGTGCCACAACAAACCTGTAATCTTAGAGCCCAGCTCCAACTATCCCCAGCCAGCACGGACGATAAAGAGAGAACAGGGTATTTTTTAAGGTTCTGCATGTCCAGAGAAATGATTGTTGCTAATTATTTCAGTGCTTTAGTGTGTAAGCAGCAAGCAGCTCATATGATAGCATGCAACACTGTTCTTCCATTATGAGCAAGCTGTCAAGCTTAACCGATATGGGCAGAGAATGATAGCTCAAACCTTCAGTCCGCTAATGAAACTTTCAATATGTGCACAGTTTTCATTTTCTCTTCACACAACAGAGAAGGAGGATCTCATCTCAGTTCTTAGAGTCAAGGATTCACATTTCATTTAAAAATAAATAAGCAGATCACAATGAAACAACCTTCAAAACTTCTTTGCAACTTTTTAAAATTACAAACATTTTTAAGAGATTTGTTCCAGACCAGTTTCTTCAAAGACACAGCATCAGCTACCTGCTGTTAGTCTGCAAGAACAACGCAGCCTTTGAAATTAGCAGAATTTGCACATTTGATGTTTTTTTTAAACCAGATGGCAGTTTGTTAATCAAGAACTACAAAGACAGAAGAAACACCTGGTGAGTTCAGATAAGAGTTTGTGTGTGGAAGTAAGGAACATTATATCTAAACTAACTAGCAGGTGCGGCCATCACAGAGACATCACTGAGAGTGTGGACTCTGATTAAAAATGCAACACCTTTTGTTTATTATGGTGAGCCAGGATATCTGCTTCTCTAACCATGAACAACTGGTAAAGAAGCATTAACACAGTAGCCTGTGCCCTGATCAACTTGTTTCTGCCTACACGCACAACTTAAATTGCTACACTTCAAAGAAAGACTTAATAAAAGGAGGCCATCAAGAACAGGCCACGTAGCAGCAGAGAGAATTTAAGCACTAGAAGGGTTGGCCAAGTTCAACGGGCCAAAAAACCAGAGTCGCCAGAGCAGAAACAAACAGTTTTAAAACAAACAAATGTTGGAAAGCCTCATTTAACAAATAGGTAAGCCATAACTGTGCAACTAGCATGAGACACAAGTGGGTCATGTGGAAAAGCCACATCCAGCAGCCCATCTGCTCCGCTTTCAGCTGCTGTCTAACAGGGAAAAATGAGAAACCTTAACATGTGATTTTGACACTTGTGAATGTGATGCTACATACCTGAAAGTCCAGTAAAGCAACAATGTTCTCATGCTTGAGTTCCTACAGAAAAGACAAAATACTTCAGGTCACATATCGTTATCATCATCACATTTCTTTTTACATGCTTGTTCAGGTCAGGGCATTCTTGTAGTCTGTGAGAAGCTTCTGAGTACTCATTTTCACTATAACAAACTCTGCGTTTAGTAAGACAATCGTGCTGAGATAACCACTCCTCATATTTCACTAACACATCTGGCACGTGGCCAGCTGTGAATACCATATTACCACAGGTTCAGATGCCAGGTGACAGATTTAACTACGAAAACATACATCAATCAATCTGATGTTGAACACTAGGCAGGGGGTGTTCTTTTGTCTCTCTCTGAACTTGACTTACCTTCAGTATTTTGATCTCCTTCCCCAGCAGAGTCTGAGATTTGGCTAGGTTCTTCTTGTTGATGCATTTTACTGCCACCTCCCAGTCATGTTTCTGGAGCACAGAAACTCAAGTCATTTGAAGAAAGAAATAAAACACTGCAGAGAATGAGGTGTGCTCGAATGTCAGAAAGTGTCTGCACTTTGTCTCACTGCACTGCCATCTGTCAAATGTATGGTTTGGTAAAAGGAAATGTAAAGTGTCACACTATGGTATATTTGTTTGTTGACTACCATGAAGTGTTGGCCTACAAGGAAATGACTTGCTGAGAGTGTAAACAGCCAGAAGGTCTGATTGCTAAGGGTTTTCTCCTCTTTTTAAGGCAGACTCCCATGCACCATATTTCATATGAATCACTGCAGTGACCTTGGCAGTGGATTTTCTGACCTTGCAGCAAAATTAAAGGCAGTTCACTACCGTATTGTAAAATGCACTGAAAACAGCGGATGAAAATTATTCTGTTCACTTCAATTTTATTTATATAGCACCAAATCACAACAACAGTTGCCTCAAGTCTCTTTATATTGTAAGGTAAAGACCAAACAATAACACAAAGAAAACAGAAAACCCCAATAATCATATGATCCCCTATAAGCAAGAGATTTGGCAACAGTGGGAAGGAAAAACTCCCCTTTAACAGGAAGAAACTTCCTGGTCTAAAAGGACCAGGCTCAGGGAGGGGCAGCCATGTGCTGCATCCGGCTGGGGTGAGGAGAGGAGGACATGCTGTTGAGAGAGCCAAATATTAACACCAGATATTTAAATGCATTATGGGAATCCCAGCAGCCTAGTCATATAGCAGCATAACTTTGTGTTCTTCTGCTATCTGTACCTGAGCTGTGGTAACGCACAAATTTCCCTGCTGTAGGATCAATAAAGTTTTAGCTTATCTTAGGATTCAGGTCCACTTGATCCAGCCCTAACTATACGCTTTATCAAAAAGAAAAGTTTTAAGCCTAGTCTTAAAAGTAGAGCTAGTATCGGTCTCCTGAATCCAAACTGGAAGCTGGTTCCACAAAAGAATGGCCCGAAAACTGAAGGTTCCCATTCTACTTTTAAATATCCTAGGAAAAACAAGCAAGTCCGCAGAGAGCGAAGAGCTCTAACGGGGTGAAATTATCATCTGTCTGCCAATGTAGTAAAGAAGCAACATAGATGCTTCAGGCCCACATGATCCCCTGAGTGGATTACACGTCTCAGGATGGAGCATTTCCATTTCATATCCATCCATTCTGGGTGTAGTACATGTTTGAACATGTCTATTTGGCCTCAGTGTGGAGCTTTCTAAGGAAAACAATACGTGTCTGGTGGCCTATATTTACATTAGCGACGCTGACACACAACATCTGCACCACAAGCCAGCCACAAAAATAAAGGCAGTCACACAATAACCAGGCATGCTTTCATAAAATGTGTCGCAAGTATTTAAATAAAGTATTTCAACGTTTTTTAATACAGCTTTGTTATTTCAAGGAACATCCTGTATGTGAGACTAGGCCTCTTAAGGGCGTACAATGACAACAACTACACCAGATGGCGACCTACATTTAACAGCGCAACAAATCTGCCTTAAAAAAAAAAGACAACGGATTTCTTTATAGCAGCAATAAAACGTATTATAAACTTGCAAAGGGGTAATACTCACCTCTCGGTGTCTACCTTTAAAGACCACAGCAAATGCGCCATGCCCTATCAGGTCCTTCCGACTGAACTCAAATTTCCCCACCGTCTCCATGTCGAGCCAAAGTCTTTACTTTTACACTACTAAGACCTGGACAGATGACCAGGAGACCTCAGGTCACCCTTCTTGTTAGAGAGTCCTTTCTCCTCTGTCAACTGGGGCCAGCTGCAGCGACGTTCAGCCCCTCTTTCTTTTGCCATAGGCTGCCTACCTTTCAAACCGGCCTCTTCTCTCATGTTAACACGGATACGCTTTGAAGTTTTTATTTTTATTTAAATCGTGTTACTTCTGACAAAGCCGTGAAGCAAGCTCCATCTTTGACAGTGCGGCCAACATGAAGTTAGCTAACTTAACGAACGACTTTCCTAGCTGCTGTCTCGGTGGTGCCACCTTAAAAAGCAGCTCGCTGCGTTTTGTTTATATACAGGAGGTCCTGACTTCTGTCGCCTAAGCGTCCGTACAGGCGAAACGAGCCACGGTATTAAACTCAAAAGAAAAAAACAGGTCTAAATAGCAGAGACCATTGCTAACCCCCCTTAATGCACTGCAATTAGCAGCTGACTCGCTGAAGTCACAACATCGCTCGTGCCGTCGAACGCAGTCTAGCTTCTGAAACAAAGCGCATGCGCATTGCGATTAAAGCTGTGGGTTTGACGTCACGGAGCGTCCCTAAAATGAAAGAGTAGATTTGCTTTAACTTTATTAAACAAGATCAGACTGGAAAAAGAAGACGCTTCGTCTCAGTATAAAACAAT
Source organism: Diplotaxodon limnothrissa (assembly GCF_057381915.1). Classification (NCBI taxonomy): domain Eukaryota; kingdom Metazoa; phylum Chordata; class Actinopteri; order Cichliformes; family Cichlidae; genus Diplotaxodon; species Diplotaxodon limnothrissa. Next base: position 43,895,562 of record NC_140602.1, on the reverse strand, counting down.
GCATCAGATAACTATTATGTGCGGATGCGTGCTAATGTGTACGCTGGAAAAATAGGCCGAAGCAGAAAACGAGAGAAAGACAGGTCCACTAAAGCCTTTGTTTACTTAGTTATTTCACACGGAAAAATGGCAATCAAAAATCTTTAAAGAAAAAAAATGTTATGAGGTCTTTTTAAAAAATTTTTTTTTATTAAACCATGGTCTTCATTAGAATCCTGTGCCAAATAGAAATAAATTGAGCATGCGAATATTTGCAAATATCACAAACCCATGTTTTTTCTTCATTAGATCATGATGAAACATGTCCAATGTTTAAAGTGAGAAATTTTATAAGTTTTAAGACCAAAATTAAATCATTTTGAAATATTTTTAAAAATTAAAAAAAAAAAAAAAAACAGGCCGAGGGGACGTATGCAGCATCCGTCTGAATGCTGCACATACTGCATTCATTACAACAGCATGGCTTCGTAATAGAAGGGTACATATTTAGTGCATGAAGCTAAATACTGGACAATGATAACCCAGGACTGTTGAGCAGCTAGAATCCTCCAATACCATGGAAACTGTGTAACATTTACATTTTTCAGATAAAAATAAAAAGTAAATGCCCCCTAAACTTAATAACTGATTGTGCCACCCTTGGCAGCATCACCTGAAATCAAGTGTTTAAAATAACTGATGACGAGGGGCTCACATCGCTGTGGAGAAATTTTGTGTCACTCATCTTTGCAAAATTGTTTGAATTCAACCACATTGGAGGGTTTTTGAACATGAACGGCCTGTTTAAGGTCATGCATCTCAATTTGATTTCAGACCTTTACTTGACCACTCCAAACCCTTCCATTGTTTTTCCTGAGCCATTCAGACGTGGACTTGCTGGTGTTTTTTGTATCATTGTCCTGTTGCATTACCCAAGTCCTCTTGAGCTTCAGGGCAAAAAAATTGAGACAAAGAACTGAGAGAGAGCAGAATTCATGGTTCCATCAATTACAGCAAATTGTCCAGGTCCTGGAGCAGCAACGGAGCTCCAGATCCTCACACTACCACCGCCATGTGTGACTGTTAGTATGATGTTCTGTTTATAAAACACTAACAGGACTCAAACCTTCAAATACTTCAACCTTTATCTTGTAAGACCACAGAATATTTTCCCAAAAATCTTGGGGATCATTGAGATGTTTTTGGCAAATGTGAGATGACACTTCGTCTAAGGTGAAATTTGCAATGACTTCCATGAAAAAGACATTATCTGGATGGAAGCATACACTGTTTTAAAACCTGTATATACCTTTCAGCAGTGATTTTGCCTTCAGGCCAAATAAAAGACCAAAAAATATTGAAATCATAAGAAATAAATGCAAAAAGTACAAAATGAAATATGAGGTTTCTAGAGAATGATCTAGAGGACACAAAGGATGGTGACCAATACTTTAAAGTAATATGAAAAAGGCAGCTTTCACAGGGCTCTATGCAGGCCCATGCTTCAGTAGCTTGTAAAAGCAACTTTAGCTGCAATAACTTGAAGCAACTGTTTACATATGACTTTAATACACTCTCATATTCCCCTGGAGGAATTTTGCCCCACGCATCTTTACAATTTTCCTTTGGTTCATTGAGATTTGTGGGCATTTGCTTATGCACAGCTGTCTTAATGCCAGTACAGAATTTTAATCAGATTGAGGTCTGGACTTTGACTGGGTCACTGCATTACAGCAAGAGTCATTTTGGCTCTTTTCTGTTGTAGATTTGCTGCTGTGCTTTGGCTTTAGCTGTCAGGCTGACAGCCTCACATTTGACTCTAGAATAATTTGGTATATATAAGAGTTCATGGTTGAGTCAGTGATTGCAGGGTGCTCAGACCCTGTGGCTGCAAAACAAGCCCAAATCATCACCCCCTCCTCCACCATGCCCGACAGGTGATATGAAACATTTGTTGGTTTTCTCCAAATATGACGCTGAGCATTGTGACCAAATATCTCCGCTTTGTCCACATCTGTCCAAAAGACATTGTGTTAACAGGATAATAGTTTTCACTTACAGCACAATAAAGGCCCTGTACTGTCCATTACACTTTAACATCTGATTCAAACTGTCATGGGGCAAAGTGTGGGTGAAGCACTGGTGTCATGGATCGCTGTGTGGCAAGCAGGAGGAGGACCCAAATGCAAAACTCACAGACACGGGGATGAACTCGAGAAACACAGCTTTAATGCTGGCACGGCAGAACACAGGAAATACAAAACTAAACTGGGGAAAAGTAAACTAACACTCGCAGGTAGACACAGGAAGATCCACACAACATGAGGGAGAACGCGACGCCGAACAGAGGGAGACGCAGACAGAAATACACAGAGGGTTAACGAGGAAAGTGGGAACACACGGGGAACACACGGGGAACACAGCTGACACAGATAACCATAACGAGACAGGGCGGGGTGAACATAACACTGACGGGAGACAGGCAGAGTCAAACAGGAAGTACAGAGGTTCAAACAGGAGGAGAGAGAGCACGGGGAAAACACAGACATAACGGGCTGGGGAAACATGGAATAAAACACGAGGGCTCACAGTTACACAGGGGCACACAGGAGGTAACCAAATAAGGAACATCTTAACAGAAGAACCTAGGAACCAAGGCATGACTAGGGGATGAAATACAAAACATACAAAAACTGAGAATACCGGGCCCACATGGCCCAGGTCCATGACAACTGGACAGGTTGCCAGTCTTTCATGGGGCTAACACAGAGACACAGAGAATCATTCACACTTGCATTCACAGCTGTGGTCAATTCAGAGCCATCAGCTATCCTCACACACATGTCTTTGGACTCTGGGAGGACCCAGAGAGTACCCACACAGGCACAGGGAGACCATTTAAACATCTAAACAAAAAAAAAACTTCAAAAAAATAAATAATAAAAAAATAATCATAGTTTTTCTTATCTTATTACACATCAACCCTAGGTGTGGATGTGAGGTTGAATAGTTAGTCTCTTTTTCTGTTTGTGATGGACTGGCAACCGGTCAGCACTCTGGGGCCCTGTGCTTCGTACGTCGCTTACTACATCCAAGACCAAATCATCGCGCTAACTCTGAGCTCGCTATTCCGGTTCCCCGAACACACCTGTTGTTGACGATTAGTATAGCTGGATGAAGTAATGTGAGATCACTGGGTGGCCCAACAGGGGCTACGCATCGATAGTAGAAACATTGATCGGCAACCCTTTGATTGGTCGGCGAAAATGTCGAAGGAGCGCGCTCGGTATTTTTCGGCAGCAGAGCAAGAACTCCTGAGTGAGGGATTTCAGGAGTTTCAGAGTTTAATTAAAACGCAAGGGAACACTGCAAAGGCTGCAAAAGCAAGGAGAGAGGGCTGGCAGAAAGTTGCTGACAAATCAAACTCGTAAGTAATTCAATAATAACAATAATAATGGAGTGGATTTATATAGCGCTTTTCAAGGCACCCAAAGCGCTTTACAATGCCACTATTCATTCACTCTCACATTCACACACTGGTGGAGGCAGCTACGGTTGTAGCCACAGCTGCCCTGGGGCAGACTGACAGAAGCCAGGCTGCCATATTGCGCCATCGGCCCCTCTGGCCAACACCAGTAGGCGGTAGGGTAGATTTATCATATCACACCATATTATCCAATATTATATTACATTATATTATATTATAATATGTTATATTATATCCCCTTTCACATTAGAGCCACAACAGGACCCACTAGAACATGGGAACAAGTAAAAGTGAAATATAAGAATATTCTACAGAATGGTAACATTTATCACTTATATTGCTTGTCGTCTCTTGGAAAGAGACCCTGGAATACTCTGTTTGTTTGTTCATAACAGCAACCAAGAAAAGGGCAGAGCAAAAAAAAAGACAGGTGGTGGTCCTGCACCCCCTCGTCAACAAGTTGGTTAAGTGAATAATACCCTCACGGGAAAATCGATATCTCTCTATGAGCACACTGTCGCGCTGAGCTAAAGGATCCTGTCTGTCCCGCAATATACGCTGAATTCTGAGGACTCTCCTTATCAATCTTGCACCTTCCGCAATGGGTTGCTCGCGTAAACGGACAGGACATGACTGCGACAGACTTCCCAAATCCACCATCGCTTTTATAGCCGTGGTCTCTCATCTTGATTACACGAAGTAATTTACAATTACTACTCTGAAATATGAATTACATCTGTAATAATCACATACATGTAATAGAATGTTAATAGTACATTTCCCTTTTTTAGGGAATGACCTGTATGTATCTGTGTGAAATCAATGAAAGGATCAAGTGCTGCATTATCTTTAGTTACATTGATGTTATTTATTTATGGTGAAACAGTGGTGGAATATCGCTGTTGCTTTCGTATGAATGACGCGGACATACCTGCGTGGCCGCGATCTAATCCTGTTTACATAAAGTAAACCTGCTCCCCAGCAGGTTTACGCTTACGGCTCTGTTGCTATGACAGCAAGTCCCGGATGGGCTTCGGGGAACCGAACGATCCAGGATCACGCGAAATCGTCAACAATCTCATCCAGCTAACTCACTTAGCGCGGTACGAAGAACAGGCCCTGGGTCACCCAGTGTCAGCCAAGATCAAAAAATGGATAGAGCCAGACCGCACAGAGTGATAAATCTGTGTTGGGATTGATGGAGGCATATTTGTAACTACCAGAGGAGGGCAGTAGAGGACCGTAAAAAAAAGACCAGTATTTTAATATTTCGTGCATCTCCACAAATACATCAGGACAACGTCATATTTTATTCCTATCGTTTATTTTATGTGGAATAATCTATGGCAACACTCACTTAGCAAATGCAGTCAATAGCACTATTACGAAATAACAACAAGTTGTTAAAATGGCTCTTGGGTGGCTGAAGTGGAGAAAAATTGTGAAATAGTAGGAATAATGTTGTTGTTTTTTTTGTTTTATTTAAAAGATTTTTTTTATTTATTTTCATTTCCTAGGAAAAACCTATAACATGTTTTGGCTAGATATCAGCCGGTTACTGTATAATGCTGCTGCAGCACTCTGCAACAGTGCTGTTGCATGAAATCATTAATTAGTCATGGTGGTTTTCCTGAGCCAAAAAAACAATCTACATTCACAGAGATGTACAGGTCTGCATAATGATGCACCCCTGACAGCACGCTGGAGCTGGGTTCATGCTGCCTTTTTTTTTTTTAAAAGGAAAAACTTAATTCAGTTTTGACTCGTCTCCCCCTTTAGTGTATTTTTACTGTGACAGAGAAGATTGGATGTACAAGACAGCTGATGTATCTCTCTGCACGCAACCCACCAGCCACCATCGCAGGTGTTGCCTCGGCGGGGATTTGCTCTCTTTTTGAATATTTTAGCATGCTCTGTGGTTCCCACAGAATGATTGATTGGTTCTTCTTGGCCCACATTAGGGTTCTGCACACAGGCTTTCAGGTGTTCACTCTGACTAAAGAAAAGACTTCTGAGTAGGATGTTTCTTAAGATAGTTGCTTCTAATGCAGAAGTACATCCTGTTTTTTTCTTAGATTTTTTTGCATTACCTTTAGAGGTTTAGGATAAGGGTCTCACTTAGGCCTTTAGTCCACATCATTCCTACCAGTTGAAAGAAATAACTGTGATTGTGTACCATGCTGGCTGTGATCTTATAAATATCAGATGCACATATCTCCCATATCTGTATGTTTTCTTTCTTTCCTTTTCTGACTGGGAAATACTGAGCTGTACACACCTTTGTTTATTAACAGTATCACACAATATGACTAACATGATGCTCCCTTGACTGTATGCCAGAGGACAGGTGCGTCTGCCAAGCTCTCTCCTCACTTAGCTAACATCAGGTGATGTGCACTGTGTCTCGCTCATCTCTTCAACCTTTCACACAGATGGATAGCTTGCAATTTTGCTGTGAAGGTCACTGGTTTTTTAAATCCATCTTTGCTACCACTACGCACTTGATCAGCATAACAGTTTTGTCTGCATACTGCAAAGCTGTGCTTGAGTTTGTAATCCCTGCCAATAGGTTAGGCCACATAATTAAACTGAGAATCTGAAGGAAATTCAATACAATCTATTAGAAGTGAGTGACCCAAGTGAGACTTTGGTATTCGCGGGCTGCATGTAAAGCTTTTCTATAGCATCACGTTCCAGAAGTCATTCACTGCTTATGTTGGCTTCTGTGTAGTAGGGTCCAAGTACTGTGCATGCTGGATTTACTAAGAAACCTGATGGATTCGTGTCTCCCTCAACAAAATACAACATTCATCTCATTATCTAAGCACTCAGTGATATGGATGAGTTGAGCCGAATTAAAGAGCTGACATGTCATGAGCGTCACCAGTGGCACAATATTAAATCCATCTAAAAAACACAGCATCATTCACTTTGTGCCATGTGATCAGCTTTGGCAGTTCACAGTGTGCCCAGTAAAAAAATGGCCAACTAACCGACTGCAGTGATTATATGAAACAACGTTTTCACAGGATCCTCTGCAGTACTGTGAAAAACGAAGTACAATCCATGATTCAGTAGTTTGTAGTTTGTTTGCTGTACGACTTTATTATTGTGGAAGAATTCTGACCCACTCTTCTTTGCAGCTTTGGTTCATTGAGATTTGTGGGCTTTGTTTATACACAGCTCTCTTACGACAGCATTGTAATCAGGTTAAGGTCGGGACTTTGCAACACTTTGATTCTTTTCCTTTTTCAGCCATTCTGTTGTAGATTTTTCTGCTGTGGTCAGGATCATTGTCCTGCCGCGTGACCCAAGGTTTAGCTTCCAGACAGTTTGGACTCTAGAACACTTTGGTATAAGAGGAGTTCACGGTCGACTCAATGACTGCAAGGTGTCCACCACCACGCATGGCAGTTGTTATGAGGTGGCCTCTTCTCCCTTTCACTGCTTTTGTATCTTCTTCTTATTATTATTATTTTGTGCTCAGACCTTAATATAAGCTCTGCTTTTCTCTTAAAAGTAACTGTGGCAGAATAAACATAAAAATACTGTCATTAGTTTTATCCAAAGGCAAAAACTAACAAAACACAAGCTATTCTCGCTTTGTTACTCACCCATCTGAGACTTTTGTGCTCAGACTACTAATACGACAGTGTGTCTTCACGCATTGCTAATTTTCTCATCCACAAACACCAGCGAAGTTGAGGTGAAGTCTCCCAAGTGCCACTCTGTCATTCTGTCACACCACACATCAGCAGCGGTGACGGCGCTTCTTCGCAAACTTCGGACTTTGCAGAAATGAACGGCTGCATCCTTCCTTCCTGTCATTTCCCCCGGCTTGTGTGGGAGCTGAATTCAATATGACCTATAGTGGAATGTGACAGCAGAGGGCTGCCACAGCCCAGCCTGACAGGTCTGCCAAATGATTCCCTCTCTCTCCCTCACACCATGCACGCTTGAGCCAGCTCCTTTTGAGGCTCTTTCGTTTTTTCTCCCCCTGAACTGCAATGCCATGCATCAGCTGAGAGCCAAGCCTGTTAACAGGATCACTTCTCCACAGTGCAGCGACTGCAGGAACAGTTTTACATGGCGGACACACTCAATTACATATATACACGCTGTTTAATTCCACAGATCAGTTCGTCCACACAGACCATTGGTATTGCATTTGAACTTAGCGTGGTGTCTCGAAATGTGTGAATTTAACAACTGTCTGGGTCGCGGGGCCACAGACATCAGACAGAGATGATGTAATGTATTCGTAGTTGTTTGGATTCTTAGCCGATTAATCTCACAGTTACAGTATACACTTTTATCAAAATGATATTTGGACGGTGTTTCATCCCTCCATTGGTGTGTTGGGGTTTCTGTAATTTCTTTATTTTGTTCTTTTTCTTGTGGAAAAACATCCAGATAAAGTGAGACATATCCTGCCTGCTATATTTTATGTGTGATTGACATACAGTCAGTTAGGCGGTCACCTCAGGGGACAGAGAAAGCTTGAAAATGAAATAGTTTAGTGTTTGGCCAATCGATACAAGCTGTGATGCAGTAAATGTAGAATTGCTGATAAAAATGTAAATTTAGAAAAGCAATGACTTCATCATCACTTCATCATCTGGCTCCAGCTCAAACTGGGTCAGCTGGGCCAGCTGTTAAAAAAATGACCCGTCCTGCTGCTCCTGCATTTGCCTCCGGGAGCAGGTGCTCTCCTGGTGGCTGATGAGCCACGCTAGTTAATTAACACCACTCAAGCGTGTACAGCAAAGCACAAAGGAAATTGTGTTTATGCTCGTAATCTCAGGACACAGCACAGAAAATTCACACAATAATCAAGCAGAAACATTTTTGCGGGGGAAATAATGGCTGCTACATTTACACAAAACAAGAAAACAAAACTTTTCTCAAGACAGAATGAAGGCTAGTGGAGGTCATCTGTACCCAGGAGGTTAAATTATTAGCTGTAATTTTGAGGTGAGGGTGAAACTTGTCACCATCATTGCTGGCCTCATTGCCAGTGGCAGAGCCAGACAATTCTTATATTGGTAGCCAGACCGAGACCATTACTGGGTCACCTCCGAAATGTAGTTATTTTTTTTTTCTGTGTGGCAAAGCCCTCCAGGCCAAAGTGTTCTGGTCAGTCGCTCTTAGTATTTGATTTGGCACTGTGAGGACACATATCTAATAAACTTTTAAAGAAAAATCTGGAACTGTTGTCGGAGCCCATCCATTTTCTTAATCGCTTGTTTACGTCAGGGTCACTGTGAGTCCATCACAGGGCAATTTAGAATCACCAGTTTACCTAGCATGCATGTTTTTAGACAGTGTTTCATCTCTCCTGTGAAAGGAAGCCAAAGCACTTGGAGAAAACCCACACAGGTACAGAGAAAACAGACAGAAAAGCTCCTACCTAGCCGGCAGATTCAAACCCAGCACCCAATCTTCCTGTGAGACCCCCTTCTAACCACTGCACCACCCATTTTCTGAAGTTATTTTTTATTTATTGATAAACTAATGTAATCTAAGCTAATAAGCTAATGTATCCAATGGCCTAGATTATATGTATGCAGTATGTCAGCGGTCCCCAACCTTTTTTGCGTCACGGACCGGTTTATGCCCGACATTATTTTCACGGACCGGCCTTTAAGGTGTCGCTGTCCTTGGTTTCTTTCTTTATTCCTTTCACTGCCTCGATCACCTGCTTCGACACTCATCCACAAACATCCTTTATTTCGACACATACGCACCATGCGCTCAACGGCAGCACATTTACATCAGTCAGACAGCGCACACAGTCATATAAGATACACACACACTTAAGCCAAGCCTACTCATATTAGTAACTATGCATACACAAAGTCAGACTCAGGGAGCATCTCGCCACACATTTTTTCTCTCTCTCCTTCTCTTTATTTATGAACAAGTGACGTATTCTCTCCACCTGTCTAAGCAACGCACACAGCATACATCCCTAGTTATACACAAACATCTATGGGTACACTGAGGTTCATTACATGGAATATAAATGGAGCTGGCTCCAGAGAAAAGAGGTTAAAAATATTTAACCAACTCAAAAAACTACAGGCAGATGTTGTCCTATTACAAGAGACCCACAGACCTCTTAGAGGTTCGAATGAACTTAAAACACCTGAGTTTCCTAATGTGTTCTCAGCTTGTTATAATTCTAGACAAAGGGGAGCAGCAATTTTAATACATAAAAATATTAATTTCACAGTACTCGATACAGTTATAGATCCAGAGGGCAGATTCTTAATCATTAAACTATCTATACGTGATAAAAAGCTATGTATTGCAAGTGTATATGGTCCAAATGTTGATGATCCCTCATTCTTTCACGGTTTTTTCAGTGCACTCTCTGAACACTTAGATGGCACACTTGTTCTTGGAGGTGACCTCAACCTTGGACTAAATGAAGACATGGATAGGCTCAATACAGCGGGAACTCAGCGTAATTGGCAGTCCACAAATATAATCAAACAGTATATGAGCGACTTTGGTCTTTGCGATGCATGGCGCTCCCTTCACCCCACCAGTAAGGAATATACTTTTTTCTCACATGTCCATCACTCCTACTCTCGTCTGGATTATTTTTTGGTCAGCAGCTCACTGCTGAACGACATTTCAGACACTGAGATTCACCCTATAGCTGTCAGCGATCATGGTCCTGTATCTTTAACACTAATGCACAAGAATAATACTACGCCAAGAAAAAACTGGAGATTTAATATATCACTACTTAAAGATGAAGACTTTATTAAATATTTTAAAAAAGAGTGGACTTCATATTTGAACTATAATGAAACTCCCGAAACATCAGCTTCTGTTCTATGGGAAGCAGGGAAAGCTGTGATGAGAGGTAAAATAATTTCTTTCTCATCACATAAAAAGAAAAAAGAAAACAAAAATATTCAGGAATTAGAAAAAAACATCAAATCACTAGAAGAAGCCTACGCGTCCCACCAAGATCAGGAAACATTGAACAAAATACGCAAAACAAAACTAGAATTAAATGAGATAATTGATAAAAAAACAAAATTCTTAGTACAAAGACTACGCCTACAAAATTATGAACATGGTAATAAATCCGGTCAATTTCTAGCAAACCAGCTAAAAATAAATAAAGAAAAAACAACTATATGTGCTGTTCAAGATTCATCTGGGAACACAATATATGATCCGATACAAATAAACAACATTTTCAGGGATTTCTATAAAACGTTGTATTCACCACAAATAAACCCATCTAAAAAAGAAATTGATCAGTTTTTGGACAACATAACTCTTCCAAAATTATTGGACACTCAAGCAATGGCACTGGATTCACCACTGACACCAGGTGAACTCCAGGAAGCCCTGATAAGTATGCACAATAATAAGGCTCCAGGTCCAGACGGCTTTCCTGCAGAATTCTACAAAGAATTCTGGTCGATTCTAGCACCAGTTTTCTACAGAACGTTGTTGGAAATTAAAGAAAAGGGCAGACTTCCATCAAATATGAATTCTGCAAACATTAATCTCCTGCTAAAACCAGGCAAAGACCCTGTATATCCCTCAAGCTATCGTCCAATATCCCTTATAAATGTAGACCTTAAAATAATCTGCAAAGCTCTCTCAAAGAGACTGGAGAAAATAACCCCCCTCTTAATTCATCCTGACCAAACTGGTTTCATAAAAGGTAGGCACTCATCAACAAATACACGTAGATTACTTAATTTGATAGACTACTCATACAGTAAAAACCTAGAAACTACAATATTCTCTTTAGACGCAGAAAAAGCATTTGACAGAGTTAACTGGAAATTTCTATTTGCAACTTTACACAAATTTGGTTTTGGATCCTCTTTCATAAACTGGTTAAAAATATTATATAATTCCCCAACAGCTTGTGTTAGAACAAATGACCAGACATCCTCCAGCTTCTGTCTCTTGAGGGGCACCAGGCAGGGATGCCCACTCTCCCCTTCACTATTTGCAATTTTTATTGAACCACTAGCAGCAGCAATTAGACAGAATTCAGTAATTAAGGGCATAAAATGCAAGAACGTGGAACATAAAATCAGCCTTTATGCGGATGATGTGTTACTCTTTCTCCAAAATTCACAAACCAATATCTCTGGGGTGATTGAATTGATAAACTCTTTTGCAAGAATATCAGATTACTCAATTAACTGGTCAAAATCTACAGTCCTACTGATTAATTGCTCCTTCCATAATTCCTCTTCTACACCACTGCAATCGGGAAATATAAAATATTTAGGTATTAATGTTTCTCCCAAGCTTGCAGATCTAACTAAATTAAACCATATCCCACTTTTAAAGAAGGTAGAAGATGATCTGGCTAGATGGAAATGTCTACCCATATCACTCATGGGAAGGGTTGCCGCTATAAAAATGATGGTCTTACCAAAAATAAATTATTTATTCTCAATGATCCCAACTAAACCGCCACAAGATTGGTTCAGATCTCTAGATTCATGTATGTCCAAATTCCTTTGGAAAAATAAACCCCCACGTATAAGCTTAAAAACACTACAAAAGACCAAGGATAAAGGAGGACTAGAACTGCCTAACTTTCAGCACTACTTCTTAGCCAACAGGCTTCAGTTTATCTCAGGATGGCTAAAACACACCCTCTTAGATGAACCTTGGCTAGATGTAGAACAAGCACTCTGCAATAATCTAGAGATCTCAGACCTACCATTTATCAGCTCAAACATCCAACGACATGAATGCTTTAAAAGCATCAACATCAGCTCTTCTCTGACAGCATGGTGGGAGTTTCTAAAATTGACGGCGTCTTCATTAATCCCATGCAAACGTACACCTATCTGGAACAACCCTGACATATTACAAAACAATAATATGATAAACTTTTCAGATTGGAGTGGTAAAGGAATCAAATATTTAGAACATATACTAGAAGGAACAGAATTTATTTCATTTGACGGACTAGTTACACAATATGGGATCAACAAGAAAAGATTTTTAGAATATCAACAAATTAAATCCATAGTAAAAAAGAAATTTAAACCGGGTCAAGTTGAACTACAAACACCACCAAGTGTGGTTCAATTTCTTACTCTTAAACCCCCCAAATTACTATCCAAAATATACAGAATGCTTTCTAAAACAGATGAATCAATATCACTTCCTATTGCAAAATGGGAAGCGGATTTATCAGTTAACTTAGACCTAAACTTCTGGTCTCAGATTTGCTTAAAAACCTTTCATCTAATTAGAAATCCCAGTCTTCAATTAATTCAATACAAAATATCACATAGAGTGCACTATACAGGTCATTGGATGTTCAAGATGGGCTTTACGTCTACCAACAACTGCTCACACTGCCAAACCAATTCACCGGACAATTATATCCACGCTCTTTGGTTCTGTCCACCAGTTCAGAAGTTTTGGCGCGAGATATGTGAAGACTTATCGAAGTGTCTGAAATGTAACATTCCAGCTTCCCCCTTAGTGTGTTTGTTGGGCAGCTTAGATAATGTCACTTCAGAAAAGAATATCGCCCATATGGTTTTCACTGCCCTATGCATAGCCAAGAAAACAGTCCTCATGAACTGGAAAAATAAAAATAATCTTAATTCTAACCAATATAGAAATTATCTATTAGATTACATTAGTCTTGATACAGCCTCTGCCACCACATCAGATCAATTGCTCTGGGCTCCTTTGATCAGCTCCATCACCTAGTGGGGGTGGGGGGTCATAGTTTGGTCCCGCCTTCACTGTTGTGATTGGTGTGGGGGTAGGGACAGGCTTAGGGCGTCGGGGGGTTCCCCGGAGGCATCTTCCTTGGGGGGCTCAACCCGGGGTAGCGGTCATGTCCGGTTAGGGGCTCTGTTGGCTCTCCGGTGACTGTTTCCTCGCGGCTGCATGCAGCGGGGCTAGGGGAGGGTCTGTGCTGACGGACGTGGGTTACTGACCTGGTAGCCTGGCTGCCCCTGGGTGGGTCCGGGATGGGCGTGAGGTTCTGGGGGCGCTCCGTCTCTGGGCTGGGATCTGGACCGGGCCTCGGGGGCTTGGGTCCTGGTTGGTGTGTTGCCGGGGTTGTGGGCGGGTGGGTGCATGGGGGCCCAGCCCTGGAGCAGGGTGCCGCCGGTGCGTCGAGCCACCTGGGGGGCTCTTCAACTGGTGGGGGAGATTGTCACATCTTGCAGGAGCTTTCCTCTCCTCAGGAGCTCCCTCTGCAGGAGGGGGAGATACAGGAGAGGTGGAGGAAGATCTCAGCCTGGGTGTTTATTGTCTTATGTAGTCTGGAAGATGAGTGGATGGTGGGGTGGGTGCAGTTTTCTCTGTGGTGGGGTTGGGTGGACTGTCCCGGGCTCTGTGGGGCCGGGCGGCGCTGCTGCACTGGGCCCGGTCTGGATGGGCCTGGGCCCCCTTTCCCTGGCGGGTCGCGGAGTATGGGGGTGCCTACTGGGGTCAGCGGGGGAGCTGGCCCCAGGGAGGGGTCACTTGCCCCTCCCTTCCTTCCCTCCCCATCTCCAGCTGCCTCCCTCTTCCCGCTCCACCACAACCACCCACACATGCGGGGCCTTGGAGTAGGGGTATGTCACCAGGGTGCAGAGGAGGCTACCCCCCTCTGTCCCCTTCTGGCTGCCTCTGCCTCAATTTTATCCCACAACTTAGACATTCACATTACTCACACTCTCATTACACATACATATAGGATCTTGGGGGTGGGCACAATCACGGAGTCCAAATCACCATCAGGGTGTATACCTCACCCCTGACGTCGTTGCCCACCTCTCAATTTTAAATACACGTAGACATTGAGGGCTAGCAGGAGGGACCATGCGCTTACCTGCTGCTCTCTGTTAGGTAGCTCCATGCCCTCCTGGGTTTTAAATGCACCTTAGAACACACATGCATCAACATTACAATGAGCGGGTGGAGGGAGGTTCGGAGTCTTCTCTCACCCCCGTTCTCTGCGACCTGCTGGAGCAGGGGGGCTAGGACTAGGAGGAGGAGTTGGCCGTCCGACTGCGGTCTGGAGTGTGGAGCCTTCCTGCTGCTGCGGAGTCGGGACGGTCTGCCTCCCCCCACCGCAGGGAAAAGGGAAACACCACCTGGGTCTGGGTGCAGTTCCCCCCTCCAGGGGCGGGGGCACCTAGACCCGGTTTGTAGAGTACGCTTGGGGAGTGTGATTGTGTGTACAGCGTCTCTTTATGTCTGTCTCCACGTTGGTTGAGTGTGGAGTAAGTGCATATGAGAGCATGAGGGTGGGAATGGATGTTTGTATCTGTGTGTGCCTGTATGTCTGTGTCTATATGTCAGGTTGGGTGTCAGGCGCCACCTCTCTGGGGACATCTCAGGCCCTCCAAGGTTTGGAGGCCTATCTCCCCCTACCACCACTTCCCCTGCCAGTGGCGGACCCCCTCAGACATCGGTGCGTTGGTGGTTCTTTGTGTCCGGGGATGGGCGTCCAGGTACACACCGGCTCACTCCTTGGCGGCCGCTTATCGGGGCCTGGAGCCTGGGGCTCGCTCGGGCCACTTCGGAGGTGGGGTGCCCCCGGCCTCTCGGCCTGGGGCTCGGTCACTCAGGCGCAGCTGGCTGCCGGCGGAGCTCACGGGCGCGTCACTGCAACTCCCCCTGGCTTCTGCTCCGCGGCTGCTGAGTGAGCCCTCATCTGGGACTCTCCTCAGCTCTTTCCGGGACAGTGGCGCAGCTGCCCCTCTGTTGGTCTTCCTTGGTCTCTTGTGTTCTGGGGGCCTCTGGATGTCTGGAGTTTTGATCTCCTCCACACCTGCTTCATGCCCTGGAGGACGGGGCTGTGGCCCCCCCACACCCTCTAGCAGATTATTACATGAAGGAACCTTTTAAAAAAACAAAAAACAAGCGCGTCCATGCTCACAGGTGTACACACGGGTGATCACACCCACAAACTACACCCTTTTTGGCTCCTACCTCAAAGCACACTGTGTTCTGTTGATCTTATGTGCTGCACAATAATGTTTAACATTTAGTATTTACTGTCATATTCCCATATATCATTGTGATGTTGTTTATTCTATTACTCTTGTTCTCTTCTGCTTGCTTTCTTTTTTCTTTCTCAGCAGGTGATCCAGGTGATTGATATATGCATTTTTTTTCTCTGCCCGTTCTGTTGGTTTTTGTCTTTTGCCCTTCTCCCCCGTCCCTCTTCTCAGCTGTTTCTCTTTCCCTCTTTCTTTCTCCCCTTCTTTCCCCCAGTCAAGTCTGTCCCGTATTCAGTAAGTGAAAATAAAATAAACAATAAAAGGTGAATCAAATGGACCATTACGGCAAGGCTGGGATGGTCAGTTTGGTAAAGTAAATCCGTTGGGCATCTTTCTTTGCCTTTAGACAACAATTCTGATGGCAAAAGAGCCAAACGGGACAGGCAAAAAAAAAAAAAAAAAAAAAGGTGTCGCGGATAAATACAACAAAATAAAACTAGTACCGGTACCGAAAAAAAGAAGATTTATTCATAACACACGTGAAAAGACCCAGGAAAACCGAGTTAACGATAAAAACGATAAAAACGATAACAAAATAACGCTGAAAACCGATAAAAACCCTGAACACCATACATTTCACACCTGAGCCTCAACTCTCGTGGCCCGGTACCAAACGACTCACGGACCGGTACCGGTCCGAGGCCCGGGGGTGTATGTAGCCATTTGTTTTTGTTTTTTTGCAGTTACCTTCAGTGTCTATCTTAGCCACTCATGGGTAAAGCATAACAGGACCTAAACGTGTTTGGATAAAGAGGGATTAAGTAGGTTACCCCTCCACTGTACTTCACATGAAAAAAAAAGTGTATACACTGTATAATCATCTGCCCAGGAGCAAAGCTAAAGGGTGGCAGATACCATCGATGACACTCTGGCAAACCCCTCTGGTCAGCTCACAAAACAAGCAGTAAAATCCTTCAGGGCTACATGCATATTCCAGGACCATATTCCATCCATCCATCCATCCAATTCAGGGTAGCAGGTAGACAGGCAGACAATCACCCATACCCAAATTTACACCTATGGCCAACTAAGAAACAACCTAATGTGCACGTCTTTGGACTGTGGGAGGGAGATGGAGTACCCAGAGAGAACCCACACAGGTACAGGGAGAACATGCAAAACGTTCATGCTGTGAGGTGACAGTTCCAATCAGTGCACCACCGTGCCACCTCTAGCAAAACATTTTATGCTATTTCTCTGTGATTACTGTTCCCACTTGGATCTATTCTAACAGCTTAAACGCCCCAGAATTACTCTTATGAGCTTTTTAAAAATAATAACCATAAAAAATCCAACTACAAACAACTTTTGAGGATGACATCCATCCTTTTTCTTAACCAGTTGTTCCAACTTATAGGTCCCTATAGAGTCATATAATTAGAGGTTACATAAAAATGCTTATGACATGCTTATTACATGCCAAGATTGAGTGAGTACAATGTGCCGTGCAGTTTCTGTGGTGGCTAAGTGAAAGTAACCATCACACCCCAATAAAGCTGCCTGTCTCTGCCAGCAGACCTATATTGAAATGTGCAGCAGAGACCATTACAACACGCTTAAGAACATTAGCAAGATGGAGAGCAGATATCAGTTAGTGCATAACCTCCAAACCTGGGCGTCTTTTCAAGTGCCGCTCAATAATTGCACACTCCGCCCACATGATCGAGTAGCTGAAATAATTCACAGTCATCCAATAAAGTCATTCGGATTCTTTAATGTTTTTTCTACAAAAATATTTTACATTAGAAAACACAGCTTGAAATATACACAGTCCACTTGGATTGAAGTACCCATGGAACATCTCCATTGAAATATATCTGTGTCTATATTTAAACTGTAGGTAAATATACCAGCAACAATAAACCTGGTTGCTGTTTTGTGAGGTTTTTCAATGATGTCACCAGGAGGAACTTGGGATTGAAACCGTGAGCTGTAATCTGATCAAAGCAAATATGGACTCACAATCTATCCATATTAATTACAAAAAATACAACAAAGCAGAGGCAAATGCTGCCTCTGATAATGGCAGGGAATGCTTCTGGTGAAAATAACGACTTTGTGTAGATATATGAACATCATTTCCTCAAAGAGTGTGGGAGTTTAGGTAAAGGATCAAAGCAAGGATAATGGCACTAAGCAACCGTGAGAGAGACTTTCTGCCATGAATAACATTCGTTTGTCTGTTTTCCAAATCCCAGAGTGCCCTTTCCTGCATGTAGCTGTAGCAGGTGGTATTCACCTGCCTGCCTGCCTGTTTACAACCTCAAATGCCACTCATCTACCTGTTGCCATCCAGCGTGCCATTTATGCCTGGCTGTCAGGATCCCACAGGGGCCATTCATCTACAAACTATCTACACCACATCCACAGGGCACTTTTTTTTTTTTTGCCAGGCTGCCTCGATATGTGCCGGGGTGTCAGTCAACTGTCTAACTACAGTATTTATATCCCAGGATGTCATTCTTTACCCTGGCTTGAGCCGTTCTGTGGGGTTTTTATATCAGGTTGCGTAAAAATACTATTTTTCTCCGGGATAGGTGAATCAGAACCCTAAACTTCGCCATCATGTTAACTGCAGTCAGGCTGAAACGAAAGATAAAAAAATAGATTTGACGGACAGGGTTTTGAAAGGCATATAGTAGCCTGGTAGGAAGTTTTACTTTCCAGGCACAATTTTTTTCTTTGGCAAATATGCTTCTTTACTCTCTTGCTGATAGTTAGATGCGAAGATAGGTGTTTAAATATTTATGGCTATGCTGGAAGGTAAAAAAAAAAATGTCTTGAAGCAAGTAAATGACTTGTAAATGACAAAAACAATGCTAGTTCAATGAGCTTGAGGTCAGCTAGCTATTCCCCTCTTTTCCTGGTCTTTCTAAAGCAAATGTTCTCATCAAACTCTCAGCAAGGAAGCATATTTCTCAAAAATGTCTGTCATTACCAGATTCCATGGTGTCACTTATTAAAATGTTTCTATTTTTTTTAACCACTTCACATCAAACAAATGCCATTCATTATTGCTGTAAACTTGGTGCACATGAAAAAAACAATCTCTACTCATTTAGTCTTCTCAGCGTTAAGCCTTTTTAGCCATTCAAAAACAACAAAAACAAACCTAAAACAAAAAAGATATAACAATTTGTCAAGTACGGCACTAACATTATCATTGTGGATGCATTGATACCTGTCAGGGGTACCTTAGTTTGATAGTATGATACTGGTATGTACATCCCAAACTGCAAGGCGCTTTAGATGACCATCAAATGGCATGTGAAATAAATAACAACAAAATAATGGTAAAAACATACCAATCAATACTTATATGAGCAGAAATTTCCAGTTTGTACTTTAGTGTGTGTCCACTGGCCCTTCACTAATAATTAAACTCTTGCACCCAGCTTGAGAACTGTGTCCCATGCTTTAGCATCATAGCAGTTCGGAGCGGAGGGCCAGTGACAGCGTCCAGAGTGGCGGCAGCAGCCAGACGGGAGACGGGGATGGGCGGACGCCTAAAGGCGATGCGGTGTCCGAGGTGCAGGAGCACACCTCGTATCCGTTCTCCGCGTGATCTGGGTGATTTTGCACGTTGACTCTCGTCTCTGTGCTTTTGGGCTGTGTGTCCGGAGAGTCCGACTGCATCTCTGTGCACAGCAGCCAGTCCTTTGCGATGAGGCGGGGGTATCCTGCCTCCACCTCCATGTCACTGCCTGGCACTCGCCAGTACTCCTTCCCTTTGAAGAAATAGGACGAGCCTTAAGAGAGAGTGGGAGGGAGGGAGGGGGAGGACACAGGGTTGATACTGTTATATTTTTGGATGTGAATAAACAGAACAAGATCACATGGAGCAGAGAAACAATATAATACTAAATCGCACGTAAGGTGGAAAGTTGGCTGCAGTAACTGTATTAAAAACACAGCAAGTGAATATATGAGCAGGATTATAGAAGTTTCCGTGTGATGTCACTGGTGAAATCCAAAATGACCCACAATGACTTGGAATTTACGAGGAGACCAACAGGAAAAAAACCCCCCCGTTTTTGTGTTAAAGCCTGCACAAAAGTAATGACTGGAAAATGTTAATCATCCCAAGAAGGAAATGTGCCTGTTAGTTCATACATAATGGGCTATTAGTTCCAGTGATCTGGTCAGGGACGCGGATGTTATGAAGGCTGAGGTTCTGCACTAAAAGCTGCAGGAATTAAAAACTGGGAAGGGAGCAAACTGACTGTTTATTAAGTGCTTGCTTATAATTTTCCAGAAAAGTTAAAAAAAGATGTTCAGAGTTTTAAAAATGTGCATTTGATCAAACGTAAAGATTAAAACCAGCCTTGACAGTTTGTCAGGAGTGAAGCGCTGCCTGTGTGCACTGCTGCAATACATAATGAGTTTTAAGTTTAATGTACAAAATCAAGCATATATCAAATGTATTCTGAGCTAATGATACAAACATAGAAACCAGAATAAACTTAGGGTGGCACGGAGGTGTAGTGGTTAGCAGGCAGTGACCTCAATGCAAGAACATTAAGTTTTGATTTTGAATGTGCCCGTTGGGGAGGCCAATCCATGAGTGATACTGTTGGTATGTTTTTACCGCTCTCCCAGTACATCATTGTTATGCTGAAAAATGAAACTGGTGCCAACCAGACACTTTCCAAATGGTGGAGTACTGAGAGTACTTTTCTACATTCACAATTCCATCAATTTGACAATATTTCCAACACCAGTGGCTGAAATTCAGCCCCAAACCATGCTCTCTTGACCTCCTTCGACAACTTTTTGAGTCAGAAAGTTGGATTCGTCACTCCATAAAACCTGTTTCATCTAATTTTCAATCCACTTCCTCTGTAATTTGGCACACCTCAATTTTTCTTTCTTAAGACGGGCTTCTTGACAGCCACCAGTCCATTGAAAAGTAAACTTTTGAAGAGGTTCTGGCACTCACATACATACTGATAAACCAAAAAATTTGAACATTTGAAAATTGGAATCATCAGTTGTCACTGATTTTCAGTCCAGATGTTGTGGACTCTGCTTCACTTCCTTAAGAAGGACTTTTGGACAGCCATCCTTTCACTGAGACCATTTCTGATGAGGCCTGAGTAAACAGTAGATGGATCAAATGTCTCATATATCTCTTCCTGTTTCTTAAGGACACGACTTTGACATACTGTTCACATGCTGTAGACGGTTTTGTTCAGGACCATTTTTCAGGTCACACTGTACACCACTTTAACCCCACCTGATACACACAAAAGCACAGCTTTACAGAAACCCATACTATACTTTTTGACACACTTGAGACATTTTTCTCAACCCGTGGAGCTAACGTTATGCACCGTTTAACATCTTCCCCACTAGCTGCTTCTCGCTGATATCTGTGTCATGTTAGGTGACCAGAATTACATCAAATGTGATGCACTATGCAAAAAAGAAGCACGCATTGTAAGGTGTGATGTAAGGTAACGATCAGCACAATAATTTGATAAGTTTGCCTCCCTCAGACATGCTTCTACAGTTGCTTGGGAGCATAAAATCTGAATCTACTGAGATAGACAAGCGTATAACTGATGTGGCTCCTCGTTTGCTGCTTTTGTCCCCTTCAGCATTGTTCACATCAAGTCTTTTCTCTTTTCTTCTTAGCTCTTAAAACACTTAGACCCCCGGAGAGCAGTCATTTTGGTTTTCTACCTTAGACCCCCGCGGAGTCATCATTTTGCGTTTCTACCTTTAAAAGCCGGAGAGCAGTCAGTCAAATGCTGGAGTCATTCATATGTATATTAGGTCGTTACCTAGGAATTCTGGAGGGAGGGGAGTGGGGGTGAGTGATTGAGGGGGTGGGGGAGTGGAGTGTTTCAGTTTGCCATCTTAGGGAGAAATCAACACATGTCCTTTGTATGTCCTTTGTTGCTGACATTTATTGATGAAAACAGTACAAAAAACCAACCATTTGTACACATATTTACAAATAATGATAAAAAGTGAGTGAGTACATTTCAACATTTTCAGCAATCACTCACAATCCTGGCACTGCCACGGTATCTGTCGTCTGCATTTACCACATGTGTACCTGTAGCAGTGAACACATCGCACAGTGGCCTGATTTTTTTTGCATCTGTGTTTGACCTGACACGTGGCTCTTTTTCCAGGGCTCGGTGTGGAGGGTTGTGTCCGAAGCAACTGATCTTTTCTTGCCTTCTTCGCAGCTACATGAGAGCGAGCCAACTCCCTTGCAAGCTCCACCAGGAAGTCCACCCGTCTTTCCTTCGTCCCGGTGCATGCTTGATACAGCACATGTGCATTCAGTGCTGCCATGTCAATCATGTTATAAAACACGGCGACTGGTGGGTTAGTGTTACCAGTGCTCTGATTGGTGCCTCTGATTGTACCATTCCTCAATCCCACGGCGACTATGTTGCAGGTCTTTTGTGGTTCTATGTTTATGTGTTTCATTGTGTGTAAAAGGGCTATGAAAATAACAATTTATCTTATTTCTTAGGTGTTTTCAACCTCTGCTGCCACGCTGACGGCGTATGCGGCCAAACGGAAGAAGACAGTCTATATTCTTAGCAGCATGCACAGCGTGGTTCAGACTGATAACACCACCAAAAGGAAGCCAAACACTGTCACCCTTTACAACAAAACAAAGTGTGGCGTGGATGTGATGGACCAGATGGTTCGGGAGTACACTGTCCGCAAAGGAACACGGCGCTGGCCAGTCGCCGTGTTTTATAACATGATTGACATGGCAGCACTGAATGCACATGTGCTGTATCAAGCATGCACCGGGACGAAGGAAAGATGGGTGGACTTCCTGGTG
Organism: Diplotaxodon limnothrissa; assembly: GCF_057381915.1. Lineage (NCBI taxonomy): Eukaryota > Metazoa > Chordata > Actinopteri > Cichliformes > Cichlidae > Diplotaxodon > Diplotaxodon limnothrissa. The sequence goes on along the minus strand of NC_140602.1, from coordinate 43,873,262 downwards.
GCGCTTGCAACAGAGTTGGCTCACTCTCATGTAGCTGCGAAGAAGGCAAGAAAAGATCAGTTGCTTCGGGCAGAACCCTCCACACCGAGCCCTGGAAAAAGAGCCACGTGTCAGGTCAAACACAAATGCAAGAAAAATCAGGCCACTGTGCGATGTGTTCACTGCAAAAGATACAAATGTGGTAAATGCAGACTACAGGTACCATGGCAGTGCCAGGATTGTGAGTGATTGCTGACAATGTTGAATTATTTGTAAATATGTGTACAAATGGTTGGTTTTTTGTACTGTTTTTATCAATAAATGTCAGCAACAAAGGACATACACCCATGTGTGTTGATTTCTCCCCAAGATGGCAAACTGAAACACTCCACTCCACTCCACTCCCCCACCCCCACTCCCCTCCCTCCAGAATTCCTACTTAACAGCCTAATATACATATGAATGACTAGCCAATTTAGCTTCCACTTCCACCATTTGACTGCTCTCCGGGTTTTATAGGTAGAAAGGTAGAAGCCTGGGGATGCTATTAAAAGTGAATTCTTCCATGGCTTGTGTCTCTCCTCAACTCTATTCTCACTGCTGCTCACCATGAGTTATCTTCCCATCTTCTTCGTTTCTCTCTCCTTATCCTATTGGAAACAGCCTAAAGGCAGATAAAAAGCTTTGATGTAGCTTAAGTTTCAATGCCCAAAGGTGTATATAGAGTATACGTGACTGTCTGTGTTCTTGTTTATATAAATGCACACATTCCTATGTGCCCTAACATGAAGCTTTGATTTGCTGGGGCCTTACCTTTTGTGTGATTTGCCTATTGCTATGCACAGCACAGAGCTTGGTGTAGGACCTCTGAAGCTGGTAACAACTCAGATGCAACACAGACCTCTAAACACCTGACAGGGAAAAGAGCTTCCACACATTCAGCTGGGAGTTGCTGCAGGGGAAATCAGTAATGTTGCTCACTCCTGCTGAGAGTGGCCTGAAAAACACAACCAAGTACCTCTGGCTAATTAGCTGTTTTTGTGCCAGTTTTAACTACAACAAGTGCTTAATCAAAGCCTAATATGGACAGCCAAATGGATGACACATTCTTCAGGGGGCTTTGCTTCACAAAGGCTTCCAAAACAATGCAACTAAAAGTAAACATTTTTTTTCTCTACCAGAAAATATTACTGTTTGCTTTTGACCTTTAATAACCATTTAGGAACTTCAAGCAACCCTTTTCCTGCATCTGAGGATCATCTGTAGCTCTGAAGCGTTTGCCTAGTCAAAGCAAATGTCAGGACCTTGTTAATATAATACTTTGGTGGTGTGATTCTGGAGAACTTTACCTAAAATATTATCTCTATGATCATGCATAGCTCTTTTAAGGTCCCAGCACAGGATTTTAGGTTAAGGTGTGGACTTTGGGCCATTGCAACACCTTGATTCTTTTCTTTACAGCTAAACTTGTTGTAGATTTGCTAATGTGCTTGGGCTCTTTGTCCTGCTGCTGGTGTTAGATGTTTGTGCTCTGACGCTCTGTTTAATTTTTGCCAAATGTGGTGCTTATGACCAAACATAAAAGAAACAAAGCAACCCTTCCAAACAAATCATGCTTCAGTCTTTTTCAAATTTTACTATCATGAACTTTAACATTTAACACGATTTGTGAGACCTGTAGAGGCTGAGATGTAGCTCTTGGATTTTTTCTGCAGTTTCTGACCTCGGAGTGAGTTTCCCGGGCATTTACTCCTGGGAATATTGGAAACTGTCTTGAATATATTCCACTTCTGAATAACGGACTTCAAGCTGTTTGGAAATGGCCCTATAACCATTTGCAGATTGATGAGTAATAACAGTGTCTTCTCTGAGATCATTACTGATGTCTTTCCTCCTTGGCATTGTGTTAACGGCTGAATGCTCCAGACCAGCAAACTGCTAAAATGTCGGCTTTAATTGAGGTGCTCACACTCGCTGATGATCAATTAATCAAGTGCATCTGATTAGCAGCACCTGGCAGCTACTTACCCTTTTAATCCTATGGCAGTAGTAAGGGTGTACCTAGTGCCTGTAGACTTACATAGCATAGGCTTTGTTTCAGGTTATTATTATTTTTCCATTTAATTATCAAAGCATGGATGTGGTGTCAAAATCGGCTTATTGTTAATTGTCCAACTGACAGCTGCTTTTCTGATTTCATAGTCTTTTACTCATTAAGTCTAATATTATTGTCCACGCATGCTGTTCTGTGATTAAATTCTATCATAAAACGCTTTCTAATTGTGAAAGAAATTTTAAGAGTGGCAGACAAAAACTTTACAGTTTCAATGTGAAATCAAAAACTGCTACTTTTAGAATAAACTTGTCACACTATTCAGTCTACTAGTTAATTTATTCTGTGCATACTACAAACCCCAAAGCCAAAGAAAAGCGTGCATTTCTTTATACATACCCAACACTAAGCACCAGATTTTTGAAAATGAATTCTCTATTTATTAAGATTTTTTTTGTCAGTACAAACTAATAATGCCTCATCACAATGGGTAATGCCGCGCTAATGCCAACCATAATTCTGCTGGAAGAGCAGTGAGCTCGCACAAGCTTATATTTTCACGTGTGTGGTTCTTAAAGAAGGTACTCAACATTTTTACAGGAGGTAAAAGACCAGAATGTTTTACAGGCACAGATGCACACAGTCCATAAACATTACTGACATGGCACATTCAGGCGTGACATGCTCCAGAAATGATCACATTATCCCACCTCCTCGCGTAAAGCTCGCCACTTTCAGAGAAACTAACAGGAGTGTGGGCTTGGGAGGGACACACACACACACACACACACACACACACACACACACACACACACACACACACACACACACACACAGTATGTATTTGAGCTGTTTTATTTGGTTTAGCAGCCGTTCATTTAAATTTCTGTGTGTAAATATTAGATCAGGCTTTCTGCGATGATTTAAAATTTATAACGACCAAAAAAATGACAAAGCTAAAAAGACGCTCGACAGCTATCCTTGCACACAGAGGGCATTAAAAATGAATATCTTAAATGCAAAGTAATCAAACGTTTTTCTTTTTATAAATGAGAGCAGAGACTCCCCATCATTTTGACGATGCTGACATTTCAGGAATACTCTGTGACTGATTCTTGTACCAGATTAACCAGCTTCTGGTTAAAACTCAAACAAAGGCAGGCAACGCACGTGTCACAAAAACATCTGACACCTGATATTTATGTCTCTTTGTGTAATACACAGCGTAGTACGAAACACTTATTTCTCATAGTGTCTAGCAAATCCCAATAGTCGCTGAAGCTTGCACTTCTCTGCAAAAACAAGCACTTCTGACTTGGTTAAACATTAAGTGGAATGATGCTTTTTGGTAATATGCTGAGCTATGTCTGGGAAAAGGTCATCGGTAACTGTTGATGACTATTTCAAATAGCTGTCAAGTGACTCTGAAGGGTTAGTGGCTAACCATATGTCATAAACACTGGGAGCTAATTTGGGGCGGTTAGCAGAAAACAATACCTCTGTTGTCTATCCAGCATGGAAATAGAAAATGTCACAGACCATAATTGCATTTTGGAACTGGACTAATTATCTACAAACAGAAGGCAGTGCCCGTGCTGCTGCAATGAAACATTTGTCATGCTCAACAACTCGGTGACAACTGTTGAGCACTTACACTCTCCAAAGATTGGAGTACTGGCTGTGGCCAATGAGAAAGCCAGTAAGTAAAAAAGAAGTGCAGGCTGCTGTCTATGTGAGGACGGCACGCACACTCAGAACAGCGCTTAAGTGGTCACTCTCCTACAAACTCTTATGCTACATTCACACTAGTGAAAATAATAGCTGGAGACCAGGGTGTGACCAAAATCCCTGCGACTGTGTGCAATGACCTTGCAGTCTCGTCCCTTCAAAGACAAGGACCAGGTGTATGACCACTCAGACTCAGCTGCTGTCCTTCAAGCGACTTCGAGTGATGATATGACAATAAACTGTGTCCCTTAAACAGTCCGCAACGACCTTCCAATCTGTCCACATTCATAAATTAGATGGAAATAATTTCCAAACATTCACTAATTGAGAGTTAGTGCAGTCAGTCTGAGTCAGTCACCTGTGAGTCAAGAAACTCACAGGTGGTGTGTTCCCATCACAAGATGAACAGTAGTTAAGAGTATTTTATCGACTGTGAGTATGTGCATTCTGGCAAAATGATAAATCACACGAATTTACCAAATGCTAAAACTGCAATAATAAATTCCTATCATAAAGAAAATAATATAAATCTGAAAGAATTAATAACACAGATGTAAATAAGGGAAAGAAACTGAGCACTCTGTTTAAGTGATGAGTGGTTATTTATGATTCTTAAATGCCAAAGATGGCTGCTGCATGACACATAGTCATCTTCTAAATTACAGCTGAACTGGGAAACATAATCCAGCCAATCGTGTTGCTAATCACACACAAGTGTGGAATAAATCACTGCTGCGAAAATAGCAAAAAAAACAAAGCATCCTCTAGGATTTTTTTCCACCAGCATATGTTACAATCCAAAGTTCACTAAGCTAATTTTGTCTGTATGCAGTGACACAGCTAACAGATTTTACACAATTGCTTCTTAACAGGTTTGACCAGCCCACAACCCCCCCACCCTCACCCTCACCTTCACTACAGAGTCCTCTCCCCACTCTCCTGCCTCCCTCGCTTCCCCCCCTTCCTGACACCATGACACCCCCCTCCTCGAATCCCTCTCTCAGCAGCAAGACATCTCCCCCCCTCCCCTCCTCCCAAACATCTCCCAGTGTCACAGTGGATCAGGTCAGGAGGCAACTGAGGAAGCTTCACCCCAGAAAGGCAGCAGGCCCAGACAAGGTGTGTCCTAGGATGCTTAAGGCGTGTGCTGCTGAACTTGGGGAGCCGCTACAACGAGTCTTCAACCTCAGTCTGCGACTGGGGAGAGTGCCCGCCCTATGGAAGACATCCTGCATCGTCCCGGTCCCCAAAAAGAACCGGCCCAATGAGCTGAATGACTTCCGACCGGTGGCACTGACGTCACATCTTATGAAGACTCTAGAGCGGCTCTTCCTCAACTTCCTCCGACCACAGGTACAACATGCCCAGGACCCACTACAGTTTGCATACAAGGTGGGTGTCGGAGTGGAGGATGCCATCCTGTACCTCCTACACAGAGCCCACTCACACCTGGATGGGGGAAAAGGCACGGTCAGGATCCTGTTTCTTGACTTTTCCAGTGCCTTTAATACCATCCGGCCCTGTATGCTTCAGGAAAAACTGAACAGGATGGAGGTGGACCCCTGCCTGGTGGCTTGGATCTCCGACTACCTCACCGACAGACCACAGTACGTCAGGCTGAAGGACATCACGTCTGACACTGTGGTCAGCAGCACAGGAGCACCACAGGGAACTGTGCTGTCCCCTCTTCTCTTCACCCTGTACACCTCTGACTTCTGCTACAACTCTGAATTATGCCACATTCAGAAGTTTGCAGATGACACGGCCATCATGGGGTGTATCTGGGATGATCAGGAAGAGGAGTACAGAAGTCTGGTGAGGAACTTTGTCGCATGGAGTCACACAAACCACCTGCAACTCAACACCTCAAAGACTAAGGAACTGGTTGTGGACTTCGGGAGGTCCAGAGAAGGTCCACTGCCGGTTCAGATAGAGGGGGAGGAGGTGGAGGTGGTCAACAAGTACAAGTACCTCGGGCTGTGGGTGGACAATAAACTGGACTGGTCATGCAACACAGAGCACCTGTATAAAAAAGCCCAAAGCCGACTGTACTTCCTCAGGAGGCTGAGGTCTTTTAACATCTGCAGGAAGCTCCTGAGGATGTTTTACCAGTCGGTGGTTGCTGGAGTACTTTTCTATGCTGTGGTGTGCTGGGGGAGCAGCACAGCAAAGAGGGACTCATCCAGGCTGGAGAAACTGATCAGGAAGGCTAGCTCTGTGGTCGGCATGAAGCTGGACACTCTGGTGACAGTGGCAGAGAAAAGGACATTAAAGAAACTGCTGGACATTATGAACAATGCTGGGCATCCTCTGCACACGGCCATAAACAACCAGAAGAGTCTGTTCAGTGACAGGTTGCTTCTCCCAAAGACAAGAACTAACAGACTTAAAAGCTCCTTTGTCCCACACGCCATCAGACTGTTTAACTCCTCTCTGGAGGGGAGAGGGAGGGGAAACAGGAGGACAAAGGAGGGGGGAACAACTAAGCTGTAGTGCCTCTTCACCTCACTGTACAATACCTTGTGCAATACTTTTGTAAATAGTCAACAGTGCAATAGACTCAATACTTGAAATGTGCAATTCACTTGTATTTTTATTTTTTATTCCTATTTATTCTATTTATCCCCTTTGTATATTTTATTTATATTTGTCTCTGTATTTATATATATATATGTGTGTGTGTGTGTGTGTGTGTGTGTGTGTGTGTGTGTATATATATATATATATATATATATATATATATATATATATATATATATATATATATATATATAACAATTCTGTAACTGTAACTTCGGTCGTTGCTGTGCTTTTTGGAAGTCGAATTTCCCAGAGGAACCCACCCGAGGGATTAATAAAGTTCTATCCTATCTTATCTTATCTTATCTTATCTTATCTTATCTTATCTTATCTTATCTTAATTAAGACTTAAATAAAATGTGTAGGCATACACGAGATAAGTAAAATAAATTAAGATGTTCAAATCAAAAACTAACATCAAGTAAAAAACTAAACGTGCCGTAAAAAATGCAGGATGTTACTAGTCTGAGGAGATCAGTAGAGTGCCTATTTACATGATTCCCTTAGTGCACTTCTGTGTTTATGCTGTGTATACTGGTGTTTGCATGTGAGACAGAAAGAGACCTTGTTTCAGTGATAAGAGGGCTTACCAGGGCGGCCGATGGCTGTAGAATAATAACTGATGTTGAACCGAGAGCTGATGCAATGAGGGCAGTCTGTGAAATGCATGGCTGCCCAAACGAGGTAAAATCAACAGTGCTTCCCTTGCCTTCTTTCACACTCTACCTCCTTTCAAGTATTTTAAAGAAGATGAACAGAGTGACTGCTCCAAAGATAAACTCTACTTTCATCTTGGAGCAGCAGCAGCCAGAGCGGCATCAGAACACGGATCTGCAGAAGAGGATCGACAGCATGATGGTGATTTTGCTGCGGCTAATGCAGCACGAACATTCTCAGCTGGAGCTTCTTGATTAAACCGGAGATCCTGTCATCCCTTCTTAGCCTTTTTTTTTCAGATGGTTTGTTCCCAGCGTATCTGACCATGTCCACCGAGCTCACAGTGGCAGCACTGATTACTTGAATCTTGTGGATTCATAACAGCCAACACAACTCTACGCTGTGTTTGCAGTGTAAAGGTCAAGGCTGTTTTCGGCAAGCCGGGATGCCTGCCTCGCGAGCCGTTTCTGGTAGCCTGGTTCAGTGTCTGTAATCTAAAAAGTTTGTTGTCTGGAAACTTCAGCAAGTAACATCCAAAAGGTCCGTAGGCAAGGTAAATATATGGGTTTACATTACATTTACTATAACCCCAGCTCACCTTTTATGGGGCTCTGGCTCCTTGTTGTGGTGTATCTGTAAGTCACATTTTCGTGTACAGTTTGTATGTGAATGTGAGATTTTGTGTAGATGAATGTGCGTGTCTGTTTACTTTAATCATTAAAAACAAAAGTCTGAACATGTGAGCATGGATTTATTTTTTGAAGGGCTGATCTGCTTTATAAAACATATCACTGTATGTATTTCTCCAAATCTCCCAAACTCCACGACTCCAGAACGATGCACAGAATAATGCAAATGTTCCCTGAGTTTCAGAGCCCCTCTGGAGCCTCTAAAAGCTCTTTAAGCCTCTCTTTTAAAAAACATCTGAAAAGTATTCACAGCACTTCACTTGTTCCACATTTTTCATGTTAAAGCAAAACGGATTTAATTTGTTTTTTCACCTCAAAATTCTGCACACAATACTCCATAGTGACAAAGTGAAAAAATGTTTGCTTGATATGTTAATAATAAAACTAAAAACCAAAGATTTAAAATAGAAAACAAAATGTATAGACAGATGTGTGCATTTCCAAATCTTCAGTCAAGTTGTCGAAACATCTGATCAGCAGAAACAAGCATGCACCTGAACTCAACTTTAAGTGTCATGGCAGGCAAAGAAATCGCTTAATACTTATATATATATATATATATTATTTTTAATAAATGTGCATGAATCTGAATTTTATTAGACCTTATTAAATTAAAGATAAATGAATTCATGTTTTTATACTTAGCAAACTGGACTTCTCTGAAAACTCTAATTAATTTAATTTATATGGCACCAAATTACAATAACAGTCACCTCAAGGTGCCACAATAAAAATGACCTACAATAAGAGGGGTAATCTGATTGTTGAGGAAACACAATCAGATTACATTAATAAGCAAGCTCTTGGCGACAGTGGGAAGGAAAAACTCCCTTTTAACAGGAAGAAACTTCAGGCTGAAGGCGGGGCGTCCATCTGCAGCGATGACTGGGGGATTTTCTATTCGAGAATACAAGTCAATAACTGTAATTTGACATCTTAATATAAAAAAGCTTTTTTTAAAGCTTTTTTATAAAACAATTTAGTCTTAAACCTTGTGCATACTGGTGGATTAACCACTACAGTAACAGTGAGATATATATGTATATATTTTGCTGTGTCATTCAGTGATTTGTTTTATTGAAGTACTGATTATACAGGCAGCAAGCCAACTTCTGTCAATTTGATGAAAAGTCATACAAATAAACATTGGTTTTTATGTCTACTCACCATCAGACCACCTCATGGCATCATCCAGGTGTGGAGGCAGCCCCTTCCATAGTGAGCTGTCTTTAGGGTAGCCCAGGTCCATACGTCGCAAGTGGTCATCGTAGCGCCAGTAGCGGTTGTCCTTAAAAAAGTAGGTTTTGTCGTTGTGCAGCCAAACAAAGACGGCGTCCACTCCTTCCAGTGGCAAGCCAAAGTCACTGATTGGACGAGGGTAACCCTCTTCTACATTATTGTCTTTAAAAACCCAGTATTTTAAACCTGAGTGATGAACATAGAGGTTAAAATCAAACCTTTTATATGATAGGATGTATCCACACAATTACAAACTAAACTAAATGAAACAAACAAGCAAAAAAACAACTTGTGAACACACAGACTGAGTAATCGAATAAAGTTACATAGATTTACCTTTGAAAAACACGATTTTGTGGTCCCCTGGTCTCTCGTACACAGCATCCACACTGTCCAGATTAGGAGGAAGGCCCCTCCAGAAACTATGAATCTGAGCAGGACGGAGAGATACTAGGTGCTTCTCTCGAGTTAGCCGCCAAAAATACTTCCCTATGATGGACAGAAATAGCAAGTAAAGATCAATAAGAACTTCTTAACAATACTCTGCAGGATTTATTTAGAAGGAAAGCCACAGAGTGTGCTGTATCTTCAGTAGTCACATCACAAAAGCTAGCTACTCCTTCAATTTGGCTAATTAACAAACTCAGCACTTTTTACCTTCTGTTGATTCTTCTGGAACTACTTTGATAAACCAGTTAGCAGCACTGGAAATTGAAAAATTTGGCTTGAGTTTAGGAGGAAAACAATTTATTATCCAGTTGAGCGTAGCCAAAAAACATCATGTATGCTTATGAAAAATGAAAGAGAAAACAAAAATCAAAAATGCTGCTCCACTGATTTTTCAATATACCATACAGACTGGTTAATGCCCCAGAAACATCACTTTTTATGCTTAGTAGATTCAGTTCATCAACCAGTTTGGGCTTCATTTTCTTTGGACTGGAGAATTTGTGATAGTGTGTAAGCCTTTTACTCAACCTCATAGAAACACACATGACTTGGCTTCCTGTTGATTGCTGGCGCCACTGCTCGGCCCCACGCCCAGCCTCACTAACTTCACCATATGTTCTTAACTCATGTTTTTCGCCACATGTTCAATGTTGCACATTGAACTGCAACAACAATCAAAACCCAGTTCATCCAGGAAAACACTTTTTCTCCATATCTGACGTTGGACAATAAAGTACACTCTCCCTTTAGAAGAACGGCAAGGCATCCTTTGATCTTTAAGTGGAATCGCCGGTGGACCATTCACTAGTTCAATTTAGATTCATGGAGTTCAGTTAATGGCTTCAGACACTCAGGCAATGGCAGGGGAATTACTGTAAGAAAATGCAAGCGAGTGAGCGAATCAGTTTGAGACTCTAAGAAAGGACTCTCCAATCAAGATGTGCGGCTGCAAAACTACAAACAGACACAGTTTGATCTTGAAGAGACACCAAAGTGAACCCAAAGAGCCCTAAAATGACAGACCTACAAGATACTCTCAGAGAGAAAAATAAGGATGACAAAGAAACACAAAACAACCGCAAAGAAATGTAAAATAAATCCAGCAACAAAGCGACTCCTCGACTGTTGGAGTGCTCAAAATGAGAGTGTTAGATTTGTGTTCTCATGAGTAAATATATTAATTTATTTTATGTTGTGAAAGACGTTTTCTGATTGTCATTTTATTTTGAAAATGATTTTATTTTGGTGATTATAGATTACTTCACTTCCTGTTCCTGTTGTTCCGAAGCGCGAACTGCTGAAGTAATGTATGGTTTTCCCTCCTGTGTTGCTAACAATTAAAGAAACGGGGAAAGTAATCAACCACCAAGTGTGTGCATTATTAAGAGAACATGACCGAAGAAGAAGAAAACTCTTTGAGCTCAACAGGTTATGGGCCCAGGCGTGACACAACAGGAGGAAGATGGCAGAGGTTAGTTTTCAACGGAGACGAAAACAGTTACGAACTTTGGGAGACAAAGTTTCTCAGCCACATGCGGATCATTGGCCTAAAGGACACTATATTATCAGTCACTAACCCAGATGCAGAGAAGAATGCTGAATGCTACGCTGAACTGATACAGTTTCTCGATGATAAAAGTCTGTCACTGGTAATGAGAGATGCGACTGACGACGGAAGAAAAGCTTTAAAAATACTACGTGACCACTACGATAGTAAAGGCAAGCCCAGAATCATCGCACTGTACACAGAGCTGACGTCTTTACAGAAGAAACCAGATGAGACAGTGACAGATTATATTATCCGAGCTGAAAAAGCAGTGACCTCCCTAAGAAATGCAAAAGAAGTCATCAGTGATGGACTTATTATCGCTATGATTCTAAAGGGGCTTCCTGAAACTTACAAGCCATTTGCTATCCACACAACTCAAAGCAGTGAAGATTTAACATTCACACAGTTCAAAAGCAACCTACGAAGTTATGAGGAAACCGAGAAATTCGACAACAAAGTAAAAGCAGATAATGTGATGAAGGTTGATTTAACATCAATCACCTGCCATGGATGCGGAAACCGAGGACATTTTGTAAAAGATTGTCGCCAAAAGGGAACACCTAAGTGGTGTAGCTACCATAGAAGCTCGACACACAGTGATGAGACATGTAGAAGAAAAACCAAGTACAGAGATGATGCGAAACTAACTGTAGTAAAACAAGAGGACAAGAAAGAAGAGCAGACTTTTGTATTTAAAGTTAGTCAAAGACTTCTGCCTACTGACATAATAAGAGAAGGACTAATGGTGGACTGTGGTGCTACTTCACACATCATTACGGAGAAGAACAAGTTCATAAAGTTTGATGAGACTTTTGATCCTGGGAAACACTACATGGAGCTCGCTGATGGATCCAGGACAAACAACGTCGCACTCAAGAGGGGAGACGCCAACGTTTCTCTACGGGACATACAAGGACACTGTACCACCATCACACTGAGAGATGCCCTGTTCATCCCATCCTACCCTCAGAGCATATTTTCAGTGAAGGCAGCTACAACCTATGGAGCACAGGTGATCTTCAAGAAGGGACAGAATGAACTGGTGAACAAAGATGGGACAGTCTTCTCCATTGAAGAATACAACAGACCTCCTAGAGAAGAGGAAACCAGCACAAATGAACCAAACCCTGACATAGAAAGACATGAGGGTGATGAGCAAAACCAAACTGAGCGCTATCCTAACAGAGAAAGGAAACCTCCTAAATATCTAGAGGATTACACATCTAACTGCAAAGATTTAGCAAATGTAACCTCTGTAAGTGTTGATTATTGTTACAGAGCAACCTGTGGAATCCCCCAAACCTATAAAGAGGCGCTGATGTCACCAGAGGCACCAAGGTGGAAACAGGCAATGACAGAAGAAATCAACTCTCTGAAAGAGAATGACACATTCGAACTGACTACTTTACCTACTGGTAGAAATACCATTGGAGGAAAATGGGTCTACGCCCTCAAAGAAAATGAACAAGGACAAATATTCAAAGCCAGGTTTGTAGCAAAAGGTTACAACCAGACACAAGGAATAGATTACCAAGAGACATTTGCACCAACAGCAAACATGACATCTGTGCGAACCCTAATGCAAATAGCAGTCCAGAATGATCTTATTATCCACCAAATGGATGTTAAAACTGCATATTTGCATGCTCCCATTGAGGAAGAAATATACATGGAACAACCAGAAGGTTTTGAGCAAACAGAGTCAGGAGAAAACTTGGTGTACAAATTAAAGAAATCCCTTTACGGGTTAAAACAATCAGGTAGAAACTGGTACAAACTCTTGAATGACTACCTTGAACAAAATGACTTTGAAAGAAACCTTTCTGATCACTGTGTATACAGAAAGGACATTGGACATGAAACTCTACTCGTTATCATCTGGGTAGATGACTTGATCATTGCGGCTAGCAATACTAACTTGTTAAACACATTCAAAGAAACAATGAGGTCAAAGTTTAACATGAAAGACCTGGGGAAAATATCCAGTTTTCTTGGGATACAGTTTATACAAAAAGAGAGTGAAATCAGGATGAATCAGAAGAGGTACATTCAAAGAATGTTGGAACGCTTTGGGATGTCTGAATGCAAACCCAGATCCACACCGTGTGAACTAAAAATGGACACCACTACATGTGGAGGAAATGATGCAAATGAGACTGTTAACTCAAGAGAGTACAGAGAAATAGTGGGCAGTTTGATATATGCCATGACGTGTACGAGACCAGATATAAGCTGGGTTGTTAGCAGACTATCTCAAACACTAGCTCAACCCACGAGAGAGAACTTAGTAACGGCAAAACAAGTCCTCAGATACCTAAAAGGCACAAACGACTTCGAACTGATCTTTAAGAAAAGCAGTGAGGATCTAGATCTAATTGCTTACAGTGACTCTGACTGGGCATCCTCTGTAAAAGACAGACGCAGTACAACAGGCTACTGTTTTGCACTTACTAAAGAGGGACCAGTAATATCTTGGAAAACAAAGAAACAGCCTACAGTGGCACTCTCAACATGTGAAGCTGAATACATTGGTCTTGCAACCACTACTCAGGAAAGCATGTACTTAACCCAACTGTTAAACGGCATGGACAGAAAAAGGTACACATGTACTAAACTGTTTGGGGACAACCAAGGGGCCATTGCGTTGAGTAAAAACCCAGTGAACAGACAGAGGTCAAAGCATATTGATGTGAAATATCACTTCATTCGTGAAGCGGTAAATGAAAGGAAAATTTGCATTGAACACTGTCCATCAGAAGAAATGGCTGCAGACATACTAACAAAACCAGTTACAAGAGTGAGACTCAGAAAGTTTCAAAAATGGTTCTTTGGAAATGCATACGATGCTATGGGTTAACAGCATGAGAACAAAGGGGGGGTGTTAGATTTGTGTTCTCATGAGTAAATATATTAATTTATTTTATGTTGTGAAAGACGTTTTCTGATTGTCATTTTATTTTGAAAATGATTTTATTTTGGTGATTATAGATTACTTCACTTCCTGTTCCTGTTGTTCCGAAGCGCGAACTGCTGAAGTAATGTATGGTTTTCCCTCCTGTGTTGCTAACAATTAAAGAAACGGGGAAAGTAATCAACCACCAAGTGTGTGCATTATTAAGAGAACATGACCGAAGAAGAAGAAAACTCTTTGAGCTCAACAGAGAGCTTTGGGGCTTCAGACTTGCCTTCATCTACTAGGCCATTTGTCATATACCATTTCCTTTATTTATTTTTTATTTAATTTGTTTGGTCAGTATGCAAATATGCATTCCTTATGCAGAGGACTCAGTTAACTTGCAGAAGACTTCTGCACAAGACCCTCACAAATGCAAACATAATGTCTTCTCGCAACTTCAACTTGATCTGAAAATATCTTCAAGGTTTTTGCTATGTACGAATTCTAAGAGGAAACCAGCAACAGCCCTTTGGGTACTGTTACAAACCAAGGAAAACTAAGAAAAGAGCATGTTTTAAAAGCTGCTCTGTGTCCATCTTTGATAAGTGTAACTTCAGATCTCCATATTTGGCCATTTTTAAGAATAATAACAAATTAGTTTTACTGTATTAAATTATTTAACCATTTGTTGGACTGGGAAGGTTGTATCCTGCAATCATAATTACACACACACTCTGACTTTCTCCTTTCAGATTTGAATACCTTTGAAAAAGAAGGCCTCCCCTCGTATTTGGGCCACGGCATCAAAGTGACTGGTGCATCTGTCTGGAGCATCCCGTGCCAGTCTGAGTGAAAAAATAAGAAGCAGAAAAAAAGAAATGAAGACAAAAGATGGAAAAGGTTGTAGTAAAGAAGTTACTACAATTACAATCATATTCGCTACTATGCCGCATACCCACTAGACATAAAACATAAAGGAACCCAAAACGATCCAACCGAGTTGCAGCTGTTTGCATATAGAAAAATGTCACGATCGTACTCATCTAATGAGAGATGTTCTGAATGTGTGCACAAATGTGCATGTTATGTGCTTTAATTAAATGGGCTAAATATGAGGTGAAATGCTGTCACACTGAAACGGTGCGGTCTTTCAGAACATTTATCCCACAAGCTAATAAGTGATTTAAAGCACTGACGTGGTCAGCCTGCCAATTATCAAGGCAATAGCACTACAGACCTGCCACTGTGAGTGGGAGGGCGAGAGCTCTCCTGTTATCAACAAAGATCTCTATTCAGAGCTCTTTTAATGAAACTCTGCTGCCTATAGTGGTCAGCATTTGTGACCCTTGGCAAGCATGATATAGCTTTTCCACGCATCATGATAACATGGAGTGGGTGAAAAGTGAGTGATGAGGACAGTGAAAGGCCAATATTACTGATGGAAAATGGGCTTCTATTCTTCCTTGGTTTTAAAATGCTTTTAAATTGTGTGTATGCATGGAGGTCAGGAAGCAGCGGGTAGCAGGCGGCTTTCAATATAGCATGAAACATAAAATCTAGCTAAAAGGGCTAACAATTAAAACATTTATTCTTTATTATGGACTATAGCATTAGTTTAAATGGTTAAATAATGTGCAATTTATTATGCAATAAGAATAATATGCAATATAATGACCACATCTGGAACATGATATGTTGTGCTGTTGAAAGCACTAAATTGGCAGGGCTGTGAGAAACAGCTTTTGGAGGTAGCAAGCGGCTGTTTTTACTTAGTTTTGCTTTTCTGGGTGAATCTATTGGGGACGTTTATTACACTTTCCACTCCAACATCTTTAGTGCAGTGAACAGAAAGACCCAAGGGGGCTTGTAAAAAGAATAAACCACAATTTTGTGTTTGTGTGTGTGTTTGAGAAGGCCAGAAAAGCAGAAAGAGAGAAGATGAAAGGTTGAAGTGTATCATTTATGTGTTAGGCTACCAGAATCATTAAATTATTTGCACTGTGCTGAAAGCACACCAGGTGTCCTACTTACAGGAGTGTGGATCTGTTTTCGGGGAGGTCCAGTAGAACAGGAGGTTCAGCTGTCTGGGAGGGGTTTCCTGGTCGATTTGTATGGGAAACTGAGTCTCTGACACCTGAGAGGGATACGTGTGATTTCATTTGAAGAGGAAAAACAAAACGTGGCAAAAAATTACACTGTTTTATTCCTTCATGTAGGAAAAAAAAAGATTACCGGTACTTATATTGTCACATAAAAATCATCAATTTCCAGAAAGAATTGAACATTTTGCACATTTTTAAAAATTGCTTGCTCAGTTGTTCATCGTTTGTACGTGTTTCTTTTATTACAACCAAATATAGCAGTCTTGTCTTAGTGTCTGTCTATCTTTAATTTAGTTCAATTCATTCTCCTCCATTCTGTCCCGTCCTTTAACATTCTTTCCTGCACTTCATTCTCAGCTCATGATCATTAGTCTCCCCTCAGCTCACTGATACTCTGTATATCAGGGAATGGTGTGATAAGGTCATATGCCATAAAGAGGTCCAATTAACTCCAGCCACGTTTTCATTAATCAATAACAGTACTCTACACAACTTGTCAATCCTTTTCTGTTTCAGTCACACGCACACACACACACCGATATGCAGAGGGAATGGAAACCTCATACCGTAGAGCTGCCAGACTCTGACTTTGTCTTCATAGGGTAGATCATATTTCAGCGGGTCTCCCACGGGACCCTGGTAGTATGGTCTCATGATAGACTCTATGGCTGATGTGTGCACCAGGCCGATGGCATGACCGAACTCATGGACTGCGACTGCAAACAGATCCATCCCATGAGATTCTAAGGCAGACACAGAAAGAGGGGAACACTCATTAGCCTTACATGCATATCTGACTTTTTTTGGTCTCATACCTGCTCAAAGTGGACAAGACTGTGTGAGACTATTAAAAACCTGCATTAGTAATGATGCACATTAGAGGTCGGTACAGGAATAAAACATAAAGACGCACTTCTGGAAACTATTCTTAATTTATTTAAGAGAGAACTGACTTCAATCAAAGAAGTAGCTGCACACAAGTATTACTGCTGCTCTTCACCACGGTAGAAAGATTAAGCCACAAGCATGACAAGAAAAGTTACCTAAGAAACACCTTCTCGTTCCTTTCTTTAAACATTTCAAAACTAACCTGCGCTCTTTTTAGGGCAGTAAGAGAAAACAGCGGTGTTATCAATGTGAAACTGTGACATAGCAGAAAACTACTATATTCTTCTCTGCAGTTTAACCATAGCTTGCCTGTATCACCTCCAGCTTTGATTGAGATCACCTAGCTGCTTACAGATTTTTGTAAAACCCGTATAGCCACTGTTTGCGTGTTTATCCCTTTTATGAGTGAACTCTATAGGTTGCAAGTTAAGAAGCGTGACAGACAGCTCCTGTGGCTGTGAGTGCTGTTAGGAATGTGGTGCAGTGAGATAACTATGGTAATACTGCCTGAGCCCCTGGGCTGCCAATCAAATCCTAAGTGTGGAAAGACACCCAAAGAGGCTGCAGGCTATTAAAACACATTTCCCTGGATGTTGAGCTAAGAGGAAACGGCAACGCTTCCAAAAACTCCTTGTTTGGCTCTGCTAAGCAAGACAAAACCTGGTTTTTGAGATTTAGATTCGCAAAAATGTGAGTGCGGGCGAGTCGAGCCAAGCTAGCTTAGAGTTCCTCGGTGACTAGGATCAAATCAGCATTCTGTTAACCTTATGTTGGCCTCGACTTGGGAACGTCTTAGCGCTGTGCTCTGTCAAAAGACAAAGGACAATTGGAGAAGTGCACTTGTGCTTGCTGCACCTGGGATTTCCAGAAGCCAAATGCCAACTCTAATCTACATGAGCACAAGGTGGAGAGAGGGAGTGTGGATAAATGAAAGGATCGAGGGAGAAAACAGGGATTCAGAACAAAGTAGGCACCATGTCATCGCATTTACAACCCATCTGAGGTTGACAGACAAAAAAAATGCTCGTGCCTGCGGACAAAGAGAGATTTACGTGGATGAATAAGACTTATTGAGTTAGACTCCCATGCCTGGAAAAAAAACAGACAAAAAAAGAAAAGAAAGTAAGCACAATAACATCACTGACAACAATTTGTGTAATTCCAGGTTATTATAAGATAAAATATTTAAAAAAAAAGTGCTACTACTTTAATGCACAGTAAATACAATGCAATAAGGTACAATACTCTCTTGGATATGACATGATGAGTCCAGAATGCTGCAAACATGGCCTGCAGCATTTGGTTAAAAGTTTAATAAGAATGGTGTAACATAAGGTAGACGGAAAGAAACAAGTACACAACTAGCCAAGGGCTATCCTTTTCATCTGGCGCCAATCCATGCGCTATTATGACCTTGCATTACCTTGTGCCAATCTGGAATCGGTTTATACAGTGCTTAACAAATTTATTAGATCACCACCCAGTGTAAGGTTTACGTCACAGCTGCTCTAATGTAGTACTGCCAACTACCAAAATCTTTCTTTATGTTTCTGTAATGGTGAATCCACCGGTATGCACCAGCTCTTTAATCAAAAAAAATTATTATTGTTGCTATCTATGTTTTTTTTTTTCTAATTTACTGTAAGAAAAAAAATAGTTTCAGTGGTTGAATTTTCAGTAATCCAGTACTTTTAGTTTTAAGCAAGTGTTTTAGAGGTTTTCTTTAACAGGGTGGTCACTGTATATATTTTTGAATACAAATGTTTAAATTACACATTTGTGTTTAAACTTGGTTCATGTGGTAAATTAACGAAGGGTGATGATTCAGAAGCTCCTGAGGCCTTTTTTTCTATCAATGATTTTTATAACTGATTTCTCAAACTAAACAAATGATGAACTACATGTTTTTTCAAACTTGTAACACTCAGAAACAAAACGTCTGTCTGTAAAAGCAGTTTATTACAACCTGTAATTGCAACACCATAAAAACAGTCTGTTTAAGGAAACACAAGGCAGTGCCCACGGTTGCAAGAACTTGGGCTTTCTCACAAAAGACTATTGTTTGTTTCCTTATCCACACTCGAAATTACACCATTTAATGTAATAAGTCTATTAATATAAGCTTGACTATGAAGGCAACTCTGGCGATTTCCTAACCTAACAAAACTCCTTGCAAATCACCAAACACAGCTTAAAAATAATTATAAAGTATTCACTGGCGTGGTGCTGAGGGACGGGCAGTTAAAGATGGTTTAAGGTGAAGGACTTCCTAACATCAAGGCATTCCTATTGTAAATGTTGGAATCTATGCAGAAGTACTTGTGTATTGGATCGGAGTTTTTATACTTCATCCAAAGTCTTCTGGTAACATTCAACCCACATATTTTGCTTCTGCATCTTTCCCCGACGGACTTTCTATCTAGAACACTGGAAAGTATACTAAAGGCCTAATTTTCTGCAGTACTCCAGTGCAACCTCTCGTTGCTAAAACCCAAATAGAAAGCTGATCAAACTTGACATCAATAAATAAACTTTACTTT
This sequence comes from Diplotaxodon limnothrissa, assembly GCF_057381915.1. Taxonomy (NCBI): domain Eukaryota; kingdom Metazoa; phylum Chordata; class Actinopteri; order Cichliformes; family Cichlidae; genus Diplotaxodon; species Diplotaxodon limnothrissa. Next base: position 43,853,912 of record NC_140602.1, on the reverse strand, counting down.
TTAGAACTCTGTGAAAAAGTGTCCAGAGAAGCAAACTCACATTTTTAAGTATTAATCAAAGTTTCGTGAACCCCGCTGAGCTTCCAAAGAAGGAAAACTAGACAGAAGTAAGATTCTTGTACTGTAATTTAAAAAGCATGCCCAACTTTTCATTTGGAAATCAAAATCTGTTCCGAGTGAGACGTGTGACAAAAATAAACATGTAATGGTGACACGGTTTCGAAATGACCTCAATTATATCTTTGGATTACTCCAATTTCGTGCTACTAGCCTCCAAAGATAATCAGTGTAATAATAATATTGCTCTCAATGTAGCGGGTCAGGCTCTATTAATAAATGTAACTCTGCCTATCCCATAATCAGCATTTGGAGACAATACTTCTTCTGAGCTGCAAAGTGTATGCAAAGAGCTATTATATGATGTCAAAATTAACTGTGAGAAATGGAGATCTGCATCAGCTCCTTTGTGAATATTTAGTGAGCTAAATTAGGCAAGCTGGCAGCTGCGCAAAAATGATCCTTTATATTAAGCAGGCCGAAGAGCTGCTATACAAAACTGTTTAATCAGTACATTTTCAGATTGTAACAAAACCCAGAAGCAGAAACATCTGGCTCGCAGACATGAGTGACTAAACACAGAGTAGAAGAACTGGAACAACATGCTGGTACCTTAAATATTCTTTTAAGGTAGTAAAATAATGACAGATTTTGAAATGAATTCCATCCATCCATCTATTTTCTTCTGCTTATCCAATTCAGGGTTGCATGTGGGCTGGAGCCTATTCCAGCTGTCTTAGTGCGAGATGATTGGTGGCAAAAAGGGATCACCCGCTACTCTTTGGACCAGGTTATACAGGTTATAGAGGTAATGCAAGTTAAGAGGGTTGCAGTGAAATTTCATATACGATACACTGAGAATTTTGAATTATATGTGGAAATATAAAAAGTAGGTAAACGTTCACAAAAAGTGATATGAGATTTAAAACTCAAATGGAGGTCAAGATTCTCAGAGGTGGTCTATTAAGAGGAAAATGTAGTGACTGGCCTTCTTAGTAAATGAGCTGTGGCCGATTACCACAATGTCAGGTTTGCCAGGATTGAGATGGTGGAAAGTTAAACAAATCCACTTTGTAAAAAAACCCAAATGCAAAAAAAAGAAGCCAAACAGTCATGAGAGAGAAGTAAAGCTTCTCACATAGCAGTGGAAAGAAAGTTAAGCAGATGGCCTGATATCACTTCAAATTAAAACTGAAAAGGTCCAATGATTGACCTTTAAAGGTATCCCACCTGGGAGAGAGATGAAGCAGAAGAAGGTATCGAATCATTATCATGAATACTAAAATGTCTGTCAGTGAAATATGATAAAACTGAGTGAAGTAGCAGAAATGCCAGGTCCAGTTAAACTTTCTCTAGGTTTAGAATCGCACGATCAGTGGTGTCAAAATCAGAAGTTAGAAATGTGCTAAAAGGGGGAGGGAAAGACTTAAATAATCATGTATGCACCCAGAGGAAACTGATTGATTAATTGATAAGCCAGCGAATGCAGAGGAAATAACAGGAAGGAGACCTATTTAACAAAGAAGTATTTAACAAATCTTGTTGAAATTGTGTCTTTGGGGAAAGATGATGGGTGCACTTAAGTAATTATATCTTTGAGATCTCGTGGGAATTGGATTAAACTCAGACAACAGGACAAGGCAGGTAACTCATTCAGAGGGATGAGCTCCAAGGTGGGAATCTGCAATAAGATCTTGCCAACAGCAAAACTGAGAAAGTTGTCCCAGGCATCGTAAAGCATGACTAGCACAAGGATTCAGGACCAGCTTAATAATACACTACAGTATATTCTGATGAAGAGAAAGGCTAAAGCCACGGTTAAGCGAAAAATACAAATTTTCTCCTGAGAAAAGGACGTTTTGTCAACTGTTCCTCGTGGTCCAGTATAAAAACAAATTCAATGCTCAAAATGTAAAACTCCAAGTGCCTAAGATGAGAGAATATTTTTTAATGTTAACGGCTCACATTCCTACTGTTCCTTATCCCCCGACTCTGTAGTCCTCTGTAGCTTATCTATGTTTTTATTTTACATTTTACCTACGATCTGTTTGACTGTAATGGATCAGACTGTGTTAGTCAGTCTAACTTTGCCCTTCCAGAAAACATGGATTTAATTATTTTCTAGGCACTTAAACAACTTAGCAAAGAACTTATTTTAAATTGTATTTTTTAGACACATTGTTATTAGCAGACTGCTGCCAAAACAAAATATGTTCCCATTTCTTTAGCAGATTCCATGAAAAATGGTAAAGATTACATTAAAGGCAATTTTGCAGACATAAAATAGTATTTTTGCATCAATGGGATTCCCGAAGCACTATTATCCAAAAACTTAGCATATCCTGGCATGGTGTGCTTTGGGTTCTTTAAGATTTTGAGGAAATTGGACTAGTGGGAGACAAAAGAAAAACTGCAGGCCTAAAAACCAAAAACCTACAGCAGATGAACACTACCTCAAAGTCCTGTCCTTAAGAAATCTTCCAAAGATCTGAGCATAAGAGAGACATCGGGCCCTTCAGTTTATCTTCAGAAAAGAAATGGTCTCAAAGGTAGGGGTGCTGCCAAGAAGCCATTATTAAGGAACCAGGGAGGGAGGGCTAAGGTGTGCCACATTACACAAAGAACAGGACTAAAAATGAGTGGCAACAGGTTTGGCAACAGATAAAAATTTTGACAAAAAGACTTTAGCACAGTCTTGTACGATGTCAACATTAACTTAATAATGACTAATTAATGAAGGGACAAAGAAGGGAGATCCACACAGAAACTACTTTACCAGGGTGCAAACTGACAGAAATGCACCAGCCTTCTGCGAAGAGGGAGACCGGCATCTTGGAAAGAGACCACCTTATACAGGCATCAAAACAGGTGAAGTCTCTTCTTTAATGGATAGCAGGAGGTGGTGTTAATGAGGACCTGAACAAGAAGAAACATCAAGGCTGTATAATCCATAACCAACACCCACCCCCCCTACAAACAGGGTCTTTGGAACATGATACTCGTGAAAGTACGTCAGCCATCACATTATCTCAATCTAATGTTACATTGGCTTACAGCTAATATAAAAGGCCGAAGGAACGACAACCAAGCTACCAGTTGCTGTTTCATATGCTGTTAATGGGTGATGATCTATATGAACAGTTACTGGCAGTGATGATCTAACACACACTTCGATGCCCAAATAAGTGCCACTGTTTCCTTCTCGACCACTGAATAGTTAAGCTGCTGCTGGCTGAATCAGCGTGAAAAGAAGCAGACGCCAAGGCCGAGACGTCACTCTCCTTAAATCAGCTTTATTTTACAATTGTTTTAGCTTCTTGACAGTAACTACCCAGCACCGCACAGTAAACAGGCTCAAAGTTAACAACCACCTGTTGAACATAGTGGAGCATTTAGCAGTTAATGAGACAGACATTTCCCCGAGGATGCAGGAAGAGAGAATATTGGGTTTATTGTTGTCAGCAGAGTATATGATAATGTTGCTGTTTTTTTGTCTGACAGAAGAGCAAACAGGCCAGCTGTTACCTAAAATGTTCATAGTGATATTTCATCAATATGTTTAACAGTTAATTTAGGTTTAAGAGAAAGTAAAAAAAAAAAACCCCAAAGCATAACTCAGTCTGAGAAGTCAAAGCGTCGGCGTATTCAGCACGTCACTTATTACCTATAAAATGGATTTTTATTGCTGTAAAATGAGCTGAGTGTCAGACTTTAGATTACTAAAGTTTTGCAGTTAATTTAAAATGCAACAGAAAGAACAAGCACATTTGAAATTCAATAATTTCTAATCATCTTGGTCTAGAAGTGCTAAAGTGCTTCAAGGAATTTAAGTAGACAGTAAAAAAAAAATAAATAAAAGCAGCATTTACACAAACCTGAATTCTGAGCTAACTTCATTAAAACATTGTAAGCTGCAGCGAACGGGATTTTCTTTGGCACTGGTTGGCCATAAGACACTTTCCCCCCTTTATGGAGTACAGGCGAAGAAGAAGAGGCAGATGCCTGATTACCAAATGAAAGAGTCTGATGTGATTTTTTTTTGATGTACATTTCACCCTTCATCACAGGCAGTGAAACACTAGCCTTGAAGGCTGGAACATCTAACAAGGTAAGATGATTCACTGCCAGCATCTTTTCTCTCCTGCTCACAGTAAGAATCTGTGTTTTTAACACTAGTGCGGTCTTCCATCAGGCTGTCACCACCGCTGAGCAATTCGTAGCTGGAAGCACGAGTCTTTGCACAGAGAATTTTATTTGCTTAAATTACCTCTTCTAAGTCAGCGTTTGTCTGTGTAAGACAATTGTGTGGCTTGAAGAGATCAATAGAGGTCATGAAGACAAGAGCGCTCCTCTGATCCCTCTTTTCTTTAGCAACCTGCTCTCATTAATCACGACCACATTGACCCAGACGATGCTCTGAACTCCTGGAGCATCACGTCATCATGCCGTGACACTGATGCAGGCTGTTGGGAGATGTAATTGAAGCAAATTGAGTTGCGGTAACATATGTTTCCTAGTTTTAGGGCAAAAGCAAACAAAGAAATTGAACTATCACCCTGCCTGCAGACTTGGACTACGTGTCTTTATCGATTGGGTTTTTGTCTAAATTAAGTATTCAATATACTTTTATTTGACAAGGAAATTGCATTATATAACAATCACAATGGATTGTTTCAAGGAGCTATCGCACTAATACCACATCTTCAGGTGTTTCTTTTTTCAAAAGAAAGGTTTAGTATTTTGGGAAATACGATTCTGTGAGCATTATCATTTCATCTAAGGCAAGAAGGCAAATAATACTCGCAAAATGTCAGACATTAGAGTTTAAAAATAAACCACATTCAAAATGCATATACGTGTTATTGACTGTGCATGCATAAATTAGATTTAGATTCTTTTTTTTTAGCCATTTTTAGTTCAAATTTAGCTATGCTTCTTATTTTGCAAGCACATCCTGCAGTTGACTAATAAATATAAATAGTTTACAAAAAGTAAAAGTAGAAGGTATTGCCTTTCCTTATGAAATAGAGTGGAATAGAAACCTCTCAGTAGAAGTTAAAGACTATAAAAATGCACTTCCACGCAAAAGAGCATGCCCACAACCCTAGAAATCTCATCTCTGCTTCATTGCGTCGCAATTACTCTTTCATCGATTGTCATTGGTGCAGCTGTTAGCTGACATCACAAATTATAGTGGTGCTTTGTGGTCTGGTGGAGACATTTATTTCAGCTTCTGATCGGCACAAATCAAAAGGAAACATTTTGCTGTCGGCTAAAATACTTTAATCACCCTAAATATGGTGCTATTTCCCTCTGGTCTTTTAAATTTAAAGACTCAATTCTTGTAAAAAAAAAAAAAAAAGAAGCCCCATGGCATAGTAAAATTAGATCAATAAATGTCAACAGTGAACAATAAACAGCTTGTGCTAATTGCTGAAAAAAAAACTGATTTCCTCGGTTTGGGTAGGACGTTGGAGTGGATTCTTTGTTTGTGGCGGTTGGAAGAGATGAAAGGTCTTTTATGCTTCCTAACAAGCTTGTGAAAACAGTCAATGCTGCTGTAGTCACCACACTGAAGCCACAGCATGTTATATTCATAGTTCGAACAGATAAAATATTGATAATACAATCTGGAACATGAATAAAAGGTAGGAGGCGCAGCTTGGTTCCAAAGTACAAGTACAAAGTACAGCAATCTTGTTTTGAATACAAAAACCTTGGTGAGTATGGAAGTTCAAAACTGTTCTCAAGCACTTTTCATTTTGTTAAAGTTTTGTTGACGCAGACCGTTTCAGGCTCTTTATTTCATAGTACTCTGGAAGTGTCTCACAGAAACAGATCATCCTTCAGTTTTTTATGTTCTTTTCATCATGTTAAACACTGAAGCAGGTTGGGTACAGCAGCAGAAGGCCGCACTGGGTGCAACAGCTTGCACGGGCTCACCAAAATGGGACAACAGAAAATCTGCTGTTATCTCTGGGTGGTAGGTTCAGAATTTGGCTTAAACAACATAAAGGCTGATCATGCCTATCCCATATCTCTGAAACTGGTCATGCAACATGTAGCACCTGTATAAAAAAGGCCAAAGCAGACTGTGCTTCCTCAGGAGGCTGAGGTCTTTCAACATCTGCGGGAAGCTCCTGAGGATGTTTTACCAGTCGGTGGTTGCTGGAGTACTGTTCTATGCTGGGGGAGCAGCACGGCAAAGAAGGACTCATCCAGGCTGGAAAAACTAATCAGGAAGGCTGGCTCTATGGTCGGCATGAAGCTGGACACTCTGGTGACAGCGGCAGAGAAAAGGACACTAAAGAAACTGCTGGACATTATGGACAATGCTGGGCATCCTCTGCACACGGTCGTGAATAATCAGAGGAGCCTATTCAGTAATAGGTTGCTTCTCCCAAAGTCAAGAACCAACAGACTTAAAAACTCCTTTGTCCCACACGCCATCAAGCTGTTTAACTCCTTGTTGGAGGAGAGAGGGAGGGGAAACAGGGGGACAAAGGAGGGCGGGAACAACTGAGCTTTAGTGCTTTTTTTCACTGTGCAGTATTCGTAATATTCTTTCTTATATTCGACTGTGCAATAATCACTGTGCAATAGACTCACTCAAATGTGCAATCCACTGGTATTCCTATTTATCCCTATTATATATTCTGTATTTATATTATGTGGTATATTTATGCTTATATCCTTTCTCTCATTCCCCTTTATTGTATCTGTAACATGCAACTTCTGCTGTGCTACTGGAAACAGAATTTCCCGGAGGAACCCACCCGAGGGATTAATAACGTTTCATCTAATCTAACCTAATCTAATTAAGACTGCAGTGTGCCCATCTTCTGATGGCTACTTCCAGTAGGATAAGCCACCGTGTTACAAAGCTCAAATCATCTCAAACTGATTTCTTGAGCATGATACTGAGTTCACTGTAATTAAATGGACCCCATAGTCACCAGATCTCAATCCAAAAGAACACCTTGGGATGTGATGGAAAGAGCCAACAAACGCAGCCAACAAATCTGCAGCATCTGTGAAAGATGTAGCTAATAAAGTGTGTTCCTTACCTGGTGACCTGAAGGTCCAGGCCTCGTCATCATCAAAGTGTGTATCCCCAGCAGTAAACCTCTCTCCAGGGAAAAAGGCATGTGCCACTGTGCCACCCGGCCCATCAAAGGGGTATCCATCGTTGTGGTCAGCCTTAGTGAAGTCGATTTGAATATCTGCATCACTGCCAGCTACTTCATGAAAGTTAAGGGGCGCAATATCGCTCCAGACCTTCAGGGCGTAGTACATGAGGGCTCGAACAGTGTCCCTGCCCAGTAAAGCCGAATCCTTAGGAAAGGTCCTGACTCTGTGAGAGAAAACAGAGATCACATATATGCTGAGAAAGAATGTGAAATAGATGGATCGATCTATCCACAGTATAGATCGAGTTCTTCATTTCAAATGCCACCAAACCTTTCAAGACTTTTTTTTTAGATTTCTTTTCTTTCCTCTTTTTCTTTTCTTTTCTTTTTTTTTTTTTTTACACATCATGAAGACGTTTTACAGAAATATCATTTATATCTGTCAAATACTGAAAAGTAATATAGTTTTTATGAACTCTGTTAATCAGACTAATCAGAATCTCCTTTTTGATCTTTCATGATTTACAGCAACATTTCATTACTTTTTCACTGTGGAGTCGCTGCTCTTTATAGTACTGTATAAGAAGTGCTGCATTAGAAATACTCAGTTTCTCTGCCAAGATAGGCGACTCTTTTCATCTGACTTCTGGTACAGCTTTAGTGTTATTGATTAGAACATTTTTCTGGGAAAGTGAACTCTCTTCTTTGAAAGAAGAACATTTTATTCTTGTTTTTATGAAAGTATAGTACACTAAATCTAACTCGTGTGAGTGCCAAATGAAGCACTCTGCACTCCTTTTTTCCATCTTAAATTTAAGTTAATCCATATTTCATTTATTTATATACTTCAAAGGATATCGCACATTAATTTACATCAATAAAGTGAATGTATCAAATTCTGATGAAAGGATTTGGTCCTTGGCCTTTCCTGCTTCACAGAATAACAGCAGTGAAATCTCACTACATTTATCCCAGTATAGTGTTTTTTTAGCTATATTTTGGCTGCTTTCTCAGCTGATACCAACAAACATAAAGAAGCATCATGTATTAACGTAACAGTTTTTTTTCTTTTTTTATTACAAGGAGATGAAAAGATATGAGATGCTTCAACATTTTGAAAGAATAAACAGCCTCATGTGTGGGGTCTATATACAGGTAAGGTATAAAGTTTCATGTTACGGTTGTGCTTAACAATTCTACGAATGGAAAAAAAGATAAATGAACAACAAAGTTATTTTTTTTTTGCTGCAGTGATTTTCAAACTTGTTTTTTTTAATGCCAGCCTTCCTCTTTTTCATTGTACTTTTGTTTTTCTGAGTTTTTTGCTAATATTCCCAGCAAAACAAAGTCATTCATGAGGCTCCATTAATATTTCTGTACTAAACCTCTCGCCCTGTGGTGGCTGGGATCAGCTGGCTGGCTGGATGGGAACGACCTGGCCAATCAGATAGCAGAAATTGCTCTTTGGCCTGTTGCCATAACGCTCTGCTAATTGTGACTGATTGACAGTTTCAATAATAAACCCAGTTTAATTGTATTCAAGTTTTTTATTGTACTATTGTGGATTAGTAGCACCATTTCTAACCCACAATACAGTCTAACATCATCAAGTTCAAAACTGATAGAAAATGAACTAAAAGATAAATAAATGAAAGCATTTGTGCTGTTACGCATGTTAATTTAGATGTATTTAAATTTTAGCTTAAACAAATCAAAGGTTTTGACTTTTTCCCCCATGTTGCATCACATGCTGTGATTGGGTCATCAATGACGAAGATTCGTGGTTTAAGCATGCTTTTTTGTTGGTCCCAAGTATGCATAGCGTAACACGCTGGTTTACGAACCTTCGTCTACCTTGTTGTAGCGATTCACAGCGACCAGCCGCGGAGAAGAAAGAAGTTATAAAATAGCTGAAATGAATACGAGTGATAAAAAACAATGAAAAGTGCCCAATGCAGGCAAGTCTGCGCTTCTCAAGCTGTTTAAAAAAAAATCTCAGTGAACCTTTCAACATCAGTATTTGACCTTGGTCCTCGGAGAACTGCACACAGGCACGTTTGCGTAGGCTGCATACAGTACCCATCCGCACAGCATCTGCGTAGGCAAATACCTACGCAAATGGACACAACTGCAGTACTATAAAATAGGCTTTAAGTCTCAGAGGGTTAATAGCACTGAATCTCTTTAATGATTTTTCTTTATACCCTTGTATAAACTAGACGGGCGCTCTGAAAGTGCATCCTCAGTCAACACCAATGTCTTGTCATTTAAAAAAAAAGTGATCCTGATTCATTTTCTCCCTGTTTCACATTCCCACCACGTTTCACGATATCCGGTTTTGTAGTGTTTTTGTGTGATCCTGATACTACACGCACAAAACATATGAAAACCTATATTCACCTTGGTTTGTAACTTGGCAGGGGAAAAAATATCCAGTGGAGTAATAATGAATATGGAGCATGTTTATCCCTTAAGTCTAAAACAGAAACTATCACCTATAACATCACACCTCTCTGATGAAATCCCTTCGAGGACTTGACAGCTAACATTAATAGTTTCAGCCCATATCAAGAGATATTTACTCCTGATCCTCACTGCAGCGAACACTTGAGCTGCCTGTTCTGCTGTTATCACAATGCCTTTAACACATCCAGTGATGCGAATGGGTTCATTAATTAGCAAATATGTCTATATCAACATGTTGTCGCAAAACACATGGTCGGCATTAACAATGTTTAAAGCAATAAGGAAATAGCAGCTTGAAAATGGGATTTTCCTTATTAATATGCAAATGTATGCAGCAAAGTCACCTCAAAATCTAATCGGATCATCTATTCTGTGGGGAAACTTGCAGTGTACAGTAGTGCAGAATTTTTCTTGCCTTGATTTATTTGGGAAAATGTGGCTGTGCAGTCCATTTGTTCATGCTGCCTGAGCATCTGAGCCTCACTGCTAACCACAGTTAGCCAAGGTCACTGCAAATGGCTCAGCCTCCACAGACAATTCACCTGCTTATTAGACCTAATTCAAACAGACGAGGGTGGGTGATTGTGTATGTCTGCGCGTTTGGGTGGATGTTTGTGAGAATGAAAGATGGGGAAGCGCGACGGTGTGTAAGTGTCCAAATATCCAAATGTGTGCGTAGCATCGAGCTGTAAGTGAGTGAGTGTGTATGGGTCTGTGTATATGTGCTAATTGCAGGTAAGTCCACCAAGGTCAGAGCATTCCTGCCCAGCATCTCAGATGAACTGAGGAGTCTCTGGGTGATGCTTGTGTTTACATACAGTATGGTGCAAAGGGGCATAAAAATGAGGCGGTTGTCATTTCTCTGTAGTGCTTCCCTTAAATATGATCTTTACAGATCATGGCACGGATCTGACAGCATCTCAAACGTGCACCTTGATTTTAACAGCCTTATCGATTATATTTCAGTAAAGCAAATAACTTTAATAAACATCTTGTCTGAGTAAACACCTTCATGATGTTTATTAAACACCTTGGCCTCAATAAATCCATGTCAGTGTAGGGGCTTTATGATACAGTTACAACACACCCAAGCTTAACTTTACTTTTTGGAAAATTTACCTCAAAGAGATTCACAGATTTTCCACCCAGGTAAAGTCATATCGGGTTAATGTATCACTCACTTCATTTAAATCAGAAGTGATTGGGTAGTTTGCTCAGTAGCTGTGTAAACTGACTGAGTATGTTTAGATTAACATTTGAGGGTAACTATTTTCCTTTCACAGTAGTATGCAAAATTCTTGAGCCACCCCTCATTTCTTTATATTTTGCTAGGGAAATGGGAAATATATGCAATGGTTTATTGACACATTTGCAGTATAGGTCTTGTAATTTTTTTAAAGTAGTCTTCAAGAATACTTCTCCAGGCCTTCTTTGTTCTCTGCCAGGATGATCCTACACTGCTTCAGTTGTTCTGTTGTGGGGAGCTGGGGAGGCCAGTCTTTGACTGATAGAGCTCCATGATGTGTTTTTCTATCCAGGTATGCTTTTCCTGCAATGACAGTGTGTTTGGGATCAATACCAATCAGATGCTTTCCAAATGGTACTGGATGGTGAATCAAAATCAGATGATACTTTTCTGTGTTCATAATTCCATCAATTTTGACAAAATCCCCAACACCACAGGTTGAAATACAACCCTAAACACTGACAGCGCATCAGTCTTTTTATTTTATTTATTTATTCTTTTTACAAATATCTGCAGACCTTGCTCCTGACCTCCTCTGTACATGCTGACAATGATGAAAAAAAAAATCAAACTGGGATTTCTCTGTTGCCACTGATTTTCAGTCCAAGTCCTCTGTAATTTAGCATACCCAAGTGTTTTCTCCATGTTTCCCTTTCTTAAGAATGGCTTCTTGAGAGACACCAATCTGCTGTAGATGGATGAAATGTTACACCAGATGCATCTCTCAGTTCCTGTGTCAGGTCTTTGCTGGATTTTGTCCTGTTTCTTAAGGATATGACTTTCAGCTACTGTTCATCTGCTACGAATTCTTTTGTCCTCCAGTTGTCTCAATATTTTTTACAGACACACTGCACACCGTGCTGAAATATGCAGACTAACATATCTTTGGGAATCACCTTGCTGGTGAAAAAATACTATTTTATGCCTGTTAAACCATCTTTGACACTTTTCATAGATTCAACTAAAAAACAAAAGGATCAACTCGTGTGTTTTTGAAACTGATAGTGACAGTACCGTAGACAAAGAGCCTGGGCATTATAGGGACCTTAGAAATGTGTAATGTATATACTTTTTAAAAGTATTTAATATATCTTCATACAAATTAAACACACATGCATGTCTCCAACACCAGATAAGCTGGGATAAAAACTCTTCATTCGCCCTCCTTTTTTCCCTTTTTTTAATTGCAGGGAGGATATTAAATTATAGAATCACACTTTGAGTCTGGCTGTTATTTGTAGCTGTGGGGTCTACAGACTTTTTTTGGCATCATATCTGCTGCCACATGGCCCCAAACACCACCTGAAAGCTATGCCAACACTCATTACTAATTCTGCCGCAGCTGCTCATTAAACCACACTTCAATTCTCACATCCACCTGTAAAGAGATCAGTCTCCCTTAGGGAGGACTTATTATCATCACTTTCCAATCCCTGCAGTGCTAAGATTAATGGCACCATCTGAGAAAAGAAAAGGTCGTAGCCTGGGTGCAATATATAGTGTTATCTATATTCACATATAACCACGATCCATTCCGCCCGAGTTGTTCAATGTGTAATGTGTTCAAAGCATCAGGTTGGGATTTTAAGGGCAGTAATGGAATCACACGTATCACTGAAGGATTTTTCAGGTCAGCATTGAAAAAATAAGCTTGTGGATGATCAAGATAACGGCCGTGTGATCGTGCCGTAAATGTCTGTTTTCTTGAAATCGTCAGACCGTGACTCACGAGCAGTTACAGAGTGATAAGCGCATGAGCCAGCAGTTTGTAAAAACAAAACAACAACAAAAAGTGCAGATGTAAGAGTTTTTGGCAGCAGCGTATAACAGTAGTCATCAGAGGCTTAGCGGCTGAAGGGCTGTTTAGCAGCAACAGAGCTCCTGAGTGTGCATCATCGACTCACAAATAAATACCTGAGAATGGAGTGTACTGTCAGACGTTTACACATCAATCAAACAGAACAGGTTTAGAAAGAACTGCTAACATCAAAGTGCACACTGAGCAGGCAGTGCTGGACAGGCTGTGGATCTTTTGCTGCGGAGCTTAAGTGGCGGGCAGAGGATAGAGTTGAAGGGAAAACAAAGAGAGGGGAGCGAATGATGGAGAAACGAGTGTAAGCAAGCGAAGAAATCATATATGCAAGTAGCCGAGCTTATCTTCAGGCATTCAGTCATTAGATTTATAGATGTGATCATGTTTAAATCATAAAAGCACACAGAATATTACTGCTTAAAAAACAACTTTTCAAACACCAATCCGGCACTCAAGTATTCTCACTCGAGATTTATTTCCCCATCTAACAAGAACATTTTCAACTTACCAAGTTGTAAGAAAAGGAAAGTCATTATACATATATATATATATATATATATATATATATATATATATATATATATATATATATATATATATATATATATATATATATATATATTAGGGGTGCAACGATATTCGTATCGATATTGAACCGTTCGATACAGTGCTTTCGGTTCGGTACGCATATTGATTGATTGATTGATTGGTAATTTATTTCAACATGTGAACAATATACAAGTACATTTAGAAAAGAAATGAGAGAAAAAAAAATATACAAATTACATACAAAAAAACATTCTGATTAATTTACATGTTGAAAGGGAGTGGGAAGAAGTATACACTTATTTAATCCCACCCCTGTCCCATAAATTATCAGTGAATATTTAGTCAGCTTCCTTACTGATATAATTTGTAATAAAAATAGTGAACAGATTTCTGATATACTATATACTATAATATCACATCATGAATTTTTTGTTTGTTTGTTTTTAAATAGAGACATTCACTTAATTTAAATATTTTCCTTTTCTTTATAGATCGAGAAGATCATATTTTTATAACTCTTTTTGAACAGTTTTATGTTTGGACATTGCTTTAATTCCATATTCAGTTTGTTCCATAGTTTCACTCCTTGAACAGAAACACAAAAGCCTTTTCTTGTAGTACGTACCCTCATTGTTTTGAAGTTACAAAAACCCCTTAAATTATAACTTCCTTCTTTCAAAAAAAACATACTCTGAATATTACCTGGCAGTTCTTTATTTTTTGCTTTGAATAGAATTTGTGCTGTTTGGAATTTCACTAGATCGTCAATTTTCAATATTTCAGACTGCAAAAATAGTGAGTTTGTATGTTCCCTATAACCTGCATTGTGGATGATTCGAATTGCTTTCTTTTGAAGAGTAAAAAGTGAATGTAATGTGGTTTTATAGTTATTGCCCCAGACCTCTGCACAATAGCTTAAGTATGGTGAAACCAGTGAACAGTAGAGAATATGAAGTGATGTTCTGTCGAATACCTGTTTTGCCTTGTTTAGTACTGCAATGCTTCGTGATACTTTGGAATGAATATATCTTACGTGAGCTCTCCAGTTAAGTTTTTCATCTATTATTACCCCCAGAAATTTATTTTCACTGACTCTTTCAATATCAACACCATTTATTTGAATCTTTGCATTTGTATTTAAACTACTATTTCCAAATAACATAAGTTTAGATTTATTCAAATTTAATGATAATTTGTTTTTATCAAGCCAGAACTTCACTTTACTTATTTCATTAGTCATATCCTCCAATAAATTCTGCAGATCATCACCAGAGCAAAAAATGTTTGTATCGTCAGCAAAGAGAACCATTTTTAATACTTTGGACACTTTACAGATGTCGTTAATGTACAAGTTGAAGAATTTTGGACCCAAAACTGACCCTTGGGGTACACCACAAGCAATGTCCATACATAAGGAGCAACCACCATTTATTTTCACAAACTGCTTTCTGTCACTTAAATAACTCCGGACCCAATCTAAAACTACCCCTCTGACACCATAACGTTCCAGTTTTCTTATTAATATATCATGATCTATAATGTCAAATGCCTTTGTCAAGTCTATGAATAACCCAGCCACATATTGCTTTTTGTCTATGGAATTTGTGATGTATTCTATTGAATCTAATAGTGCCGATGATGTTGATCTGCTTGATCTGAATCCGTACTGACTCTCAGTGAGTAGTTTATGTTTATCTATAAATTTTTCCAGTCTGTTTTTAAACAGTTTTTCAAGAACTTTTAAGAATTGAGGTAGTAAAGAGACAGGCCTGTAGTTTGTGAAATGGTGTTTGTTTCCAGATTTGTATAGAGGTATAACTTTTGCTATTTTCATTCTGTCTGGAAATCGACCAGTTTGAAATGATAAATTACAGATGTATGTAAATGGTTTTATAATAGCCTCAATGACTCTTTTAACCACTATCATATCAATATCATTACAATCCAAAGATTTGTGATTTTTACATTTTTTGACAATTTCAAGAACTTCATTTTCATCAACGGCTGTGAGAAACATAGAATATGGATTTCTGTCAATCAGTGTATCGGGTTTTTCCTGTGCTTTCCCAGGATGAGTGATTGTTCTTGCTAAATTTGGTCCAGCAGTTACAAAGAATTCATTGAGACTATTTGCCACAACATCCATATTGTATTCTTCATGGTCATTACAAATGAAATACTTGGGATAGTTCTTTTGTCCAGTCCCACATTTTATAACACTGTTCAGGATTTCCCATAATCTTTTATTATTATTTCTATTTATATCTAATTGCTTCTTATAGTATTCCTTTTTACTAAATCTAAGTATATTAGTTAACCTATTTTTATATCTTTTGTATCTGATTTCAGCATCTTTAGTTCTCGTTCTTAAGAACTCTCTGTATAGAGCATTTTTCTTTATACATGCATTTTGCAGACCTTTTGTTATCCATGGACAGTCCATATATTTCTGTTTCCTACTATATTGCTTTATTGGACAGTTGGTATTGTACAGTAATGTAAATATTCTAAGGAATTTATTATAAGCACTATTAACGTCCTGTTCCTGATATACTTCACCCCAGTTTTCCTTCAATAAATCTTTTTTAAATGCATTCATTCTTTCTTCTGTTCTTACTCGTCTGTACTCTTTTTTACTGTCCATTTTATTGATCTTGTAATTCCTATCATAGATTGTAAAAATTGGAAGATGGTCACTTATGTCGTTAATCAAGAGTCCACTTACAGTCTTATTTTCAATGTCATTTGCAAAAATGTTGTCTATGAGAGTTGCACAATGTGATGTAATCCTGGTAGGTCTAGTAATTTTAGGGAATAGATTCATACAGTGCATTGTGTTTATAAATTCCTCAGTGGTTTTATGTTTATTTGGGTTTAGCAAATCAATATTGAAGTCTCCACAAATGAAAACTTTTTTGCGAGCTATTTCAATAAATGTTTCTTCTATCCAGTCTTTAAATGTCTCAATACTACTACCTGGAGCTCTGTATATACAGCTAATGATTACATTTTTACTTTTTTCTTTACAAATTTCAACTGTAATACATTCTAGTACATTATCAATCACCATCGTCATCTTTTCCACCACATTAAATTTCAAGGATTTGTCCACATACAAGGCCACTCCTCCTCCTCCTTTGTTTCGCCTAGTTATAAATGTGAATTCATAACCCTCCAGTTCAAAGTCTGTTCCTTTTTCCATATTGATCCAAGTTTCTGATAAGGCAATGACACTAAATGGATGTGAAAACTGGTTAAGATATTCTTTGATATGACTAAAATTAGCATAGAGACTTCTACAGTTAAAGTGGATAATTGATAATTTAT
The DNA here is from genome assembly GCF_057381915.1 of Diplotaxodon limnothrissa. Taxonomy (NCBI): domain Eukaryota; kingdom Metazoa; phylum Chordata; class Actinopteri; order Cichliformes; family Cichlidae; genus Diplotaxodon; species Diplotaxodon limnothrissa. Next base: position 43,837,324 of record NC_140602.1, on the reverse strand, counting down.
TCTCAGTTTTAATCCTCTGATTGTAGTCTTTATTTGTATAGTAGCAGCAATGAGAAAAAGTTGTTGTCTGGATCTATTTCATATTCCAAGTCGTGTGTATTGTGATCCATATAGTTAAATGTTTTCAGTTCCAATTGATCATATTCTGCAACTGTCTGACTGATGCAGCTGATTCTTCCAGATGTATCTGAGTTCTTCCTTCCAGTGTGTGTCATAAGTGAGTGTGTGGTTGTCTGTTACCTTGTTTGCCGTCCAGATCGTGTTGCTCACTGATATTTTTCGAGATCCGCCATATTTTTAATGGTCAGAACTTTGGCTTCCTCTGGTGATCCGTTTAGTTTAATGAATATTTTGCAGTTCGTCGTCCAGGTGCCTTGGATTTTTCCCAGCTTCTTAAGGTGTCGCGCTTTTTTGGCTATTTCAGCGTTGTGTTTGGTTAGATGTTCATTGATAAAGACATTAGATCCTTTTAATTTTCTTCCTTGTTTCAGCAGCGTAATCTTGTGCTTTCGATTTACAAACCTTAATATAATAGCCGGTATGTTGCTGTTCCTCCTGGGAAGAGGGTGGCATGCTTCGACAGAGTTACAGTCCAGGGCAATCCCTTTGGACCGCAGGAAAGCAGCCACCTGTTGTTCCGTGGAGCTAATGTCAAGCTCTCCAGGTTCCTCGTTGCTGTCAGCGGTCACCGCCTGAGCGTATGACCGGGGTTTAATATGGAGCCCAGTGATGATGACGTCGTTTATCCTGGAGTATTGTTCCAGGTCAGCGACCTTACTTTCCAGGTATGCAATCTTTTTATCTTTTTCGGCATTTTGGATGCGGAGGAGCTTTACCTCCTCCACAATTTCAATGATATTTTTCTGCTGCAACCTGATAGTAGAAATTTCCTCCATTATGAAGTCAAGGGACTTTTTAATGTCCTCGACTTCCTCAGCTGTCGGTGTCCTCTTCGGCCCCATTTTATCTGGTTACCCTGGTAGCAGGGTCGGTCAGCTGATTCCTCAGTCAGCTGTTAGCCTGGTAACGCGTTGGCTAGCCTGCAATTACCTCGTTAACTCCGTTAGTCCAGTCCAATATCCTGTATCAAAGTCGTAATCCAGACAGGGTTGTACCAAAAGTTCCAACAATGTGAGTAGTCTTTGCTCCAGAAATTGATGGCCAAATTTCAAAAATCCACAGGACACGATCAAAACACAACTTCCAAACAAATGGCAAACAGGAAGTGACAAATGGCACTTCCTGTAGAGCTTCAGTACGGTCTTGTCTGAATGTATCGATATGTATGTATCGAACAATACAACATTTGTAATTTATTTTATCAACTTTCCTTCTGACGATGCTGTCTGTGTGGAGCGCTCAGTGAATCTGTGTTCGACTACTCCGCCTAGGCTGCACTGTCGAGCGCAGATCCACTGAGTGCTCCACACAGACAGCATAGTCAGAAGGAAGAGCGCAGGGCACCTCCCCCACCCTCATTCAGATCTGGCGTTTGGAATTATTTTGGTTTTCATGTGACGTATGACCCTGAAGGTAAGCGAGTCATGGACTAAAGTAAAACAGTATGTTGGATGTGCCATGCAATGCTCAGTTACATGGGTGGGAACTAGTGTGTTAGCGCAGTTAGCTCGTTAACGTGTTAGCCGTCTAGCCCCATGCACGGGGCGATCGGCGGTAGCTCGTTAACGGAGATTTGCCGTGTTGTGGTGTTAAGGTCATTTCAACGAGATTAACCTGAAAGCACTAGTGGGAACACAACGAATATGACTGCACATTTACGCCGACATCATCCTAGTGCAAAGACAAAAACAACAAGCATGCTACTAACTTTAGCCGAGTCATTTAGACAGCTGTTAGCACATGATTCTCCTTATGCTGCTGAGAATATAGCCCAGAAGAAGCGGATAGTATAGCTTTTATTTTGGAAAGAGACATTTCTCTGTAATAAACTCTCTTTTCCAAAGATGAGTGATTCCTCAATCAGATACAGGGCTTGCAATATCGCTAGCCTGACATCCTGGGGCTAGCGATTTTTTCAGTCGGGCTACCCTGCCCGTCGGGCTATTGTAGGAAGGAAAAATATATGTCAATGCTTTTGCATTCTTTCAGAAATGTAGCTGGGTAATTATGTCATTGGCATCGGTGAGCCACTGTCAATATGTGACATATTGAAATCGCGTTTGAATTTGCGCTTGTTTTTTTGCTTTCACTTTGCAATCGTGCGAACTGTGTATAGAGAGCGACAGCACTGATCTGTGAGTGATGATAATTTGTGCACCAATTCCTCTGACATCGTCTTATTAATCGTTAGCTTACTATGCAAACATGACAAGTGAAATCTCCCGCAGCTTAAACATGTGAGAGGTTGATCGCGCAGAGAATCGCTGAGCTTATGTGAGTGAGTGTGTAAAAGCATTTCAGTTCTGCTGAGCCAAACAAGACAGGTCAGGGTGAAGAAGTGACAGCCAAAGAAAAGCTTACCACAAAACGGAGAAGTTATGACAAATCAGACTATAAGGCAAAAAGAAAGTGCAGCTTTATGGTTTCATGGACAAAAGAATTTCTGTGGCTACAATATGATGAGCTATATAACCAGGGCTGCACATAAGTGGTCCGCAGGTGCGCATTCGCTGTCAAAATAAAAAACACGCACAAGGGTTAGGGTTAAATTTAAAAACTGTACTTTTGAGTTAAAATATATATTTATAATTTTAATAAATGACAAATTAAAAATGCATGAACATTTTTTTTGTATCGAAAAAATATCGAACCGTGACACAAAAGTATCGAACCGAACCGAACCGTGAATTTTGTGTATCGTTGCACCCCTAATATATATATATATATATATATATATATATATATATATATATATATATATATATATATATATATATATATATATATATATATGTATATAAAGCTCAGTTTGTAACACTTTATAGTATGGCCCGCACAAAGGGTGTAATTTCCCTGTAATTAAAAGTAATTTCAATGGATTAGATATAAAATTATAATAATTATTATTTTCATCTACAAATATGTAAATTTGGTAGCTATAATAATAGGAAACAAATAAAAAAGACACACTTTAAGTACTTTTAAGTAGCACATAACTTCATGTATTTTACAGGCAATAAAAAATAATTAAATTGTAAGTAAATTTAAGTAGTTTTTTAAGTACTGTGCAGTTTCTTGGTAATATTGGGGAAAAACAAACAATATTTCCGCATCTTAAGTACACTGCATTTTTCCGGGTCTGGGTTGTATTATGGATTGGATTAATCAGACGTTTTTATAGCTATTATCCTATAACTATTATCATCCATATCTATACCTAGCCCAAAAGTATAGCATATTTACCATGTGATTTATGAAAACACTGACTGATTTTCTGCAAAATCATTATGAAATTGTACAAATTGTTTCCTGTGAAATAAACTTAGTTGTTAGCCCCTTACTCTAGCTTACCTACCTGTAAGTATTTGTAAGTAAATTTAATTTCATTGTAATTTCAAAGACAATTTAATTACACCCTGAGTGTAATTCCCCTGTAGTGTTACACTTTTCCCCTGTAAATCAGTAACAAGACTGTTAAGTTCTGCATTAGTGGTAAACGCATTTAGTTGGGCTAATTTAAACCTGCCTAGTAAGACACAAGCAGCTCAAAAGTAGTTTAAGGAGGAAAAACAGCAAATAACTGACAGGTCTTTGCTTGGAGTCAAGCTTGGAGTTTAATATTTTATTTTTGTGCGTTATTATATTCCTTGTATGCTCTGTTCTATATATTGTTCTTCATATTCTAAGCTTATTTTCTATTTTCTTTGGTTGAGTTTCCTTATTGTTTTTTCCCCGAGGTTTTTTTCCCGCCCTTCCTTGTCAAGTTTGCGTTCCTGTGTCCCCTGTTTAGTTACTTCCTGCTTCAGTCTTTTACCAGATAATCTTCTGTGCATTGTGTTTGGATTTTCTTCTCCTTGTCTCATTCATTGACTCTCTTCACCTGTGTCTTCTTTTCGTAATTGCCTCATGCTAATTAACTAATTAACTAACTAATTACCTAATTATCCCTGCTATTAGTATTTGATTTGGGTTACTGCTGCTTGTTGGATCGTCCCAATTTCACTTAAATAAAGGGTTAATTTGGCTTCAGGTCTGCACCCTGGGTCCAAAGCATTCACCAACCATGACAGATATATTATACATACATTAACATCTTTAATTGGCTCCATGTGTATTGCAGTGAGATGAACTTCTCATAATTTAAGATAATGGACATAATGACAAGAAAATGGAAAAGTTACTCATTGCAGAGTAATGTGATCACCCTCCTGGATGCCATGTAAATAAAATGGTTGAGGGGATTTAAGATGTTTTCCCATTTTCAAGCTTTACATCTCATCTAGCAAACGGAAAACTTCATTCTTTGAAAAATGGCTGTGAAATAGCATTTCTTCAAAGTCTTTAGCGAATCTAAGTCATAAATATGTAATGAGGAAGGAAATTAGTTTTGTCATTACAAACTCCATTATGCAATATTGTCCCAGAGTAATACTGGACTGAGAAAAAAGGAAGTTCAATTACAATATATTGCCTTTTTCTATTGAGATTCTGCTTTAACAGTGTTTTAGAGTTTTTAATTGTCTAAGATCCCATCGAGGAACAAGTGACTGGGACAGTGACTCTTTGCTTCATTTATTGGCGATGAACCTAAATGTTCTCGAGTCAACAAAACGGTGACCTTGGTGCTAAACAGAGATGGCAAAAAATACCAGACTGTTTGAATTTGTGATTTTCCAAGTCGGATAATTATACGAAGCATAATATCACGGCAAAAAAGAAAAAGTTGGCACACAAATCAATACAGAAGCCTGAGGCAGTTGTTCTATATAGAATATTATATCAATTTACTGTGTAGCTTTATTGATAAACCATGCAATATGGAAGCCTCTTTAGATGTGAATGAATCTGAAATCAACAAATAATCCACAGGCATTTATAATAAAACCTGAATAATTGCCCCATCTGTTTCTCGGCAGAAGCCAGAGGCTGTTTCTTTTCTTTTTTCTTTTCCTCTTCTTTTTAAAAGACACCAAGTCTGTACATCTCAATTTTCAGTACATCTTGGCTGCGTTATGGTGCTACACAAATGTGAGAGCTGCGAGTAGAAAGGTGGCTTCACTGGACTGAAAAAGAAGCTGCCTTATTTCACAGAGCCAACTAGGGCCAGGCTGGAGGCAGCATAAAGCAGGTGATTGACAGCAGAAGGTTTGCAGCAGCAGGATGGAGAGAAGCAGAGTAAAAAGAGAGACTGAGTGATATGAAAAAAAGCAAAAATGTTCCAGTCATAAAACAGCAGGACCTCACAGCTATGTGCATGCCGGTCCCCAGAAGCAGATGTTGACTCCATGGTTTCAATGCGGTGTGCTGCTGGATTGCGGCCAACTGCTTTTTCCAGGTCATCTGAGACCTTATGCGGACCACCCCCACCCCACTTGTCCCCCTAAACCACCCACCCATGTGCAGTTACATCCTCACCCACCCCACCCCTGAAAAAAAGGCTGTATCTCTGACCGAAAGCCCCAAGTGAACTGAGGATTATTTCAACAAGGAGATGCCACAGGGACAAAGTCACCAGGTAATTTGTTATCAAAAAGCTGTAACCTTTCTGCCTCCGGTGACAAGTGATTCATCCACCTGAACTCATCCGTCTTGCAGTCTGAGCAGCTGCTTTTGCTGCCACAAACCTGCTGAAGAAGCTTACTTTCCTCAGCTGATTCTGGCTGGATAAACCTGACCTGTAATCCCTGGGAATAAAGTCTGGATGATTTTCCAACATCAACTTGAGTTAGTAATCTGTTATTAATGTAGCAAAGTGGAAAGCTCCTGGCACAATTTTCTTCCACGGAAATTACACTTTTCACTTTTTGGAAATGTAACACTACGTCACATTTGGCTCTCACACCTTTTAAAATGTGGGCTGGCTACGCAGCACTACTTCACTGGTGGAATCGAAATTAATGACTCACTAAATTTATCATAGTTCGTGTTCTAATCAAACAAACAAACAAAAAATTCTTTCCTAAACACAAATGTCAGCCTTGCTGTGGGCGTAGTCGAAAGGCCGATGGATCGACTGGTCTACATCTAGGGCCACACTACCACACGGTGAAAATAAAGCTTTCTTCATAAAGTTTAGATAAAAGCTAATCTTTGAAAAAAAAAATATTATATTGACGAGCTATCCACCCACCCATGACCCTGAACTGGATACACAGCTAAGAAAAAGGATGGATGACATTGGTTATAATCAAATACTTCACTGTGCAGCTCACAATTACCCAGACATCTTCATCTTGCTAACTCCGTTTTACACACTGCTTTACTTTCTGTTCTGCTATTAAGTATCACGGCTCACCCACAGTCCCTTTTGCGCGCTCAGCCCTCCCACCAGTGGAAAATTCCTGCTTATCGACCTGTTTCTTCAATCCTCAAGTGCCCTGATGTCCTGCTTTCCAACCACCTCTTGCTTCATTTTGCTTTCCTTCTGTCCTACCTTAGATCTATTACCCTGCCTGTTTCATCATCCTTCTGCAGGATGTTGTGGTCCATCTGTCCTGCATGCCACACTCTCCCTAAAGCAAAACTTATAACTACTGTATGCTAAGTGACATAAAAACACTTGGCCAACCAATAGTTGTTTACCCAACAGATCATACACAAAGAAACCTTTGTGTAAACCCTTGATTAACATTCACATATATTTTGCTACTTTATTCATATGCACATACTGATATTTATGTTGTATTTATCTAATTATTACAAATAATTAGAAATCAGCTGTCAAAAAACAGTTTGTACCTGCAAAATCCTATGAAAGTAGCACAAAGCAGTACCAGCCTCAACTGTTTTTGAGCCTGTTCTCAAGCTCTATAACGCAAACGTAAAATCATGTCTAAAATCAAGTGTAAAATCTGTACTTGTACTACATGCATAGACTGTATTTTAAGTTCACGCAGACACCTTGCTGCTGCTCATTGGTGTGTGAATCTTTTGAAAAGCCTTGATTTGAGCAGTTAGGCCATCAAGGGAAGGAAAAGCATGCTTAGTCACAAAGCATACCCTGCTTTCTCATCTGTTTTTACCTAAACCGGGCCACAATTTACAAACTGAATCTCATTCTGTGTCAATTAAGCATTGTAACTCAGAGGACACGAATGCATTAATAATAGATTAAGAGAGCAGCGGAGTCATTTTCCCTCAGACCTTTATACAAACTGACTTCTTTTTGCAGGCAGAAGAGTCTCCCCCTGCAGGCTATTAGACAGAATGCAGTTTTAAGACATTTCTACTGATAAACTGTGACAAATTTTTATTTGTTATTCTCTTCCATTTTAAAATATTAATACTTAGACTAGCAACTCCACAACCTCCATTCCAACCCTATATAATAAAGTATAGCGTTGCCAATATGTCATATATAAAATAATAATTTGGCTGACTCCTTCCATCAGCAGCTTCACTGCAGGCCAATATCACAGCAATATCAGTGGGTGAGAATAAGCAGAGGGTGATTCGGGGATATTTATCAAAAGACCTCCCATCTCTAAAGGGAAAAAAATCCAGCCACACATGGGAGTGAAGAGCGTGGGTGTTACTCTTTGTTTATGTGTGCATATGTAGTACCAAAATGTTTATTTATTCGTTTTCTCTTCCCCTGCACTGCTCTTTAGGTTGATGTCTATTGCTGCACAGCACACACAGATTAAAACAAACCGGCTGACACACCACCTACCTTAGATCATCTCCCGATGGCGTGTGCGAACCAGCTCAGGCCAACCATATGTTTCACCGCCTCCTCCTCTGCTGTTTAACACTAAGCTGGATCCCTGACAGATGGCCCAGCTGCTTTTAACATGCCCATATTATCTTATCATGTACTGTATAAACAGCAGACTGTGACCTTTCTCTTTAGGAATTATAAAAAAGGCATCGGTATTAAATCTGAAGACTTAAAAAAAATAAAAGCCCTGTCTCATTTATGAAAACTTTATGAATAATTTACACAAAGGTTTGTGTATGATCTAATAAGAAAGACACGTTTGCTGATTATATTAAGTTCGATGTATTCTTTTTATTTATTTATTTTTACAAAATACTCTCAGTCAATTAAAAACACCAAAGTTTTCCACTTTAATAAGGGACATCTAATCTGTTCTAATAAAGCATGCACAGATGGGAAATCATTTTAAATAGACTGAGAGAGGATTTTTACTATATTATAGTTAAAACAGTCAAATATAAGTAGCAAATGTTTCCAGTGGCATGTTCCTTCCAGCCTCACGAGCTGGGTGCACTTCTAAGCTTTCAGTGGTTTGTAACCGTTTACAGCAGGGGTCCCCAATCCCAGTCCACGAGGGCCTGCAGGTTTTAGATGTGTCCTTGATCCATCACAGCTGATTTAAATGGATAAATTACCTTCTCAACATGTCTTGAAGTTCTCCAGAGGCCTGGTAATGAACTAATCATGTGATTCCGGCGTGTTGACCCAGAGTGAGATCTAAAACCTGCAGGGACACCGGCCCTCGTGGACTGGGATTGGGGACCCCTGGTTTACAGAATAAGGTCTAGGTCCTAAAAAAAAGGATCATGCATCATTTGCAGGACTTGAAATTCATACAAACCTCTAAAAATCCCTTAAAGCTAATATTTATCTATATGGTTACAGACAGATAAAAGCATCACATCTGAAGAAAGAGGGAATTTATTTTGATCATTAGGATGATTCCTATTTAGGTTTCATATTTGTATTATACATTACTGCCTTAACATAGCTACTCTCACTGGGAATGAAAATAAGGATTCACCGTCTGTGGACTCGCTGGTTTTATTGCATCTGGGCGACGACGCTTGCGTGTGACCTTAAAGCGTCCTGTTAATTTTCCCTACCTCCAGGATAGATGTCTCTTGTTCCATTTGTTCTGAGGGTTCAAGCTTCGCTTCCTGCGTCCCACTGTCCCCTCTGTCTCGGACACGTCAGGCAGAGAACATCTGGGTGTTTTCATCAGCCCTAGTGTTTCTTGGTCTGCAGGACAGAAGAGATACATGCACATATATAAACTAATTCAAATACATGGCACAGTTACCATGTTATTTTTAGAGAAAACTAATTAGCTAGTGTATGAATGCATTTTATGCTTGCGCATGAATAAGGACATGTGATCCATCACTGTTCAACATCTGTTTGAAAATGAATGCTTCAGTAGTTGAGAGTCATGTTACACTGTATGAGCACATATACGTACACAGCTGACTGAACAAAAGGCTGCAAGAAGCCATTTGGGCCAAAACATATACATGCTCCCCAACTTCCCCTTCAGGCATTTACTGAGTAAAAGTCGTGATAGCAAACCTATTACGTCAGAACTAGTGATATTTATGGATACGCATGTAGCGCAGTCATGATCTGCATTTCAGAAGTCAGCAGGCCTCCAAGAACTTGTACGGCCTTTTGGCCACTTTAAGAAAGAGAGGCTGCCCGGACTCAGAGCCAAGACGCTGGAGCGGCCCGTGGAGATTACTCGGATGGACATCCAGGAGAAGGCACCTGTCACAGACGTTTTGAACCCCATTTCTCTTTTTATTCCACCACAACCACAGCAGCATTTCTGCACAGTGACGAGACACTAAAATGGATTGTGCTGATACCTGAACCATCTGTTCAATCTTGCGAGTATAGGAAATGCTGTGCCTGCGCTGGAGCTATCTCTGATAAAGTAGAGGGTATGTCTGAATGAAACTGTGATGCTTTGTCTGAACAACAGATCACCACAAAGTTACCGAACAGTATTATGTAACTTTATGTATTTTTCTAGGACACTGATTCTTTTCTTTATACATTTTTTTGGATCTTGAGTTTCTAATAAAGATTGATTGACTGTATCTCATCCCAGGAAGAAGTTTAACATCCTCCAAATCCACAGTTATTTCTGGCATTCCCCACTACAGAAGCACAAAAAAGGGTCATTTTACTGATAATTACCCCAAATAATTGAGTCTTACTTAAATAAATATTCATTAAATATGTTCAGCTTCACCCTAGCATCACATCATGTTCCTCAGATGGCTGTCCACGCCCCACAGTTTGAGAAGCAGCGCTTTAGGCTAGCAAATTATTCACATACAGTATCCTGTTCTCTACCTTCTATATTTGTGTATGTGCGAGGGAGTAGCCTGTAAAGAGTTTTGTTTGTAGAGGAGAATTGCTGTCTGTGCGAGTGAGTGAGACTGCCAATATGCACCGCGGGAAACTATGAGGGCCTCACATGAGAGCGAACAGTAAAACCCACACTAATCAATATACTGCTCCGCTTCAGACATACCAGTGTTATCAATCACATACAGTACAGTAGGTACATAGCAGTACTGTAATTCTGCTTTGTGTGGTGCGGCAGCAAGAATGATTTATGCTTACAAGGTGTCTCATGACATGGAGACAGCTGTGCAATATAATGCTTTTCAGTACATAAGAACTGAAATAAAAGCTACCTTTTTATTGTTCGGTGGTTATTGTGTCAAAGCGTTATTGATTCGCCTCTGTTGCTTTTCTGTTGGTAGGAATGCGTTCTATTGTAAGGCATACCTTATATTTTCCTCCGCAGGCGTTTACTCTTACATACGCTGGTATCAGTGAACATATAAAACCAGCCATAGTGCTCCTTCCGTAGAGCAGAGCTTCGCAATCAACCTAGCCACATACCCAAGACTCCAGTCTCCTTAAGCCCTCCAAACTTCTGCATGGCTTTGATGGCCTTGGTCAGGGCCTCCTTGGTCTGAAGCTGGCCAGTCACAGGATCAGGCGGTGGGAGGTACCCAAACTTACTCAGCCAGTCCTGAAAGGGAAACAGAAGACACAGAGTTTAGTCGTCACTCCAGGCACCTGAAAATATTCAAGTGCCCTAAAGATGTTGAGACCGTCTTCAGTTTGATCTCTACTGAATCATATTTGTATATTTAGGATCAAAAAGAGCTTTGTGCTTCTGTGCAACTGTTTGTGCGTCCAACAAATGAAAAACCGTTTTCCTTCTCTTAACAGAAATTTAGACACTATTTGTCAGCATTTTTTTAATTGCAAGATGTTTGAATGGCAGAGAGCAAACTTTAATTCTTTTGCTAACATCTGACTAAACCAAGTCAGGTGTGAAATAATTAATTTAAATGTTATGTAATATATATAAATTAACCCCTTAAAGCCTGAAATATTAAATATTTGCAGGAAAATTTTTTTTTGGGGGGGCAGATTTTTGCAATTTCACTTTAATTTCCCTGTATTTGGTGGAAACAACAGTAGACGACAATGTGGGGAATCCCCGCCCCGCCTCATTGTTTTGTAATAAAACAAATATCATTAACAGCTGTTCGCTGACAATGAGCCAGTATGCACAATATTAGGATCTTGGATGTTTCTTATTTATATGCAATCATTTTTAAAAATATAAATGCTTTTATGACAGGTCGAAACATGCACTGCAAGAGTCCTGTACCACGATTAATTCAGATATGCTCTGTCAATTTTATTATGAAAACTTTCCGAAGGTTATTTTTTGATCTTGTGTATCATGAGTTTAAATTGCAGCTAAATCCATCCTCTTCCTTTTTCTCTCAGTGCGTCACACTCAGGTATCCATTTCAGCTCAAACCCTCAATTTCCGTGAACTGATGGCTGGTCTGACAAATCTGTTTTTTAACGGTTTTAATGGTTAGATCACTACTCATCAGAAAGGAGCAACAAGGAGCTATAGCAAGACAAGGTAAAACATAAAAACAGGATTTTTAAGACCCATTTGACTGATATTTGGTGATGTAAAAATCTGATATTCAGATGTATATTTTTAGACATGTAATATATAAAATGGTTTGCCTGACTCTGCTCGGATCAGCTGGCTGTCATATTTGTGCCATTCCAAAAACTTGTCCCTGTGATGGACAAACCATGCAACATTAATACTCATAATAATGTTGAAGGGTGTTTCCGCTGATTCTACAATCTCTTATTTCCACCAGTATTTCCACTCGGAAAGGAAGGTTTTGACTTGACTTGGTTTTTAGAGTTTTCTATAGTTATATATGGGAAATTGGCTGAAATTGTCCCCTCATTAGACTGCAATTCACTGATTGGTCAGGGAATGACGTTAGCCAATAGGTCTTGAGAGCAACTCCTTCACAGGAATCAAACCTGCCATTTTTGAAACCTGGCATTGAGGCAACGCTGTGGTCCAATGATGAGATGTAGACGTTTACCATTGGTTTAGCAGCAGGTATACCATCGCCATTATTGTGTTGTGTTTCTGTCAATGTTATATGACGACCCCACCCACATTGAGGCGGGGTCGTCAAGGGCTTGGGTTTCATAAAAGCCTTTTTTTCTATATTAGAGGAAACAAGCTGTTCATGTGTTTGCTTACAATATCTGAATGCTTCCCATATTTAGACCCTACCCTTATGTGGACATTATAATTTAAGGTTACGTATAAATGCTACCTTATATTTTTATGTCCTGGCAAATGTCGGGCAGACAGCCCTCTTTTCATTACCAATAAAACTGAAGCAACTGTGTTCGATTTTGTTGCTTTTAATACCCGTGTTCACGGCAGGTGGCTGCAACTGGATATAAAAGGATATTGGAGGGCAGATCTGCTATTGAGACATAATGTTCACTTTTGCTGTGGTACAAAGGTTAGAAAGATGAGAGGCAAAAATTAACATAAAAAAAGAGCTGATTCAGAATACTGAATGGCATATGAGCTTTGGCTTGATACAGTTGACACATAATATGTGTGTCACCTGGGTGAAAGGAATTGAGATTCTGGGGCAGGTATTGCTGAGCAGGAGGTTCTAGATAAGCACTTTAAAGTTCAAAAGCAACCTGGCCCACCTTTCAGTGACTGAAGAAAATGTCAGCGTACTCAATGTTCTGGCAGGAAAATAATGATATAAGACTGTATTGTTGTTACGTTTCAGTCAGTGTGAGTCTCGCCAGCTAGAGCACAAGGTCAGGTATATAATAACACCTCTGCAGCTACTATAGATTCAGGAACTTGCTCGAGGTCCACCTTACTAATACTTAATCCTAGTAAATCTAGTAAAAGAATGACTTCACTGCATCACCCTACAGCTGCTACGTAGAGGCACTCACTGTAAATGTTTTGTGTGAGAAAAAAAACATGGCGGCAGAAGTACTTGGCCTTGTATGCATTAGTGGACCTTTTGGCTATACTTTCGCTGAAAGAGCATCAATCAAAAGTGTTAACTTTGCAGTTAAAGGCCAAGGCAATATGTGCCGCACATTTCACACTTAAGCAGTTCAGTGTGCATTAAGTAATCACAGAAATGCATTAGAGCGTTTATGGACCCACTGAAGAGGAAATTGAGCAGAAATCAAATCAAATAAAACAACACCAGGAAAAAAAAAATGACAATTTGGGTGAGCATAATTAGATTTTTTATAATGTTTACAAAAGACTCCTGAAATGCAGTTTCTGCCTTTCAGTTCATATATGGAATGTATTTGGAAGTATTACACATTACACATTGTGGCAGCCAAAAACTCACTAATGCTAATGTGAAGGTACGTAGGCAAATAAATGACACCAAAAGCCACATTTGATTACACTAGAACACACTAGAAGAGAGAAACCTTGCTGGGAAAGAAAATGTTATATATGATGAAAGGAATGAGACCAGCCACATGAGTTTATTCGCTCTAAATCTGTGATTGACTGTAGCACGAGGGGCTCATGCAGATGGAGGAGACTCTGCAGTTCTTTAATCGTGCATTATTAAAAAATGCAAATATAAAGAAGCAACGGCACAAAACAATGTCTGCATCCCCATATTCTTGGTCTCAAATGAGAAACACACACGCACAAAAAGCATAAAACACATTCTGCCAAGCCTGCTGCCATTTTATTGGGCTCTTTGTCTCAACAATCCGGTTTTTGTAGTCTCACAGTTTCTCCACTGCGGGTGGCATGAAAGTTTAGATTTCAGAAATTTCTTGTCTCTGTTGTATGAGAAGAAGAAAGAACAAGTTGAGGAACAAGTAAAGAACTGGTTTTAAGGTTGTTTGATTTATTTAAGGGCAACACGAGAGATGGAGATAGTACAAATGTACTTGAAACACACAGAAAGATAACTGCCCGTGTACTGCTGTATTGCATTTCCAGCAACAGTAACAGAAACATGTATTTTCAATTTGTGTCCATCTCAGTTCTAACCTTTAAGATCATTTAATATAACAAACCCTCCAATCCCTCAACTATTACCAATTCAGGAAGTTTTTAACCCTACATCAGACTAGCATGAGCATAAAAGTAAGTAATACTACTAATAATACTGTGAATGGATTTTAGCTTTGGTGCCTCACAGAGAAAACATGATTACAGCCATTTCCATGACTCTGCAGCTTTGCAAGCAAACTCAGCTACATGCTTACACCACGTCGACAGAGCCAAGGGCTGGGGGCACCCTATGCCCCCCTTCTGAATATGCCCCTGGACTCTGTTTCATTCATATGAATTTTTAAAGGCTTGGTAACCTAAATGTTCCCTAATTGTGCATTTAGACTATATATCTATAATAGGCTTTAGCTGCAATTTATAAACCCTTTGTTAATTAAAAAAAAATCTACTGCCAACTACCTATGGAAATAATTTTTTGTCCAACATTCCTGCCCACAAACATCCATTGCCAGTCTCGAATAGCAAGTAGAAACCAGTGTGACCTGTACTTAACAACAAAGGCGAATAAGTGTGTGGAGGTTTTGAATGAAGAGGATGAAATTCTGAAAATGAAAGAGGAAGAAAAAACCCAAACTTGAATATCCTGGTATTATTTGGCAGGGAACCTGTTTATTACAAAGTTGTACTTCATTTTTTGTGTGTGTGTTTGAGCACAGAGCAATATCATTGTCCTATCCTGTCAAGAACCCCCAAATCCATCATCCATCTCACTGTCAGGGCTGCTTACCAACTGTTCACAAAGGTTACTCTGAATGCATGTTTCCACATATAAGACCAGAACTGTGTGAAGGTCAAATAAAGTTTGAACTTAACAAAGCAAAAACACTTAATAGAAAAGCACAGTAGGAAAAAATGAAGACAAGACTGGAAAAAGAAATGTAAATGGTAAACTGGAGAAAGATAGCGACACAAAGGAGACCACTGATGAAAAGGACGTCTTAAGTCTTAAGATCTGCTAATGCTCTAGGGAACTTTCTGTTGTACAGCCTTGTAAACATCAAACCAAACCACTGACTATGATTTCACACACCACAAGAGAGACAGGGAGTGTGTAAATGCGAGTCATGCATGAGTCATGCATGAGCCGCATGAATAAAATTGACCAAAAGCAAAGGCACTAAAACAGAGATGTGCACACACACACATAAAGGGCATCCTGTGTTACCTATTAGTCTTATTCTATCTGACCGTCCTAAAAATGGATGTTCTTTCAGAACGAGGTAGGAGAGCAGGTCAGGTAAGCACCGCATCTCCCGATGTGTGTTTTAATACCAACTGCATGTGTGAGTTGCATCCAAAAAAGAAAAAGCTTTTAAAGTTTTTAGCCAGATTGGTTTTATGAGTTCCTGTGACCATTTGACTGCTTTTTCCACCATTAAAACATGTTTCCTATTCAACAATGAGAAGTCAAATTGAACACAATAGCTTTTGCTTATAAAAATGAACAAAGTGGGAACTTTAAAAGCCAACAGTGGCAACGAATTGGCATTAAAAAGGCACATTTACAGTTATATGGTTTTACAGTTATAATATACCAGATTTTAGATAAAAATGGCCAAAGGAGGAGCTTATTATGGAGACATATAGCCACTTTTTGTGGGATTTGTAGCTGCTTCCTAATGAGACCCTTTGATCTCCCAGTTGTTTTAATCTAGAAACGAAGCAGTACAGAGGAACTTCTGCAACAACGCAGAAGAGATAAAAGAATAAATACATAACTGCACACAGACTCAATCTTTTAAACACATCATCCAGCAAACACAAAAAATATCTTTTTTTTCTTGTATCATCGTCAGTCTTTTTCATAATACAATCTACCAATTCCTCTTGCACAGTAGGTCTTCCCAATTTTCCCATTTACATGAACATGCTATGTTTTGTTATTTGTGTGCCAGATCAGGAAGCCAGTGAAGTCATACAGAATGCAAACTGTTAGTAAGAGCTACAGCAATATTTTTTATTATGCTTTTACCAAATCAGTTGTATAAATTCCTGTGACCCTTTCATTGCTTTTTCCATTGCTTTAAATCAGGTTTCTAATTCAACAGTGTGAACTGAAGCTGAACACAACTGCTTCTGCTTACAAAACTGAGCAGACAGGCCCTTTAAAAGGCAACAATGGTAAGGAATTGGCACAAAAAGGATTTAAGTTTTATGGTTTCAATAAATTACTGCATCTATTTCCCATGTTTTGTGCAAAATGTAAAGAAAAGAGGGGTGACTCATGCACACATGTTCATATAATTAAATCCCTGTTACGTATTAATTCATTACTGGTTTGTTGGTTTGATTATACACACTGAGTGAGTCACTTTTCTATGGTATAGTGATCTCGCCTTCTGCCTGTTAGTATGTTTTTGTGTCTTTTATATTGTTGGAGGACTGTGCCATAGTACTCAAATATGCTAAGAGCTTCAGGACAGTCTATGCTTCTGGTTGCACCTTAGCCCTCAGTCTATTTAACGTTCACCTCCTTCCCTCATGCTCTCTCCCCGTCTCCCCTTCTAACACCGACTCAGCGTCGCCCCTGCATATCTTGACATGAGGTCAGCCAGTGAACATGATTTAAATCAGTTTCCTACAAAACAGAGGCGCATGGGATAGAAGAGCAACAGAGTGGGAAAAAAAGGGCACACTGATGAGAACACAGCAGCAAGTTAGCGAGATTACAGCGAGTTAACAGACAGTAACATGAAGCTGATCTTGTCAGCTTGTCCTTATCGCTCCCAGGTCAAGATGAGCAAAATAAAGATTAGATGTTGGACCAAAGCAGCATGGGTGTGGGAGACAGATGAGGTAGAGGTGAATGTAATGTTGCACGGTTTAAAGAAAACAAATGGCAGGAAATACTTCGTGTGCTCAGGGGAAGCATACATTCACGGTGATATTCACAATATGTGGAAATCGCTGCGTTTAGATTACTTTATGTTAAGAGCACTCAAGGGCTGTTACTTAAAAAAAATGTGATTTACTTGCAGGAAAGGGCAGTGCACATTGAGTAACTTGGAAAATCCTTCTGGACTCGTTGTGCAATTTGTTTCGAATGTGTGGCTTCCTGACATATAGCCATTTTTGTGGGATTTGTATCTGCCTCCTAATGAGAGTCTTTGATCCCCCAGAGTTGTTTTAATCTAGAAATGAAGCAGTACGGAGGAACTTCTGCAACAACACAGTAGAGATGAAAGAATAAATGCACAACAGCACAGACTCAACCTATTAAACAGAAAAGCTTGCAAACAGAAACAGATAGGTAAGTGCATCACCTTGTGTCATCGTCAATCCTTTTCATAATGCGATTTACCAATTCCGCCTGCACAGTAGACCTTCCCAATTTTCCCATTTACACAAAATGAAAACACTATGTTTTGTTATTTATGTGCCAGATCAAGAAGCCAGCGATGATACACAGAGTTCAAACTGATTAGTGAGAGCAGCAAATTAAGGGAAAAAACTAACTTCTGTTAAACCCCCCCGCCCCCCCAATGTGTTCACTGATAATGATAGTGATTATGTAACATAATTATATGTCTCATCTATAAACAAACGGTTCACTGTTTCACTACGACGGTGCACTTTTAATCATGCTTTTCACAGCTCTCCTAGCAGACTGCGGGGCCCGAGTCTGTAGGTTTAGTACAGTACATTACACTTCGGTGAGCGTGCAGGAGGCATGCTGTGAAAATGGCAAAAGCCCTAACAGGTAACGTCAGGGCCATCCTGCATGGAGTTTCTCATTTATCCCACTCCAGGATGTGGCTGACTGCATTTTTAATATTATTGCTGTTGTACTTTGGGATAATGCTTCTTCCAATCTTCCATGAAAACAAGGCACACATGATAAAAATAAAACCAGCCTTGATTTATCAAACTGTGGAGGAACTGTGATTTTGAGATGCTTCTTCTTCTTTTTTTTTTTTTTGAATGTGACCGGCTGTCACAAATACAATTTTTATCTGTAGTAATCAACAGTGAACATTCAAGGATTTTATAACTGCAAAGTTGTCTGACAAAATCACCACGCACAGAAGTTAAAGCTGAGGGCTGTGCTGTTATTTCAGCTGTAACTGCATCAGTGGGAGATACAGTGTTAGACAGTGGAACAAGAACACAGAGACAGAGAGAGAGGCAGGTGTGCCCGGGGGGTTGGAGAGCAAGATTTTAGTTCACTCAATCAAGTAACAACAGAGCTGCGTTCATTCAGTGGGGTGAACTGAAGGGTGATGATCAATGTGGGATAGGTAGGCAGGCAGCCAAGCTGAGACTGTATATTTTTCCACAATTAACAAATATTCGCATCCCCAAAAATGAAAACCAACATCTAACCAGTGAAGTAATCTTAGTATTCCAAAATCACTGCCTCAACGTGATGCACTTAGGTTCATAATTTTGCCTGTAGACTGCCACGGTTAAAGGTAAATCAAAAATAATAACACCAAAGTACTGTTAGGATTGTCTGTCACTGTTTAGGACTTAGAGCCACTTTCATTCATGGTTTTTCATTTCCAGAGGCTCAAAAATAACTGGACTGACAAACAACGTTAAACATTAGGACTGTTTTCAAGCAGTATTAACTTTGACAGCATTTTTTTTTTAATTTTAGTGTTTGGCTAAAATTTCATGTAGTTTTAATTATTACTTAGACGTCTAAATTCTTTTTGTTTTAGCTGACTACATAAGATTATAGTAGACTGAACCTAAGGTTGATGTTTTGGCACGTTTTCATGAGAAACAGGAAAGTCGCACTCTTTCCCCGCAGCCAGAGCTAATGTGTGCCTCTAACCTTACTGCACAAGGATATTACTTGATATTGGATCACTTCCAAACTTGTCCTGCCTTTCTAAACAACTTAATTACTTTGCATTGGCTCGTGTAGCTGCAAAATATTTTATTTAGTGTCAATACATTTCAGCACAGTTTTTGTCCTCGTGCAGGAGTTTTTATTTATTTATTATCTTTTGTTAGCTTAGTATTTTTTCAGAAATAAAATGGTTGTTGATGAAAACTATGACACAGATTTTAGGTCAATAAAATTAACTCTGTTTTTAATGCTCGGATGATCCTTTGCAGTCAAACTCATGAACCCATGGCATCACCGAAAGCCGTTTCCCTTCTTGAGATGCTCTGACAACTCTTTTACCACAGTCACCTTCAGCTGCTGCTTGTTTGCGGGTCTCTTGGCTCCAGCTTTGAATTTAGTAACTGAAAAGCACGCTCTGCTGGGTTGAAATCAGGTGACTGCTTCTCAAAGAAAACCTCGTTTCTTTGTCCCGATACATTTGGCCTCTTGTAGACGTTTTTTGGCAACGTCTAATCTAATCTTGCTCTTGAGTGTAACCTGTCATTTGCACCATGTTGTTAAACCTCATTCACAGCATCTCTTTTATTGTGCTCTTTGGTAAGCCCACCTCCTGAAGTTTTTTTGTTGACTTGTTAAGATGTTGTGAATGGTTTTTCTGTGGCCTTTCAAGCCTTTTAGTGTTGCTGAGCTGGTCACTGTCATTCCTTCTTTTTAAGATTTGTTCACCCCTAACATTTTGGCTGTCTCTTTGACAGGTTTGGTTTTTCAGCTTAAAAGCCTCCTTCACTGGCATCTGCACAATTCTCATGTTGGGAATTCATGTGAAAAGATACCAAATGCCATTTCAGCACTTGAAATCAACAGATCTTACATCAGCTTAATTTCTCATGGAATAACAAGAGAAAAAAACAGCGATGCCGTGTGTAAGAGGAGCTGCAATTCCCAATACCTTTGTGCAACACTTTGAAAGAAAAGAAAAGACATGTATCATTATGTAAAAACCTATGGACTTGACTGTAAATCTGGTAGTCACTTTTTACAGTGTAAATTGTTACAAACTTTATTAAAACTAATTAAAAACTTACACGTTCATGAGCTAAAGCCACGCTTCTAACTCACGTCAAAGCCTCCAAGAGACTGCAATAAAGGCCATTTAAGTGTTTTGTATCTTACACCCAGCAAAAGACTGAAAACAAAAAGAAATGTGTGCATGTCAGCAATGTAGTGCTATAGTCCTTTTTTCCTTTCAAATTTAGGACTCAAAGTACCTTGGATTGCAAGATTAAAGTCTGGTTGCAAGATAAAAATGAAAGGTCACAAGATGATTATCACCACAGAGTAAGAAATAAAAAAACGAATTCTCTGGTCATTGTGAAATACTGGATTGTTTGACCTTTGCTGGCTTCAAAAAGTATTAAAATAGCACAATGTGAGATGGGAACTATACTACATATTGCGCATGCTGTCACAGGGCGCTGTGAGGAGATCTTCGTTTGCTTTATAGTGGAAGGTCTAAAACTGTTAATCACTGTTGCATTACACATAATGCCACTTCTCACCCATGTAAACATCCCACAAAATGCAAAGCAGCAAGTCAGTCACTGGGGTGTATAACACCACTCTGCAGTATTTGACATGGCTCCAAAGCACTCTACTGTAGTTTTACTGAATCCACACTTGTTTATATTATACAGCGATGTCACTTTTGTGCCGCTGTAATTGAATCATTTAGGCATTCACACATTTCTGTGCTTCTCAGGCTCTCTTAGAGACAAATTATCATTAAGTACTAAAGTAAATATTAAATCCTCTGAGCTTATGTTTGTTCTCTTTCACACCTCCTTATCTTTGCAATAAAATTGGTTTGCTCTGTTCTGAACCCTGGTTACGGTAATCCTATCAGGAGTAAAAAAGAAACACAATGTAAATGTAAAAGTCATTTCTTGTTCAGTATCATGTGTCCCTCTATTGCTTTGCTCTATTTTTATACTTCTATATCTTTTTTTCCCCCGATTTTCACTTTTATTCTTTGCCTGTTTGGGCAATGCTTCGTATAGAGTGGCATGTTCTGAGGAAAATAAGAAGGATTTTCCCCACAGACACAAAACTATAGAAAGTGGACACTGAGACAAAAAGACAGAGGCATTCTGTATTTATCTCAGATAAATTCCCCCATCCTCCTGTAACAGATTAAAGTCATTCCAACACCATAGAATACGTCCTGTCAAATGGGAAGAATCCACTTCTTGATTCCACTAAAGGTCAATATCCATCCCCTTAGCCTCTATATAAAGCTCAGGCTGCTTCATCCTTCTGCTTCTGAGCTGCTCCATCTGACAAAACCTCCCTGTTTTCCCCTGATGAACAGCTTATTGACAAGAAATGAGTCATCGGGAGACGCTTAACCCCACAACCTCACTGTCTCTCAACGTTCAGTGAAGTAGCGGGGGCCACTTTAGAGTTTACATTTTTCTTTAATGCCTCGGGGACACAGGAAGACTTTTATTTTCCTCTCCGCTAAAAGATTCTATGAAGCGCTTGAAGAAAATGCTTAACTGTAAAGTTTTAGTAGAAAACTGCAGTCTTCTTACGTTTAGATAGCTTTACTAAACTAAGGTAGTTCAGAAATCCATCTTAGCACTAAAGAGTCCTTAGTTCCCAGCAAATCATCACACTTCTCAATCCTTTCAGCATCTAGTATGTTACCTACTACTGCCACATTGTCCTTCTTTTGTAAATCCTTTTGTGATTTTATACAGTATTAGGTCATTTCTGTCACGGTTTGCGGGGCAAGCCGTGTGGAGTTATGAATGAAGGACCCAAGATGAAGGCACTGACTTAGATGTGAGTGATCTTTATTTATGATAACAGAAATATAAACAAAAAACGAAGGTGGCAAAAATAGAACTAAGAAAGAGCCTAAACTGGAAAAACTAAGAACCAAACTAACAAACCTGAAGGAGATGGAGAGCAAGCAAACACCGGGTATGATAAGCAGGGAGAAACGTACGGAGGAAACACAGAGACTGACTGAACCGCAGGGCCAAAACCTAACAACTAGCAAATCTTAACAGAATACATAACCAGAATAAACAAGAACATAGGATAATATTAATAAATACAAAACCCTGAGTCAACAGACTTCAGACGATTTCTGACCACCACGCCACCATAGATAGACTGTACATAAAAGATGGTCGAGGCCAACGGTTAACCTTTTTTCCTGTTTCTTTTCTTTTTTTTAGTTTAAGGTCAGTTCTTCAAGGTCAGCATTTTGACTGTACAAAAGTCATGGTGTTTTTAAACAGTGATGCACCGCTAGGTTAATCTGATTAGGAGACCGAGGACACGGCCCCCTAATTTACAAGATAAAGATCAGAAGGTGTAAAAAAACAAAACAACCAAACAGACAAACAAACAAGAAAATAAAAAATAAATACCTAAAAAAAACAAAACAAAATGTGCTGGCAGTTTTCTGCTAGTACATTATCCATATTTAAATGTAAATTTATAGGCATTTACACATAAATGGTTAATTGTAAACTTTAATACAAGGTACAAAACCAAACCAAAACAACCAAGAAAAACAGTGCAGTGAGGTAGCTCTGCGGCACACTGGTGTGCTGTCCAGAGCCTGCCTCTCTCCCTGTGACAGCTGGGGTGGGCTGCAGCACCTCTTTACCCTGAGTTGGATAAGCAAAAGAAAATTGATGGATCAATGTTGAAATTCAAAATTTCATATACCAATTTGATAATGGTGATAGTTCAAAGCTGAGCACAAAAAATATGTGGATTACCAAACAAATACCCACAGTTCTGCATATGAAAGGCAGTCGTCAAACATATCTCTTATTACACTAAAAGTCTATAAAGAAAATCCTGCCCCTTTTGTGGCACAACAATCGAAAGCTTTAAGCCAAGCACATTTCTCTAAACCATTTCTTTCAACGACGCCCCGGCAGTGTATGCCATAGCAACGGTGATGCTATCACTCTCCAAAGCAGTTGAGGCAGCTTTCCGTTTTATTTCTCAGGTTTATACTGAAATCATTTACTTAAAGCATTACATTTGGATGATATAACTGCCAGGCAATGACAGCATGTGTGTTAGACTAAGGAGCTCAAAAAAATCCACAACTAGTGGCAGACACTTTGAGCAAACAGTATTTCCTTTAGAAATGAAATATTTAGTCCTTGTGCAAACAGAGGAGGTGAAAGAAGCAGGATATAATAAATAGAAGCAGAGAGATATTGCAGGTGAGGTAGAAGGATAGTTGCACAGCCTTAGAAACACATTTGATAGCAAACAAAAACATTGCTGCTAGATTGCCTGGTAGCAAAAAGTGAGAATTAACTCGAACCTTGACATCATCCGTTTCCTGTGATGCATTTTGCTCATCTGTTTTCTCAGTTCTCACAAACAGGACTTCCTTGGAGAGCCAGATATATTTGGCACAGAACGAGGAACTAGACCAGCGCTAAGGAGCCAGACCACATCATTTTAAACCCAAAGGGGCTCCGTCTGTTGATCACTGGCTCGACCTTCTTACAAGCCAAAGTTGATGAACTCTTTGTGTGGTGTAAATATAAACGCTTGTTCACTGGTCCTCACTCACTGTAAGTAGAAAGTTGCTCATATTCCCATAAATGATCATATTATCACTCTCAGGTTAAAAAAAAAATTGGCTCAATGAAGAATTGTTTTGGAAAGAATTTAATTTTTAAGCAAAAGTTAAGCAACTTCAATTAGTGGCAAACTGAGGCATTTAGCATGATTTATTATCTTAAGGAGATTTCTTCACTTTCCATGTGAAATTTAATATGCACATGCTTTATTTTGAAAGGACTGGAGCTGAAAAAGACACATTGCCTGAACCCACACATGATAGACGCAACAGAGGCCAAGGACGAAGGAATAATTACTAACAAGGTCAAGCATGTTTTAGAACACTGACGAACCAAAGCACCACATGGCAACCTGCCCGTGGAAACAAAACAGGGTATTTAAATGAGCAGCTGTAAACATTTTTATCATTTTTGATTAATAAATTCAAATGAATGAATATTTAAAAAATATTTGGAGCTCTGTAGTGATAATTATTTCCAATCTGTGCATAAAAAAGATTTATAAAGTTAAAAATGCTAGTAAAAGCAGAAAATCAGAGCTAACTGGAAGTTGTTCGCATATTATAATACTGTGTATTGTTCTATGTTGTAAACAATGCACAGTCATTTTGTGAGTTTAACAGGTGGTTAGTTTTCTATGGCTACAGAACAGGGACATTTAGAGATGCTCACAATACCACATTAGTCCACATTTCAAACAAAGATGGGAAGCTGAGCTCTGGCTAGCATTAGAAAATTCAATGAATTTCAATTTAATTCAGTTTTGTTTAAATAGCACCAATTGCCAGTCAGTCGCCTCAAAGCGCTTGATTTCGTAAGACTTCTAGGAAAGACCTTCCAATATTAGAAAAAACCCTAAAAATGAGTCGACTCCCTATGAGCACACACTTGGTGACAGTGGGGAAGAAAAACTTCTTTTTAACAGGAAGAAACCTCTTAGTTAAGAGTGTTCTTATGATTTCCGTATGTTCTTCTAATGATGTTTTTTGATTGTGTGTTTGAGTTTGTACCTTTTTTGTAGACTGTATTTTTGGGTCCTTGTGTTTTATTAATCCTGCCCTCCTGTCTTCTCTGTGTCAAGAGTGCGTTTCTGTTCCTGTGTTCTTTTACTTCCTGTTTTATTTTGTTAGTCTTTCAACTTTAGTTCTTCTTCCCCTGCCTCGTTCTCAATAATTATCCCCAGCTGTGTTTCCTCCTGTTACCCATCCTCTCGTTATCTTGTGTTTGTATAAAATGGCTGTATCCCAATTCAGGGTCTGCAGCCTTAAAGTACGCAGCCTCAACGATCCTCAAGGGCCGCGTACTTAAAGACCGCTAAGGCCGGAAGTGCGAGGCTTATGAAATGGGACGGTCTAGCCTCCGTTGCGCTGCCCAGGTTGCCTAGCAACCATGATACTGGAACAGCTGGAAACGTTTCATACAGCTTTGTTTGACAGAAATGAAGGAGAAAATCTTTTGTTCATTTGTTTGTTTCTACATGAGCTTTGATCATTCTCTGTAAGATTAAGCTCAGCTATTGAACGCCGTATATTTTAAAGTAAAGGCTTTAAAACCAAGTTAGTACAAACGTCACTAATGTCACATAACTTTGCCGACATGTGGCCAACAGTAATGTTTTAATGTTCTTCGTTATTAAACATTTGCACATAAAAAAGTGACATAATATTCAGTACTTACTTAAAGTTTACTCTTCGGGCGCCCCTCATCCGCCGTTTTTTTCCGGCAAAATTATCCACACCCACCACCACGCTATGCATTCTGGGATATGTTGGGCCACGAAGTCTACACCGCCACGTCCTTAAAATTCAGGGAAATGAAGGACGCATTTGAGGGCTGCATTTCGAGCAGCCTTCGAATTGGGACAGCCTTCGTCGCGTCGCTGTGACGTAATCGGCCTTAAGATGCGGCCTTTAAGGCTGCAGACCCCCCAGATAGCAAGGAAACATTGAAACAATGTTGAGTCAATATCAGGTGATGTCATTGAATCAACGTTGAAGTGTGACGTTGACCTAACGTCACTCTTGCACCCTTTTTTAACGTTGAAACAACGTCAGGTTTTGATGTTGAATCAATGTTGAAACCTGACATTGATTCAACGTTATATTTTCCAATACTGTTGACATTGAAACAATGTCAGATTCTGATATTGAAACACTGTTGAGCTATGGTGTTGATTTTCCACCTCTTTCGCACAGTTGCTTTTTATTAAAACAACAGTTAAATCATGACTGGAAATCTACCTCTCTTTATAGGTATTTTAACCAATACTAAACTACTGCATGTTTCTATCAATACTTAAACCACCTAAACACATAATTGTACTTATTCCTCAAATTGGACACCCTTTTAAAAAAAACCCCCAAATGTCTCACAATGTATCATGTCAATATTAATATCCTAAAATAAGAAAGCATTGCATGTGATGTAACAGAGAAAAAACTAAACAAAAAAAGGTCAATAGGCATGTTTCGTTTGCTAAATACTTTATTAAAAGACAGTTTCCTATTTACATTTATATGTTTCACAGAAGTTTGTAATTTTTTACTCTGGGATGGGGATGCATGATGTGCGTCCTGCACCACCCAAACGATCTGGGGCGTATCGGAGCCATTTCTGCACTGCTTGTGCAAAGACAAACTCGGACATAGAGTTTGCCCCTAACTGCTGCGTCAGGCCATCTAGGACAAAAATACACACACACACACACACACACACACACAAACAAAAAAAGTGAATTAGAGCACATGAATAAGCTCTTGTTAACTGTCTTTAAAACAAAATAAACATGGGGTCCTCGGGCTGTACAAACTACAACCTGAGGACTAAACAAGCCAAAGACCAAAGACTCCATCTCCAGATTAACCGGACATGAAAGTCTTGTTATTAAGAAGGACAAAGTAATATAGCAAAAAAACGGTAAAACTTACCAAATATGCATTTGCAGAGCGCTGTATCTTTAAATGCCCTTTTTTGCTTTGTCTGGTCCTTGGTTTTTTTCCCTGCCCAGTTTAGTACCGAGGCCAGCTCGTTTGTAATGGCATAAGCCATTACACGGCGGACTCGCACCTCCAGTGTGGTCCCTCCAATCAAGGCAAAGCGTCTCACATATAGACACATTTTAAGAGATGGAATTAGCTTGTCTCATGTCTTTAATGTGTATGCAAGTGCTTGTGTGTTTAATCAACAGGCCGTTGTTATGTATTTAAATCACATCTGACAGCTATTACACTTTATAGTTACAAAGTGTACATAACCTTTATATACTTACCATTGCCTTATTTGCCTCTTGTGATTGAAGAGCTGGCTCTGCATTGTTTAGCTCCTCAATGTTGTGCAAGGGCAAATCCAGAGGCAGTACCCCAGCATCTACCGATTCATTACAGCCGGTATTGCGGATGGCTCTGACCTCCTCACAGAGTTCGTTAACAGCTCTCGTCAGGTCTGACAGAAAAAGATAATTTTTTTTAAGTATTTAAGAATACAGACAACTTGTCAAAAGTTTCCTTGTGTCACACACAGATATGTACAAAGACACCAGACAGTATTTTATTACCTGGTATTGTCACTCGAGGGGCCTGGGGAAACCGTCTTTTTGTGGGCTGCTCATCCTCTGAGTCACTATATGTGTACAGGGGATTTGGTCTAAAGAAAAAAAGTTGAAAACGGTCATAAGTAATTACAAATGTGCAGGTACAGTATACAAGGAATTTTTGAAGTGCACAAGTGTACACGGCTTTGCATCTATAAAAAGTTTACAAGCTTCCACTTTTTGGACTATATTATGTGGTGATATTGCAGTATGCAAGCACCACAGATATGTATAAAAGACAAGATCATAAATTCTTAGCAATCAAAGATATGTTTGTGAAATAAAAAAAGTTTTACTTGTGCTTTCTTTTATGACTGGTCTGAGTTTCAGCTTCGGACTGAAGGTCAGACATATCACAGTGTTCACTTAGATATTTCTGAAGACTGCGTTCTGCTTCGTGAAATGTGTCTGGAAGTACAAACACAATGTATGGCCAGACATAAATTAGGACACGAAAAACTTGTTATTGTTACATTTATACAACACCAATCCAGATGATACCCACCATGGCTTATTAGAAGTCGGACTGGTGCATAGGTGAGCCATGTTGCACCAGGATGAACTCTCCTCTTTACTGCGTCGTGGATCCTGAATGTGTCTCACGGAGGATATGGAGGCCATGACAATTTCTCTCCATTTATCCATGATCTAGGGACTATTTCTGTACCACCAGTGCTGAACTGCACAATGCACCAGTCTTTCATTTTTATCTTTTTTTTAAATTTGGAGTCCTTTTTTGCCCTGTCTAGGATAAACAGGAAACAGATATTTACAATATATTTCATAGTCACTACAAAACTTGATCTATTGATTGAACTAAATAATAAATAATAGCTTAAAATGTATATAGGCAACAATTACAAGCAAACCCGATAAAACAAACTCTTTTTTTTTTTAACATACAACTGCGTGTGTATATGTAAGCATTTAAACACTGAAGATAATAAAATTAACAGTATTTTGTCTAAGTCTGCCATTGTAGGAATTCATGGCACCGAGACAAAAACTTGGCGCACAGTGTGGCATCAAAATAGGCGCACACCTTTGACGCTGCGTTTTCTCCGTCTTCCTCGTCCACACGTAAATGCTAAAATGGAGTTTTCGAAAATATCCGCCCTGGCAGGCGTCTTTAAAAATCTCAGTTTTCAGTTGATGAAACGCAGTTTACGTGTGGTCAAAAGGTGCAAACGCAAGTTAGGTGAGCGTGCAGCGTAAAGTTAGGTGAGCGTGCAGCGTAAAGTTTGAATTGAGTGCGAATCGAAGCGGGTGCTCTCCAATCATTAAAAGTAACAAAGTCATTGAACACATTTATACAGTTACCTTTACGTTTATCAATCATATATCACAGATTTACAATTTTTTTGTAGTACTATGCTAAAAAGCAACTACAGAGCGAAAGTCTGGGTCAAGCGCTGAGGCGACGGCAAGAACAAAGGAACCCTCGAAGCGTTAAAGCTAGCTTTGTAAGGGAATATAACGGAAAAGTATGAAACGAAAATGTTTTCTTTGTTGATAGACTTTGTTCGCAGTGCAATTTATTTGTTGCCGGATTGTAAGATGAAAGTAGACACAATTTCGGGCTCCCACATTTTATCCGAAACTTTACATTAACAAGTTTGGGTTTTTTTTTTTTACTGTTATTCAAATGCAACCATGGAAATAACGAATAGAACAAAAGTCATTCATTCTTACCTTATACTAATCGTGGTGCAGGCCAGTGCAGTGCATGAACTGATGCCTTCTCCGGTCAATTCCGCTGAGAGTAAATCTAATGTCCCGCTCTACTGTACAAGACAATGGTTACCTGGAGGGACGTACCAATGTGATAGGGGTGCTGCGGAATAGTCCAAGTGGTAGCAGCTTTAATTTCCCGCTCAACCATAAATTGATGATTTTTCAACGTGATTGTTGTCACCTTGTCAACTATAAATAGATCAACAATCAACGATGACAGAACAACAGTGAATCAATGTTATTTCAATGTCAGTGTCAGGTTTCATCAGTATTTCAATGTTGTTTCAACATTGGTTTTGTGTTGACATTTCAATCCTGACGATTCTGATGGTTCAGATGGAAAATCAACATCTGTTCAATGTCTCCTTGCTATCTGGGCCTGAATTGGGATACAGCCAATGTCTCAGTCTCCTCATGTCCTCTACATTATTTGCCCAGGCTCTGCTGACGTCTTTGTTTTGTATTTTTTGTTGGCAAGAACTGAAAGAAAACCGCCCTTTAGTTTACATGTTTATGTTTTGTCTCCTGAGCCCTGCATTTGGGTCCACATCCTGTCCTGACAATGGTGACTATACTACTATTACTGTACTATAGTACACTATTGGACTTTATTCATGTATAAATTAGCCTGCATGTCAGCAAGTGGCATAAATAAAAGAGTTAAGAAACTGCATTCCTCTCTTACAATTGTAAAACCTCAGTACGTGCCTTCTGGGAAGGAAACACAGCTGTTAATGTCTGTATCAAACAAAATAAATCACATCTATAAACCTGCTGCTAGATCCGAAACGCGTAAAACAATCCATCCGCAGTATGGAATTAAGTGATTTATAGAAATCTGTGAAATAAATGAAATGATAAAATGATAAAGTAAAATAATAAAAAATTAAAACCATCATTAAAGTCTAGATTCAAGACAAAATTATAGCTAGAGCATTACTGTGAAATTCCTTCTTCCAAAAGGTACACTGACTAAGCAACATTTCTACCAGCAACTTATAAAAATACAGCAGATTTCTTAGTTTTTGTTAAATTTGAAAAAAATATAAAACAAACCCAATCCTTACTTGTAGGACGCAATTAATGTTTACATCACAAAGCAGTGTGGACAGCGGTGGTAAATGGACTACAATGTCCTACAGCCCTTTCAGTGTGAACCCCAGTGTACATGATGAAGTAGTCAAGTCATAAAATTTGCCTATATATATATATATATATATATACACACACACACACACACACATATACACACACACACACACACACATATATACACACACACACACATATATACACACACATACATATACATGTACACACACACACACATACATATACACACACATACACACACACACACACATACACACATATAAAACACCCAGCACGCCCATGCGGGCGGTTTTATCCTTCAAGCTCGGGTCCTCTACCAGAGGCCTGGGAGCTTGAGGGTCCTGCGCAGTATCTTAGCTGTTCCCAGGACTGCGCTCTTCTGGACAGAGATCTCCGATGTTGTTCCCGGGATCTGCTGGAGCCACTCGCCTAGCTTGGGAGTCACCGCACCTAGTGCTCCGATTACCACGGGGACCACCGTTACCTTCACCCTCCACATCCTCTCGAGCTCTTCTCTGAGCCCTTGGTATTTCTCCAGCTTCTCGTGTTCCTTCTTCCTGATATTGCTGTCATTCGGAACCGCTACATCGATCACTACGGCCGTCTTCTTCTGTTTGTCTACCACCACTATGTCCGGTTGGTTAGCCACCACCATTTTGTCCGTCTGTATCTGGAAGTCCCACAGGATCTTAGCTCGGTCATTCTCCACCACCCTTGGGGGCATCTCCCATTTTGACCTCGGGACTTCCAGGTTATACTCGGCACAGATGTTCCTGTACACTATGCCGGCCACTTGGTTATGGCGTTCCATGTATGCCTTGCCTGCTAGCATCTTGCACCCTGCTGTTATGTGCTGGATTGTCTCTGGGGCATCTTTACACAGCCTGCACCTGGGGTCTTGCCTGGTGTGATAGACCCCAGCCTCTATGGATCTTGTGCTCAGAGCTTGTTCTTGTGCTGCCATGATTAGTGCCTCTGTGCTGTCTTTCAGTCCAGCTTTGTCCAGCCACTGGTAGGATTTCTGGATATCAGCCACCTCCTCTATCTGCCGGTGGTACATACCGTGCAGGGGCCTGTCCTTCCATGATGGTTCCTCGTCTCCCTCCTCTTTCTTGGGTTTCTGCTGCCTGAGGTATTCACTGAGCACTCGGTCAGTTGGGGCCATCTTCCCAATGTATTCTTGGATGTTCGTTGTCTCATCCTGGACTGTGGTGCTGACACTCACCAGTCCCCGGCCCCCTTCCTTCCGCTTAGCGTACAGCCTCAGGGTGCTGGACTTGGGGTGAAACCCTCCATGCATGGTAAGGAGCTTTCTTGTCTTTATGTCAGTGGCTTCTATCTCCTCCTTTGGCCAGCCTATTACCCCAGCAGGGTACCTGATCACGGGCAGGGCGTACGTGTTGATGGCCCGGATCTTGTTCTTACCATTCAGCTGACTCCTCAGGACTTGCCTGACTCTCTGCAGGTACTTGGTGGTTGCAGCTTTTCTAGCGGCCTCTTCATGGTTCCCATTCGCCTGCGGGATCCCCAGGTACTTGTAACTGTCCTCTATGTCTGCAATGTTGCCTTCTGGTAGTTCAATCCCCTCAGTTCTGACTACCTTCCCTCTCTTTGATACCATCCGACTACACTTCTCCAGTCCGAACGACATTCCAATGTCATTGCTGTATAGCCTGGTAGTGTGGATCAGTGAATCGATGTCTCGTTCACTCTTGGCATACAGCTTGATGTCATCCATGTACAGGAGGTGGCTGACAACTGCTCCGTTCCGTAGTCGGTATCCGTAGCCAGTCTTGTTAATGATCTCACTGAGGGGGTTCAGGCCTATGCAGAACAGCAGTGGGGACAGAGCATCTCCCTGGTAGATCCCGCACTTGATGGTGACTTGTGCTATGGGCTTGGAGTTGGCCTCTAGTGTTGTACGCCACATCCCCATTGAGTTCCTGATGAAGGTTCTTAGGGTCCCATTGATCTTGTACAATTCTAGGCATTCCAGTATCCAGCTGTGGGGCATTGAGTCATAGGCCTTCTTGTAATCAATCCAGGCAGTGCACAGGTTGGTCAGTCTGGTCTTGCAGTCTCGGCTGATTGTTCTGTCTACCAGTAGCTGGTGTTTTGCGCCTCTGGTATTCTTGCCAATTCCTTTCTGTGTCCCGCTCATGTATTGACCCATGTGCCTGTTCATCTTAGCCGATATGATGCCTGACAGGAGCTTCCATGTAGTACTGAGGCAGGTTATTGGTCGGTAGTTGGAGGGGACCGGTCCCTTCTTGGGGTCCTTGGGGATCAGGACCGTCCGGCCTTCAGTTAGCCATTCCGGGTGTCTCTCGTTAACTAGCAGCTGGTTCATTTGTGCTGCCAGACGCTCGTGGAGTGCAGTCAGCTTCTTCAGCCAGTAGGCGTGAACCATGTCAGGCCCTGGTGCTGTCCAACTCTTCATACTGGAGACCCTTTCTTGGATATCTGCCACTGTGATGGTTACTGGACCCTGTTCAGGGAGGTCGCTGTGGTCTGCCCTCAGATCCTCTAGCCACTGAGCATTGCCGTTATGGGTTGCATCCTTCTCCCATATGCTCTTCCAGTATTGCTCCGTCTCCAGCCTTGGTGGTGCTGTTCTCTTATTGTTCCCTTGCCACTGAGAGTACACCTTTGCTGGTTCTGTGGAGAACAGCTGGTTTATTCTCCTGCCTTCTATCTCTCTGGTGTACCTCCTCAAGCGGCTGGCCAAGGCTGTGAGTCTTTGCTTGGCAGTTTCCAAGGCCTCAGGTATGGATAGCTTGCTGTATTTCTTAGGCACCTTATTTGTCGCACGTTTCTGCAACTCCGTTAGTTGGCTAACCTCCCTCCGTGCTACTTTGATCTTGCCCTCTAGCCTCCTTCTCCATGGAGGGTACTGCCCCTTGTGGCTGTTCAACTTGTAGCCAAGCATCTCACTGATCACTGCTGCCGTATTGTAGATCAGCTTGTTAGTGTCGGTAATCGTGGTTGTAGGTATTGCCCGTAGTGCTGCATTAACATCATCTAGCAGACCTTCTGAGGGTACTTCACGTAATCTTGGTAACCTGCTACGGGGGATCCAGGTTTCAAGCTTGGCCATGATCCTATTTTTCAGGTCAGTTCCTCTCGCACTCAACGATCCTTCTCCTATCGCACTTGGGGCTATGTACCCAATCTCGGGTGGGGGTGATGATATCTCCCCCCTGACCTGGCGTCCTGACTCCTCCTTGCCATAGCATTTGTGTTGTACCTCGTCAATCTCTAGCTGTGAGAGCAGTCCCTTCTTTCGAATGTTGGAACACTGAGCTACTAGTTGTTTCGCCGTCATTGTGGATGTTGGGTATCGAAGAATCCATAGGTCCCTCATCCTATTCATGTAGCCCCTTCCGCTGGGGTTACTTGCGTAGTAGCATTCCAACAACGCCCTGTTTTCGTCCCTTGCCCACCGATGCCTTCTTGTTCCAGTAGCCCACTTTTCGTCAGGGTGCCCTGGTTCCTCAACACCTGACGCGGACCTTGTTGATCCGGGCGACGTCCGAGCCGGCATGCCTTCATATTTATCTGTCTCGCTCATGTCTGCGGTAGGCTTGCTTAGCATAGGGGGTCTAGCCTTAGGACCCTTACTGGATACAGACGCCCCCAGGCAGGAATCGAACTTGCGATCCTCTGTTCCAAAGGCGTGTAGTTTAACCACTACGCTATCCAGCTGCTATTGGAGGTTCCACTGAGGTTCCATATATATATATATATATATATATATATATATATATATATATATATATATATATATATATATATATATATATATATATATATATATATATATATATATATATATATATATATATATATAGTGTACCAGGACTGCGCTCTTCTGGACAGAGATCTCCGATGTTGTTCCCGGGATCTGCTGGAGCCACTCGCCTAGCTACCACAGGGACCACCGTTACCTTCGCCCTCCACATCCTCTCGAGCTCTTCTCTGAGCCCTTGGTATTTCTCCAGCTTCTCGTGTTCCTTCTTCCTGATATTGCTGTCATTCGGAACCGCTACATCGATCACTACGGCCGTCTTCTTCTGTTTGTCTACCACCACTATGTCCGGTTGGTTAGCCACCACCATTTTGTCCGTCTGTATCTGGAAGTCCCACAGGATCTTAGCTCGGTCATTCTCCACCACCCTTGGGGGCATCTCCCATTTTGACCTCGGGACTTCCAGGTTATACTCGGCACAGATGTTCCTGTACACTATGCCGGCCACTTGGTTATGGCGTTCCATGTATGCCTTGCCTGCTAGCATCTTGCACCCTGCTGTTATGTGCTGGATTGTCTCTGGGGCATCTTTACACAGCCTGCACCTGGGGTCTTGCCTGGTGTGATAGACCCCAGCCTCTATGGATCTTGTGCTCAGAGCTTGTTCTTGTGCTGCCATGATTAGTGCCTCTGTGCTGTCTTTCAGTCCAGCTTTGTCCAGCCACTGGTAGGATTTCTGGATATCAGCCACCTCCTCTATCTGCCGGTGGTACATACCGTGCAGGGGCCTGTCCTTCCATGATGGTTCCTCGTTTCCCCCCTCTTTCTTGGGTTTCTGCTGCCTGAGGTATTCACTGAGCACTCGGTCAGTTGGGGCCATCTTCCCAATGTATTCTTGGATGTTCGTTGTCTCATCCTGGACTGTGGTGCTGACACTCACCAGTCCCCGGCCCCCTTCCTTCCGCTTAGCGTACAGCCTCAGGGTGCTGGACTTGGGGTGAAACCCTCCATGCATGGTAAGGAGCTTTCTTGTCTTTATGTCAGTGGCTTCTATCTCCTCCTTTGGCCAGCCTATTACCCCAGCAGGGTACCTGATCACGGGCAGGGCGTACGTGTTGATGGCCCGGATCTTGTTCTTACCATTCAGCTGACTCCTCAGGACTTGCCTGACCCTCTGCAGGTACTTGGTGGTTGCAGCTTTTCTAGCGGCCTCTTCATGGTTCCCATTCGCCTGCGGGATCCCCAAGTACTTGTAACTGTCCTCTATGTCTGCAATGTTGCCTTCTGGTAGTTCAATCCCCTCAGTTCTGACTACCTTCCCTCTCTTTGTTACCATCCGACTACACTTCTCCAGTCCGAACGACATTCCAATGTCATTGCTGTATAGCCTGGTAGTGTGGATCAGTGAATCGATGTCTCGTTCACTCTTGGCATACAGCTTGATGTCATCCATGTACAGGAGGTGGCTGACAACTGCTCCGTTCCGTAGTCGGTATCCGTAGTCGGTATCCGTAGCCAGTCTTGTTAATGATCTCACTGAGGGGGATCAGGCCTATGCAGAACAGCAGTGGGGACAGAGCATCTCCTTGGTAGATCCCGCACTTGATGGTGACTTGTGCTATGGGCTTGGAGTTGGCCTCTAGTGTTGTACGCCACATCCCCATTGAGTTCCTGATGAAGGCTCTTAGGGTCCCATTGATCTTGTACAATTCTAGGCATTCCAGTATCCAGCTGTGGGGCATTGAGTCATAGGCCTTCTTGTAATCAATCCAGGCAGTGCACAGGTTGGTCAGTCTGGTCTTGCAGTCTCGGCTGATTGTTCTGTCTACCAGTAGCTGGTGTTTTGCGCCTCTGGTATTCTTGCCAATTCCTTTCTGTGTCCCGCTCATGTATTGACCCATGTGCCTGTTCATCTTAGCCGATATGATGCCTGACAGGAGCTTCCATGTAGTACTGAGGCAGGTTATTGGTCGGTAGTTGGAGGGGACCGGTCCCTTCTTGGGGTCCTTGGGGATCAGGACCGTCCGGCCTTCAGTTAGCCATTCCGGGTGTCTCTCGTTAACTAGCAGCTGGTTCATTTGTGCTGCCAGACGCTCGTGGAGTGCAGTCAGCTTCTTCAGCCAGTAGGCGTGAACCATATATATATATATATATATATATATATATATATACACATATATATATATATATACATATATATATATATATATACATATATATATATATATACATATATATATATATATACACACATATATATATATATATATATATATATATATATATATATATATACACATATATATATATATATATATATATATATATATATATATATATATATATATATATATATATATATATATATATATATATATATATATATATATATATATATATATATATATATATATATATATATATATATATATATATATATATATATATATATAGGGATCAATTCTTTCATTCTCCAAGAACTACCTGGATACTCTCGCCACATGAAGCCAGAATTGTAGTGTACCAAGAGAAGCCCAGCCCACAGCACCAGTGTAGAGTCTGATAATGGACCCAAGGATTTCATCCCTATCTGTTGGCTGTGGGGGGGGGGGGGGGGAATTACCTAGCCTGTAGAGATCTGTGTGTCACTCTGGATATGCCTCCCCAAACCATCACTGATCCACCAAAAACCCGGTCATGCTGAATGATGTTATAGGCAGCATAATGTTCTCCATAGCTTCTCCAGACCTTTACACGTCTGTCACATGTGCTCAGGGTAAACCAGCTCTCATCTGTGAAGAGCATAGGGCACCAGTGGTGGCCAACTCCAGTCAAGCTCCACTGTGCCTGACAGTGAGAACAAGACCCACTAGAGGATGTTTTCTGCATTTCTAGATAGACAGATTGCTATGGTTTCAGTGCTTATGCGTGTGCTGTAACGTTTTTCTGTGGTGAGGGCAAGAGTGAAGCTGTCAATTTACCACATGATCTGCATTCCTACGCTCACATATGGCCTCAAGTTGTATTCCTTTACATTGAAGGACCCAGTTAGGGTGGTCCAGGCATCTGATTAGGATGCCTGCTGGGTGTGAGGTGTTTCAGACATGTCCTACTGAGAGGAGGCCCTGGGGCAGACCCAGGACACGTTGCAGAGATTATATCTCTCAGCTGGCCTTGGAGCAGCCTCCACCCTCCCACCCACTGGACCAGGTTAATTAGCAGAAAATAGATAGGTGGATGGAGGGATAGAAATGTTGCTTTATTTAAATAAAATCATATACTAATTTTCACTAGCCTCTCTCTTTCGCTTAATTACTTATTTTTCTTGAAAGCCTCTCAAATAGATTTTAAAGGGAAAACGGACGATTTGACCAATTCTGGTGTTTTTATTATCTCTTTGTGATGACGTGACTAGTTGAAACATTATTTATGATCTAAATGGTCTCCACTGTAGAGCAATGACATGTTTGATTCGCTCTCATGCCCATGCCTCAGTGAAATCTGACACAGAGGAGAGAGCTTCTGCTGCCAGCACAGTCCTTCTCAACACCAACTGGTCTTGCTCTAAATGTCTTGTGGACTTTGCCCCATTAGATTTTGAACTTCAAATCCTGACCTTAAACCGAGCTTACGTTTCTCATCAAGGGGCTCATGAGCCCATCTGTGTCAGTGTCTGTTCATGGCCATTTGTGTCCAACTGTAACATGTTGAAATACCGATACCCATCTTTCTTTTAACACTTCAGTGTCACCCCCATGGGTTTGTGCACTCGACCACAAATGATTTGCAATGGATGGAATTTACTTTTACAAGCTTTCACAGTCCCTCCTCTTGTCTGCAGTGGCCATTTTTTTTATACTGTACTGGACACATCCAAGGGATCCAATTTGATCAGTAGGCGAGAGGATAACAATCTGCGGATGAATGTCAGCCAAGGCAGTTAAGGTCTTCTTCTATGGTTTTTAAGTACACCCTTAAAACTTAAAACTTACAGATTGATATTTGTGTGCAGTTTGGAGTCCAGCACCAAGAGCACATCAAAAAAAGTATATGTACAATATTTGGCTGAATGGCCTGGAAGTTTCTCTTCCCACAGAAAACACACAGTTGTGTGTATTCACATCTCATTTTAACATTTATATGACTACAGAAATGTTTAAATTTAAAGAGACTTTTCCAGAGTAGTCTCAGACATCCGTTTGTAACTCCAGCTGTTTATACATGTGAGTTCTAATGTCGACTGATTTTGTGGCTCCGTCATATCTTTTTGTATAGTTAAAAACCACAATACTAGAACAACTGGTTTTTTTTAACTATGCCTCAAAAACTAAGTATTTTGTGTTATGTTCCCTGGGGTTGGTCATGCTTTTGAATTTAGATTCTTTAGTTAATATGTTTGAGTTTGGCTCTTGTTTCAGGTTTTTCTGTTGCTCCTCTGTCTGAAGTTTTGTATTCCAGGTTTGATTTGACCTTTATTTGAATACTGAGCAAATTCTTATATTCTGTGGCTTCTTACTTTTATGTTTTTTCTTTTTTGTATTTTGTTCATGTCTATCATTAATATGTTTAATATTATATAACGGATATGGCTAAACCTTCTAGGCTTATTAGAATTTATAGAACCCTTCAAAACACTGCGAAGCAGAAAGTAATTTCTGGTGATTGACGAATAGAAGGGCAGCATGGTGGCACGGTTGCTTGCCTCATTGCAAGAAGGTCCCGAGTTCAATTCCACCATCAGGCCGGGCTCTTTGTGTGGAATTTGCATGTTCTTTTTGTGGTTTCTGAATAGTAAGATTTTCCTATAATTAAAAAAAAACAAAAACAAAAAAAAACGGTACAGTTGTCTCGCTAAATAACATTGACTTGACTTTTGAACCTGTTTGTATGTAAAGGGTTTAGATACACACAAATAAACACATACAAGCACAATAACAGAACAAGAGACTGAGGAATGTAGCTGCAAAGAAAATGTTCGTGCAAAAATATACAGGACAATAACATGACCACTAAAAATGATGGTAATGTCTGCCTTGTGTTTTTCACAGGCAGCAGCTACAGATTCACCCACATTAGTCACCACTAGTTACCTCACTGGAGACCACAGTACTATTTTTATCTAGGGGGCCAACTACGTGTTGTGTATTTTTTTTAACACTACTTAAAGTATAATGTTACACTCACCACTAAGCTTGCAAATGGTTTGACTGTGATTAATGGCAAGATGAGCTAGCTATTTGTGCACACAATGCACCATATATGGTGATGCTATTTCCTGTAGTTGTCATATTGTCATCACTGTACGTTGATTTTGTTTCTTGGTCCTTGCTCAGGTTATTTGAATGTATTGAAATGTGCTGCTTTAACTCTAATGGAGATTTTCCTGGTATTTTGCTGCTCTGAATGAAGGTCGTTTTACTTCAAAGCCACATGAGGGGGAAAAAAAACTAAAGGTCAACAGCTTAAATGTTTAAATATATGGAGCTGATACAAGCTTGGCTTTTATTTATTAAAATACAAATATCCTTTGAACTTATGTCTTGGAAATCTTTCATTCCATAATGACCATCATTAGTTCCTGCTGTAACAGCAGCAGATGTCATTTTTCCTGTTGTCACCTTCTAAGTAATCCTTAGCATACAGCTCTATTTCCAAAAAGGTGAAAGGTTGTGAAAAACGTTAATTAAACAGAATACTGAGGTAATGTTAACCCTGTATGAAATTGAATACAAATGCACCGACTGGGCAGGGACCCGAATTGGCTGATTTCCAGCATACTTGGCCATGATCGATGACCGGGTGGTCTAATTATGAACCAACATGTAGACAGTGGTGCAGACAAATAGTCAGAGGCACACACATATGTTAGCTACATGCTAACATATAGTACGCTGTGAGTGAAGACACAAAGTTCACAAAAGTAAATCACACACCCAGCTGGACACAGACAGTTTAAAGAAGCTAAGAAAGGAAAATATGCTAAAGCTAATGCTATCCAGAGCTCAGGGCCAGCCACGAGCCAGCAGCCTCGGCATGAGCAAAAGATCAAAGCAGTTACTTGGAAAATTATGGAGATGAGTGAAAAAGAGAAAAGGGTCAATCTCCTGTTATTTGGTGAAGTTACAAAAATACTGGGAATGATATAAGGCATTTATTAAATATGTAAATATGTGTAAAAAACCCCCCAAAAACCTTCTGAATATTTCTTATGTTCTTATTGAGGGTGTGAGGAGCATATTGAGTGAGAAACTGAAACTGTGAAGCCCTGCATGTGCACTCATTAGCAGCATATGTTGACTAGCACGTCATCCTTAATCCAAGATGTTCCAGCAGTTTGAGTACATATGATGTCCAAAAGGATAAGGATCGCAGACTTATTAAGAGTAACATAATTTTTCTCATAATGAAACAGTATGTATATCCTAGAAGACCCTATGCAAAAAGAATAATTAAAATTGGTTTGAGGGCCTGTAGTGCCCAGACTTCTGCTTAATATTACTGATGTTCTTGTGTTCATTTGATTTTCTTTTTTGAGTTCCTTTTTTTACGAATGAAATTGACACCAGCACTAAATCAAACTGCTATGTGTAATGAGAGTTGGCTTAAAAAAAGGCGATAAACCCACTGCACCCATATGGAAACGGAAATAGTGAATATTTGATTTACATTCACCTCGTAGCCTGAAAAACAGCAGCGCTTGAATGCCAATGCAGGCCTTTGTCTGCTGGATGTGTAAATGGACAATGGCTTGACACCTTGATCACGTCTTTTTAAAGTGATGATATCGTGGGCATATGTTTGCTGCTCTGTGTTTTGCCTTTAAAAAAAAATCTATTATTGCAACATTTCCCACTGCTTTAATCAATTTCCATTTCAGTTTCCAGCCAGTCCTGGTGCTGGCCTCTCCACAGGACAAAGACTGAAACCGAATGGGAGGCAAAATGGAACACAAAAGGTGTGAAGGTGAAAGAGATCAACAGGAGATTGAAGCCGACCTTCCATTCATTGTCTTGAGATATATACGCAAGCTCAAGAAAGACTGCGAGCAAGATGGAGAAGCACTCAGCCTTGGTCAAGACACAGTGGGTATATTGGCAAGGCAATTTTATGTGCATAAGAGAAATGGCTCCGGTTTAGCTGATGTGAACTGACAGGATATAATAATAGATATAAGATCCCAGTTTTATCAGCATTAGCAGTCTATTTTTTTTATTCTTCTATTTTTTAATCTAGTTGCTGCAATGATCACAGACTGTCTTTATTCTATCCTCAACATTATTATCTCTTCTTCACTGTGGATAACACGAAATTAGGGTAGTTTAAAAAAAACTGAGAGAAGAGGACATAATTAAATTTAATATTTAAAATCGGTTTAATCTGTGTTTAATACAGCTTTTAATACTGAAAGATATATTTCTAAAGAACTTCGTGTCTTGACAGTACTTGCAGCAACGCATTACGTGGAAATACTTTAATTTAACAACAGCAGAATATCATATAAAACTACAGACTCAGTCACATATGACCTACTGTCATTTTTCTTACCGGGCAACCTTCACAAGGACCCTGCCGAATATTTTCCATTTCTTTTTAGAAAAGATGGTTATATTATTTTTTTAAGAAAGTGTAGTCAGTAAGGTTTAGATGTTGAAGGGCACCATGAATTGACAGAAATACACAGAAAACTGTCAGTTTCTAGCATCTGAAATGGTGATGTGGAAGCTGCCTTGGAGACATATTAAACTTCACATAAACTTGGAACAGCCAACAAAACTTGAGTGAGAACGTAATCTATCTTTCTGCACCTTTACATCACTTATTTGTTCAGAAATGGTGAGTCCCATGATGTCTTGCTGGCCCATTTTAGGAAGGTGTCGAGCTGTTGACTTAGATTAAAATCAAATAGCACTTTTGAAAGAACATTTTTGCAGCCGTTGAAAGTGGGGTGGGGTGCTATTCATCTATCCGTCTTTCCTAAGATGTGCACCCACTAATAGGGAGGTTCAAAATAGCCAGACGTTTTGTGTTGTTGGGTTTTTTGTGTTTGTTTTTTTTAGGTGTTAGCTGGTGGTTGTTAACTGTGTTAAACCAGGCTTCCTGCTTCAGGCTGTGTGTGTTCACACAAAGGAAGCACTTTGTGCGTCATTTGTTGTTTGTCGTTTTTCAGTCGTCAACGGGTGAAGAAATTTAAAGAACATAAAAAATCATTACGATAAAAAGCAGAACTGGTGCTACATGTAAGTAAGGAGAAAGGAATGCTGGCAGAAAATCGTTAAGTGAATATACATTTATTCAAGTATATAAATACATAAGTGATTATATTCATTTTAGCTTTCAGTGCTGCTGTTTTTATCAGCACAGATTAACAGCTCTTAAACTTTAAATCTGATGCCTTTAAAGGTTTTACTTAAGAAGTGGACAGAGTGGGATTGTAC
Organism: Diplotaxodon limnothrissa; assembly: GCF_057381915.1. NCBI lineage: Eukaryota > Metazoa > Chordata > Actinopteri > Cichliformes > Cichlidae > Diplotaxodon > Diplotaxodon limnothrissa. The sequence continues at coordinate 43,794,985 of NC_140602.1, read as the reverse complement.
TGAAGTGTGACACTGTCCCATAATGAAGGACATGATTTTTTTTGCCCAGATTACTTTATTATTATTTCCATAACACTATGTTGTCTGTAATACTCCAAAAGCCTAATAGTTTTTCTAATTTACACAACAGATTTGGCAGCTTGAGCCCAAACAAAATCCTATATATTAGCATTTTATATACATTTGTGAAAGAGAGTTTCCACAGGACTCTATGCAGCCCTGTGGAAAACACCCAGTAATTCAGTAGGCTGTTGAAACAGTTTTAGTAGCAATAACATAAAGTAATCCTTATCTCTATGACTCTTTTTTTTTTTACAACATGACTTCAGTTCACTGAGGTTTGTGGCCATTTATGCACAGCTATTTCATGATCCTGCTACAGTTTGACTGTCTGGACTTTGACTGGGTCATTAGACCACGTTTAATTTTTTTGTTATTACCCATTCTGTTGCAGATTTGTTTCTGGATGACTCAGTTTTGGTCAAACTTCAGCTTCATTTGATCGGAATACTTTGATATACAGAGAGTTCATGGTAGACTCAAGGTGCCCAGGTGCTGTGGCTGCAAAGCAAGCCAAATTCACCACCTCTCCACCACCGTGCATGACGGTTAGTGCTGATATGCTGTCTTTTGTTTTTGCCAAGCAACAGTGACTTACAGCCAAACCTCCACTTTGGTCTTATATATCAAAAGGACATTGTTCCAAAACTCTTGTGGGTTTTTACAGACGCAGCTGTGCAAGCCTAAATCGTGCTGCCATGTTCTTTTTTTTTTTTAGAGAGAAGAGGCTTTTTCTCCTGGCAACCCTTTCAAACAAGTCACCCTTGTTTAGTCTTTTTCTAACTGTACTGTCATGAACCTTGTGCTCTTTTCAGTTTCATTTACCTAAAAGCTCCAAAACGCCAATCTGCCAAAATTTCTTCTTTTATAAAAATGGTCACACTTGCAGATGATCAAGTAATCAAGTGCATTTGACGGGCAGCGCCTGATAGTTAACCTCTTAACTCCTTTGGAGGCAGTCGAGGGTATTATTAGTTTTTCACAGGTCTGCATCACATATTTAAAACAAGTAAATCTTCGTGACAATGCAACATCCAGTTTTCACTACTGTGCCATTCCAGTTTATATTAGAAACATCACTAACAACAATCTCAGCAAGTGTCAGATGTAAAACACATGCCCTCAACTGAAAATCTATTTTGCACTTGGAACATGTCCAAAAAATCTTCTTCCACTTATCCTTTTTAGGGTCACGGGGGTGCTGGAGCCTATTCCAGCTGCCAGCGGCAGGGTATACCCTGGATAGATGCAGAGCTAATACAGAGAGACAAACAACCATCCGCACTCACATTGACACCTATGGGCAATTTTGAATCACAAATTAATCTAACCCTACTAATTGCATGTCTTTGGACTGTGGGAGGAAGTTGGAGTACCAGGAGACAACCCCCGCAAGAGCGAGAACATGCAAACTCCATGCATTGTGATCTCGCCAGGTTAAAGAAAAACAGAAAACAGGTCATTCAAAACTCTGGTTTTTAGGCTGCACATACCTCACTAATCTTGTTTAGTAGTCCACCATTGTAGTGCAGCAAATAAATAATAACAACAGTCAAGTTCAAAATCTCTTTAACCTGACATCCAAAACTTTAACAGAACTTACTGAAGCTACCTCTCAGAAAATCCTTTTGATTTTTTTCTAAACGTTTCCCACGAGTAAAAGGTTTCATGGTGAGGAACCTGGTGAGGAATGCAGTGTGTGAAAGGTTTTGTGTTGTAGATAAAGTAACATTAAAAATCCATTTGGTGTGAAATGCGGGGGAAATGGAATAAAAGAAGTAACACAGCCTGTGGGCAACAGATTGAGGGGAAAGCATTTCTGGCACTGAAAAAGTCCAAACACAATGGAGGGGGGTTATGGACTGAGGGATTCATTTAGAAACAAATCTGGTGTGATTCTAACATAATCCCTTAAATACGGAGTTGATTAATAGGATGATAATCATCAGACTTAAAGACCAAAACATATTCAAC